>NC_135838.1:1917500-2665000 GCF_029677425.1 Wolffia australiana
CGATTGATCAATTGAGAGCCTTCCTGCCCCACAAATTACTGACGGGAAATCTCCCCGATTGTGCTCTCTTGCCAAGGAAGGTGAAAGAGTGCCCGATTGGATCCGCATACATTCATCGGGAGCTGCTCAGGCCGCTCAGGCCTCAATTTCTCGATTTGAGCATTCACCGCTGCTGGAAGCTACCGGCGGCAAAATTGGGATCCTTGACACCTGACGGTGGTCGATTGGAAGGCATGGGCTGCTGATGCTGTGGATCTAGGAGGGGGGAAGTCTCTGATCAACGTAACAAGAAACGGGGAGGGGAAATTCCGACCCTGTTGGCCGTTCCCCCTTCCCCCCCTCATTCACCACATTCTACGCCTTCGTTCGTGCCCCTCTTGTGGTACACATGAGATTATGGCCTCTATCCCAATCTTGATTTGTGTCCCTGGATGCACCAGCGTGCTCTCTCAGCCACATTGCTGATCGAGGGGCTGCAGCTTGATCGGGGACGTAATTTGGCATCTTAACAGAGGAGAACCCCGTCTCAGACCTCTCTCCGCCAGTTGACGACATACGTCCCAGAGGTTGACGCTCAGTTCAGCCGGTTCACGACTGCACAGGAAGCCACTACCCACCCAGTTATTCTTCCCCGGTGCTGATTGAGACTGATCACGTGCACATGCCTGACAGCCGTCATGTCCACAAACAAGAATTCTACCCCAAAGGCAGAAATTCCCGTTGCTGCCCACCCGCCTTATTTGCCACTATCGACAAAGGTGCGTTACCCCTTGGTGCGTCACAAGGACCGGTGGCTGGCTGGAGTCATGACCGTTGCTTTGCTCGTCTCCTCTTCTCCTCCGACCTTTATCATCACTCCAGCCTTACATTGCCTGTCGAGCTACCGTGATCTCTCCGGCGACTCTCTACCACCCGCTCCAATCACCACCGACCGTCGACGACACTACACGATGAGCCACCACCAACGAGGTACGTCGTCCTCTCTCGTCGCTCGTTTATTTACCTTCTGCAGTATATTTTCGTCTTGACTCCACCGCGCTCGGGCTATGTAGGTGACAGACAAATTGAGAGACAACTATGACTCTGTGAGTGTCTTACCAATATGGACGAGTACATCCGTTACGTGTGAGCCCTATGGATAGAATCCGTTCGGCCATAGATGCGTTCGTCGCTCTGACGAGGTTCGAGAGGCCACGTCGCCGTCACCCGGCGACCCCATCCTAGCTTGGAGCTCGGCGCCTCCCTCGAGTCGGAGACTTCACGTACGACAAGTAGGACATTCATTTTTGCATCATAGTTACACTTATCCGTTAGGGTTTATCCGTCGGACGACAACGCCGTCGACGTTCGATACCACATCATCACTTATTGGTACTGAGCCATCATACTCGGTGCGGACCGGACGACATCCCCAACGATGTCTGACATCACTCCCTCCCTCAATCCCTCCCTCTCTCTCTCTCTATGTATATATATACATAGCCACTCTTTTCATTATTAGAAATGCCTTTAATTGAGGCCCTCTTCCATTTATCCTTCCCCATCCTAAGGTAGGCCATTAAATAGGTACAAGCACTCCATTCAAGGCACCAGATTGAACCTCCTTTCTATCAATCTAGAAGAAAACAGGCAAGCTTGGTCAGTTATTATGAAAAAAGAACCAATGCTCCATAAAATTCCTTGAATTGGGCAGTATGAATGTAAAGCCTAATGGAAAAAGGAGACAATAATCCCAACCGGTTGCCAACCCACTCAAAAAGGAAAAAGAAAACATATATATATTACCGATATATATATATATATTGTTGTCCTACTACCAACTTTCCCTCTATGTCGTCATAATATTGTGCCTTCTTCCTAATGTTTACCCTGTAATATGTGTCCTGATATATGTTATCAGATAATCTAAATGGTGTCACATGCCAATATAGAATAGCGGTCCATATATTGGTCTTATAGAGGATATCAGATATTGACATGTATCTCACCATAATATGGAGTATGTCGGTGCTGATTGCAGATCTCAGATATCTGATGATGGATATTTGATATCTGGATATCAGAAAATCAAATGGTTGAGGCTATTTGTCCCATATTGACAACACTGAAAATAAAGACACAAAGATACCTCATGTTTCTCATAGAGAACACGAATAAATTATCCCTACAACCCTGCCCTCCTTGTAAGCCCAAGTGCCTGCCACTTGGAGACCACGTGGAAGGCGGTGATATGACAGGGTGAACTTGGACTTTGAAATATTTCATATCAATGATATGACCTTGGTTGAGAAGCTGGTGGATTCATATGCAGACATATGCTAGTCTCTATTCTCTATGGCTGTGTAAAACACAACTACCATTTTTTTATATTTTGCTGAAAGATAACAAAATCATTGTGTATTGCGACCCTGTTGTAAGAAGTCAAAAATATAGCGAGAAAATTAAAGATAATGTGGCCAATACATACTTTTGCCAAACAAAAACATTTCAATGCTTTGAAACAAGAAAAATAAAATTAAGGATAATGCAGTTGAAGCAAAATTTGATTGAAGAAAAAACATGCATTTTTGGAATAAAAGGCACATAAAAAACAACAAAATGAAAGATAATGTGGTCAATGCGTAAATTGGCCTGAGAAAAAAACATGCATTAGTGTTGTAAAAGGTCTAATAGCATGATGAAAATTAGCAGAATATTTATGAAGGTTTTATATATCTTTGATATCATACATTTTAAAAGTTCCTGAAAAATTGATTCCTAAGAGGCAAGAAATTGACTAAAACATTTTAGTGTAGTATATATAAATCATAAATAATATTCAATTCATCTTAAGCAAAAAAAATGGCTAGAAATTCATTCTCTGTGTTGTATAGTGTACATATGCATCTCCCAAGGTTTTGCTAGTGTCATAGATGGCATATGGCTTCTTCTCAAACCGTTGATCATGCATAGTTCCTAATGCAACGTCAGAAGTATCACATATAATATTAGAACATAAACTCTGATCTGGAGCTGGTAACACTGGTGTCTTCACAAAATTCTCCCTAATTTACATAGAAGACTATGTCCCTACATCATTAATATCAAAATGCATGTAGTTAGCTAGTAGGTTAGTCAATACTTCAGAAATTTTAGAAAATATTTGATGAACCATCAATAGAAGCCCCCATGTCATGACACCCTCTTAAGTTCCATGACGTTAGTGGAAAGAAGAAGGTTCTGGGTCAATTCTAGACCACAGTCACTGAATAGATGTCCCTTTATCACTCCCTCTTTGAGTAGGAGTGCAGTTTTTCTCAACTGAGCAATAGCATTTCACGGCTATTCTCAAAATTTTGTCAGCGAATTTCAATTTCCTATACTCGATGTGTATTATACAACTAGTTTCCACTTTAGTTTGAATTTTATTTTACTTGATCATTTTTTGTCATGATAATTCCTGGTTACTCGATAACCACATGCATAAGGCTCACCCAAGGAAAATAAAAATATAATAAATATCTCTAGACTCTAATCATTTGAGTATTTTTTTCTAACCCCCTCTTGCATAATGGTATCCAATTTTCTTCGACATTCTCTTGTTGGTTTTGCATTTTCTTTCATAAAAATTATTTGAATACACATGGGCAAATTTATTCATTTAGTATCATAAATTTACCAACCAAAAGAAGAATTATAATTTAAGACACATCAAGAAAATTATTTTCCTGTTTCAAAGATAAATATGAAGAAATAATAACAGGATACTCATGATTTAAGGTTGATCAAATATTATTTCAAGAGAGTGAATATCATTTCTAATTAAATTCAAATAATATTTCCAGTCATGATGAGATGAGCATAAGATATCATATTCAACATTTCACTTTCTATCCCTTGGGGGTGAATCCAACTAATTCGACACGTCATCATGAGAAATCCATTGCATACCCTAGCAGCACACTTGTTATCACTCACTGTTCTTCACTTTGTGGAGCGACTATGCGCGCATTTCCTATGGTCAGATCCCCTCGAGGGAGTCCATAGACACCATTGGGTTTCTTGGTAGAAAGTATGTTGGTCAACAGAAGAGGGGAGGTCTCGGGATCAGACACCCTTAGGATGTCCAGGACATGCTTCCAAAGCAGCTTGTGCGGTGTATGCAAACCACGAGCGAGCTATCCGTTGGGGAGCTTCATCTCGTCCAAGTACAGGGAGTGGGCTCGTAGGGAGTCTGATATCAATGGCCACAAAAAGTGGCAGACTTGGCAGAAAGATTGGCTAGAGATATCCAATGTGACCCGTTGGCACATCGGGCCATGCACGACTAGTGCATGGTATGATACCTGGCTCAGTGACACACCCTTAGCCTGCCGCCCTCAGTTTATCCATCATCGACGATGGTTGACTGTGGCAAAATTGCTAAAGGGGAACAAGTGATTCCTATGGGAGCAGCATGGTCTCCTATTAGATGCCTTACCACAGGCTATGGCTACTGCCATAGGGCCCTCCCTTGATCAACCTATTTGGACATTCACGATTGATGGTAATTTCTCTCGTCAGTCCTCTTGGGATCATTTTTGAGAGAGATTCCCTATACATGCTTGGGGTTGGCGCATAGGGCATCTAGCGATTCTCACTCGTGTCTCATTCTTCCTTTGTAGGCTCATGCAATGTGGCCTCCATACTAATGATTGGGTGACCGATGTTGGTCACTCACTCAGTTCACGCTGCCATTGGTGCCTCATCTCTCCTCAGATTGAGACTATAGAACACTTTTTCTTCCATAGTGTGATTGGTACAGAATGTTGGAGCCAATCATTGGCGCCCACTCTTACGCACCCACACTCCTCTAACACCGTTAGAGTGTTTTGACAAGATCTTTATCACGTCAACACACACTAAGCTGAGCCCCGATCTACACATCACCATAGCTTACTTACTATGGGAGATATGGAAAGGGAAAAATTATTCTCGTTTTGTAGGGTCTCCCATGCGAGCATAGGATGCAATGCGGCACATCAAGCAATGGTCACGATGTACACACAACCTCCTACAACTCATTGCCAGGTTACATGCAATTTACTTTGCACTTGTGGGATCTGGTGGCCTTGACCCCCATCACCACTTGGCTACATATTGTCCACTGGCACCCACCGCCAATGGGCATTCTAAAGCTCAATGTGGATGGTGCGTCCAAAGGAAACCCGGTACCAGTTGAGGGGGGGGGGTGGTATTCTACGAGGTCACATTGGGAGTACCCTTTTTGCTTTTTTATATTTCTATGGAGTCCAAACTAACACAACACTCAAGGCTATGGTGATACGTGATGGTTTACTCCTCTACGGGGAGCGCAACCTTCAACATATTATCATAGAATCAAATTCATAGTTGTTGGTCAACATGCTTAGTGCAGGCTCATGCTCACAATTGCGTCTCTGGAGTGTACATTAAGACATCATGAGGTGTCACCCCCGCGTGACTAGCATTGGGCATTACCAGTTGCGCGAGGGGAACTTGATGGTAGATGCCCTCTCCAACTATGCAGTATGCTCCCACAGCCCCTCGCACTTCATCACTTGGCAGGACCTCCCCCATGCGGCTTGTGATTGTCATCGCGTGGAGAGCTTCGGCTTGACTACTCTCCGCATGCGTCACCTCCTACCGAAGGCTAGCCCTTGAGAGTGGCGTATAGTATGGAGCACTAGTGGTGGGAGTGCGTGATCTCCTCTCAAACTAATGTCCTCAGCGCACCTCCATGCTCACATCTGAAGATGACGCGAGGATCTTCTTACTCCATGTAGCACAAACTCCAAGGGACACGCACAGGACATGGAAGCCTGTGGTCTTCTCCAAGAGCAACCTCGGTATCATCTCTTGTATTTTTTTCTTTTTGCACCACGGGTGAGGGCGAGTAGGATATGTGTGTAATTGGGACATTTACGCTCGCTCCACACCTATTAAACTTATAGACACTCGACTTAATATATATAACCCCCTTGGGTGGCATTTGAGGCACAACTGGATAGATCTACGGGCACAACCCATGGGTTGGCCATACCTGGCACCATATTTTTTTGCCAATATATTTTTTAAATTTCACATTTATGAAATAATCAACAAAGCATATATCCTCAAAATATTTTTAGGATATTTCGTATTAGAAAATTTTAATTTTACTACCTTGAGTTTTAATACTCATTTTTCTCTCTCTGTATTCCCAAGAAGTGTCTTAGAAGGGCCTACCAAAATAATAGGATAATTTATATAACTTTTGGAAACTTAGATTTCAGATATATTTTCTCCATCTCTGTATTCACTAGAAGTGACAAAGTTTTATTTTTAGTAGAACATCTTACAAAATGTCATATGACTTACATTATATCCATCTAATAGATGAAGTTATTGAAAAATAGGTCTTAAATCCCTTCATTGAAATTTATCACACAAAGTTTTACGTCAAATATTCACTATTGCTCCTGAATCAAGTAGTCACATGGAGAAAGTCATTCATCCTATTTCATATTTAAATAAATCAAGTATGGATATTTCAATAAGTAGAACTAACATTTTCAGATAGTTGAATTTATTTCTCTTTGGACTAGGTGTGAATATACAATTTTTTTTTTCCAAAAACTTTTAATAGTAACCTTCTCAACAATATCCAAAACATTTTCATAATGAGCACTCATTTTTAGAGTTCATCATGATGGAATGATCCAAATAATTGACTCGTTTACCAAACAAAGAATCATGGAATTTTCGTTCTTTTTCTTCAATTACATCTGAGAATGATTTTTCAACCTTATGGTGCCCATCCCACACTAGTTTTCCTTATATAGCATTATCCATAAGTGTATCTACAACTTACACCAATTTTTCATGACACATTGCTGATTCAACCTGTGTAGATCTAGTTGTTATTTCTAGATCAGTAAGAATATTTTTGTGATAAATAGATATTTTATAGAGTTCATTAATATATAAACTCAGTAGTTTACCCCCATACATATGAATGGTAGGTCTTAAATGTTGGAAATATATGTGCCCTGCAACCCAATCACACATTTGGAGTCTCGCTTATTATTCATTGAAACAATATATACATATTCATTCTAATGCAGTACTGATGCTTATATTCATTGAAGTCCATGAACTCATACAATGACTATGTGAACTATTATGATATCTAATGTGGAGATTACTAATCTTTGCACATATTTTTCTAGATATTTCAATTTGAAGGATAGTCGAGAAGGACATCGAAGTGTCTTGATCAAATATCACTGTCTAGTCCCACTCATATGATGAGTATGACCGATCTCGAGCCATTAGTGTAGAGACATTAAGAACCGATAATGGGTCTTTCTTGAGAAAGATTTCACTGAATTGATCCATATGAATCCCTAAATAGTATTATACCTAAATGTCAATCAGGTTGATTCATATCATGGTTGTATGAGTGACTCATTGATCTAAGACACCAATGCCATCTTTTGGATGGACGATTATATTTTTGGCTACGACTTACGAGTCTTGAATCATGGGTTAAATGCATTATCTATTAATTAATCTATACGTTGATATAGTTAATTAATAAGGTTGGTCAATAAGTGTAATTGGGTATTAAAGTTATTAACTATAATGATATATGGGCCTAGAGGGTCACACACATAAGACAAAAAGGATTTTGGAAGATATACTTTATTTCAATGGCTTTTATGAAAAATCTTAAATAAGTATAAATAAGGGTGGCCCCCATTTTAGTTGCCCATGCAAGCCAGATCTGGGTGTATCCCCCTTTCTTCTTTCTCTAGCTTCTTCACTCATGCTACAAGCCTTTTTGATGGTGAGAAGAATCACAAGATCTTCAAGGAGTGGTGAACAAGGAGAGGAGATCCATCAATCTTATAGTTGTGTGGGTACCGCTAGAGGCCGAGCAATCGATCGACTCAAAGGAACTCTCCTTAAAAGTAAGTCAAGGGTGGAAGGAGTTCCACAAAGGTACTGATTCTATTACATGTTTTATAGGTCATTTTTGAGTGATCTAATGCTTTCACCAATGAACATGAATTTTTATACATCAAAACTATAGCCCTAGAACCCAAAAGACTTAAGACACCAAAAAAGCCTTTTGGATGGATAATTGTGTTTTGAATTTGGCCTACGAGTCTCTAATCAAGGGATTCAATTGTGTCCTAGCTACTATACATCAACAAGACCACGAAGGTGATTGTGTGGTCAAGATGGGATCGTTCACCACGATATTAGAGGAGATTGACTCAAGGAAGATGATGTAGTTAAATCCTTGTCCAGAATAGTAGAAATATCAGAGAAGTTATTAGATGATTTTGCCACGCATTAGTACTAACTAGAATGACTGATTAGTTAAGATACTCCTTTGTATTTTCTAGAGCACAAGGTGTAGCTTGGCACCCCAAGGGCCAACACCTTAACCGATATATAGAGTTAAATCTATCAATGATTAATTAATCTATATGAGATATAGTTAATTAATAAAGTCAGCCCAATAATGGTTATTGTTTCATTGAAGTTATTAACTAGATCGATACATGGCCCTAGAGGGTCGGATGCCCATGGCTTTTTGGATTTTGGTGGATATACTCATAGTTCAAGGGATTTTACTAATTTTTCCCAAAGACATGGACTTTTATGTAATTTTCCCCGAAGAGGGGTGCACCCTCGTTTGATACCCCATGCAGATCAGTTTGAGTGCCCCCACTTTTCTTCTCTTCCTCTTCCTTGACTATTGCTTCCTCTAGGGATTGGATGGAGAGAGCAACAACAGAGTTCATGGAAAGAAGAGGATATCTTGTACTCCAAAGATCGTGTGGATACGTCTGGAGGGCAGACATCTGAATGGCTTGAAGATGCTAACTTAAGGAACCAAGAAACTAAAGATTTGATCCATGCAATGGCGATGGCTTTGATTTTTGTTTGTTCTTGGTATTCAAATCCGTTTTCAATTTGATATTATGCAGTGGAACCAAGTTCAGATTTGTCGACTAAAGCCCTGAGATTTCCCAGAATTAACTCAGGAGGAAGAACTTTCAAAACACCAGGAAATGGAGTAGGAGAAAAATAATCTTTAGGATCAGGTTCTATTGATCTTAAGTTTTTTAGTTCTTTCTGACTTCTTTTGGATTTATCTTCATTTTTTATGGCTGTAAATATCAGGAAAATAACATTTACTTCTTAGTTTTTAAATGGTATGATTTTTTTATGGCTTTTAGATATGACATGAGTATCAGAGAATATAAATTTCTGGGATTAATAAAGACATGAGTTGATATCAACCTGATTCCCTTTTTACTTGGGATACTCTCTTGCATTTTTTTGTCTCTCATTTGATTCATATTTGTGATGAGTTCTTGGAGCATTCCTCACATTTGAGATTTCATTTGGTCCATCTTGCCATGTTTCTCTACACCATAAGAAATTTAGCATTCTGTAGAATTTTTTCTGGGTTGACATGGGTAGAAATTCCTATTTTCGTGTTGATGACTGATAAACTCAATATTATGGTTCTAATTTATGTCATTGTTGCTTTTAAGATTAATTGACAACTTTATAAAATCCTACACTTGCATAAATAATTCTAGCTTGTGATGATTAAGCATCATATCCACATGCAACAAAAATTAGGAATTTAAAATTTTTAAATGGCAATAAAAAATGACATACTAAGACAAAAGACATGTCGACTGAGAAGGTGATAGCTAGTATTTACTAATATTGAGATGATAAATATCAAGGATAACAGATAGGAGATAATGATAAATCAAATAGTGGAATAGACAATGGAGTGATGAGACAGTAATGAGATAGTAGGTGGATGAAGAGACGAAGGTAAGAATACACTAAAATTAGGGTTTGTGATTTAATCAAATATGCGATGATGAGGCAAGGTGACAATGATGGGTTAAGACATGATGATGGTGGTAAAATGAGACGTGAAGATAAGAGGAGATAAATATAACCTAATGACGATGAATAATATGAGATAACATAAGGCAAGAAAACTTATCCTAAGTGTATATGTTCTGCAAGGACCACATGACCGCATGCAAGCCAATCCACTTCTCTTTTGCCTCTCCTCAATCACCCAAGACAAACAAAACCCCCAATGGATCCTCAACTTATTCTCTTTCAGTCAGCCTACTCATGTAGGCAGTGATTTCAAAGAATATTTTTACAGTGATTAGTATCAATAGAAAAAGGAGAGAAAGACAAAGCTTCCCTCAAAATTTATCTCAATCGAGCTTCTGGATTGCTAGATATCAAGCCTTGAAGTTATATAAATATTAGCCATCGATTTAATTGAAGTTTAACTCCCCTTGTATCCATCACCACAATCTCTATATGTCCATAGCGTTCGTCTGCTTTTACAAGATTATTCCAATCATTAGCTGAGATTTTTTATTTTTATTCTTGATCAACGACTGCACATTCACATTATTCTCTATGATCCAATAAAATGATTGATTACTCATTAAATAGAAAATATATGTGTGACATCTCACGTTATTCTCTATGATCCAATAGTGTAATTCCATGTGTGCCAAACAATAAAACAAGGTAAAAGATATTACTATATAAGAAGATACACATGATATAACGATGTGTCACCGTGTGCCACATCATCAGACTTTTCACTTTCACAGCACTATATGTGTGTGCGATCTGTAACAGCCACAACTTTTGACTTCCCCAATCTCAAGTAGAGCTTTAAAATAATAATATAATCATTGGCATATGCACCCTTTTTCTTAGTTCTCGTTTATTGTGTTTTAAATCCATTATTTATACTTGTCCATGTCAACCCTATGCATAAAAACGATGGGTAAGCCTATGGTTGGCAATTATGGCATCATGATTTATGATGCCTTAATGTCCTATTTTTTAAATAGTTGGCTGTGGCAGTCATTAAGGAGAATAATGATATGTCTTCATTCAATAGTATAAAGTGGTGACCAGTGGTAGGGTAGAATTAAGTCCAAAATCCCTCATTAAATTCATGGAAAATAAAAGAAAAAATTTTAAAATATGAAATATCCATTTATCCATAGTTAAATATTAGTTTTAAAATTTTAATATACTCATGGTTCTAATGTCGCAAATTGTATAAATTATATTGTAGCCAATAAAAATATTTTCTTTAAGAATACGACGTTAAAAAATATGAAAAATATTAAAAGATACATAACATAACAAATAATTTAAAAAATATACTTGATCATTTTGGAGCTTGATGATAAACATGTAAATGTGGTGATATTTATCAAATAAATAGAGTGTTATGAAAAACAAACAGCAAGGTAATAATAATTATCATCATGCTAATTTTCATATTATATTTATGCATTTCGTGTATTCACTTTCATTCTAATTATTATAAATAAATTTTATCATAGCTTAAAATAGTTATTCGATTTTTAGATTCAAGTTATTATTTTTGTAAATTTTACTTTATTTGAATAGAAATTTTAGACATCAATTTTGAGTAAAATATTCTTTAATTTTGACAATGTGTATTGGGATTAAATCAAATATTTTTAGGGGTTAGTTATAATTCATGAATAAAACTATGATTTTTCCCAACTGTAAGGTATTTTATGCAATTTTGTGAAAATTGAATTCGTAAACGAAATACTTTTATAAGTCAGTATTTATATTTTGAACTTATTTATTTAAAATTTTTTAAAGATCTATTATGTTTTAGAAATATGTTATGACTTTACCAATTTTATGGTATTTTAATAGATTTTTTAATTTTAAATTCATAAGAAAATATTTCAATGAGGCAGAAAATATAATCTAGAATTCCCTAAATATTTCTATTTTTATTTTTATTTTTTCGGGTTTCCCAGAAATTTTGGACTACATGGATCAATAATGAGAGAAGATCAAAGAGATGATAATGACTTAACTTTGAATGACAATATGTAATGATTTAGAGGAGTTTAAGGATAAAAATTTAACACTAACTTCTTTTCTCTCCCCTCATCTATCCATAAATAGACCCCCCATCCTTGTTTAAAAAATCACTCAGGGATTTTTTTCTTGATTTAAATTATCTAAGTGATTTGGTTATTCAAGATCTCATTTAGATTCATTTTTGCACTCCAAGAATGAATGAGTGACATTAATATAAAGACCTGTGAAGAGAAAGCACCACACTGCCTGTTACACACATAATGACGTGGGTAGTGAATCTTCATCTTTTTCAAACTCATGTCTCCATCCTTTTTCCTAGGTAATCATCATTGATAGCCTAGGATTTCACCATCACACATATCATCACCAACACTGTCACTCGTCAGCGCATATCCGCCTCCAGCTCCATCCCCATTGCTGATTGTAAAATCAACATCACTCACTTAGATCTTCTGCTCACAAGCGCCTAGATCCAACTATCTACATGACAATCCATGCTGATAAAACTCAGTAACAAACTCCATTCATGCCACCATTATCAACCATCATTTCGGGTTACGGAAGTGATAGACCTAAAATATGTCATGTAATTACACATATTTTAAGGGCATTTTGGAACCATTTCATGTGTATTTTACCCAATTTTATGAAATATTGCACGTTATGGACTAAATAGATCAAATGATGAAAATGGTGCATTTTAATGTCATTTTATGCATGTTATAGAATTTAAATAATTTTA
The DNA here is from genome assembly GCF_029677425.1 of Wolffia australiana. Classification (NCBI taxonomy): domain Eukaryota; kingdom Viridiplantae; phylum Streptophyta; class Magnoliopsida; order Alismatales; family Araceae; genus Wolffia; species Wolffia australiana. Next base: position 1,930,180 of record NC_135838.1, read on the forward strand.
AACAAAAATATGTTTAGAACATGTTAATTTCTAATGCTGTACCTAGTATTTAAGTCATATTCTTAGTAGAGAAGAAGTTGATGTAAGAGGAGTTAAGAAAAACAAATAAAGAAAGAAAGAAGGAAATAAACATAAAAAGAGTTGTTTTTCTTATTGGGCTTGCCTACGGAGCAACCACGACTAAGGCCTCAAGCCAACAGCCAGGCCAGTGAGAGCTCAGCACTCGAGCCAGCCCAGCAGTTGGCGAGGCCCGTGCACAAGTAGCCCGAACGGCAGGCCCAGTTCGACCACACACAGGCCCATAGCGATCGCAGGAGAGAGGTAAGTGTTTATGTTGAATCAATAGAACATTCACATTGACAGTTATATAATTGTCGATTTTTTTAAAACATTTCAATATGGGGTTGCGAAATCCCACTTTCAAGCTGAATCGCATCGGGCCGGGCCCGAGAGTATAAACATGATCGCGGCCCGACGGGCCGCAATCTGAAGAAAATAAGAAGAAAAAAAATGAACTGGGCTTCGAGCCAATCAAGGCCGAAGCCTGGCTCTTTTCGGGCTTATTTAAAAGATGGATAAGATCATAGCCGTCCGATTTTTTTAAAGAAGATCGGACGGCAGAGATCTATTTCGTCTATTTAACATATTTTTCTTTCTTTCTTTAAGCTGACGCGGCCGCGAGACCCCACGAAGGGCGAATCAGAAGAGGTGCTTCTGACAGGGCAGCTAATAAGGCATGCTGATGAGGCATTGATGTGGCGATGAGGGGTACAATGATCAATAGGGGTCCACGGCTGTGTTTTTATCGAGCCAATCAGACGGCTGGGGGTATTTCCGTCCAACTTCGCCCCTGGCCGTCGACTCCGCTGGTCGGAGGCTGTTCTCAGCTGGCAAGGGGGGACCGCTGGGCGATCCAACGACCCAAAAAGACCCCCAGAGCAGCCCCCTCCCATCAGACGGCCAAGGGAAGTCCCCCCAGGCCGTTAAAAAGGGGCTGGATGCCCCAAGTTCAGCATCTTTCGACTGAGATCGGAGAACGGCGGAGGACCCGTCCGGTGGTGGCAAGAACGGCAGGAGGGTCGTGACAACCTCCTGGCGATTTGAGAAGCTCCGGTAGGCTTCAAGGAAGAGTTGGGAGAGCTCGATTCTGTGCCAGCAAGGGAGAGAAGGAAGGGGAAGACCGCATACCGACGCTAGGCGACGGCGATCTGCGCCGCCACCCATTTAACTTCGATTCAGGGCGGAATCGGGTAATCTGAGCTCGACTTTGTTGAATTTCATCAGTTTTATAGTTAAAAATTGGCCTCAAGTTTGTTTTATCCTTGATTTGATCCACTTCGACTTAAACTAGTCACCGCGATTTCTTCCAAGCATTTCATCAAACAACTGGGGTGTTCGATGAATATTTCTTGAATTTACCTAAGTTAGATCTATATCTATCTTATAAAAAATTTATAAACATTCATCTTACCCGACCTCTTACGGGCATTCTGTCGAACACCTCATGGGCGTTCGACAGAAATACCCTCCTATAATCGATATCCCCTTATAAAATCTATCTAAAATATATATATGAACTCACTAATACTTAAATACTATGCTTATCTCTCTACTTCTTGACCTCCTATCGGGCATTTAGTCGAACACCCTTCGGGTGTTCGACTAAATCGATTATACAAACTATATATTAGAGTATAAATCATATAAATAAATATATATAAATACCTAAAATAATCTTAAATAGTATTCTACCTCTTTATATCAGTATAAATACTTACTAAGTTTCATTACTACCTCTTTATCCCTTCCTAATATCTATCTACTACCTAAATTCTTACTTATCATATTATTGTTAGATACTTATTTATTCCCTCCCTAACTATCTTATTAATGCATAATTATTTCTCTATATTATCTTTCTCTCTTAATGTGCACACTCATCTATACAACTCTTCTTTCTTCTATCTTCCTATTACTAATCAATCTTATTAAGTACTCTATATTAGTTAACTAGCTACTTAGTATCTTAATTCCTTATTACTCATAGAAACTATAAAAGATATAACCATATATTTTCTCTTCTCTCATATTCCTAATAAACTAATATTCTCTATACTCTCTAATTACTTATCTCTTCTTATTCTTATTATCTTTATCATTATTACTACATTTTAATAAAGATAATTCAATAATTGAACTTAATCCTAAAAGCCAGTCCTTGTGGAGACGACCTTACTCACGCTATACATGAGTAAGTTTCTATACATATTATAAATTTATTTGATTGTAGGCAAATTAAAAAATTACAACGACCATTAAAAATTAACACCCTAATTTGCCTTCATCAGGAAGTGCTGAGGTTTTTAACAGTTATTAATTAGTCTTTTCCATATTCTTCATTAGAAATCCCATAAAATTCTCAAATTTTTTCATATAAAATACTTTTTTATTGGGATAAATATTTTCATGTTTCTTAGATTATTATGCATTATTTTTTTGGTAGTTGGCTTTTGTTAAATTAAATTAAATTTCTAAAAAAAATCAATGTAATTTCGTGATTTATAAAAGGGTTATTCTGATAAAACGTTTCTTAAGATGTGATTTATAGATTACCCATTATCCATAATATTCAAGCATTGGAACCACTAGTTCTTTGCATATCATTTATATTAGTAAATAATAAACTATTAATCTATAGATTTTATGGGATACCCTTTATCCCTAGAATTACAAACATGTTTACCAATACATCTATCAATATTAATCATATTCAAAATAAAACATGATATGAGATTTAATTATTAATTATATGTAATTTATGCATTTATTTTCATTGAAACAATCATAAATCCATTTTTAGGATGAAGTTCTGATTTTCTCAAAAAATCATTATTTTTATGAAATTTTATGACATTACACTAAGATAATAGATAATTTTACAGCTCACAATATATTTTTAATCCATTCAAATATTTTTAAGGGTTTTCCTATATTTTTTCGAGTTTCCAGAAAATTTTTGATACTCAAATTGTAAATAAAATAATTTAAAAGTAAGAATCTATATTTTTTGATTTATTTAAGTATTTGAAAGTTTTAGATTGCAGATTTATTTAATTTAATATACTATTTTGGCTGTATAATCTTATTCTTTTTAATTGTGGCCAATTATTGCCATCGGCAAATTATTGGATGCGGTGAGTGAATGGCATCAGCCAATCATTAAATGCGGCAAATGATTATGATTAGTGGAGTGGTTTTGCCATTCAAAGTATTGTTTGGATCTATTCTTGAATTTCAAGAACAAAGTATTAAATGATGGGTGATTGGATCAATATTAGCGAAGAAAAGACACCAGGTGGCCCATCGGACACGTGCCAGGAAAGTTAGTGTGATATTATATTATTTTTTCTTTATCCCAGGTTATCTTCTTAGAGGAAAGCCTAATCTTTTCACCATCACACACACCATAGCTACTTCTGCCACTTTTTTATATGTATCTACCTCCATTCTTGCTGCTACCTATGCCGGTAAATCCACATTACCTGCCCCAGTCCACCACTTACCAACTTGTATCCACTGTCATTCTCTCAGAAATCAGAAATGGTAAACCCACTCTGCTCTGATCCTCTAATGCCTCATACACTGCATACACTCTCTGTGATCCATCATAATCTGGCACGACCAAAGTAAGCATTATTTCTCATTATAAATTTCTTTAAAATTTCCTAAATATATATTTTTTAAATTAGGATAAATCTGGATGAATATTTTTATCACCTTCCTAAGAGTTATTTTGAATTTATATCAAAATCCTAAAAATTAAAGTTTAACTAAAAAATTATTTATCACCTTCTCCATGTGGATTCGACCCTCACTATGTGCTTAAAAGGAAATATCCTAAATATGTTTTGTATATATTGGAAGCCATAATAACATTTTCAACCCTCAATTTCTAGTTTATCAACTATCTATGGGCATATCTAGAAAAATGATAACCAATCAAAATGTCTTTCTGAAAAGAATGGGATGAATCAGAAACATTTGTTTACTTTTTCAGAACTCATATCAGGTTTAAATCCACTTACATCAGTTACTAGAATTATAGTAAAACATATTCAATTATGGTTGAGATCACCATATTAAGCATCACTTTAGGAAGAGTATGTAAATATTCAAGAGCATAATGTGTAAATCTATCAATGTAATTGATCATTTTATCTCTTGATCTCTTAGACTAATGATAACACACAAATTATTGATTTAATTCTATGAGCTTTACGTATTTGATTTATTTCCTTGTGCGTTATTAAGCTTAAGAGATTAAATATATTTAAAGATTCATATGTTGATTTTTGTGGTTTCAATAAATTTTTTAAGGATTTATCTGACACCATATCCTTAAAGAAATTAATTTTAGGATTTGGAATATATTTTATGAATTTTATGAACTTGTATTCAGAGAGAGAGATAAATTTTCTAAGTCCAAATATATATTTATTATATTTTTATGAATTATTTTTTATTTTATAATAATTTGTTAATCTGGTTTTTGGCTTTAAAATGGGTCAACAAAGTGTTGCCAATCAATTCATCGAATGGCAACCGATTATTAGCAGCACTATCATAGTGAAACGGTGCAATTATGGCATCATGGATTGTGATGCCATAATACGCCAATCATTAGCTAACACATTGACCCATTTTTTATTCAGGAGGCAACGTGGACCAACGAACAGAAAAAGGAGGAGGCTTTAGTGCTGATTATGAGGAGAGAGAAAAATTGAAGGGCTACGATTACTCAAAATTCAAAACGCGACATCTGATTATCCATCCATACCTTCTGATCAATAAATAGAGGTGCAGATTGCTGTTATAATTGATAGACCCAAAATTTGTCATGTAATCATACACATTTTAAAGCCATTTTGGGATCATTTCATGTGTATTGTCTCCAAATTTAAAATAATTTTTCATTTCATGCAGTAAATAGAGCAAGTGATAAAAATGCATTTTAATGACATTTTTATATATGTTTTGCATACTCAATAATTTCTAATTAAAAATATGTTTAAAACATTTTCTAATGTTCTATGTATTATGTTATCTATGCAATTGCAAGGGTGAAGTCAATATTGAAGTTAAAGAAAGAAATAGAGAAAATCATTGAATAAGAAGAAAGAAGAATGATAAAAAGAATAATGAAAAGAAATGGTGTTATTGGGCCAGCCAAGGTGGACTGAGCGCATCAGCGCCCTAGCCAGCCATTGGCTGGTGAGCGCAGGGCACTCAAGCCTGCCCGAAGCCAGCAAGGGGTTGGCGCCCAGTAAGCAACCCCAGCCAGCCAGCCACAAAAAGAACAAGCAAAGGCCCATTCAACCCCATAGAGAAGTCCTTGGTCTACAAGAGAGGTATCGCACTTATATAGCACTATTCAATGAAAGAGAATTTTTGACATTTATATAGCGCTATTGCTTTTAGAAAATTTTGATCTGGAAATGAAAATTTCACAATATCTTTTACTCGAATCAGGCCAAGCCAATGAACAAGATTGTGATTGTGGCCCAACGGGCCGCGATCTTAAGAAAACAAGAACAAATTCAGACCGGGATTCAAGCCAAATCGGCCTGAAGCCCGTGTCTCTTCAGGCTTATTTTAAAAGACGGATATGATCTTCTTAAAGAAGATCAGACGATGAGATCTATACCGTCACCTTCAATAGATTTTTGTTTCTATTTTCCAGGGATTATATTGGCTATCACTGATGACGCGGTCACGGGACCCTCTTGCGGAAAAATCAGAGAAAAGAGCACTTACGAGGTGCTGACAGAGCGGCTGACGGGGATGGTGATGTGGCGGCAGATGGTGCACCCACTAAAGTTGGGTCCATGACTGAGACTGAATCGCAGGCGTCGAAATCTGAGCCGTCGACCCATTTGGGATCTGATCCAATAGTAGGGGGCAATATTGTCCTCTTCGCCCCGCCAACTGTCGTGCCCCTCCATCAGACGAGGAGGACCCCTAAGGCCGTCCCCCTCCATCAGACGGCCTTGGTGGTCCCTCCCAAGCTGTTACTATTGTTTTTTGAAATACAAAATTGGAGGCCAGGAAGATCCTCCTTTCCATTTTTCTTTCGGTTCTCTCAATCTACGGTAGTGATAGTGCCGCGAAGTGAAGGGAGAATGTAGCAAGAGTGAAAGAAGAAGATGGAGTTCGAAGTTCTTACCTGAAGGACGACGCAGATGGAACAGGTATGAGCCGTCGGCGACCACAAGCAGTTGCGGGAATCCGATAAGTCTCCATGTATCAATTTATTTTCATATATATCTCTTGAAAATCCTGGATAGATATCGAGTTTTTTTTGAAGTTTTCACCGCAGATTCGTTTTAGCATTTTATCAAACACTTCCTATGTTCGAGCATTATTTTTTGATTTGCCAAGTTTCATTTTATTAACCTTATAAAAATTTAAAAATATATTTCATTCCCCCCTATTCCGCCTTCTTTCAGGCATTCTGTCGAATACCTCATGGGTGTTTGACAGAAATACCCTCTTATCCCTTATTTCATTCTATAAAACCTATATAAAATACATAAAAAGCTGATAAAGTTTAAATAATATACATCTGTCTCTTATTTCGACCCTTTTGGACATTTGGTCGAACACCTCTAAGTTTCTTGACTAAATCAACCCCTTAATTCATTGAAATGACTGTAAAAAAATATGAATCATATAAAAACATATGAAAGTACCTATACTAATTCTATAATAAATTTTAAACCTATCTAAGTTGTAGTCTATACCTATAGGTCATTTTATACTACAATTAATACTTCTTAATTTATGTTACTACCTCTTTACTCCTTAATATCTCTTTATACTTATCTAATCTCTTACTTAGTAAATTATAGTTGGATAATTACTTAATACTCTCTCCTTATATATATTCTTAGAATTTATAAATAAAAGTACTTCTCTAACCCCTCTTGTTCTCTCTTGGTATACATATACCCATCTATCTAACTTATCTTCTTCCTTCTATCCTCTTATTACTAATTACTCTTATGAAGTACTCTATAATTCTTCACCAATTATATTACTATCATCTTGAATATAATATCTAATATCTTAATTATTTATTATTCTTAGTACCTATAAAGTACATATACATACAATATCAGATATCCTCTCCTCTCTACTTCTCTTATTAACCTATTTTTTCTATCTACTTATTAATTATTTATTTCTTCTTATACTTACTATCCATATTATTTTTTACTATTAATAACTCACAACTCCATTATCAAATACATCCCTAAAGGCCAGTCCCTGCGGATACAAACTTACTCTACACTATATATTTTGAGTAAGATTGTACGTAAACAATTTATTTGATCGAATCGAAACAATACAATGATCAAATTAACACTCCATTTTTGCTTCCATCAATAATGGTCCCTCAACTTGCTCCCTACTCATGTGGGCTGATTGAAAGATGGCGACTTTTTGATATCCATCAAGTGTGTTGTTGGTTCCTTGGGTGTGTGGAAAGAAGCATCAGAGAACAGGGGGAGCTTACCTGCACTGGTAAATCACTCTGGTCATGTCAGAACATATGAATCTACTGTACGCATCTTCGCCTTACATTGCTCTTTCTCGACATCATCGATAGCATCATTCGATTCCATGATCACATATTTCCGTCACACCATCTCCATACATCCTCTTAATCACATCTTATCATCATCACATTGTTCACCTAGTCACTAATTATCATATCCGACTCATTTTATACACTACTTCCATCATGCCTCGCGTGATCATTATTTCATTCTTGCCTCAATTGTTTATTTCAAACTTGAATTATCACTATCTACTCTCCTTTACTTGATAACTACCCCACCTAGTATTTCCTCGTCATTTGGCTTCATATTATGACTTATCTCTTCTTATCTCGATAACTGCCATAGTAAGAATATTAAGTCCTTACTCATCAATCCATGTGGAGACAATCCGTACAGGTTAATATATTTATTTCATTATATGAAATACCAACGAAGAACTAAAAGCCTAATTTTGAGATTACCAACTAACATACAGAGTGAGGTGATTAATGACCTTTAAACTTGGTTTAAGGCGCCATTTTGTGGAGTTCCGGGGTCAAAAGATGTAATGTTTTTAATTTTGATTTAGAATCAACAAAATTTCCATTTAGATAACAAAATACAATTATTTTATTGAGTCCTCACTCTTCTTCTTTAAGTTTGCTACAATTTTATAATGATGATTATGTCAATTTTTTCTCACTCATTACTGTGGTGGAGTAGATGTCTTTGAGAAAAACAATTCAGTTGATATTTTTCCCCCAAATCTTTGTTTGTCCATCGCATCCCCATGCGAGTCACAATTTTTGGGCATTGAACTTCAGATCCATATCTCAGTACTCAAAATATCCTAATTTCATTTTTTTATCTTTTTAATCCTCCGTCACCAATATTTCCATCTATAACTCATTCACATAATGATGATATCAATTTCTTAGTCAATTTATTGACTGTGACCAACATCGTAAATCGGGTCATTTTTACAACATTGATTTTGAAAATATATATTAATTTCATGTCGCCAAAAAAATTCCATGTTAATATGATAATTGTCCTTTATATATATTTTTTATTAAAATATAATTTTCATAAAATTATAATACCATTTTTACCTTCAATTCACCTAATTTCAAGGGGTTTGTAAAAGTCAATATTTTTTAATTTCCCTCTGATTTTATTATTATCTAAAAATTACAAATATATATATATGTTTAATAATCCTTACATTATCGTCTTTCAAAAAATATAAAAAACTATAAGAAATCTTCCTTAAAAGTTACTATGTTGATTTGGTCAATGCACGTGCATGAGTTCACTTGATCATTCATTTTTATTCAGATTTTTAATTCAATTATGATATGTTGTGAGCTAATTGGATTATAATATATTTTACACTTACTAGTATAGATATTATCTTAATTCTTACCTCTCTTTTCATACAGTTCAACCTAGTTTGATCGAGTTAAATATTTTAATAAAGTCATCCTACGGTCTATTGTTGATTTGACCCGTACTCATCATCGTAATACTAGAGTTTATACATCTGAGTGAGTTCAGAATTTAATTTTTACGACTTAGGAATCATGTGTTAAAAATGACTTCATCATTGGCTCACATTAAAAACTTAAGTTTAATTTTTCTTCATCGAATACATTGTGTTTATTCCAACGTGTCCAACACTCCAATATATACATGTTACTATCATTTACTTTGGAGTGCTATTTTGTACACCTTCATGTACTCATACCATTACTATGTGGATCTCCAAATAGCACATACCAGTATCCAAACATGTTTCACTCTATATCCTAGCGTTAAGTCCCTAACTAGGCGGCATTCCTTGCCTAGAGGCCTGGATGCTTATTGGGAGGGCGTGTTCGCATGAGACTCATGAAATTTAAGGACTGAGTCATATTTAGTGCTACACGCACTAAGGGCAGCGATGCCCAACCTGATCTTTCAGGCCATTGCCCTCGTATGTGGTGAGACACTACGGACGGTGCGCGCGCCCGTTCGCGCCTTGGCGGAGCGGATCAGGTGAAGTCCACGCGTGCTGGGCGCAGGCCGACAAGCATGAGCGCATGCCCGCCAAGCGCTACGGGCCAGCTCCAAACGCCAGGCACGAGTTCCAAGCGCTGCGCAGGAGCGCAAAATACTACACGTGGATGCGGAACGCGCAAGCTGGGCGGCGTGCCTCGAGTGCAGCACGCGGAGTTGTGCGGGGTGCCGCGTTTTGGCTGCGTGGGCAGCACACACATTGCATGTGGGGGGCATGGGGTTGGGAGACATTCAGACAAGAGACTAAGGCAAGGGGCACACAGAGAGCACCGAGGCAGCATGGGGGCGTGCGACGCCCCCTCAAGTAGTGCCAAGTATACAACGCTCGGCTGGAGGCACCGAAGGTGGCGGCATTGCACAGACTGCGCACGAGAGGTGTCAGCGCGGGTGATGGCGACATGTGTGATCGCCAAGGCAGGGGTGCCGTGTGTGATCGCCTTGCCCGCAGGCGTGCTGCGCTTGGCTCGGGGACACATGGGTAGCGGTAGAGCGGGCGCACGCGCGCAGAGCGGCGGCCTCGAGGCGGAGAGGTGACACTACCCTAGTGCGATGTGCCTCATCTTCCCCCTTGTAATTGTGTCAACAATGATGTAGCCTTTCAATGATATCAATTCAATGACCCTCTTCCTCGATGGGGCTGCGTCCCCACCATCTCCTCTAGCCCCCTTTTATGAAATTTTAAGCAATTGCAAAGACTTTCACTACAAGAGATCAAGGCTGCTCAGTGTACGGCTCCAAGCACTTAGGCCGGCACGCGTTAGATTCGAGCAAGAGACATGGCTCGGGATTTGACCGCGTGACAATTTGTATTAGAGCCAGGTTGGATTGCTTCCCCTTGTGCTCTTGTGCTTGTTAGAGGAAATGGAATCACTTCGCTCCCCGCTATGCAAAGAGGAAATGGAGCCAGGTTGTCAAAAAGAGAAACGATAGAGGCTTAACACCTGTCTCCTACAAAAGAATCTCTTGGGTTTGAAGACCCAAGTTGAAAAAAACCACAAAAAAAATAAAGTAAACGTGGAAGAGCTAAAGAAAAAGACCCGCCAGAGGCACGAGGTCCTCGAAGACACAATACGACAGCTTATAGAGATGGTGATGTCCTTGAAGCTTAAAGGGGAAAGACGGGAGGAAACTCCCAAAGCCTTTCCCAACAGTGACGGAGATGAGAAAGTCACACTCCCAACACCAAAGTTTGACGGTGCTTGTAGAGAAGAAGCAGTGGCAGATTTTCTCTACGATTGCGACAAATACTTTGTAGTCAATGAATATTAAGAAGAAAAGAAGTTATTGCAAGCAAGTTGCTTCCTCACGGATGAAGCAAAGCTATGGCGGCGTCAACGGCAAGATCGTCGAGACTGGCCACCCCTTTGATATGAAGATTTTGTACGAGAAATAAAGGAAAATGTTGTACCGTACAACACTATGTGGATAGCGAGGGGAGAACATGAAAACCTCATGATGAGCGGTACTCCGAGATAATATGTGGGCCAATTTGTGTCCATAATCAGGAGTATTACCGACATGTGTGAGGCGGACAAGCTCTACCGCTTCGCCAAAGGACTGCCCCACTAGCTCCCGACAAAGCTGGAAAGAAGACACTACAGAGACCTTACTTTTTCATATCAAATTGTAGAAGGAATGGAGCTCCGTCCCACCAAACCTACAAAACCAGAGGAAAAATCTGGGAAATGGAACAGGCAGCGTCAAGAACGTACCAAGGCATCAGCAAACTCAAGCAGTTAGGGCCTGAAGAGAAAGCTAAAGACAGGCCACGACAAGGGCCGTGACAAGGGCAAGAGCCCAAGACTTTTAAGGACGACTTCAGGCGATGGGGGTAGCAAGTTGACATGTTTTGCATGTGGAGGCCTCCACTTCATGAAGGATTGCCCGAGGGGTATGGCGGCGGCTACCAATGTTAATGCAATGGTCGTGCTGCCCGCCCAACCAGATGTTCCCGGGGGTAGCAGTATGGTGACCCTGAACCCCCTTCAGTGCTTGGTGGCACTACAGTGGGGCGCCATGGTCCAGTATGAGGGTCTAAACCTCTTGCACGTCGCAGTACTGATCAACGGCAAACCTTCCACGGCTATGGTTGACATGGGGGTGACGCACAACGTCCTCGTCGAGAAAGAAGCTAAGAAGCTAGGCCTAAAACTTTCCCCAAGTACGTGCAGGATTATGGCCGTCAACTCGGAGGCACGAGACATCGTCGGCGTGGCTGAGTGTTGCTGCAGGTGGGATTGTGGGAGGGCCAGACCAACTTCATGGTGTCCCCCATGGATGACTTCATGGTCGTCCTAGGTCTCGACCTCCTAATGGGATCACGCGTAGTTGTGTTTCCCCAATACCGTAGTGTGCTGTTCCCTAAGGGATCTCACCCATGTTTCATGAGGGACCAAGAGGTCCAGAAACCGCGGAACACCGCTCTCTAGTCGGTAATGCAAATCAAGGACAGATTGAGGAAAAGGGAAGAGACCTTCCTCACCATATGAGGGTCGGCACCCCAAAAAAAGGGTGGAAGGTAGGGTGCGCACAAGCCCGTTTGACGGCACTTAGTTGGGGTGACGACGACGACGACAACCCAGGTACAGCCGCAAGTGGACTACCGAGCCCAATTGCGAACGAATTGGGGGAGTTTGCTGGGGTGATGCCCATGCAACTCCCCTCAAAGCTGCTGCCCAAACAGGATGTGGACCATGAGATTGAACTCCTCTCTAGTACCTGTCCCCCTGTGTGGGCACCCCTATAAGATGCCGCTTGCCTACCTAGAGGAACTAAGGAAGTAGCTCCAAGAATTATTGGAAAGCAAGCTAATCTGGCCCGTCCAAGGCTCCCTTTGGCACGCCAGTCCTGTTCCAAAAGAAGAAGGATGAGTTGCTCTGACTTTGTGTGGACAATTGAGCACTGAATAAGGCAATACTGCAAAATACATATCCTTTACCCAACGCTAAAGAGTTGTTTGACAAGCTCGGTGAGGCTTCCTACTTCTCACGGATGGACTTGAAGAGTGGGTACCCCCAAGTGTGGATCAAGGAAGGGGATGATCCGAAGATGGCGTGCGTGACGTGCTACGGATCATTTGAATTTTGCGTGATGCCTTTTGGGCTCACTAACGCTCCTGTTACTTTTTGTTGTCTCATGAACTCCATTTTTCAGGACTATATCAATGATTTCGTTGTTGTGTACTTGGATGACATTCTCGTATACAGCCGAAGCTTGGATGACCATGTGAGGCACCTAAGGAAGGTTATGGCCAAGCTGAAGGAGCACAAGCTCTACCTCAACCTAAAGAAATGTGAGTTTGCCTTGCAAGAGACTGAGTTTCTCGAGCACTTGCTTGGGAAGGCAAGTGTGTGCATGGATCCCTCAAAGGTGAAAGCCATCAGGAATTGGATGGAGCCGAAGGGAGTGCCACAATTGAGATCTTTCCTTGGTTTGGTGAATTACTATCGGAAGTTTATCAAAGGCTTCTCCCAACTAGCTGCCCCACTAATGGACTTGTTGAGGAAAGACGTCAAGTGGCAGTGGACAGACCGGGGTGTCAAGGAGCATTTGACAAGTTGAAGAGTGCAATCTGTAGGGAACTAGTCTTCGATTGCCCAAATTTGACAAGCCATATGAGGTACACACTAATGCTTATGAATTCACACTTGGAGGTGTCTTGATGTAGGACAAACACGCCGTGGATTATGAGAGACGCAAATTAAACGACTTGGAGAGAAGATATTCAGTGCACGAGAAGGAGATGACAACGGTGGTACATTGCTTGAGACTCTAGCGCCACTACTTCCTCGGAGGGAAATTCGTGGTCTACACTAACAACATGGCCACAAGTTGCTTCGAGTCTAAGAAGAAGCTGACCCATAATCAAGAGAGATGGCAAGATTTCTTGGTGGAATTCGACTTTGTCCTGAAATACAAGACGGGGCGGGCCAACCAAGTTGCCGACGCCCTAAGTCGCAAGGAACCAGAAGTTTTTGTGGTTGCACTTTCAGCAATCCAAGGAAGCATTCTTGACGAAATTAAATTGGCGCTGAAAGACAATCTAGAAGTAGTTCGCCTCATGAAGTGCATTGCTGTGGGCGAGACAAGAAGATTTTGGACGGAAGATGGCATTATCTATGAAAATGGGAACATGCCGTATGTGTCGCATACAGATGGGTTGCGCCGGAAGCTCCTCTATGAAGCACACGATGCACCCCATGTTGGACACCCAGGGCAAGCACGGATGTTTGCACTCTTTTCCTGCAGCTATCACTAACCGGGAATGGAACAAGATGTGGAGGCTTATGGCTGTTCATGCCTGGTGTGTCAACAAGACAAGATGGAAAAGGCAAAGGCTATAGAACGCTGAAACCTCTCTCAAGGGCGAGCCCACCGTGGAAGTCTATTTAAATGGATTTCATCACTTGCCTTCTGCACGTGGGTGGGCACAATGCCATCTTGTTGGTCGTCGATTGTTTCTCTAAATATGCAACATTCATCTCCACCACGTCGGAAGTGCATGTAGATGGCATGGCTTGTCTGCTCGTGTCTCATGTGGTGAAGTATTGGGGCCTTCCATTGGACATCATTTCTGGACATCACTCCCAGAAATGACCTGTGATAAAAGATTCACGGGTCATTTCTGGGAGTCGATGTGATGCCGGGCGTCGTCGAGGACATCGTGCGGTTGACATCGAGTATGATGGCTTGGTGTCAATAAAGGGTAAAGGTATCAAACGTTGACGGTGTCGTCGTCCGACGAGAATTCCTAAATGGAAATGCACTGCGGTGAAATGCAAGATGCTACTGATTAAGTACGTGCACGTGCCGATTAACAAAAGGTGCCAATTCCCGAGTTTGACGGAGTTGCTCGATAGGGGAATAGGTTGACCTCTCGAGCCTCGTCCGAAGGGGCAAGGACAACTATGGCACCAAGCGAAGTGAATCCGCAGGAGCCCACACGTGATGGGCGGCCCCGGCCCATACAAAGATAGATGCTCAAGATTAATGTAGTTAACGCTCAACCTGTCTCGCTCACCTATATCTGACCCGAGCGTGGTGGAGGCGATAGAAGATATACAGTAGAAAATAAAAGAGGGGCGAGCAGAGAGGGATGATGTACCTTGTCAGTGTCTGCGTGCCGAGATTCTTCTACACTGATATGTTTGGAGTTTTCGCGACACGGTGGCAGCGAGGTGAGTTGCTAGAGGAGGAGCCGACGAAGGTGTAACAGCCTCGATTGGAGCAAGCAAGAAGGTCTCGATTGAGGAAGTACCAGCAGTGAGTTCACACACGGAGGCCCGAAGTGCCTTAACTGACACTTGGGGGGGAAACCAGTACGGTCCATGCAAGAAGACCAAACAGAGTGGCGCTGATGTGCGCAGCAGTCACAGTCAACCAAGGCCTGATCGGTAGGGAGAGGGTTTGCTCAACCGATCAGGCAAGATCTGATGCCCCTCAGGACGTGAGCAGAGAGGTAGCTCTAGCGCCCGGGGGCGTTGACTCGGTCGCATCCGTCAGGACAGACAGGGTGAGTCGGATGGGCAGCAATGGGAATCTGGGTCAAACAAGCACCCGTCGACGTGGAGTTGGATGGGCACTAAACGGTCAATGCGCCAAGTCAGAGACTCTGGTGCAGATGGGCACCCCACCCTGATCAGTATGACCGGGACCGAATAACGAGCGAGATCAGTGGGGTGTAGTAGGCCTCTTCAGTCACGATCAACGGGGAGTACTAGCAGGCTTAGAGACCGAACGGGCGCAGCAAAGGGCGACCTGATCGTCTCTTATGGAGGTCCACGTACCCGGAGGAAGAAATACCTCCCTAGCGCTATCGCAAACCTGACGGCGATTATCGTTGGTGGATGGCTGCTCCACGTTGCACCGCTGAGAAGGGGCGTCGGGGAGAGAGGGTTGGGTGCGGCCGACGTGGCCTATCGCAGAATCTCCTTCCTCCACCTAGGTAGTCCTCTTCCACAAGGTATAGCTTCTTCAACCCTCCTTCTTGATGGGGGGAGGGGAAGACTTGCCCTCTTCAACAACACAATTCTCAGAAATTATTAAGTCCAACCTGGCTAGGGCGCCCGTCCTTTCCTTTTATAGGGGAAGGAAGTGAATGGGCCCCTAGCAATACCAAAAATTGGAAAATAAAGGGGATTAAGGCCCATTAAGGGGGAGATCCTTATAGAATGGACTCCCCCCTCACTACAACGCAAGAAAAAGGAAAATAAAGAAAAGTCAAGGGAAAAGGGAGAATGGGGTGTGGGAAGCAGGAGGGGACAATAAAGAAAAAGGCTAAACCCGAAGCTTCTCTTCCCATCACTGACAAAATCTGACAGCGGGAAACGTAAGAAAATGCGGATGAAAACACAACTCAAAAGAGACAGATGAAAACGATGGAAAACAAATACGATACGCCCTTTGCCCAGAATATCTGAATCTGGGCGTGCACACGGTCGCCTTGGCTTGCCGGGCAGGCTGAACGTGAGCCGACGGTGATGTAGTTTACAATGGCAATGTCTCTAAAGATGTTCCTTGGGCCTCGGGCTGCGTCGTACCATCACAATGTTCAAGTACATGGGCTCCAAGCTCAAATTTTCCTTGAGCTTCCACCCCCACACAGATGGTAAGGCGGAACGTGTAAACTCCATACTTGAAGAATATCTACGACACTAAGTTTGAATCATCCAAGAGAATTGGGTGGAGCTGTTGGATGTAGCGCAATTTTCACACAAGAACAACCGGAGCTTGGCTACGGGTCACTTGCCGTTTGAGATTGCAATGGGAAGACATCAGTTGACTCATCCAGAAGTGGTGAAGAGAAAGGGGAATGGACATTTCCCCCCAGCCTTCCAATTTGTGTTTGATTATCATGCCCGCATTTAGGAAGCCTATGATGCACTAGAACGTGCTGCTCAGAGGATGAAGAAATACACCAGTCAACACAAACGGGACGTGGAGTTCCAAGCTGGCGACCTGGTTCTATTGAAGACCAATGCGCAGATGCTGAAGACGAAACAAGCAAAGCAATAGAAAAGGGTCTTGACCTCGCTATGATGGACCTTTCGAGGTGGTAGCTAAGATCGAAAAAGTGGCATACCGACTTAACATTCACGTCGGCTCGCGGTCCATCCGGTCTTTCATGTGTCGGTTATGAAGAAATATATACAAGATCTCGAAGACGCGGTGAGGAACCAGCCTCAGCGCGCTGCCGAATGTGCGGGTGCATTTCAACCTAGAGGTAGAAGCGGTCTTGGCGAAGAGGAAAATTGATCAAGGAGGACGTCACGGTTGCTATCACAAGATTGAGTATCTCATCAAGTGGAAGAACACACCAGCTGAATCAGCAACTTGGGAGCGTGACTCGGACTTATGGCAGTTCGAGGACCTACTACGAGCATTGGAAGTGGAGCAGCTGGCGTCGACGAGGGCGTTGACAAGTTCAAGCGGTGGGGGCGTGTTAGGCCCCTAACTAGGCGACATTCCTTGCCTAGAGGCCTACGTGCGGGCATAGGGTTGGGAGACATCTGGCTAGGAGACTAAGGCAAGTGGCACACAGAGAGCGTCGAGGCGGCATGGGGGCTCGCAGTATCCCCGCGGGTAGTGTCGAGCACACAACGCTTGGCTTGAAGCGCCGAATGTTGCGCCATCGTGCATACTGCGCATGAGAGGTGTTAGCACGGGTGCTGGCGGCATGTGTGATCCCGAAGGCAGGGTGGTGTGTGTGATCGCCATGCCCGCGGGCGAGCAGCGCCTGCCCCGGGGACACATGGGTAGCAGCAGAGCAGGCGCATGCGCGGAGTGACGACCACGAGGTGGAGAGGTGACACTACCCTGGCGTGATGCACCTCATCTCGTTCGATGTATCACCCCTTGTCTTCCCCCTTGTAATTGTCCCAACTATGATGTAACCTTTTAATGTTATCAATGCAATGACCCTATTCCTAGACGGGGATGTGTCCCCACCATCTCGTCTAACCCCCTTCTATGTGTTCTTAAGCAATTGCAAAGACTTAAGGTGCAAGAGATCAAGGCTGCTCAGTGTTTGGATTCAAGGAAGAGACATAGCTTGGGATTTGACCGCATGACACCTAGTCACACAAAGTGTTATCTTGGGTGATTATCATGAGTTACTACTAGCACATCACCATGAATGTTCTATTTATCACTGTCATACTGATAAACATTCACAATCTTGACCCCTTTATTAACCTTAAGTACCACGGAAGAAGGAAATGTTAACTCTGTAGTGCCACCTAGACATCAATATTTAGGATATGTTGCTCACTCTCAAATGGTGATTACTCACTTTTGATAGACCCACTATGAAGGATCTTGCCCAAAGGCCAATATTACTTTATGTAATCCATGCGCCTGGGGGAATTGGAAATTCAGGATGTCATCAAGTAGTTTCTTCACCTCATCTGGCATGCCCAGATGCATTATTATTGCCTGCCACTTTATGACCTTTTCCTTTAGAAGGCCCAAATAGATGTCACAGAAAACTATATTCTAGATGATGTTCCAGGATAGACCATGCAATGATACCTTTTATCTCCTCTCCATGTGGTGCGTCACCTAGGGCTTGACTGATTGAAATAATGTGTTTGTTAGTGTGGGGCTTTAGTTGATCATATGGATTACAATGAGCAGCATTAGAATACACCATTCACGAGGACCAACATTTGATAGGATGTGATGCGTGTCGCAAGCGGGCAAGCCGAGGCTCTCAACGCGATGGCAGCCGTGACATGCCTGTGGAAGGTCCTGCCAAGTGATGTATAGGGAGGGGGTATGAGAGCATACCATATAGTTGGCAAGGACATCCACTGTGTGGTTCCCCTCAAGCAACTGATGATGAATGCTAGCCAAGCGTGGGCGACATCATATGATGTCTTGCTAGACTCTCTAGAGATGCCATTGGGAGCATGAGCCTGCACGGACCATGTTAACCAAAAACTGTGAGTCCCGATTCTAGGATGATACAATGAAGGTTTCACTACTTAGAGGAGCAAGCCATCATATATTGCCATAGCTTCGGCTGTTGTATTAGTCTGTACTCCATAGAAAGATTAGAAAGTAAAAATGATACTCCCTATGTGGTCCCATAGGATACCACCTCCACTTGTTGGGCTAGGGTTCCCTTTGGTCGCACCATCCACACATTGAGCTTTAGAAAGCCTATTGGCAGTGGATGCCAATGGACAATCTACAACCGAGTTATGATGTAACTCAAAGCCAGTAAGATTCCACAAGTGCAAAGTATATCACAAGTAAGTGGTGAGCATGGGGCAATGGACGATACAAGATGATGTGTTCTACATAGCCATTGCTTGATGCGTTTCATGACGTCCAATGGTCTTATGGACCCCAAAAAATGAGAAGAATTTTGTCGGTGGCAAGCTAAGGATTTTTCGGTGAGCCAAGTATTACACTTAGCAATAATTGTGCCTTGACTAACGTGCCAACGTGTCACATTGGATATCTTTAGCCAATGTTGCTGCCAAATACAATACCTTTTGGGCCCTTGATATCTGACTCCCAACGAGCTCACTCGTCGTACTTGGCCAGTATGAAGCACCCCAACGGGGGCCTCGTGGTACGTATACATCACATGAGCTTCTTATGAAGTATGTCTTGGATGTCTCGAGGGTGCCTGATCCCTAGGCCCCCTCACTCCCCCAGTCGACATGCTTTCTGCCAAGAGACCCAACGGTGTCTACGGCCACCTTCGAGGTTACGCGCCCATAGGATTTGCACACATAGGCTCTCCACAAAGCAAAGAACAGAGAGGAGAAATAAGTGAACCGCTAGGGTATGCAAAAGGAAGCTTATAAGAATGTGTCGTATGAGTTGGATGTACCCCCCAATTCTTGTACAGATCAATTTATCCGTACAAGTCCCTAAATGGTATTATACCGAACTGTCAATCAAGTTAATTCACAGTTGTGTAAGTGGTCCTTAGACCTGAGACACCAAAGACGTCTTGTGGACGAACGATTGTACTTTGACTATGGCCAACGAGTTTCTAATCATGAGATTCTAAATAGTCTTAGTTTGGGTGTATCAAGAAGTTCATGAAGATGACTGAGTGGTCAAGATGGGATCGTCCATCCTCGGTATAAGAGGTGGCAGCTCAAGAAAGATGATGTAATGAAGTCATTGGCCAAGGCAATGAAATAATGGAGAAGATTTCTGCGATGATTTCTGAATGCATCAGTACTAACTCGGATGACCATACCCTAAGTTATCCAATGAGCATCAAGTGGATGGGGGACTATATGTACACGATAACTGATGATGAAGAGGTTCCATGAGCGAGTCGACAAACACTCCTTTGCATCTTCTAGAACACAAGGTGTAGCTTGGCACCCCACGTGTTGGAGACTCGACCTATCGATTGGGTCAGATCAATCTGACATTAATTAATCTATATGATGATACAGTTAATTAATTTGTAAGGCCAATAAAGGTTACTAGGCTGCTAAATTCGTTAACTAGACCGATACATGGCCCTAGAGGGTCACACACAAATGGTCTTTCTACCTCCATCGTCGTTGTTACGTCGTTCTGATTGCATCGGCCTTGGAGAGGGGTGTTGGGAGGGGGGAGAAGAAGGGGAACACACTTGAGAAGGCGTGTTATATGTTGCTTTAAGTATCTTGTGTGTGAATACGTCTAGAGGCTACATACTAGAGCAGCTCAACTCATCTCACTCTGTGATCCAAGAAATCATGGATGCGATTTGTGGAAAGGTACATGGCTTCATAGTTTTATCGATGATGTTTTGAATCCTTTCATGTCTTCCGCTGTGGAATCTTTTGATTTCTTCATCCATGTTAAGGCTTGTGGAACCCACAAACATAATGTTGAAGCAACCACTTCAATGCTCACTCGGGGAACAAACAAAGAGTTTGACAAAAGGGAAAGAAAGAGAGAGAGTGAGTTTCATATATCATAAGAATATATAAACAAATTATACCTACTTATTTAAAGAGGTACCACTATCTCTCTTCTTTTTCTTATCTGTAAATGTGAACCTACCCCAACAAAAAAAAACATATGAGATATACTAGCAACAGGAAAATAATAGACATGAGCAAAAATATCAAATAATTAAAAAAAAGCTTTGACACAAGATTACACTCGACACCCTCTTACATGAAGATATAAACATAAATCACAATAATTCAAAAGTAACCTCCTAAGTTCTTAAACATTCCAAAAAAACACCAACGCTAGATATGCCCATGAAAATAAAATAAAATAGTAAGCAATAACAAATAACAAAATAGAACGCACAAGAATTCAAGGACTGAAAGAAGATAAACAAATGTTATCTTAGCATATACTGAGACATGCAGCTGAAAACTGCTGTACCACAAAGCATACCATATCTATGATCGGCATAGGATCTCCATAAACTAACCTGACATAATAGAAAAAATAAAACTCCCAAAAACAACATACAACACCAAGCATAAACAAGATACTTAACACAAAAACTATAGCACATGAAGGGAAACAAACACAAGATTACAAACACAAAATTTATCATAAAATGTACCTCATAAAGGTCATCAGAATTTTACATATACGACACCATCTTGTGACCATAATGTTTAAACAAATTTTTTTTAAAGATCATCATAGGAAAACAAACAAAGAGTTTGTCAAAAGGGAAACAAAGAGAGAGTGCTATTCAAAAATAATAAGAAAATCTTAACAAAGTATGCTTACATATTTGAACAAGTACTAGTATCTTTCATCTTTGTCCTTTAATTAGTCTTATATTCAAACATGAACCTATGCCCATAAATATAAAACGTATGAGATAAACCACCATCAGCAAGAGAACAGACAAGAGAAAAAAATCAAATAGTTAAAATCAAGCTTTGACATAAACATAAACTGGACACTATTTTATTCAAAGATAAAAACATAAATGAGCATAATAATAAAAATAATTTCTGAAGTGCTAAAAGATACTGAAAAATACCCATGCAATTTAGACAAAAAACAGTCAAAATTATGAGTAATTAAAAGTAATGAAATACATCGCACTATAAAATGAGCATCGAGGAAAAATAAAAAATGTATATCTTTCCATACAAAGAGGTGTGCAGCCAAAGATAGTTGTGTTGTAAATCATACTATATCTCTTATGGGCTTAGGATCTCCATAAACAGACCTGAGAAAATAAAGAAAAGAAGATTACCAAAACCAACATAAAATGCTAAGGTTAAAGAGGTTTCGTTAACAAGAAAACTTAGCATATGAAGGCAAATACACACAAGGATAATGTTCAGACAACCTTTCGTAAGCTCAATTCTGAAAAGAAACATAAGGTTTAACAAATGGAAAGAGTGATATTCAACAATCATAAGAACAAATCATACGTACATAATTCCTGAAGTACGATGTATCTGTCTTCTTTGTGTTGTGCTTCCTTCTTATGTTCAATTGTGAACCAACAACAAGAAAGAAAAAAACCTATGAGATAAACCAGAAGTTGGAAAATAACCTACATCATCAGCCATAGTAGAATAATTAAACAAACACGATAAAATATAACATAAATTAGACACCAGCTTATACAAAGATAGTAACATAAATAAACATAATCATAATAATGACATCCTATAGGCTGAAAAAAAACAAAACTGGTGGCGACAGCGTCAACGCGTCGACACCCGAAGCACCGCCACCATCATCTGAAGTCAACGCCACTGCCAAGGACATGCCACCATCATCACCAGACCAAGTCCACAAGCTAGCATCAGGCACGTCTCCACCCACGCACGCCTCTTCACGCGTCTTGACACGTCGCCAAAGGCAGATCCAAAACTGCCCCCTCACATGACACGAAACCACGTCGCTTGTCTTTATTTTTATTTTTATGAACTGTATTTTCTCTTTCCTCCAAGGCCTATATGTGTAGGCCAATGTTCCAAGAAACAGTTAGGCAAGTCATAATTCAGGAATTGAGTTTTTGTCAACTCTTCTTGTAGGACTTGCCCTAGCCTCCCCTATCTTCCGTCTTCTAGTTTGCCACCGCCACAACCGTCGACGACGCCACGCATCACCGGCTACCGCTTCCACTTCTATCTCTCTCTTTCTCGCCCTCTCTTCTCTCCTCCTTTCCGCCCGCCCCCAGGCGCAAGGCCTCCCAACGCCCTTACGCTAGGCCGCCCCCCCGCCCTAGCGCCCTAGCGCCAGGCCGCCCCGTGCCCAGGCGCAAGGCCGCCCTAGCGCCAAGCCAACCCCACACCCTATCGCCTTACCGCCCTACACCAAGGTGCTAGGCTGCCCAACGCCCCAGGCGCCGCCACTGATCGTCGGGGCAAGCGACACCGCACAGGCCGCCAGCCTGGTCGCCCACGCCCTAGACGTCCTCGCCGCCACAGGTCGTTGTGCATACCGTTTTGGTGTCGGGGCGCTGCCCTGCACCTCGCAAGGGGGCGACTCCCCCCTTGACCCCCCGCCAACTGACCGCACAATTGGATTTGCGACACCCTTTTGAAGTGCACGTATATCGTCCCGCCAACGATGCCCCACGCCCAAGCAACCCGGCCACCGAGCAACCAGGCTTAGTTCGGCCGTCCCACTGTCAGGGCCGCTCAATGCCGGGAACACCCATATATTTCGTCCAGTGGGCCATACAACGCCCGGATCGCCCAATCGGGTCACAACCTGAATTTCCCACAACCTCATCATGCACTACAGTGCTGAGGTACGCCTGAACTTCTTTAGTGTCGTGTGTTCTTCGTCTAGTGTTCCACGAGGATTCTTCCACCGCTGTCAGATTTGATTTGATTTTCTTGAAACTTCCACAAATTCTTCCTTTTGTGAGATTTTTCGCGAACGTGAATTCGAGTATTGGATTTGGTGCTTAGTCATCGTCGTGATGGTTGAAGACAGTACTCCCGCCCATGACGAGGAACAAGGCTGCACCACCATTATTTCATCGGTTTTAGGTTTTCGAATTTGATCGTGTGAATTTTGCAGCCTGTTTTATCCCTCTACCCAAACCCGTCCTGCATTCTCCACCATCATTATCATTCCCGTCTCCCCAGTCGTCAGCCTCCCTAGTTGTCTTGCATAAAAAACACACACACTAAATAGACATGGAAGAGGAAACCAAATAGCAAGTATAACAAGGAAAAAATACAACGCACAATAATTCAAGAATTGAAGGAAGATAGACAAATGTATATGTCACCTAATAAAGAGGTATGCAGCACAACACAGGTGCGTTGTAAATCATACTATATCTCTTATCAGCATAGTATCCTCATAAACGAACCTGACAAAAAATAAAAAAAATATTAAAAAAATGAATATACAACACCAGTCATATAAAAGTTTATTTAAACAGCAAACTAAGCATATGGAGATAAAAACTAATATTAAGACAAGATAGGGGTACGATAAAACGTACCTCATAAATCACATCTTAAATTCATATCCACGACTCCATCTTCATAGGGAGAAAAAAATGTTCAAACAACCTTTGCCAGGCTCAATCGGGAAAATTAACAAAAAGTTTCACAAAATGGAAATGGAGAAAGAGCTCTATACATAAATCACAAATTACACCTACATACTTTTTCATGTACCTATTATCTCTCTTCTTTGTCCTTTATCTAATTCTTGTCATCAAATGTTAACTTACACCAATAAATGCAATGCATATGAGATAAAACAGCAACAAAATAGATAAATTAAAAGAAAACTAGCTCGGAACAAAAATAAATCAGACATCATTGTACATGTAGATAAAAGCTTAGATAAACGTTATAATAAAACAACCTAGCTAGAAAAATACCACAAAAAACCCATCTAAGGTAAATCAGAAAAATTAACAAAATCGTATTTCATAACAAAAAAAAGCAACTTAGGATTGCCATATAAAGATGCTTCTAACCAAATCAATTAAGCTAGAAAGTGTACAATATCTCTTACCAACTTAGGATTGCCACATACAAACATGACAAAATAAATAAATGAGATTGAGAAAAAAACATACAACAGTACACATAAAGAAGTTTATTTAAACAGAATAATTAGAATAGGAGGGGAACAAAACACAAGATTAAGACAAGGTAGCAACACGATAAAATATACCTCATAAAGCACATATATATCACTCCATCTTGCTAGGGAACATAATGTTCAGATAAACTTTCCTAAACACAGTAGGGAAAAAGAAACAAAATATTAAAATATAGGAAATGGAGAAAGAGTGTTATTAATCAATGATACGGAATTTTAACAAATTATACCTACATCATTAAAAATATACCTACTAACTTTCGCTTTAGGGTCCCTAGTTTTCTTCTTATATTCAAAGGTGAACTTCTGCATAAATATACCAAATCAACATGCACAATAATGCAACATGGTAACTAAGGACAACGAAAAAACATACAACACACAATAATTCAAGGATTGAAGGAAGGTAGACAAATGTATATCTCACCCTATAAAGATGTGTGCAGCAGAAACACAGTTACGTCGTAATGTAAACTACATCTCTTATCAGCATATTATTGTCATTATTGAACCTGAAAAAATAAATAAGATAAGATACACACAGACCACATGCAACACCAAGCATAAACATGTTTCTTTACAAAGAAAACTTAGCATATGAAGGAAACCAAACCCAAGATTACAACAATATTGCAGCACATACCTCATAAATCACACTAAAAGTTTATCTTGGTAATCTCTCGCTTGGTCCTTTGTCTAAGTTTTATCATAAAATGTCAACCTACCACAAAAGATAAAAAACACATGCGTTAAAGCATCTCCGGGAAAGAAACTATGATAGAAAAAATAGTAGAATGATTAAGAAAACAAGCTCAAATTCAATAAATTTAGCCAACATTTTATATGGAGATGAAAACATAAGTGAAAATAATAAATGATCAAGATCTTATGTGCTGAAAGATTTACAAAAAACACCAACACTATATAGACATAAAAAATGAAACAAAATAGCGAACAATAACAAAAAACAAACACAATGCACAATAATTCATGGATAGAATGAAGATAATCAAATGTTTATCTTACCATTTAAAGTTGCGTCGTAAAGCCTGCTATACTTCTTATCTACATAGGATCATCATAAATGAACCTGAGAAAATAACTGTAACAAGACTCACAATAAAACCATCTAACACAATGCATAAACAACTTTCCTTAACAGCAAACTTTGCATATGAAAGAAACAAATCACAAGCTCATGACAGGATAGCAGCATGATAAAATTTACCCCTTAAACCACATCATCATGTAGACCAATCCATCTTGCTCGCAAACATAATGGCCAAATAACCCTTTTTAACTTCAGTAGCAGAAAAGAGACAATATGTCTAACAAAAAAGGCAACATAGAAAGAACGCGGTGCATATATCATAAAAAACCATAATTAAATTATACCTATTTATAGAGCTACCTTTTTTCTTATTTTTTGTCATTTATTTTCTTTTTATCTTCAAAAGTGAGCCTACACCATTATAGAAAAAACCTATAAGATACATTACCATCGGGTCAAAACATACCAAAGCAAAAATAATAGAAGAATTTCAAAAACAAGCTAGAATATAACTTAACATTAGACTCCACCCTAGATGAATATAGTATAATAAATAAAAGTAATAATAAAAATAGCATCCTAAGTGCTGAAGGATACAAAAACAACACACACACTATATACATATAGAAAAACAAACCTAATGGAAATAAATAAGTAATAAAATACAATACATGATAATTGACGCATTGATGGAAGATGAACAAATGTATATCTAACCAGATAAATATGTCTGCAGCAATATACATATGCGCCGTAAACCATGTTATATCTTTTATCAGCTTAGGGTCCTCGTAAATGAACCTGACAAACTAAGACAATAGTCCCAAAAAAAACTTACAACACAAAGTCTAAACAACTTTAGACATGAAACTTAGCATGTGATGGAAACAAATCACAAGAGAATGAAAAGAAAGCAACACGAGAAAAAATACCTCATAAATAACAGTACAAGTTCATGTATACAACTCTGTCTTGCGAAAGAGGATAATGGTCAAAGAAACTTTTTAGGGCTCAATAGGGGGAAGATAAAATACATATAACAAAAAGGCAGCGGAGAAGGGGCGCTATTCATCAGTCTTAAAAAATAAAGACAAATTATACCTATTTAAAGAGGTACCCTATTTTGCTTTTTTTCCCTTCATTTCTTCATATCATGAAATGTGAACCTAGCCCAATAAATAAAAAAACTTATGAAGTCAGACACAACATCAAAAATATAAGAACAATTAAAAATACAATCTCATATATAAAATCAGAGTAGACAGCATCTTAAATGTAGATAGAAAACATACATGAGTATAATCAGAAACATAATATCTGATACTCCAAAAGATAACAAAAAAAAATCTTACCAGATAGAAATGTAAAAAAACAAAGTAGGAGGTAATAAGAAAGAAAAAGTACAAGGCATAAAAACTAAATGATTGAAGAAAGATACACATATCTATATACAACCATATAATGATGATTTCAGAAAAGCCAATTGCGTAGTAAAGCTGAGTTTATCTCTTATGGGCCTGTGATGGTAAAAAATAAACCCGACGAAATAAATAAAACAAGATTCAGAATAAAAACATTCAACACAAAGTCTAAACAATTTTTTTAGACAGCTCACTTTGCATATGAGAATAACATATCAGAACAAGAAAACAGCACCATAAAATATAACTCAGAAGTCACATCTCAAGTTCATGTACACGACTCCATCTTGCTCACAATCATAATGGCCACAGAACCCTTTTAAAGCACAGTACCACGAAAAAGACAAGACGTCTAATGAAAGGGCAACACAGAAAGAGCACTATTCATAAATCATAAGAAACCATAAACAAATTATACCTATTTAAAGAGGTATCCTATTTTTTTTCTTTCATTTCTATATGTTTTTAATTCTGAACCTATGCCAATAAATAAAAAATCTATGGGATAAACCGACATCGAGTCTAAACATACAAATGCAAAAATAATAAAATAGGTAAAAAAACAAATGGAATAAAACACAAAGTAATACACCATCTCACCCAACAATAATACTTTAAGTGAAGATTATCACAATTATGGCATCCTATGTGCCAAAAGATATAAAAAACATACACACTAGTGGACACGAAATAAGATGAAATACTAAGTAATAACCAAGAAAAATCACAACGCAAAATATTCCAGGAATTAAAGCAAGATAGCCATAGTATAACTAACAAGATAAGTATGCATTCAACAATTGCATCCCAAAGCATGCAATATCATAATCATCATCAGATCCTCATAACGGAACCTGACAAAAAACATCACAAGATTGACTCTAAAACCATTCGACACAAAGCCTAAACAAGTTTCTTTAAAAAGCAAACTTTTCACATGAAAGAAACAACTAACAAGATTAAGACAAGATCTTAGCACATTAAACATACCTCATAAATAACATCATCATGTATACGACTCTCTCTTCCTAGAGAGTATAATAGCCCAAGAACCTTTTTCTAATCTTATTACGAGGAAAGAGACAACACGTATAACAAAAGGGCCACACCGTTAGAGCGCTATTCATCAATAATAATAAATACCAACACATTATACCTATTTAGAGAGGTGCCTTTTTATCTTCTTTATGTCCTCTGTTTTCTTTAGTTTTTTCATTTTACAACTATGCCAATAAATACAAAATGTATTAGGTAAAACAACCTCGAGTAAAAAGATAGAAAATAAGAAATCATAAAAGAATTAAATAAAAAGCTAGCCACCAAATTACACAAAGCGAATAACAGAAATGAAGACAATAAAAAAATGACATTTTATCTGCCGAAAGATGCAAAAAACCACCCACTCTAGAAAGACATACCAAAAAGAAACCAGATAGGAAGTAATAACCAACAAAAATCACAACACATAATATTTCAAGATTTAAGAAAGAGAGAAAATTATATATCATACCAAGTAAAGACGCATGCAGCAAACATAGTTGCATCCTAAAGCATGCTATATCTCGTATCCGCACCACATCCTCATAATTAAACCTGAGAAAATAAATGTAAAAGGAGTAAGACTAGCAAGATTTAACGCAAAGCCTAAAAAAAGTTTTTGAAACAGCAATCTATGCTTATAAAAGAAACGAAACACAAGCTTATGAAAAGATAACCACACGATAAAACATTCCTCATAAATCACATCAACGTATATTTGACTCCTTGCACACAAGCATAGTGGCCAAAGAACCCTTTTGAAGCTCAATAAGGGAAAAAAGAAGATGTCTAACAAAAGGGCAATAGAGGAAGAGCCCTTTTCATCAATCATAAGAAAACATAAACAAATTATACCTATTTAAAGAGGTGTCCTCTTTCTCTTCTTTCTGCTCTTTATCTTCTTTGATTCTTTACCACTGAACCTGTGCCAATCAAAAGCAAAGGTATGAGATAAAACAGCATTGGATCAAAACATACAAAATAAAAAATAAGGAATTAAAAACACAAGCTGGAATAAAACATCAAATAAGAGACCATTTGGCAGAACGATAATAAAATAAATGAAGATAACTAAACTAATGACATCCTATGTGCTTGAACGTAGAAAAAACACCCACATTTGAAAGACGTGTAAGAATAAACCAAAAAGAAAGTAAGAATTGAGAGAAATCAAAACACAAAATAATTCACACATTGAAGGAAGATAAAAAAATGTACATCTAACCTGATAAATATGCTTGCAGCAAAACACAGGTGTTTCCTAAAGCATGCTATATCTCTTATCCGCATAGGATCCTCATACATGAAGCTGAAAAATAAATGAAACAAGATTCACAATAAGAACATTTAACACACAGCCTAAACAAGTTTCTTTATATAGCAAGTTTTGCATATGAAAGAACAAATCACAAGATTAGGGCAATATAATCACATGATAAAACATACCTCATAAATCACATGATTGTAGAGGCAACTCCGCCTAGCACACAATCAATGTCAGCAAAGAAGCTTATTTCAGTGCACTAGGGGAAAGAGACAAGAAGTCTAACAAAAGGGCAACAAAGGTACGACACTATCCATAAATCAGAAGAAAGCATAAACAAATTATAGCGATTTAAAGGTGTGCACTGCTTCTTTTTTTCTGTCCTTTTTGTTCATTTCCATAGTTTTGAACCTAGGTGAATAAAAAAAGTGTGAGATAAACAACCATTGAGTCAAACCATACGAAACCAAAAATAATAAAAATATTTTATAAAATAAGCTGGAATATAACATACTTACGCTAAGATAACATCATAAGTGAAGATAAACAAAAGAATGACATTCTATATGCCAAAATATATAAAAAAACCCATACTAGAAAGACATGGAAGAATAAACCAAATAGCAAGTAATATATAAGAAAAATCATAACACAAGATAATTCAAGGATTTAAGGAAGAGAGATAAATGTATATCATACCACATAAAGGTGCATGCAGCAGAACACAGTTGCATGTCAAAGAATGCTATATCTCTTATTAACATCAAATCCTCCTAATAAACCTAAAAAAAATAATTAAAACAAGAGTCACACTGACAACATTCAACACAAACCCTAATTTTTTTTTAAACAACAAAATTGCATATGAAAGAAACAAATTACAAGCTTATGACAAGATAGCCGCATGATAAAGTATACCTCATAAATCACGTCACCGTATAGGCGACTCCATCTTGCACACAAGCATAGTGGCCAAATAACCCTTTTGAAGCTCAATAGGGGAAAAGAGACAAGATGTCTAACTCAAAGGCAAAACAGGTATGGAACTATTCATAAATCAGAAGAAAACATAAGCAAAATGTACCTTTATAAAGGGGTGCCCTACTTCTCTTCTTTCGGTACTTTTTCCCCATCACTTCTTTACCTTTGAACCTATGCAATTTAAAAAGCTCGTGACATTAACACGCATCGGATCAGAATATACTAACCAAAAATAATAAAAGAATTAAAAACAGAAGCTGTAATAAAAAATAAGGCACGATCTCAAACAAACATAATAGAATAAATGAAAACTATCAAACTAATGACAGTCTATAAACTGAAAGGTACAAAAAAAACCGCCTACACTAGATAGACATGGAAATGAAACCATATAGTACGTAAACCAAGAAAATCACAAGGCAAATAATTCAAGGATTGAAGAAATATAGCCAAATGAATATCTGACCAGAGAAAGATGTGTGCAGGAGAGCGCAGTTGCATCCTAAAGCATGTTATATCTCTTATCGACATAGAATTTTTGATGTCAGACGTCGTCGGGGACGTCGCCGACGAGGACCAAGATGATGTCCGACATCAAATTGGTATCACAGCAAGTTGTTGTTTCTCACAGCACATCTACGTACCCGCATCACACATCAGCATTTCATTGTTTTGAAAACTGATCTAGGTACCCTTTGAGGAACTAGCCATGGCCATCGAGACACGATCGAGTAGAAGGATGCAACAGGGAGGTTCAACCTCCCTACGACGAGTTGATTCATCACCGAACGAGAGAGGCAGCCCTGCACGCCTCTCGTAACACCATTCCTCGATGCCCAAAGGTGGCGCATCACCATCTCCTTTGGAGCTTGGACGGACCACACCAGCCGATAGGGGTGCCACCGAATTGTCCAGTACACGCAGCCACACCCACGCCCGCCGTGGACACTCACGATCCCATCATAGCTCCTCACGATCCCATCATAGCCCGCCGTGGACACCCTGCACGCCTCTCGTAACACCATTCGCCCAACATGTTTCTTTGTTACATCAGCATATTTATGATAGAATCACGAGTCAAAATCATGGTAAAAGTAGGCTGCCAACTTGCATCACCAATCCTGAGTGTTCAACGTGGGAGACCGCGTGATGGTGGGATTTAGACTAGAGAGATATTCTCCCGGGATGACTACCAAGCTACATGCTAGTAGCGTCGGCTCGTTCTCGATCCTCCAAAGAGTGGGTGATAACACATAAGTCGTCGAAATCCCTCCTACTTGGATTTTCAGCTCCACGTTTAACGTGGCAGTTCTGGCTCCGTACCAAGTCCTCTCTCCCTCATATGACTCGGCGCTTCTAGATCCCTTTAATGTGAGTGAGTTTGCTGCGACCAATCCCATGATACTGTCACCTAATTGGCACGAGCCAGTCGATTGTATACTCCAAGAGGTAATTAACTATGCAGGGGATGAGGTATCACAAAGGTTTTTGGTGTGTTGGCAGGGACGTACCAGTGGGGATGACTCATGGATCACGGAGGACATGTTACGATGCCTACGGCCAAATCTTCTTCAGCCACAACCATTCACCACCCCAACTCATTGGAGCCAAGTTCTTCTGACCCCTGGAGGATTAATGGAATGCTCCAGCCACACCCACTAGAGACGTCATTGGAGCCACCATCGTCGTTATTGATAGCCCTACCAGTTTGCATCCAGATCGACTGGCATGCCAAGGCACAGATGAAGAGACCCGGGTACAAATACCCCTGGTAAAGCACATAAGTATTATCAATGTTTTGCTTTTTGTCGGTATGTGCTCGCCATCTTCATCATTTTACCATCTTCGTCGTGTTTGTGATCATCATGTCTGTGTCGTCATTTGTCGTATCATTTTCTTACCATATGGTTTGCGTATCGTGGCACTTTTTTTTTGTTTCAAGGGGTCCCTTTGTATAAGGACCCTCATATTGGACCCTTTAAAGGGCTATTAAACCCTTGTAAGGGCCCATCATGCCCCCCCATATACGGGCATGATGGGCGCCCTAGTTTGGTTAGCGATGTTCTTGTTTTGAAGTTATCTTTTAGGTCAAAAAGGAGAGAGCCTCGTTCAACGAGGGAGAAAGGAGAAGATTTTAGGAAGAGGCTCAAGCCAGGAGGCAAGAGGGAAGAAGGATCTTTCAACTTAGGGATCTCTCGGTAGACGTTTTGGGTGCATACTATTGCATTCACACTGTACCCTACCCTTTGGAAGGTTGCATCGCGCCAAGGTCATCAACTCAGACGTCGACAGTCGCAAAGAGATACCTTGCAGGTGTGGCGCGGTGTCCCCCAATAGTTGGTCAACGTGGTTTTTTTTGTGGTTGTTCATGTGGCACGCCAGATCCTTTGTCTGGTGGTGTTTGGCTACCTGGTCGGTGTCGCCTGGCCGTGGACTCCAGTGAAAGTTGGAAGATTCCCTCACCCTGCCACGGTCATTCTCCCACGATAGCTCCAACCTTGGTCACGTAGTGAGCACTTGCTTTGCCGGCTTGTTGAATCTGCAACACTTAGCGATGAAACCCTCCCCACTACTACAGGGCATGAGGGTTTCTACTCGCTGCTTGGGAAGCGTTGAACTCTCCAGCGATTAGTCTACCCATTTCAGTGCCAATTCGTGGCCGCGCGCAAGTGCACTGACCGCCTAGTCACTTACAGGGCGCCACCTAAGGATGTCCCCTATTGTGGACCGTTGGGCCCCTCCATCGCGCTTGTGCCACTGAAACTGCTGGCCTGTAGTCATCCCTTATCCGGTTAGGGGAATCACGTATGTGTGACACACCTTGAGTTATTTTGGGGCCCGCTTTCACTAGGGGTACCACGCCGTCGACGGTGGATGATTCATCGTGTTACAGTGCCATCTAGCTGCAACAGTCTACTGATACTTGCACTAGAGGTCGCACCCACTGAGCCCGTGATGGTCACTTGAGTTGCAACGCCGCTACACGCCATTCCATCTTTCGCCCTGTCCTAGATTATCTTTCAAGCTTTGCTCTAGTGCCACATTATCACCTGCTGTCAAGCTCTACTGTGCTACTCCCGGCACGCCTCCACTACGCCTGCCCATACCGGTCCTCGCGCCTACAAAGACATCAACGAAGAGTAGCATCACCGACGCAGTACATCGTTCCCCCCTTGCTCATCAATTATATTACATCCTTTAGTATATACTCGGCTGCACTCCACAATGCTCGGGTTAGTATAGGTGACAGATTACATCGAGAAAACTAGGAGTTGAGTGTTTTCCTAGGTACAGGTTGAGCCAGTAGGTTACGAGCGAGCGTGAATTAAAATATTCTGTTCAACACCATAGTCATTGTCTTCGCTCCGACGAGGGTTAGAAAGTCACCATCACCGTCACCGGTCGCCCACTCCGAAGCGGGGACTACACGTACATCTGCCTAGGTCACGCCATCTGTACTTACAGATCCCATTACGGAATCATCCATCGGGCGACATCACTGACGATGACTGACATCATCTAGGTATCCGAGCATCGTCTCGGCACGTGTTGTGCGGCATCCACAATGACGTCCAACATCAATCATCCTATATATTTCGAGGATTTAAACACAAGAAAAAATGCATATCTTACCCGATAAAGATGTTATTGGAGAACACAGTTGCATACAAAGGAATGCTCTATCTATAATAGGCATCTGGTCCTCATAGATAAACCTGACAAAATAAATATAACAAGATTCAAAGTAGCACCATTTAGGACAAAGCATAAACAAGTTTCTTTAAACAACAAATTTTCCATATGAAATAAACAAATCAATATAGGGACAGGATTGCTGCACAAAAAACCATACCTCGTCAATCATGTCATTATATGGACTAGTCCATCTTGCTAAGGAGCAATGTCGCAAAAGAAGCTTTTCCAAGCTCAATAGGGTAAAAGATGCAAGACGTTAACCAAAAGGTAAACATAGAAAGACCTCTATTCATACATAATAATAAAACATAAACAAATTATACCCATTTAAAGGGGTACACTGTTTTTCATTCTTGCCCCTTAATTTTCATCAATTATTTACCGCCAAGTGTATACCAATTAAAAAACGTATGAGAGAAATAACATCAGGTCAAAACAGCTAAAAGAAAAAATAATGAATGAATTAGAAACACAGTCTGGAATAAAACAAAAAAACACCATCTTACAAAAAGATAATAACATAATAATAGATGATCAACCTAATGACATCCTATGTGGCGAATGATACAAAAAGGCACAAAGCATGCTATATCTCTTATTGGCATAGAAACATCATAAATGAACCTCACAAGAAAAATATACCAATATTTATAGTCACAACATTCAACACAAAGCATTAAACATTTTTGAAAAAGCAACTTTGCAGATAAACAAAAAAACTCACAATATTATGACAACATAGCAGCACGATAGCACATACTTCATAAATCACATCATCATGTAGATAACTCCATCTTGCTAAGGACAATAATGGCCAAAGAACCTTTTTGAAGCTCAACAGTGGAAAAAAAAACAAGACATTTAGTGAAAATGGAACAGGGAAAGAGCGCTATTCATAAATCCCCAGAACACAAAAATATTATACCTATCAAAAGAGGTACCCTGTTTCTCTTTCTATGTCCTAATTTTTCTTCAATTATTGAACTCTAAACCTTTGCCAATAAAAAAATGTATGAGATAAACCAGCATGGACTCAAAACATACAAAATAAAAAATAATAGAAGAAATAAAAAAATCTCGAATAAAACATAACATAAACACCATCTCACATAGAGATAATAATATAAATAGGGATAATCAAAATAGTGACATCCTATGTGTTCAAAGATACAAAAAAAAACAACCACACAAGGTAAACCAAATAGTAAGTTAAAGCTAAGCAAATCACAGTGCAAAATAGTTCAAGGATCAAAGCAAGATAAACAAATGTATATATAACCAGATAAATATGTTGCAAGAGAAAATAGTTACATCCTAAAGCAGGTTATTGTTCTTATCAACATAGAATCGTCATTCATGAACATCAAAAATTAAATAAAACAAGATTATAAATAATAACATTCAACATAAAG
This sequence comes from Wolffia australiana, assembly GCF_029677425.1. NCBI lineage: Eukaryota > Viridiplantae > Streptophyta > Magnoliopsida > Alismatales > Araceae > Wolffia > Wolffia australiana. The sequence goes on from NC_135838.1 coordinate 1,965,738, forward strand.
CCTAAACAAGTACTTTTTAAAAAGCAAACTTTGCATATGAAGGAGCAAATAAAAATATTAGGACATGATAGTAGCACGATAAAAGATACTTCATAAATCACATCATCATGTGGAAAACTCCGTCCTACTAACAATCATAATGCCCAAAGAACCTTTCCTCAGCTCAATAGGGGAAAAGAGACAAAATGGCTAAAAAAGGGCAACATATAAAGAGCGCTATTCATAAATAATAAGAAAACATAAACAAACTATACCTATTCAAATAGGTATCCTGTTTCTCTGTCCTTCATTTTTCAATTCATTAATGCTAAGCCTAAGCCATTAAAGAAAAACATATGAGATAAACCACCATTGTGTCACTAAAGATAATAACGTAAATGAAGATAATCAAAATCGTGACATTCTATGTGTTGATTGATATAGAAAAAAGATCCACATGAGATAGACATAGAAAAAAAACTACATAGTAAGTGATATCCAAGGAAATTCATAACCCAAAATAGTTGGAGGATTTGAAGCAAGATAGCCAAATCTACATCTAACCAGAAAAATGTGTTCAGGAGAGCACAATTGCATCTAAATCATGTTATATCTCTTATTGGCATAGGGGTTCATAAATGAACCTGACAAAATAAATATAACAAGATTCACAATAGTAACAATCAACGCAAAGCCTTTATAAGTTTATTATTACAACAGAAAACTTTCCATATAAACAAAACAAATCACAAGATAGCAACATGATACTAATGAAAATATATATGGCTGGCAAGCCAACCACAAATTCCAAATCTCATAATGAAGTGATAATCATGTATTCCACAAATTCCATGCTCAAAAATAAAAAATCGTCATAATGAAGTGATACTTATCATGCACGTGTGACGCTTATGATGAAGTCCATGAATACATGATTGGACTTAGTGAATTATGATGATATTTTAATACGGAGATCACTAGTCTTTAAACATGTGTTCTAAATAGTCTTATTCAAAGGATACTCGCGAAGGATATCGAACTCTCCGATAGAATAGCACTATCTAGCCTCACTCATATGATGAGTATGGCTGGTCATGTAGCCATTAGTTGTAGACACCAAGGCTAGATAGTGGGTGCTCTTTAGTGGAAACATTTTACCTAATCCAATGTCCCTTGATAAGCTGATAGTGTTTTACCACAAGAATAACCTATCTCTCACTAAGATGGGATTATATCCACTTCAACTAGGATGTTTCCTAACTCTCAAGGCATATAATTAAATCAACAACACTATAAGGAAATAATAGAACTGTAATGAGGAGAAGACGTTGAAACCTGTGGGTTGTTATACCCGTCACTTTTCCGTAGCAGAGCCAAGCAAACAATCCGATCAGAAGTAGGCACGTCAGTCGGGCACTGTGTGTGTACTCGACGCTGCTCGGTCAGGGTGCAGAGCACAATGGACACCAGAGTGTGGCATTTGTGGGTGCGTGTATGCATAGCCAAGGGGCGTGCAGTAGGATGGCGTGCGCGCACGCGGTAGCGGCAGTGCTTGGCTGTAGGGCGTGCGCGTGCACTTGCACAGCAGAGTGTCCGCAATCTGCGAGTGACTTGTGGGTGGCACGAACAAGGCAGGGCGGACAGCAAACTCAATAGTGCAGGTGCGCGGCACATAGGCTGCATGTTGGCGAAGCATTTTGCAGTGCGGGCGTGTGCATAGTGCGGCACGCGTGAGGGGGTGCGGGGCCACGCAATTGCGGCGTTCGGTGGCCGAGGGTGCGACGCACGCAGCAAAGGCACGCGGGCCGAGGCTGTGACGACTCAATCTAAGCCACACCTAGGAACCTCCAAGAACAATCAAATGCCACTCGCTGGCGACGGCGGAGTCTGGGGCAAGAGTGCAGGTAATCCAGGCAATTCGATATAAGACAGCGATGACGGCGTCAGCTTTCGACAGGGGTGGCGTCAAAGAAGGACGATGGCGAGATTCTAGACGAGGCGCCAAGAGATGCTCCAAGAAGGCATTCTTGGAGGTCTTCTTGAAGCCAACCGATCAAGATTCGGAGATTTTGAAGGCAGAACTAACGAACAGAGGTCGAAGGGAAAATGATGCGGGTAACATTCCACGAAAGTTGCGTCGTGGAGGAGAGGTCACGCTCTTCCCACGATCCAACTATTGAGGTTATCTACGACTATGCAAGACTAGGAGAAACTATAAGAAAATCTCAAACTTCAACTTTTCATTCAAATTCAATCCTACCAGTCCTCTTCGACATGTCGGCCTTTATATAGGGTCGAAGGCATGCCCAATTGGTCATAACTGGAGGGAACCATCTTGTGACGAGCGGTCCTCTCAAAATGACAAAAATAAACCATTTGAAAAGGATGAGGCCCAAAACACGATAGGCCTTGTCCACAATCTGAGAGGAAATTACAATTGAAAAATAATGATGAAATATAACACGTGCGGCTGCATTTTCAAGCGGAGTACTTGAACGATGAGTCACGGGCATTGGCTCGAGTGGCTCGGTGAGGCTGTTGACGTTGTTCCGTGCTGACGGCAAGGTGGTCCCCGATCATCCTCACAGGGTGGGAGGAACTTGGCTCCAACGAGTGGATGCCGATGATGTCTTAAACGAGTGTGTGGCCAATCGGCGGCGGGCAAAGGCGGATACTCACAAATAACCAGCGTTGATGTGCGGCATGACTGAGCGGTTGGGCACGTCCACTGAAGGACAATGCAGACACAGACGATGCGAACATATCGAGCATGGGCGTGCTTTTACCCAGGGTATTTGAACCCGATGCAGGTCGCACAGCCAAGGGGCTGTACGCCTTGGCAGCTCCATTGGAGACCCCTTTTTAATTTATTATCTTTATATTGTTTTTTTTTCTTTTATTATTTTATTATTTGTACTTTCTTTCTACTTAATCAAACACACTAACGGGATAAAAAAATGAACCGAGCGAGTATGGGCGTGCTTTTACCCGGGGTTTTTGAACTTGGGCGTCTTCACCGTTGCCTTGGCGTGCAGGTTGCACAGCCAAGGGGTGTGCGCCTTGGTGGCTCCATTGGAGACCCCTTTTTATTTATTATATTTATATTTTTATTAATAATTTTATTTTTTTATTATTATATTTTGTTCATTTTCTTTCTACTTAATTAACAAAATTTATTCTATTTTTTAGAGATACAAAATCACCATTTTTCACAATGATTGAAAAATTGCATAAAAATGGAATCTAACATAAAAATGCATGTTTGTTCCATTATATGACTTCATAAACCCTTAAAAAATGGTGATTTACATGCATGATTTGTGGTACATCAGATACGACAAAAACAAACACGCGAACGGGATAAAACAATGAACCAAGTGAGCATGGGTGTGCTTTTACCTGGGGTATTTGAACCCGGGCGTTATCACTATCACTTTGGCGTGCCATTCGGGCTGAACGCGAACCAGCAGGGGCGTTGATGACGTTGATGGTGTCTCTGAAGACGTCTTTGGGGAAGCAGGCTGGTGTGCTCCATCAAACATTAAGTTTTGTCCTTCTTTGTTTTATATTTTAGAGTATCACGGTAAAGAATGAATAAGATCAATTATATTCATCAAAAGAAGATGAAACTGCTAAAACAGGAGGAAAGCTCCAAAACCAATTGGGGTATTGGAAATAAAATTTATTTAGCAATTCGAATGAAGATAAAAAATAAAACCAGAGAACAAAAAACTTAACATCGTAAGTGCAGAAAGATATCTAACATTATTCACCCAACTTGCACATAAAATGAGCCACAAAAAAAAATGAGCAATATGAAAGAAAAAATAGAAACCACTATCATTTAAGGGGAAATGAGATGAAGAAATCTATGTTGAAGCATATCAAGATGCACACGGAAATGGCAAAAAAATAATTAGCAATAGCAAATAAAAAATGTAAAGCACTATTATGCAACGATGGAAGAGAGATGAAGAAATCTATATCCAAGCATATCAAGATGCGAGCAGCAGAAGATATCTAAACTATCAGGAGGTGAGATATAAGTTTCTAGAATTTCCAACTTATACTGTTGAAAAAATGGTCATAATCTCAATAGGAAAAAGTATCTCCCCTCTTACTCTGTCTTTTTCAGTATCTTCCTACATGACTCTAAGAAAGTAAATAAGAGTGTATCACATAAATTGGATTTCTAATAAAAAAAATGGCAAGTAAATAAAGGTTCACTTGGACAACAAGCAGTATTTAAAGGTAGATATAATACCCCATTACAGGAAGATAGAAAAATAATAAAACATGATAAAACACAAAACATGAATAACATCATAGGTTTGGATATAAGCTTATATTGTCCTACAGAAAATAATGTTAAAAACAAGCATTATAAGGTACATTGAAAACAGACAAAAAATTGAAAAAGGGAAAAGTACAAAGTGCTACAAATGCATCATAGAAGGTAAATTAGGAACAAAACCAAACTGTAGGAATATAAGAAAGAGTAGAAACCATACAAGTATAGGAGAAGAGACAGACTAGAAGAAGGACAAAGTGAGAGAAAAGGATGAGAGGGTTTAAACAAAGGAGGCGCTTTGAATCCAGAGAGAGAGAAACATGAAAGAAACCTATTGGAATTTAAGTTTATGAAGATGCGCTCTTTAAATTAAAACATTAAAATTAAAAAGGGAGTGCTTCTGCGTCTACCTCTCTTCGCCTATGTCTTTCCCTCTCTCTCTCTCCTCTTTCTCTTCTCCCAATCACCCACTCTCCCTCCTCTTTCTCACCCTCCTCCCTTCTATCTATCACCATCTCCCTCTCCCCCCTCTCTCCCTCTTTCTTTTCTCTTGATCACACACACTTTCTCTACCTCTTTCTCTCTCCCTCTCTCCCTCTCTCCCTCTCTCACTTCTGTCGATCACCCTCTCTCTTCTCTGTCTCTCCCTCATTCACTTCTGTTGATCACCCTCTCTCTCCCTGTTCTCTTGTCCCCATCACCCTTTCTCTCCCTCTCTCTCTTTTGTTGATCACCTTCTCTCTCTCTCTCTCTCTCTCTCTCTCTCTCTCTCTCTCTCTCTCTCTCTCTCTCTCTCTCTCTCTCTCTCTCTCTCTCTCTCTCTCTCTCTCTCTCTCTCTCTCTCTCTCTCTCTCTCTCTCTCTCTCTCTCTCTCTCTCTCTCCCTCTCTCTCTCTCTCTCTCTCTCTCTCTCTCTCTCTCTCTCTCTCTCTCTCTCTCTCTCTCTCTCTCTCCTTTTCTCACCCTCCCTCTCCCCTTTTCTCTTCTCTCGATCAGCTTCTCTCTTTCCTTTCTCGTTCTCTATCTCTCCCTCTTTCTCTTCCATAGGAGTTTCAACGACAGTTGCACAGGAAACAAGAAAGGTCAAGGAAACAAGAAAGTCCAGAATTTTAATAGAATCTCTAAAACTGCGACGCAAAAAATGGATGATATAATTTTTTGAGAACAGAATTGAAGAGACAAGTACATCTAGAACCACCATGCAATAAACACAAATATTAAACAAGTACATCTAGAGCTACCCATCAACTCCATCATATCAAACCCATCCGCATTACACTATTACCCAACATCAAAAAGTTCAAAACTTATTACAAAGAAATTCCACGTGATTGAAAACTTTCTACCCAGCATCCAAAGTGTTTACGAATGATTTCAGAGAAATTCAACATAACAACAAATTTACTACATAGCATTCAACCAATGAGGGGCACATTTATAGCAAAGTCATCAATTGTAAAAAAAATTCCGTTATAGCAGGGTTGTGCAAGCACCTTTGCAGGTAGCTGGATTGGGAGCAGTAGAGAGCAGGATCAAGTGGGGAACGAGAGGGAACAGATTATAGAAAAGGAAGAAGGGGGCGGTTTCAACAAAGGGGTCTTGAATTGTGAGGAGAGAGGGATCAAAGAAACCTGTTGGAATGTGAATTTATTAATAAGCTCCATTTGATTAAAATATTCGACTAAAACTCAAATGTTTCCCTCTCTCTCTTCCATGGAAACTTCCATTCAAATTGCAAGAGAAACAAGAGAGTTCTAGAGCCTCCATTGGAATATGAATTTAAAAAGACGCCCCCATAAAATTTATAGGTTTGATAGAAACCCATATCTTTTGCCCTCTTTCTCTTCTCTCTATACTCCACTCTCTCTCCTCTCTCGATCTCTCTCGCCCTTTCTCTTCTTCCCATCACCCACTCTCTCTCCTCTCTCTCTTTTTGTCTTTTCTAGGTTACCCATCCGTACATCGCTTATAGAGACATTCCATTAAAGCTTTGTTTATCAGAAGAAAGAAGGAAGTGAATTTATCAAGAACCCACCATTTGATCAAAACTTTCAACTAAAACCCATGTCATTCTACCTCTTTATTTTCTCTCCATCAACCTCTCACTCTCCTCTATCTCCCAATTAGTCTTCTCTCTATCACCGTCTCTCTCTCCTCTATCTCTTTCTCGTTCCCTATACGCTGGATCACCCGTCTAGAGATGCTCATTCATTTCTCGCTCTTCAAAAAGCCTTCAATTATAAAGACATTCCAAGAAAGCTACAATTACAAATGCACGAGAAACAATAAATGTCCAGCTTCAGGGAAGACAATAAAGATTCCAAGAACTGGAATGTAGTAAAACTCCACGGATTAGAAAAAAATATAATTCTGAGAAAACTTCCAATGAAACATCGTAGTATTAATCAACTTCAATACATAAATGAAGATACATTCCAGCTCTCAAATTTTCTCCATATATATCAAAAGATGCACACAGTTAAAACTAATGGAGGAGGAACAACCAAAATCTCTTTTCTTGATCCTTCTCTTTATAGTATATTCATAATTAAACCTATGCACATAAATAAAAAAACATATCAGATAACTCAGAGTCTTCCACACAACATGAAACTGCCCAAAAAAAGAAAACACTTTGAACACAAAACAACATATTAAAAACAATAACCTTATAACTGCAGAAAGATATAAAAAACATCCACTCAAGATGGAAACAGAAAAGAAACAGAATATTTAGCAACATTAAAGTGGAAACACAATGCATTATAACTCCAAGGTGGAAAAAAGTTAATTTGAACAGAAAACTTTGAATATAAAGGGGAATCAGACACAACACTAAGGCAGAAAAAGAACAATATAAAACATTACGCATATATACCATCATTAGTACTTAAACCAATTTTTAGCTTTCTAAATAGCATAAAAAAACAACATCATAAGCTTAATTTGAACATCTAATATTTATTTGCATGGTGTTTTGCTTTATGATATCATGATATGTAAACCCATGTAAATAATAGAAAAATCTGTCAGATGAATCAAATTCTCTCACAAAACATAAAATAGTAGGAAGAAAAGGGAATTTTGAAATGCTAGCCTTGGATAGGAAATCAGGTTAGATACTATCATACACTAAAAGCTTATACGAAACACCAAAATAAAAAAAATAATGCCATAAGTCAAATAATGGTACTAAAAGACACTGGTACATGATGGTTTTGAAAAAAGAAACTAAATATTTAGTAACAGTAAAGGCAGAATGCAATGCACTACAATCAATTCAAGGTTGGAAAAAGAGTATTTGGACAGAAAACCTCGAATATAAAAGTCAATCAAGAACCATATTATGCCATCATAGTAACAAGAGCAAAGTGTTAAATTTTTTTCATAAGCTAAATAGGAAAGACGACTGATAAGTTGAATTCTACTGTGATTAACTAGGTTAATTACTATTGTTGTTTGTAATCACCTTATACACTAAAATATGATAAGGAATCCTCTATCTTAGATGTACATGTTGAGTAAAGGAGTCGTTCACAGGTAGGCAGAGTTCAGGGGTTTCATTCAAGATATTTGGAATGAAGTATTAGTAAATTGAATCTTGATTAGATATCTTTTCAAGTTCACTTATAATTAAAGGGTAGATCCTTGGATATCATAAGGAAAATTTTTGAGAAGAGGGAGGTAGGAGAGATAAGAGAATATTAAGAGAAGACATGTCTTTACTTTGTTCAGCCTGATTGTCAAAAGAAGATCCAAAATCAAAAGTGTAATGAGGTAAGTATAGTACTTAATTTAGGGGTTTTAAACATTACTTATTGGTCAAGAATGTGGGGATTTAATGTAAAGTAAGGAATACATAATCTACCTTACTTTTAGAGTATTCACCTGTCTGATAATCAGATTTTATCATTAGCTAACTTCTTGAACCAAGTCATGGGCTAGTACTTTTGCCCTACCCCAGGCGACTTAGGAGAACAGAAATCAAGATAAATGAAGATGGAAACTAAAAATCAAAATAAGATACCAAGAAAAATTTGATTGTAGAAGTGTTCCCCCCCACTAGGTGCAGACTCCGTGGATCCTAGGAGATCTAAGGAGAGCTACCTGCAGGGCACCTCGTGCCCCCAACTGTCTTAGCACTCTCTGTTTAGTATGAAAACATGTAATTATGATCATCTTAGTCCAAATTAAAATATAATATGTATTTAAGAAATACTGTAAATTACATGTTATTATGTACCCCTATAGTTAGATCATTGCTAGTGTCGAGTAATGGTATTTGTGTATGTCCTGACCTGCTAAATTATGCGGTATTCTTCTATCCCTTATATTTCCTTAAACGAAGAGTTGTGCAATTAAAGGCCATGGATACCCTTTTAACGCCACGAGTCAATTCTACTTTGATCGCTCCCTTAAACATTAAAAGTTTTCACTCTGCGACCATACTGTCGCGACCAACACCAGGTAATTCCTCTCATTTATCCACCTATAATCAGTACCACTAACTCTCCCAAGTATCTCTATTATGTGCTTTTGTTACACTATATCAACAGAAAATACTAAGAAAATAAATAAAAAATGTAGCCTTAACGGGATTCACAAAAATAATGTATAAAAAGAAGTATAAACAAGTTCCAATGGAGACAAAACTTAGAATATAATGATAAAAAAAACACCACTTATTCCAAGACAGAAACATGGTAAAACATAAAACATAAATAATGTAACAAGTTAGTATCTTGCTAACACACATAATATTCAAAAAATCTTTCATACGCTAAGTAGGGTAGAAAAAAAAGGATAAACAAAAAGGGAAACAGAGAAAAATTGTTATTAATAAATTATTATAAACAATTCACAAGTCATACCTATGTGTTGAATAATGTACCCAATATCTCTATTGTCTCTCCATTTTATTCTTATCTTCAAATATGAACCTACACCAATAAATCAAAAAGAAATCTGATAAACCATAAATGCAAAAAGCAAATAAAACATCAAAAATAATAGAATCATTTAAAAACAAGCTGATACATAACATCAAATTAGACACCACCTTACACAAAGATAAAACAAAAATCACCACGAAAATAAAAACATCCTAAGTGTAGATTGATACAAACAAAATACCCACACATGAGAGACATGGATGAAGAAAAAAATAGCAAGAAATAACAAAGAAAGAATAAAATTCACAATAATTCAAGGATTGAAGGAAGGTAGACAAATGTATATCCACCAATATAAAGATGTGTGGAGCAACATACTATATCTCCTACCAACATCGCATTGTCATAAACAAACCTGACAAAACAAATACAATATGATTCACAAAAAAAAAATCCAACACCAAGTATAAACAAGTTTTTTTAACAAAACAGCAAACTTAGCATATGAAAGAAACAAAACACAAGATTATGACAAAAGCGCAACATGATAAAGCATACCTCACAAATCACATCACTAGTTCATTGATACAACTGCCTCATATTAAAAATATAATGTTGAACCAACCTTTTCTAAGTTCAATAAAGGAAAACAAACAGATAGTTTATGAAAAAGGAAACATAGAGAGGATTTTTTTTACAAATCATTAGAAAAAAACTTTATAATTCATGCCTACATATTTAAGGAAGTATCATGTATATCTCTCTTCTTTGTCCTTTGTCATCCTCTTATCTTTAAATGTAAACCTATGGCAACAAATTAAAAACATACAAAAAAAATGAGCATTCCCAAAAAGACATTCCACAGCAAAAATATTAAAAGAGTAAAAAACAAGCTATAATATAAAATCAAACTGGCCATCATCTTACCCGAAGATAAAACATAAATAATCATAATGAAAAATAACATCTAAACCGCTGAAAGATGCAAGAAAAATGCCCACACTAGATACACATGAAAAAAGAAACAAAATAGTAGGTAATAATAAAGAAAAAGTACAACGCACCTTATTTGAAAGTTTAGCGAAAGAAAGCCAATGTATATTAAACCACATAAACAAGAATGCAACTGAACGTATTTATCGTAAGGCATGGTTGATGTACCACAAATCATGCTTCCAAGTTAACATTTTTTTAGAGTTTATGAAGTGATATAATGAAACTAACATGCATTTTTCATGTAAAATTTCATTTCATGCAATTATTCACTCATTATGTAAAATTTCCCATTTTTAAAGAAATATTGTGTGACTAAAAAATATTATATGACTCATTGATAGAGTAGAGAAAAAAGAAGAATACGATATATAGAATAATAAATGTATCTAAAAATAAACATTAAAATAATAATAATAATGAAAACGTGTCCCTAAGGAACTGCCAAGGAGCGCCAGCCAAGGCCGCAATTGCAGGTGACACCTGCAGCCGCAGCCAAAGCACATCCCCTCAAAGAGGCCCAAAGGTAATATTTGTCGAGCCCAACGTAAGTCCATTTCCGTGCTAATTCATTTCATGTCCATATCGGGTATATATACCATTAAGATATTTTCAATAAATTGATATGGGATTAATATGATGAGAGGTTTCAAAAACGTACAGGCCAGGTCGAGGAAATTGTAGGGAGAGCGAATGAGGCCGCATGCCACATTAGGTATAAACTGATATATTCAACTCTAGTAGGCTTCATACGGCCTTGGCCCAAGCCTAGTGTTCGCCGTCCCGATATCTGTCCGATATCCGGTATCGGACAACCGATATCCAATATCCGGAAAAAAATGGGACGGTTCCAGATATTGCATAGACGGATATCGGGCGATATCCGTCTATCATGGGTAGACGGATATCGGTACTGGATATCGGGGGGTGAGGACGAGGAACGATATCGGATACCGGATATCGGTTTTCCGATATCTGGATGTCCGAGATGGATACCGGATGCCGGATGTTGGAAAACCAATATCCGGATATCAAAAAACCGATATCCAGTATCAGATATCGGATATCGACCACAATATTGAATTTGAAATATATTCAATGCCCCTCATTATATAGTGTGCAATTTTTTTTTTCTTCCATATGGGATAACAGGATTCAAAGTTAACGTAAACTCTAAATCCAGTTATCCCACATGGGAGATTTTAGAAAATTTTACTAGTATATATGAAATGAGGTTGAAATATAGTAAACATTATAATAATAGTTATTCCTCTGCGAAATGTGAGATGCTAGCGGTCCGAAATGTTAGGAAAGAAAAATGTGGCTTTAATGTGCGTTTCATATTTTTTAGAGAGAGAGAGGCATGAAAAGCTAGAGCGAGAGGGAGAGAAGAGAGAGAGAGCGAGAACAAGAGAGAGAGAGCGAGAACAAGAGAGAGAACAAGAGCAAACGAGAGACGGATAGAGAGAGAGAACAAGAGGAAGAGAGAGCAAACGGGTGAGAGAGAGAGTGTTAAATAATTCGATGCGGATATCGAAAACCGATATCCGCATCCGATATCCGGTACCGTCATCTGCCCCCCTGAGACGGAGACGGATGCTGGTATCAGACGGATACCGGTATCGGATATCGGCACTGTAGCAACCGATATCCGATACCGATATTCGGTATCCAGATATCGAAAAAACCGGATACCGGAAATTTCCTTTCCGGTATCCGGTACAGCATTCGTCCCGATACCGGCATCCGGTACCGGTATCAGGACGGGCAAACACTACCCAAGCCTAATCCAAAACAGGTTTTTTCATAAGTCGGGCGATATAATTTTGACCGTTCATCACTTTAAGAAGATAGAACGGTTAAGATTAGTTCATATTATTATATTTCTCTTTTATTTTATTTTCAGGCGACAACTCAGCAAGGAGTGCCGACATGGATGAATCAATTGTGGACACATGGACGTTCAAGCTGAAATGGACATTGCAGACTAGGAGGGACCATCAAACTTAGAGTGATGCATGGCTATGATTTAATTTTCGCCATTGAAACCCAAGGCGTCATCTAATGGTCCACGGACAGCCCCGACATTTTCTTCTTCCCGTCATCCTCTTCGTTGTCAGATCAGTTATTCCGGCAACAAGAAGACACCTTTTCATCGATTCGTCGCCGGAGATGGTGGCAAAAATGTCCCATATCGGTCAGGAAGGTCTTTGGGCCATTCCTGACCAATAAAACGACTGTAGATCACTGAAAAACCATATTTCACTGCCGAATTTCAAGATTGAAATTTTGAGTTTGTTTTAATGGAGTGCCATTTACATCCCCACTATTCTCGGTTCTCTCGGTCGTCAGTTGTGACAGGTCCGCGGCCCGAAGAGAGATCTGAAAGAGAGAGATATATGAAGAAAGATCAAAGAACACTTAGCTGAAGACAACACGGCTGGGGCAAGGTCAGGAGCTGCCGGGGACCCCCACCTCCTGCAGAAAGCCGATAAGTGCGTAGTTAAACTTTTTTACTTATGTATTATATAGTGTAAGGATTAAGGGATCATCCTCAATCCATCTCCTCATAATCGAAAAATCATTCGATTTCGAGCAAAGATAAAAATCTAAAAAAGGGACCGGTAAGGCATTTCAACAAACACATGTCGTTCACAGACCCAAAATGATTTTTAACCATTTTTTATAAACTATTAAACCAATTAAAAATCTATAAAAAATTGTTAAAATATAGGAAGTAATACTTCCTACTCCACACACCTCCTTGATAAAAACATATTAAAAATCATTCTCGTTCATTATAAAAATACATATAAACCCATGTTCTTCTTCTAAGCATTTTATCACACACATTGTTTTCAAAGTTTGAATCTCAAATTTATCCTCCTAAGTGACTTCTAACAATTAAGTAAAAATTTCTAAAATCACTAATATACCTCCACTACCTATCTACAAAATTTGAGGTCTACATAAAATCTATAGGGGGAATTCTCTTTATAAAAATACATATACACTCCTTTATGGTCTTATCATTTTAAAAATCCCCTCTCTATATATCCAACTACTCATTAGTTAAATTTCAGTCTAAGAGCCAATCCCTGTGGAGACGACCTTACTCTTACTTATACATTTCTGGGTAAGAGTAGAAACTAAATTTTACTGGATTGAAGCAAAAATAATACCAAAATCAGTTTAACACCCCGTTTTTGCTTCATCAATACTATATATCTTATCTGCATAGTATGGTTTTAAATGAACTTGACAAAATATATCAACTAAGCTTGTGAAAAAAACATGCAACACCAAGCATAAAGAGGTGTCTATAAACAACAAACTTAGTATCTGAAGGGAAACAAACACAGGATGATGAAAAGATAGCAACGTGATAAAACCAAGAAAAATCACAACACTAAATATTCCAGCAATTACAGCAAGATAGCCAAAGGTATATCTAACCATATAAGGATGCATTTAAGATAACACAGTTGCATCCTAAATGTTGGAGTTTCATGAGAATAAAACTTTGATCAGGTGAGTTTTAATGGTTTATCAAAAATTTGAATTTAATGAGTAGTTAATCCTTCTTGATGCAGGTTACTAAAGTATTTAAAAGAGTACTATTATTTGATTTTATAAATAATAATACTTTTTATCGAAAAATTGGTTTAAAATACTAAATATATATGTAGGGTTTTGGGTTTTGAACCAAATATCTCAAGATTTTTTTATGATAAAGGAGGGCCTTTAATCATTCATCCTACTTTACTTTTTTATAATAAAGAAAATATATATATATAATACATTTTTCAGCCATTAGAGTAAAGGTACTATAAAAGCACCTTTTTTGGAAAATGTACCCACTTTTGAAGTTCAAAGTTGAATATTCTAATATGAGTTTACTCTTCTGAAATTTGAAACTAACAATTCTATATGATTCTTGATTCTTTGATCTGTAATTCATAATTGGGTATTTGAATTTATTTTTGATTCCTAATCTGAAATTTGAAATTGAATTTTCTATTTTGTTCCCTAAAATCTTCTAATTGAAAATTGAAATTGATTTTCCAAATTTGATTCTTAAATTCTTGATTTCATATCTTGAAGACTGAGCTGATTATCCAGATTTAATCATTGGTTATCTGCTCTGAAATTCATACTTGTTAAATAAACTTTGTGATAATCAATCTGTTGTTAATCATTCATCTTATTCATATCATATTTATTGACTTGATCAAGTCAGTTTATTCATTTAGTTTGATTATAACAGATAATTAAAATTTTAACATTTCAGATTGATTAAATTAATCTTGTTGTGACCATACTCTTCAAATGATTCTGATTATAAATGTGAATGAAAAATTGATCACATTTGTTTCTATCATTGATTTGATAATACTTCATCTCATCCGGTTATACCTAATTTTTACTTGATCACTTCTTTAATTGATTAATACATTCAATCAAAACCGTGATTGGAATCAACCAACATTAATTTTCTCTCATTAAGTAAATCAAAATTGACTATATCCATTACTCTAAATTGATCCTATTTTATTGTAATGATTGTTTTCAATTGATCATATTTGGTGTTATCATTGTTTTAATCATAACTGATAACATCCAGTATATCTAGTTTGATTTGATCACCTCGTGGTCTAAATTTAATCCATCAGTAAAATTGACTTGATTTTGACTAGGATCACTTACTCTTGACGATTCAGAACTGATTGATTACGATTAAGACAATTGAAGTAAATCTAGAGTGCCATTATGTTTTATTTGACCACTCTCATCCCATTGGCTTTGACTTGTATTAATGAATTGAATTTGAATTTCCAAGAGATTTCATTCTACAATTCTGATTTGATTCAAATTGATTAAGAAGATTATGTATTTGGTCCAAATTACATTTGAATTTGAATTTGGTCCAAATTACATTTGAACTTCATAGTAAGTGACTTATCATTCTGCTACTCTGAAGTTGATATTTTTTTATCAATTTAGTTAGGAAATATATTTGGACTGGCCTTGGCGAACCTAAGAGGTTAGTGTGTTGACCAATGGTCAACTTGGAAAGATTGGGCCTTGTACTACTGCAGGTAAGTGGTCACCGAGGCTGAGAAGATTAGCTTGGATCAGGAGAAAGAGCTCCGTGGTGTTGTGGAGGAGACATCTCTAGTTTCTTTATTCTTGACTCAAGTTAATTGTAAGGCGAGAGTGATGCTCACCCCGCATATTGTGAATTAAGGTTTTTTATAGGACTTTCACTGGGCACTTGAGCCTGTAACTGTCCTGAGATCTAGATAAACTCCCGCGGCTGCATTAAGGGCACTTTTGTGCCCCCAAGCAGGATAAAATACTGCGTTAAGGTGAGAAGAGTGGTTGAGAGACAATATGAAATAAGGAATCTTAAAAAGATAATTAGATAACATAAATACAAAAGTAGACTCATTCACCCCCCCTCTTAGTCATCACTACAGCATCCAATATCATAATCAGCAATATTTATATAGGAACCTGAAAAAATAAATATCACAAGATTCACTGTAAAACCATTCAATACAAAGCCTAAACAAGTTTCTTGAAAAAGCAAACTTTGCACATGAAATAAAAAACAAAAAATATTAAGACAAGATTTCAGCACTTTAGTGATGACTCTGTCTTCCTAGCGAGGATAATGGCCAAATAACATTTTCTAACCTTATTATGAGAAAAGAGACAAGATGTTATTAAAAAAAGGGCCACACCAATGGAGCGCTATTCATCGATCATAATAAAAGATCAACACACTATATCTTTTTAGAGGGGTGCCCTATTTCTCTTCTTGATGTTCGTTTTCTTCATTTATTCACTTCGCAACTATGACAGTAAAAATGAAACGTATTAAGTAAAACAACATCAGGTCAAAACATAAAAAAACAGAAATAATAAAATAATGAAACAAAAAACTAGCCGCCGTCTTACACAAAGCTAATAATATAAATGAAAATACTCAAAATAATGACATTATACCTGTTGAAAGATACAAAAAACCAGATAGGAACTAATAACCAACAAAAATCACAACACAAAATATTTCAAATATTTATGCATGAGAGATAAATGTATATCATACCATGTAAAGATGCGAGCACCAGAACACAATTGTGTGCTAAAGCATGTTTGATTTCTTATCGACATCAGATCCTCATAAGTAACCCTGATAAAATAAATAAAACCAAAGTCATAGTGACAATATTCAACGCAAAGCCTAAACAAGTTTTATAAACATCAAACTTTTGGCATTTGAAAGGATTGTTTCTTAAAAGACAGATGCCTGAGGCTAACAAGATAAGAAGGCCTTCATCTCTCTTCCATCATTACATAATAGTGCTTTATATTTTTTACTTGCTTTTGCTAATTATTGTTTTTTGCCATCTCCATGTGCATCTTGATATGCTTTAATACAGATTTCTTCATCTCTCTTTTCCTCTTAAATGATAGTTCTTTCTTTTTTTCCTTCCCCATTGCTAGTTATTTTGTGGCTCCTTTTATGCGCAGGTTGGGTGGGTACTTTTAGATATCTTTATGCAGTTACGATAAATTTTTTATTCTCTGGTTTTATTTTTTTATCTTCATCGAAATTGCTAAAAAAATTTATTTTGACTACCTCAATTAGTTTTGAAGCTTTTGTCTTGTTGTAGCAGTTTCAACTTGTTTTGATAAATATTATTGATCTTAAACATTCTTTACCGTGATACTATAAAATACATAACAAATAAGGGTAATACATTGTGTTCCAAAGCAACTATCTTCTGCTGAATCCATCTTTATATGCTTGGATATGGATTTCTTCATCTATTGAGCTTTAAATTGTTTTGAAAACATTGTCCTTGTCATTATCTTCTGTTTTTTTCATATACAAAGATTGCTGTTTCAAGAAACATGTTTATAATTTATGTTTTATCTTGTTTTCGGTACACATGATATTTATTTTGTCAGGATTGTTTATGGAGATCCTATGGCAACACAATTGTGTTCTGTTGTGCACATTTTTATATGGTAAGATATAAATTTGTCTATCTTCCTCACTCCTTGAATTAGTTAGCTATTTTTTCTTGGTTACTATTTACTATTTGGTTTTATTTTCAATTTTTATATGGTGTGGCTGTTTTTATGATCTTTCAGCATTTAGAATTTATTATTATTATTATTATCACTATGTTATTACCTTCGTCTAAGATGATATCTAATTTCATGTTATATCCGAGCATTTCTTTAATTCTTCTATTATTTTTCCTGTCATATGTTTCTACCTTATGCTGCTTTGTCTCATACATGTTTTATTTATTGGAATTTTTTAAGAATTGATGAAACAAAGAAAGTCAAGGACAACAAATGAGAAACAGGGTACATCTTTAAATAGGTATAACTTATTTATGTTTTCTTCTGATTTATAAAAAGTGCTCTTTCTACGTTGCCCTTTTGTAAGATGTCTTGTCTCTTTTCGACTATGGTATTAGAAAATGTTCTCTGAGAATTACAGTCATCAGCATGATGCTGTCGCCAACATGATGATGCAATTTATGAGGTATGTTTTATCGCGCTGCTATATTGTGCTAATCTCGTGATTTGTTTCTTTTATATCCAAAAAGTTTCCGATTTAAATAAACTTGTTAAGGCTTTATTTTGATTATTGTTACTGTGAATCTAGTTATAATTATTTTTTCAGGTTAATTTATGACAACCCCACGCCGATAAGAGATATAGTATGATTTAGACGCAACTGTGCTCTCCTTAATGCATCTTTAGTTGGTTAGATATACATTTGGCTTTGTTGCCTCAATCCTACAACTATTTTTGGTCGTGCATTTTCTTGTTTATTAATTACACCCTGTTTTCTTTTTCCATGTCTATCTAGTGTGGCTCTTGTTTCTGTATCTTTTGACAAACAGAATGTCATTATTTTGATTATCTTCATTTCTGTTACTATCATTATGTGAGATGATGCCTGATTTTATATTTTGTTCTAGGTTGCTTTTCTGTTTCTGGTCTTATTTTTTGCTTTTGTATGTTTTGGCACAATGGTGGTTTATTTTATACATTTTTCTTTATTGGGTTAGGGTTAGCACTAAATGATTGAACAAAATGAAGGACAAAAAATGAGAAATGGGGTACCTTTTTAAATAGGTATAGTTTGTTTAAATATAAATAGCGCTCTTTCTCTTTCTCTATTGAGTCAACAAAGGTTCTTTAGCCACTATGAACTTTAGCAAGGCAGAATTGTCCACATGGTGATGTAATTTATACGGTATGTTTTATCGTGATGCTATCATATATTAATTTTGTGATTTGTTCCTCTCATGTGCGAAGTTTGCTTTTAAAAAAAAACTTTTTAGGCTTTGTGTTGAATGTTTTCATTCGTAATCTTGTTTTATTTAATTTGTGATGTTCAGTAATGATGACCCTCTATTGATAAAAACTATAGCATACTTTAGGATGTAACTATGCTCTCCTGCATGCATCTTTATCTGGTTAAATATACATATCTCAATCTTGCTTTAATCATTGAACTTTTTTGGTACGTGATCTCTTAGTTATTACTTACAATTTGCTTTATCTAATGTGGGTGTTGTTTTATATCATTCAGCACATAGCGTGTCATTGTTTTGATTGTCCTCATTTATATTGTTTTCTGTATGTGAGATGGTGTTTGTGTTATGTTCTATTTGAGCTTGTTTCTTCAATTATTGTATTAATTTTTCTCTGTATATTTTGACCGGAGGCTGGTTTATTTAATTCATTTTTTTATTTGCATAGGTTCAGAGTTTAATAGTTGAAAAAAATGAAGGACAAAGAAAGAGAAACATGGTACCTCTTTAAATAGGTACATTTTGTTTATGTGTTCTTCTGATTTATGAATAGCTGTTTTCTCTGTTGTGTCTTTTTTAGATGTCTTGTCTTTTTTCCTCTATTGAGCTCCGAAAAGCTTCTTTGGCTATTATCGTCCTTAGCAAGATGGACTCGTCTACATGATAATGTTATTTATGAGGTATGTGTTATCGTGCTGCTATGTTGTTGTAACGCTGTGAGTTGTTTCTTTCATCTGCTAAATTGGTTTTAAAAAACCATTTTTAGGCTTTGTGTTGAATATTTTGATTGTAAATATTTTAAAATTTATATTTTCACCTTCATTTATGATGATCCTATGTTGATAAGAGAAATAGCATGCTCTAGAATGGAACTATGTTATCCTGCACACATCTTTTTCTGGTTATATATACCCTTAACTATCTTGCTTTAATCCTTGAATAATTTTGCGTTGTGATTTTCTCGGTTATTACTTACTATTTGGTTTCTTTTTCCATGCCTATCTAGTGCGGGTCTTTTTTTCTGTATCTTTCGCCACATTGGATGTCATTATCTTCAGTTATATTATTACGTTTAGGTTATGTTATTATCTTCAGCTTTGTTATTATCTTTCTTTGAGATAGTATCTTATTTTTTTATTCTAGCTTGTATTTTTATTTCTTTTATTATTTTTGCTTTTGTATGTTCTGAGTTAAGGATGGTTTATCGCCTAGGTTTTTTTATTGGCATAGATTCAGCGGTAAAGAATTGAAGAAAACAAAGGAGGAAAAAATCAAAATATTATACCTCTTTAAATAGGTATAGTTAGTTTACGGTTGATTCTTAGTATTTATGAATAGAGATCATTCTCTGTTGACCTCTTGTTAGACATCTTGCGCCTTTTCCCCTATCAAGCTTGGAAAAAGTTTCTTTGGCATCATTGCTCATTAGCAAGACGAAATCGTCTATACGATAATGTAATTTATGAGGTGTGTTTTTTTATGTGGATATCTTGTCCTTATACTGTGATTTGTTTGTTTCATATGCAAAGTATGTTGTTTCAAGAAACTTGTGTTAAATGTTGTTATTGTGAATCTTGCTTTATTTTGTTTTTTCATGTTTATTCATCAGGGTCCAATGTCAATGATAGATAGAGCATTCCTTTGGATACAACTGTGTTCTCCAATAGAATCTTTATCACGCAAGGTATACATTGGTCTCTCTTGCTTAAATCCTTGGAATATCTTGTGTTGGGATTTTTTTTGGTTACTACTTACTATCTGGATTTTTTCCCTGCCTTTCTAGTGTGGGTGGTTTTTTTATCTTTCAGCATATATAATTTGATTATTTTGATTATCTTCATATATGTTGTTAGCTCTGTGTAACTTTTATAGTGTATTCCAGGTTTTTTTAAAAAAAAATTATTATTTTTGTTTTTTGGTTTTGGCTTGATGATGATTTATCTGATCTGTAGTTTTTTTGTTGGCACAAGTTTAGAATTCAATAGTTAAAAAATGAAGTACAAAGGAAGAGAAACAAGGTTCCTCTTAAAATAAATATAATTTGTTTATGTGTTCTTCTGATTTATGAATATCGCTCTTTCTCTGTTGTATTTTTGTTAGATGTCGTCTTTTTTCCACATCGAGCTTCAAAAAGCTTCTTTGGCCATCATAGTCCTTAGCGAGACAGAGTTGTCTACATGATGAAATGATTGATGAGGTATGTTTATCGTGCTGCTATATTTACTTAATCTTGTGAGTAGTTTCCTTCATATGCAAATTTTGCTTTTTATGAAACGTTTTAAGGTTTCGTGTTCAATTTTTTTATGGTGGATCTTGTGATATTTATTTTGTCATGTTTATTAATAATGATATGATGCGGATAAGAGATATAACATGCTATACGAGGCACACAATTTCTCAGGCATGCATCTTTCTTTGGTTGGAAATACATTTGGCAATCTTGCTTCAATCCTTGAATTATGTTGCGTCATCATTTTATTAGTTATTACTTACTATCTGGTTTCTTTTTCCATGTCCACCTAGTGCGGGTATTTTTTTCCTACCTTGCAGCACATATGCTGTCATTATTTTGATTATGTTGATTTATGTTATTATGTTTGTGTGATACGGTGCCTTAGTTCATGTTTTATTCCGGCTTTTTATTCTTGTATTATTTCTGCTTTTGTATGTTTTGACTCGATGCTGGTTTTCTCACATGGTTTTTATTTTTTGGGATAGGTTCATAATTAAATAAATGAAGAAATGAAGGGAAAAAAGAAGAGAATCAGGAGACCTCTCTAAATAGGTATCATGTGTTGATGGTTTCTATGATTTATGCATTACGCTCTTTCTGTGCTGCCCTTTTGTTAGACATTTTGTCTTTTTTCCTATTGAGCTTGGAAAATATTCTTTGATGACATGGCTCGTTAGCAAGATGAAGTCGTCCATATTGTGGTTTATGAGGTATGTTTATCATACTGCTTTCTTCTCTTAATATTGTGACTTTTTTGTTCATAAAAAAGTTTGCTTTTTCAAGAAACATTTTTCAGGTTTTGTGTTGAATTGTTTTCTTGTGAACATTGTGATATTTATTTTTTCAGGTTTATTTATCGTAATATGATGCCGATTAAAGAGATAGCATGCATTAGGAGGGAAATTTTGTTCTCTTGCATGCATCTATGTAAGGTTAGATATCCATTTGGCTATGTTGCTTCCATTCTTGAATTATTTTGTGCTGTGATTTTTTTTGCCTATTACTTCTTGTTTTGTTTTTCCATGTCTTTCTAGTGTGGGTGTTTATTTCTACCTTTCGGCACATAGGATGCCATTAGTTTTATTATCTTCATTTATGTAATTATACTTGTGTGAGATGGTGTCTTATTTTTTTGTTATATTTCAGTTTGTGTTTTTAATTCTTTTTATTATTGTTGCTTTCCTATGTTTTGACCCGATGCTGGCTTATCTCATACATTATTATTAATTGGCAAAGGTTCACAGTAAATAATTGAACAAAGCAAAGGGCAGAAAGAAGAGAAAGTTAGCACCTCTTTAAATACGTAGAATTTGTTTATGTTTCTTTTGATTGATGAACCTCTCTTTCTCTATTGCCCTTTTGTTAGAGGTCTTGTTTCTTTTTCCCTGGTAAGCTTAGAAAGGGTTATTTGGTTGTTATGCGTGTTGAGTATTGTTATTGGGACTCTTGTTCTATTTATTCTGTCAGGTTCATTTATGAGGATGTGATACTTATTCGATACACAGCATGTTGTAGCATGCAACTGTGGTCTGTTGCACACATCTTTATCTGGTAAGATATATATTGGTCTCTCTGGCTAAAATCATTGAATTCTCTTGAGTTGTGATTTTTCTTAGTTGTTACTGAATATTTGGTTTCTTCTTACATTTATTTCTGGTGGTGTGTTTTTTATCTTTTAGCACATAAAATGTCATTATTTTGATTATTTTTGTTCGTGTCATTATCTTTGTGTAAGATACTGTCTAGTTTTCTTGTATATTCCAGCTTTTAAAAAATATTCTATTAGTTTTGATTTTTTGATTTTTATTTATTCACATAGTTGCACAATTGAAGAAATAAAGAAAATGAAGGTGAAAAAGAAGAGTTGTCTATATGATGATGTGATTTATAAGGGTAGGTTTTATCGTGTGGATATCTTGTCCTAATATTGTGATTTGTTTCTTTCATATGCAAAGTTTGTTGTTTAAAGAAACATTTTTAGGCTTTGTGTTGAATGTGGTTATTTTTAATATTGTTTTATTTATTTTTCAGGCTTATTTATGACGATCTTACATCAATAAAAGATATAACCTGCTTTGGAAGGCAACTGTGCTTTCCTGCACACATTTTTCTCTGGTC
The DNA here is from genome assembly GCF_029677425.1 of Wolffia australiana. Lineage (NCBI taxonomy): Eukaryota > Viridiplantae > Streptophyta > Magnoliopsida > Alismatales > Araceae > Wolffia > Wolffia australiana. The sequence goes on from NC_135838.1 coordinate 1,988,594, forward strand.
AGATATACATTTAGCTATGTTGCTTCAATCCTTTAATTATTTTGCTTTGTGGTTTTCTCGGTTATTCCTAATATTTGGTTTCATTTTCATGTCTATCTAGTGTGGGTGTTTGTTTTGTACCTTTTGGTTTATAGACTGTCATTAGTTTGATTGCTTTCATTTTATCTATTATGTTTTTTGAGATGGTATCTTATTTTTTTTATTCCAGCTTATGTTTTTAATTATTTTATTATTTTGGTTTTCTATATTTTGCTCTGATACTTGTTTATCTCATACGTTTTTCTTAATTACATAGATCTAAAGAAGACAAACAGTTACTTCTGAGTACAAAGGATCGAAAGAAGACAAACAGGGCACGTCTTTATATAGCTATATTTTGTTTTTGTTTACTTCTGAGTCATGAATATTTTCATACCTGCGTTGGTCTTTGTTAGACGTGTTGTCTCTTTTCCCCTATTGAGCGTAGAAAAGCTTCTTTGGCAACCTTGCTTGTCGTGCGGCTATTTTGTCCTAATCTTATTATTTGTGTTTTCCATATGCAAAGTTTGCTGTTTAAAGAAACTTTTTTAGGCTTTGTGTTGAATGTTCTTATTCTAAATTTTGTTTCATTTATTTTTTGAGGTTCATTTATGAGGATCCTATGCATGTAAGAGATATAGCATGTTTTAGGACGCACCTGTGTTTTGATGCAAGTATATTTATCTGGTTAGATATACAATTTTTTATCTTCCTACAATGCGTGAATGATTTTGTGTTGTGATTTTTCTCGGTTATTACTTGCTGTTGAATTGTAATTATTCTCAATTATTACTTGCTATTTGATTTCTTCTTCCACATCTTTCTAGTGTGGGTATTTGATTTCGGTGCCATACTACATGCAGAACACAGAATCGGATAAACCACTAGATATCAAAGCATAGAGAGCTCATTATTTCTTAAAGAACCAGAGTTTTAGCGCGTTGTTGCCATTAGATGAGCAGAAACACAGGCATTTTGAGGCTTTTGAAGGGCCGAAACAACAGAATTTCGGTGTCACACTACGTCCATAACACATCATCCGGTAAACCACTCGAAATCAAAGAACAGAGAGCTCGTGGTTTCCTTAAAAAACAAACATTTTAGCACTTTATCTTCATTTATGTTCTTAACATTCTGTAAGATGGTGTCTTCATCTTTTATTCCGGCCAGTGTTTTTAATTCTTTTATTATTTTTTCTTTTGTATCTTTTGACCCAATTCTGGTTGATCTCATGTGTTTTTTTTTATTGAGATAGGTTCACGGTAAACAATTGAAGAGCCAAATATGCTTTATGTTCAATTTCAACAGGAAGGTTACAAGCTCTCCCAAATTATACTTTATATGGGGACATGCTTAAGGTTGTCTTATAGGTAGTCCTATAAGCCCATAGACCATCATAGAGTCTACTTGCCCACTCTTTCCCATCTGGCCTTACAATTTCCTTCAAAATATTTTTAATCTCTCTATTACTTTTTACCTGCCCATTATCTTGAGGATGGTATGGGTTAGTCATCTTACGATGGACTCCATGTCGTTTCAACAAATTATGAAAGTGAAAACTATTGAAGTGACTACCACCATCACTAATGATTGCTCTTGGGCATCCAAACTGGCTAATATTTAGTAAAATCAACTTTATGACTACTTTCTGATCATTTGATCTAATGGGAATGGCTTCCATCCATTTGGAAACATAATCAACTCCCATTAGTATATATTCATATTCCTCAAAAATTGGAGACTTCGATGAATTCAATTTCGCATAGATCAAACACCTTAACTTTGATGCCTGGGTGCAAGGGCATGTGATCTTGCTTGCGCAAATTCACTACAGCCTGGCATGTTAAACAAACTTTACAGAATTCAATACAATCTCTTTTCAATTTAGGTTAGTAGAAGCCAGCTTGAAAAATCTTGGATGTTGTAATTTTATGAGAATAATGTCCCCCATATGGAGAAGAATGATAAGATTCTAAAATCTTCCATTGTTCTTTATAGGGTACACACCTCCTAAGTATATGATCAACCCCTTCATGAAATAAGTTAGATTCTTCAGATAATTAATGCTTCATTTCCTTATAGAACCTCTTTCTTTCATTAACATTCCAATCAGCAAGTAGTTCACTTGAAACCAAATAATTAGCAATGTGTCGTACCATGGTATCTTTGGTGCTTCAGTTCCAAAATATGCTCATCAGGAAAATGATTAAAAATGAATGATGATGAACCAAAATTTAACCTAGAAAGGTTATCTACAACAGGATTATCACACCCACTCATATCTTTAATTTATAGATCAAATTCCTGCATTAAAAAATCCATCTCATGAGTCTAGGTTTAGTTTCCTTTTTACTTGGTAGAAATTTCGAAGCGGCATGATCAGAAAAAATAACTATTGTAATACCTGCCAAATAAGAATGAATTTTTTCTAAAGAAAAAATAATTTCTAACAATTCCTTTCAACGGTGGAGTAGTTGGCTAGTGCTTCTCCCAATGTCTTGCTAGCATAGTGTATGGACATCGGCTTTGTTTCAACCATTTCTCCCAAAACTGCCTTACTGCAAAATCAGAAAAGCATCAAACATCAGATCAAATGGTTCATCTCAATTAAGGGCCCGTGAAATTGGAGGTTTGATAAGGGCTTCTTTGATCTTTAAAAGGAAATTTTAGCTTCAGAATCAAAAATGAAATCAACATCTTTTGAAAGCGGACTAGTTAAAGGTTTGGCGATTTTAGCAAAGTCTTTTATAAATCTCCTATACTAGCCTGCATGGCCAAGGAAACATCTAAATTGCTTGAGTTTTGCCAGAGGAGGAAGGCCCTTGATAACTTCTCTTTTGGCCTTGTCTATCTCCAGCCCGTATTTACTGACTTGACACCCCAGCACAATACCCTCTTGGACCATGAAATGGGACTTCTCCTGACTAAGGACCAACTTGTTCTTTGTGCATATCTGCAAAAACATAGATAAATTAGACAAACATACATCAAATGAATAGTCAAAGGCAGAAAAATTATCCATAAATATCTCTAAACATTCCCCACTAATTCAGAGAACATGGCACTCATGCATCATTGAAAGGTGGTTGGTGCATTACACAAACCAAAAGGCATTGTCCAAAAAGCAAAAGTTCCTATACTGCTAGTAAATGTGGTTTTTTCCTGGTCATCTTAATGTATAGCAACTTGATTTTACCTTGAATAACCATCAAGGAAACTATTAATTCCCTGAAACTTTTCTAAAATTTGATCAATAAAGGGATGAGAACAGTGGTCTTTCTTGGTGACTAAATTTAGTTTTCTATAGTCTATGCAAACTCTCCATCCTCTGGGAAGTCTGGCTTGGAATTTTTCTCCCTGATCATTCCTCCGCATAGTTATCACAGACTTCTTAGGCACAACATGTACAAGTCTCACCCACAATTTAATGATTTCATTAGATAAAACAAACCTTCAAACATTTAATGATTTCAGTTTTAAACACTTAGAAAATATGAGAATTTAGGCGCCTTTTGGCCTCCCTAGATGGCTTGATGTTTTTCTGAATAAATCTTCTATGATCACAGACATCACTACTAATGCCATGGATATCATTAATAGACCATCCTATATCTGATTTATGCAAAAATAAAACTTTGAACAATGCCTCTTCTGGATCAAAAGATAAATAAGAAGAAATATAACTAGATAAGTTCTATGAGAACCTAAGAGTACATATTTTAGAGAGCTAGATAAAGGTTTGAGTTCTAGTTCGGAAGTAGACATATTAGGTGGAACATCAACATCTTGATCATAAGTTACATTCTCATCTTCATAAGGAGTAATTGAATTCAAAGGAGCTGCAGGCAGATAAAATTAATTTTCATCAACAAAGTCACACTCACATACATCCTTGGCAGAATTTTCAGGAATTTTAGAAGCTTAGAAATCTGTTTTTCTATCTTCTCTTGGCCAACTTTGAGTTCAGCTGTCCCCTTACCCCAATTAGGGGTGTCTTGGGCTGTTTCTAAGAAAGGTCTACCAATTCTCAGTAAATTTTATATCTACTACAATGAAACCAAGAGGAAAACAACAATCCTCTACTCTTACCATCACATCCTCTCAATTCCCATATGGTTGTCTAATGGATCCATCTGATAGCTACAACTCTATAAAAAATGGCTCTAATTCTCCACATTTAAACTTATCAAAAATAGCTTTAGGAATAATATTTGCACATTCTACATGTTCAAAAAGGATCTGCAAAATATCACCCCCCAATCTCACATTTAATCAATGGGGCTCTTGAATCCCTTTTCTTCCTAAGAATATGATTTAATATAATAGACTAATGGTTTCAGATATTTTAATCCTCTTTTGCTTCCTAGATGGAGTGCAAGTGACTAAGGGAATAGTGATAGTGGCTTCCTTAAAAATTTTAAGCAAGTGTCTATCACTAGGAGGAACTTTGGAGGGTTTTAAGGATTGGGGGAAAGGAATAGAGGGTACATAATCTTTAGGGTTAGATTTTACTGTTACCATTTTCTCTAGGGATTCCTCAGGATCTTCTCTCAAATCATCAACACATCTATCTTCCTCCTCCACATCAGGTTTCTCACAAGGTTTTCTCTCGTATGGATCACCTGATTCCTTCACATTTCTTAATCTACATATTCTACTTAGATGCACATGTTCATGATAAGGTTCATATGATTAAAACTTTTCACCAGATGGAGACTGTTCTGAATTATCAAAATCATGATCAATAAAATAAATATTTCTTAGATTAACTCTGGGTTTGGCTGGAAGTCGACCTGAATTTTGGCTACTCATCCCTTTTACCTTTATTATTGTCACCTCTTAAGTTCCCTTGAGAATTTTCCCATCCTGGTCCAACATTCTTCCTCTCTAAATTCTCCATTCTAGCATCCATTCTTCTTGCTTCAGCATCACCTGCTTCAACATATCCATCATAGAATCATAAGATGAATATTTAGAATGTGAAAAAAATTTGGGCAAGGGTTAGAAGCAACATTCTGATGATTTTGATTGTTATGCTGATGATATGGATGTGTTTGGAAGTTGTTATTCCCCTCTCTTCTCCATCCATGATTTTCATAACTTCCCTTATGATTCCAATTTCCTCGCATGACATTATTATGTTCATATGCATTAGCCTGTTCAAGAGTAGGACAAATGCGATTTGTGTGATCAAAACTCTCAGAAATGGGACAAAGAGGAGCATGTTGCTTACAAACAGTAACGGGGAGATAAAAGTAGGGGAGGAGTTCATCATATTCTTCATATTCTAGGTAAACTCCTCCATGACCTTACCCACTTTGACTATATCCCGCTCCACCGTATCTTTCCACATATCCCGTTCTAATGCATGAACTATCAGCCAATTTATCAATAATACAAGTGTCTTCATCATTTTTTTTCTATAAAATAACCACCACTAGCACTGTCAAATCTATTTCTCTCATGGTCTTTCAACCCATCATAAAAAATTGCACTTTTTGCCAATCATGAAGACCATGATGAGAGCATTTTCTAGTAAGATCTTTCAGTCTTTGCCATGCCTCACTAAAACAATCAGTTCATTTGGTAAAATATCTAATTGATTTTCTATAATCATTAGTCCTTCCAACTGAATAAATTTTTTGCAGAAAATAATTCTCCATCTCACTCCAATTCTGAAAATTTCTACCCACGGTTTTGAACCAATCCATTACCTTATCCTTAAGTGTATGAGGGAATATTCTCATTTTTAAAGCATCTGAAGTAACTCCTGCAATATTATAAGAGTCACCTTTCTCCACAAATTCATTTAAGCACTCATAAGTATCCTCATTCAATTTTCCAAAAACTGATGGCAAACTTTTATGAATATAGGCATCTATTTTAAAACTTACATTATCATCTATAGCCCCACGGACTCTAGGACGAATGTTGCTCTCAGCTGGTTCATAAAAGTCCCTTAATCTCATCACTATATTAACATCATTAGGGATATTATCCATATCATTGATCTCTTCTACAAATGTCATTTCAAATTCTGCACAAAATTTGTCCTAACTTCTTAGACTTTCCCACAGAACCTAAAGCTATTAAACGTGGGTTTGAGATCTCCTACCCTGCATAAAACATCTAAATAAAAAAAGGAAAGGAATAAAAAAATTACAAAAAATATCTATGGGGAAAATGTTAGATATCTAGTGCTCCTTTTCCATTCCACTGTCAGAAATATTTCTGCACTTCAAACTTCAGTCAAGCCTTCAGAAAAATAATGAGCAAAAATTCTAAACTTTAGAGAAAACACAGAAATCCAGGTTGACATGCCTCCCCTGCCACAGAGTGAGTTCATAAGATCAACTTTAGGGGTTTCAATGCAGACTTAACCAAAATATTTATTAAAATTTTCTCCTAAATGCTCTATAATTAATATAGGGAAAGTAAGCGATTGATCCACAGAGAGGCCGAAATTTAATTTCAGAATGTTTCTTAAATTTTGGAATGAAAGAAATGAGTTAAAGAGTGCAAAATATATATAAGTTTCTGGGATTTTTTGGGATTTTTGGTAATTTATATAATTTTATATGATTAATGTTGAAGCATAATTACAAAGAGAAAACTAAAAATATTTATACACAATTTCATAATTATTAATGAACACCAGAAATGAGGAATGTTTTATCGTGTGGCTATATTGTCCTAATCTTGTGATTTGTTTCTTTCATATGCAAAGTTCGCTATTTAAAGAAACTTTTTTAGCATTTGTGTTAACTGTTCTTATTGTGAATCTTGGTTCATTTCTTTTTTCAGGTTCATTTAAGAGGATCCTATGTTGATAAGACATATATCATGCTTTAGGACACATCTGTGTTTTACTGTAACTATATTTATCTAGTTAGATATACATTTTGTTCAATGCGTGAATTACTTTGTGTTGTAATTTTTCTTGGTTATTACTTGCTATTTGGTTTCTTCTCTCATGTCTTTCTAGTTTGTATGTTTTTTTTTCTACCTTTCAGCACATACGATGTCATTACTTTGATTATCTTGATCTATGTTATTATCATTGTGTCAAATGGTGTCTTATTTTATGTTTTATTCCAGCTTGTGTTTTTAATTCTGTATTACTTTTCTTGTGTATTTTTTGACCCGATGCTGGTTTATCTCATATGTTTTTCATTTATTTGCTTAGGTTCACCGTAAATAATTCAAGAAAACAAACGGACAGAAAAAACAGAAAGAGGGCACCTCTTTGAATTTGTATAATTTGTTTATGTTTTCTTCTGATTGATAAAAAACAACTCTTTCTCCATTGCCTTTTTGTCAGAAGTCTTGTTTCTTTTCCCCTATCGAGCTTAGAAAGGGTTATTTGGCTACTATGCTAGGATGAAAGACGCAGTTGCCTATACGATGACATGATATGTGAGGTATGTTTATCATGCTGCTATTTTGTCTTAATCTTCTGACGTGTTTCTTTCATATGCAATGTTTGCTCTTCCAGGAAATGTTTTTAGGCTTGGATTGAATGGTTTTTTGTGAATCTTGTGACATTTATTTTTTCAGGTTTATTAATAATGCCACGATGCTGGTCAGAGATATAGGATGCTAAACAACAAAAACTGTTCTCCTGCACGCGAATTTCTGTGATTAGATATACATCTAGCTATCTTGCTTCCATCCTTGAATTATTTTGTGTTCTGATTTTTGTTTGTTATAACTTACTATTTGGTTAGTTTTTCATGTCTCTCTATTGTAGGGGGTTTCTTTGTATCTTTTGCAACATAGGATGTCATTAGTTTGATTATCTTCATGTATGTTATTATATTTGTATGATATGGTGTCTTATATTTTTTTGTTTTATTCCAGCTTGTGTTTTACATTCTTTTAAATTTTTTTTTTATGTTTTGACCCGATGCTGGCTTATCTCATACCTTTTGTTTGTTAGCATAGGTTCAGCAGTCAAGAATTAAAGAAAACAAAGGACATAAATAAGAGAAAGAGGGGACCTCTTTAAATAGGTATAATTTGTTTATGTTTTCTTCTGACTGATAAAAACCACTCTTTCTCCATAGCCTTTTTTTAGACGTCTTGTTTCTTTTCCCATATTGAGCATAGAAAGGGTTATTTGGTCATTATTTTTGTTATTTGGTCTCGATGATGATGTGATTTATGATGTATGTTTTATCACGGGGCTATCTTGTCATATGCTTGTTTTTTGTTTCTCTCGTGTGCATAGTTTATGGTTTAACAAACATGTTTAGGCTTTGTGTTGAATGTTTTTAGTGTGACACTTGTCGCATTATACTTTATCAGGTTTACTTATGAGGGTCAGATGCCGATAAGAGATATATCATGCTTTATCATGCAACTGTGTTATGTTGCATGCATCTTTACCTGGTATGCTAACATCTGCCTCTCTTGCTTAAATGCTAGAACAATTTTGCATTGTGATTTTTATCAGTTATTGCTTGCAATTTTGTTTCTTCTTCCATGTCTTTCTAGTGTGGATGTTTGCTTTTTAAATTTGGCACATAGAATGTCATTATTTTGAACATCTTGATTTATGTTGTTATCTATGTGTAAGATGGTGTCTAGTTTATGTTTTATTTTAGTTTTTTTTAATTCATCTTCATCCAATGTTGTTTTATCTAATACATTTTTTCTATATTGGCATTGGTTCAAGATGAAAGAAATGAAGAAAATGATGGGCGTAAAGAGGAGAAACAGGACAACTTTAGAAATTGGTATAATGGGTTGATCTTTTCATAGGATTTGTAATAGCACCCTTTATGTGTCGTCCTTTTGTTTAACGTCTTGTCTCTTTTCCCCTAGTGAGCATAGAAATGGTTCTTTGGCTATTATACTCGCTAGGAATACCTAGTCGTCTACATGGTGATGTTATTTATGAGGTATGTTTAATATGCTGGTATATTGTCTTATCTTGTTACTTGTTTCTTTCATATGCAAAGTTTGCTTTTAAAAAAACTTTTTTAGGCTTTGTGTTGAATGGTTTTATAGTGAATCTTGTGATATTCCATGCTTTATCAGGTTCCCTTATGAGGATCCGATCCTGATTATAGATATTCCATACTTTAGGACGCAAGTGTGTAATCTTATATGCATCTTTATCTTGTTAGATATATCTTTGGATGTATTGCTTTAATTGCGGGAATATTTTATGTTTTCATTTTTCATGTTTAATACTTAGTATTTCATTTACTTTTTGTGTCCTTTATTGCTGGTGTTTTTTTGTATCTTTTGGCACATACGATGTCATAATTTTGATAATCTTCATTTATATTATTATCGTTGTGTGACATGGCTTGATATTTTATGTTTTATTTCATTTGTTAATTCTTTTATTATTTTTGCTTTAGTATGTTTTGACTCGATACTGAGTTATCTCATATGTTTTTTATTTATTTTCATAGGTTCAGATTTAAAGTAATATAGAAAATGAAGGACCAAAAAAAAACAGGGTACTACTTTAAATAGGTATAATTTGTTTATGGTTTCCAATGATTCATGAATAACGCTCTTACTGTGTTTTCCTTTTGTTAGATGTCTTGTCTCTTTTGTGATACTGTGTTTCAAAAAGATTCTATGGCCATTATTGTTGTGAGCAAGATGGACTTGTGTACACGAATTTAAATGTGATTTATGAGGTATGTTTTATGGTTCTGTTTTCTTGATGTTAATTGTTATTCTCATATGCAAAGTTTGTTGTATAAAAAAACTTCTTTTGGATTCGTGTTGAATGTTATTTTTGTAAATCGTGTTTTATTTATTTCGTTGAGTTTATTTTTGACGATCATATGCCCACAAGACATAAAGTAGGCTTTACTATACAATCGGCTTTTCTATAGTCAGCTTTATATGGTTGGGCAAAGATATGTTTATCTTGTTTCAATCATTTACTTGTTGTACCTTGTAATTTTTCTTTATTATTATTTGCTATTTTTTTTTGTTTCCATTTCTATCTAGTAAGAGCATATTTTTGATATCTTTTGGAATGTACGATATTATTTTTCTGATTATACTCATATATGTTTTTTATCTACATGTAAGATTGTGGCAAATCTGATTTTATATCTGACCTTGTGTTTTTAATTTTTCTAATATTTTTGATGTTGTAAATAATTTTCCTGGCGCTGGTTTATCTCATAAGTTTTTTATTTTCTGGGGTAGGTTCACATTTCAAGATATGAAGAAATGAAGGGCAGAAAAGAAAAATATGGCACCTCTTTAAATACGTATATTCTGTCTTATGTTTTTTAAGACATGAATAGCGCCCTTTCTCTGTTGCCCTTTTGTTAGATGTCTTGTCTCTTTTCCCCTTCTGATCCCTAGAAAGTTTCTTTGGCCACTATTCTCTTTACCAAAACAGAGTCATATACATGAACTTGTTAATGTTATTTATGAGGTATTTTTATCATGTTGGTATCTTGTCGTAGATGTGATTTGTTTCCTTCATATGCTAAGTTTTCTGTTTAAAGAAAGTTTAGACATTGTGTTGTAAGCTTTTTTTGCCAATTTTATCTTATTTAGTTTTTTACGTTCATTTATGAGGATCATATGCCACTAAAATATATAATATGATTTAGGACAGACTTGTGATTTGCTGCAAACATATTTATCTGTTTAGTGTTAATCTCATATTTAGGGTTTTAATTCGTCGTTGGTTATTGAGATTATTTTTTCCCGCACTTAAGAATATTTAGCTAGTGGTAAGGACCATCTCCATGGAGAATGATGATTAAGGGTTTAATTTTCTACAATGTTGACTATTGAGACGATAAAATAAAGATAAGAATATAATAGGTGAAATAGCAATATCGAGTAAAAGGATGTAACAGTTATAATTAATCTTTAAATAAGCAAAGAAAAAGGAAATGAATGTAGAATTATGTGAAATGATAGGCGAATGGGGTGGAGAATGTGATGAATATGATAGTGATTGAGTGTGTGAACAGTGTGGTGATAAAGCGAGAGATGAGATGGTATGTAAGGAAGTTGAATAATAGTGGAAAGATGATAATAAACCCTAATTGAGCTAAAGAAAATGTCAGGAAAAGAAACAACATAAGACGAGGATGCTTACCTTAGATCCTATTGTTCCACCAGGATCACGATGATTTGCGATTACCGGTAAGATCCCCTGCATTTCTAATGCTTCATGCCACACATCCATGACGCCAAGAACACATTTGATGGATCTCAAAACTCACTATCTTTCAATCAGCCCTTAAGCAGGAAGCAAGTTCAAGATGAATCTCATAGTTATCCAAGCCTCTACTTTTAGATCAGAGGATATAGATAAAAAGAGGAGCAAGAGACAAAGCAGTATTGAAAATCTCAGCTCAATCAGACCTGTAGATCGCCATATATCACAATTTGGACCAATCCTAGACTTTCATTGCTATCTCTCTCCTCGTCAGCATCTCTAACGCCTCCTTTTATTCTGTTTATGTTGAACCGTCACATTGTTAGGATTTTGGGCCGCATCATCTGCCGTGCTCGCATCTTTTAAAGCTGCCACATGTACCTACAATTGGTAAATGACAAAAGACTAGTCAATATACTATTTAAATATATATTATTATAATATTCTCACATGAGTTGCATCATCGCTTTTCTCATTTTTGTCCAATCATTGGCTGACACATGCACACCACATGTACATGTGGCACCATGTGGCATGGCCACACCGCCCTAGATGCCTTCGTTATTTGTTCCAACGTGAGAGAGATAGAGAGAGAAGAAAAAATTGGGTTTTGTCTTTTTGTGCCTCGACCCATGCAGCACTTATTGTAAAAAAAAGGTGTCCTTTTTTCTATTTGATCCACGTCACCCCTATTCCAGAAAAAAAAGTAAAAAATATTTTTTATTCATTAATGTTACTATGGCATCCCTTTTTGCAATGTCATAACAGCGTTACTTGATGATTGGTTTTTCTCTGTCATTAAGTGAGATTAATGATTCGCTGTAGCCAATCATTAGGCAAGCTCCTTTTGTTAAGCGTTCGACCAATAAAAAGGGGACAGGTAGCGCCTGCCAAAATAAAGGATTCAAAATATCTTCTAAAACTCATGTGAAATAAAATAAAACCCAAAAAATACAAATTAATAGATTTTTCCACTTAGAGAAAGCATATATTTACAAGTTTAATGTCCAAAACTTCCATAACAGTTATATTCTGACTCACAAAATCATATCTTTCAGAATCTCTTGTTAGAAAAAGTCCCCAAAAATACATAGAAATACCAAAAGTTAATAATATCACTATATAAATGAATTTAATCATTTTAAGCTCTTTAACATGCATGTTTAGTTGAATTAATGCAAACAACATGTAATATGGTATGATTAAGGTCCTAAAAATGCATGTTATCAGTTAGATATATATTTGTTCTTCTTTCAATGTGTGAATCATTTTGTGTTGTATTTTTTCATGCCTATTTATTTCTGTTTGGTTTATTTTCCTATAAGTATCTAGTGTGTATGTTGTTGTGTCCTTTAGCACTTAGGATGTTATCTTTAATATTACTTTTATTTATTTCATTATATTTTTCTAAGGTGGTGTCTAATATTAGGGTATATTTTAGTTTGTTTTGGTGATTCTTCTATTTTTTTTGCTTTGGTATGTTTTGACTTGATGGTAACCTATCTCATAGATTTTTTATATAATGGTGTAGGCTAAGCTTTAAAGATAAGAAGAAAATACATGACAAACAATGAGAAACAGGGTACCTCTTTAAATAGGTATAATTTTGTCATGGTTTTTTATGATTTATGGATATCCCTTTTTCTCCGTTGCCCTTTTGGTTAGATGTCTTGTCTCTTTTCGCCTATTGAAGTTAATAGGGTTCTTTGGCCATTATGTTTGTGAGCAAGATGGGTCGTCTACATGATGATATGATTTATGAGGTATGTTTTGCCATGATGTTATCCTATCCTAAACTTGTTTAATGTTTAAGAAAACTTGTTTAGGCTTTGTGTTAAATGGTTTTATTGTGAGTCTTATTATATTTATTTTGGCAGGTTCATTTATGATGATCGTTTGTCGCTAAGAAATATAGCAGCCTTTACGGCACAACTTTATATGGTTAGATAAGCATTTGATTATCTTCGTTATATCCATGAATTATTGTGTGTTCTATTTATTTTTTGTTATTACTTGATACTTTATTTCGTTTTCCATGTCAATCTAGTGTAGGTGTCTTTTGTAATCTTTGAGCACTTCTTTTTTGGCAAAAAACACGGTGCTGGGTACGGCTAACCATGCCCTAAACCGATCTAGCCATGCCATGGATGCCACCCAAGGAGATTTTATATATCAAGTGAAGTGCTTATAAACGTCTATTGGTGTGGAATGTGTGTAAATGTCCCAATAACACCTCACCCAGGCCCATGATGGAATAGAGAAAAATATACAAAGGTGATATTGGTGCACCTCCGGGAGAAGGCAACTGGCACTGATAGCATGGCCGTATCCCTTAGAGGTGGTGATACATGGAATTAAGCAGTATTCACACCATCATCAGATATCATCGTGGAAGTGTGCAAAGGGTCTTGTAGTTGGGCGAGAGGTCACGCACTCCTTCATCTAGTGCTCCACACAATATGCCACTCATGAGAGCCAGCATTAGATAGGATACAACACATGTAGAGAGCGGGCAAGCTGAGGTTCTCAATGTGATGGCAGACACGAACATTCTGAGGAAGGTCCTGCCAAGGGATGTATAGGGAAAGGGTGTGAGAGCATACCACATAGTTGGCAAGGGCCTCCACTGTCTGGTTCCCCTCGTGAAACTAATGACGAATGCTGCCAAGCATGGGCAACATCGCATGATGTCTTACAAGACTCTTTAGAGACGCCATTGGGAGCATGAACCGGCGCAAAGCATCTTGACCAACAATTATGATTCCAATTAAAGGATAATACTATGGAGGTTTTGCTCCTCACAAAAGGAGCAATCCATCATCTATCGCCATAGTTTCGATTGTTATATTAGTCTTTACTCTATAGAAAGATGAGAAAGCAAAAATGATACTCATTGTGTAGTCTTGTAGGATACTACCTCCACATGCTAGGCCCGGGTTCCCTTTGGTCGCACCATCCACAGTGAGCTTTATAAAGCTTATTGGTGGAAGATGCCAATGGACAATCTGCACTCGAATGGTGATGGAAGTCAAAGCCACCGAGATTTCCCATGTGAGAAGTGTATTTCATGCAAGTGGAGAGTGTCGAGCAGTGGGTGGTACAAGGTGATGCGTTCTCCACAGCCATTGTGTGGCAGGATGCATGACGTCTAATGTTCTCATGGTAAACCCTAAAAATGAGAAGAATTTTTCACTTCTCATAGCTCCCATAGTAAGTATGCTATGGTTCTATGTAGATAAAGGCTAGGTCAAAAGTGTGTTTATGAGATAAAGATCTTGTCAACATACTCTATTGGTGTTAGGGTAGTATAGGTGTGTAAGAGCGAACGTCAATGGTGAGTAAATTGGCACCATCAGCCTATATCAATCTCACTATGGAAGAAAATGTGTTCCATTGTCTCAACCTGAGAATAGATTGGGTAACAATGGCTTCCCAAACTAACTGACCAATATGGGTCACCTGATCATCAATAGGGAGGCCACAGTGCATGAATCTCCAAAGGACGAATGAGACCCGAGTAATAACTACTGAATACCAAATGAGTGGACCCCAAGTCTGTGTAGGTAATCTCTTTCAAAAGTGATCCCAAGGGACCGCATGAGACATTCCCACCAAGTGTGAGTATCTTGATAGGCCGATTTGAGGAGGTACATATTGCGGTAGTCATAGTCGGCGGTACGGAATCTAGCGGAAGGCCATGTTGCTCTCATAGGAGTCACATGTTCCCCATAAGTAACTGTGCCATGGTCAAACGTCGGCTATGGTGGACAAAGTTAGGGTGGCAAGCTAAGGGTGTGTCGGTGAGTCAAGTATCATACCAAGCATTAATCGTGCCTTGTGTAACATGCCAACGTGTCATATTGGATGTCTCTAGCCAATGACAATACCAAGTTTGCTACCTTTTTTGGCCCTTGAAATCTGACTCTCTATGAGCCCACTCGCCATACTTGGCCGATATGAAGCACACCAATGGGGAGCGCATGGTACGTATACGCCACACAAGCTTCTTCTAAAGTATGTTTTGGATGTCATGAGGGCACTTGGTCCCTAGACCCCTTCATCCATCAGTCGACAGACTTTCTACCAAAAGACCCAATGGTGTCTATGACCTCAATCGAGGTGACCCTGCCATAGAAAATGTGTGCATAGGCTCTATACGGAGCAAAGAACAGTGATCAATAATAAGTGTACGGCTAGGATATTCAAGGAGAAGCTCATGAGGATGTATCTTATGAGTTCGATGTGCCCCAAGGGGACAGAAAGTGAAGTGCTCATCCATCTAGTTTCTTTCTCATCTTGGCCAACAAGGCATCAAAATAATGATATCATGTAGGGCCAAGAAAGATGGGGCATCCAAGATAGTCGAAAGGAAGGCATCCTCGTGAGGATCAAGTATATTGTTTGATCATATGTGAGAGCTCTACAGTGGTGGATGGTTCGAACATAAAGCTACTCTTTGAGGCGTTAACAATCTGGAGGGAGGCTCGCTCATACGCAACCAGTACACTCATAAGCCCCTTAATGTATTTTTTAGATCCATGGATGAAAATAATAGCATCATCTACAAATAGAGAATGTGAGATGATCGGGCAACCTCTTTTCAAATAATATGGTTGGATGACTCCTCGGGCGGCAACTCATGTGAGTGAACGGATTGAGACCTCTTTCATCAATATAAAAATGTAGATAGGGTCACCTTGCCATAGACCTCATGTGACAAGGAAGAAACTAATGGAGCTTCTGTCAACCAACGGAGAGAAATGGTTCCCTCTAATACAAGCAGAACCTAGAGCCATGAATGCATTGGTGAAACCAAAGCGTCGTGACACTGTGGTAAGGAAAGTCCACTCGACTCTATCAAAGGCCTTCTCCATACCCAGAATATGAGTGTCTAGTGACTCTGCTAACTTGTGAAATTGTGTGATATTGTTGTGGATCTATTGACCTTTGACAAAACCCCCATACACAAGAGAGATGAGTATATCAAAGAAGGTCACAAGTCTATTGGTAAATATCTCCTTGATAGCTTGCACGAAATATTTGCCAATTATATTGCAAGGGAGAGAAATTATTTGAGCACTTAAGATCTTGATTATTTATTTTGTTCATTTATGTTTTCATCTACGTCAGAAACCTTGCACATAAGATATACGAGGGCCACTTTCTTCGAGGATGTGAGATCTTTTCATGGTGATAGTACCATACCTATAGAGAAGTAATCTTCCCACCTCATGACCACTAGCTCTGTCCAACGCCTCAAAGGACCTGCTTAATGTAAGTTTATTACAGTTTTCATTCAATCTCATCTCTTGTTTGCACTGAAAAACACCTAATCCTGGCGGAATATTAGGATCTACACTTGAGAGGAAGTATTGACACTTAATAGACTTGCATTAAGGTAATAGAAACTTAGAATTCTATTTTCCCACCATTCTCTATCCACTTCCCCTTCGATTCCATGACTTTCTCACTCTAAACATCTGTTTTCCTTCTTTTTCTCTCTAGAATCATCTACATCTCTCTCTAAGCCTTCTTACATAACTTTAGTTTGTTTCCCAAAAATTTTGTAACAACAATCCAACCATTTCATCTTCAAATTCCACTCCCAACATCTCCTACACCATTTCTTCACTATTTCTCTCTATCATTTCATTTCAACCACTTTCTCTCTCTAAGATCCATTCGATTCTCTTTTTAAGACCCTCCATCATATCGCTACTTCATCTATCTAGAAAATTGCATTAAAAAATCACCATTTACATTTTTAAATCTCAGTTTTCCCATCGGTCGCTGCTTATGTGTGGTGTTGTGCTCTGCAAGGCAGCGTGTGCGGCAGGAACACTTTTCGCCCACTGGTCGCATGTGCGCGCAGCGGTGCTCCTGCTAGACAGAAGAGTGTACCCCCTTCAGGACTTAGACAAAATTCGGTTGAAGTTCAAGAGCAGCTAAACCGGGCACAACCAGTCTGAACTAGACTGAACTGGCCTTGGAAAATTAAATCAATTTCTGCAATTCAAAATCGTAAAAAATTAGTAAAAAATTTCAAAAATTAATATAATCAATTTCTAATAACTCTGGGATTTCAAAAAATTTCTAAAAAAATCTTTACGTGGATTATTTCTAGTGGTCTTTGTTGTGAATTTAATTCCAGATAAATCTATGAGTATATCTTATCTAATTCTAGTGCTAACTATAGCTTGGAAAATAAGTATCATATATTTTAATGTTATTATTTGGATTTCTAATTCAATTTAAATCCTATAAAACTACATAAATTAACCAAAAATCCAAAAAAATCCGAGAAATCATATTTCTCAATTATTAACTTATTTCCAAGCTTTGGAAATTCAATTTCTGCGTCCCCGAGGATCGACCTCTTACTTAAGTGGAATTTTCACAAATATTATTGGCTAAGTGTAGATTGAACCAATGACTTAAAACCCCCAAATTGGTTTCTTTGTTATTAAATATTATTTTGTCTATTTTTGCAGATCTACCTAAGATGGTGTGTGTTTAGTGTTTTTCAGAACCTATGATGTCATTTTTTATAATGGATTTATGTTTTTATCTTCGTGTGCAATGGTGTGTTATTTAATTTATTATCTGAGCTTGTTTTTTTAATTCTTCTATTATTTTTGCTGCTGTTTGTTCTTTTGTCAATGCAGCTTTACTCATATTTATTGTATTTTTGGTGTAAGTTAATATTTGAGGATAATAATAATCGAAGGGCAAAGAAGAAACATAATGGGTACATGAAAAAATATGTAGGTATACTTTGAAAATATTTTTTATGATTTATGCATAGCTCTTTCTCCATTTCCCTTTTGTGAAACCTTTTGTTTATTTTCCCCTATTGAGCCTAGAAAAGGATGTTTAAACATTTCTCTCTGTAGGAAGATGGAGTCGTCTATATGGGCTTGTGATGTGATTTATGAGGTATACTTTATCGTATCCCTCTCTTGTCTTAATATTATTTTTTACCTGCTTCATATGCTAATTTTGTTGTTTGAATGAACTTTTTATGCTTGGTGTTGTACATTCATTTTTTTAATATTATTTTAATTTTTTTATCAGGTTGGTTTATGAGGATCCAATGTTGATAAGAGATAAAGTATGATTTACAATGCACCTCCATTGTGCTGGAAAATTCTTTATTTGGTTAGATATGTACATTTGTCTATCTTACTTCAATTCCAGAATTACTGTGTGTTGTATTTTTTCTTTGTTATGCTTGTTATTTGGTTTCTTTTTCCATGTCTATTTGGTGTGGCTGTTTTTGTTTGTTTCTTTCAGCACATATGATGTTATTATTATGATTATTTTCATTTGTGTTATTATCTTTGTGTAAGGTGTTGTCTATTTATGTTATAATCCAGCATGTTTGTGTGATTCTTCTATTATTGTTGTTGAAGTAGGTTTTTTACCCCTTCTGATTTATCTAATAGGTTTTTGTGCGGCAGGTTCACAATTGAACATAAGAAGAAAGCACAAGACAAAGAACACAGATACATGGTACTTCTTGAATTATGTACGTATGATTGATGACTATCACTCTCTGTATTTTCCTTTTGTTAAACCCTATGTTTCTTTTCACAAATGGATCTTAGAGAAGGTTGTCTGAACATTACGCTTGTGTCTGTTTGCCTTCACATCCTAAGTTTGCTAATTGAAGAACCTGATTTAAGCTTGGCATTTATGTTGCTTTTGGCAATATTCTTTTATTTATTTTCTCAGATTCACCTATGGGAACCTAATCAGATAAGAGACATAGTATGATTTATAATGAAACTGTGTCTGTCTGCACGCCTCCTTATATTGGAAGAGATACATTTGTTTATTTTTCTTCAATGCTTATATTATTCACCATTGGAATTTATTATTTTTAATTACTCACAATTATGATTGTTTTTTTCTATCTAGTATGGGTGGTTTTAAGTATCTTTTAGCACTTCGGATATTGGTTTAATCATTATACTTATTTATGGTTTTATCTTCATGTAAAATAGTGCCCAGTTTAATTTTATATCAAAGCTTGTTTTTTAATTATTTGATTTTTTTATCTTGTATGTTCTCTTTCTGATGGTGGTTTATCTCATACATTTTTCATTTATGGGCGGAGGTTCACATTTGAAGATAAGACTAAGCGAAGGACAAAGAGGAGATAAACCAGTACTTGTTTAAATTTGTTGGCATACTTTGTTAATATTTTCTTATATTTTATGAATAGCACACTCTCTTTCTTTTCCTTTGTCAAAGTCTTCGTTTGTTTTCCCATGTTGAGCTTACTAGAGGTTGTTTGACCATTATGGTGGCTAGCAAGACTCTGCCTTATATATGAACTTCTGATGACCTTTTTAAGGTACGTTTTATCATTTTGCTATCTTCTTGAAATCTTGGGTTTGCTTCCCTTCATATGCTAAATTTTCTATTTAAACTAACTTGTTTACGCTTGGTATCGTATGTTGTTTTCCAGAATATATTTTTATTTATTATGTCAAGTTACTTTATGAAGATCCTATGCCGATCAGAGATATGGCATGCTTTACGTGACAACTGTGTTCGGCTCCACACTTGTTTACATAGTAAGATAACATTTGTTTATCTTCCTTCATTCCCTGAATTATTGTGAGTTTTATTTTCTTATTTTTTATTATTTTCTATTTTGATTTGTTTTCGCGACTATATAGTGTAAGTGTTTATTTCGGTATCTTTTAGAACTTAGGAGGCTATTTTTTATGAGTATTCACATTTATGTTTTTATCTTCGTGTAACTTGGTGTCTACTTAAATATATATGAAAGCTTATTTTTTATTATTTGATATTTTCGTTCCTGCCTATTCTTTTCCTGGTGCTGTTTTATCTCATACATTTTTTATATATTGGGGCAAGTTCACATTTGAAGATAAGACTAAATGAATGATAAAGAAGAGCGATACCGATACTTCTTCAAATATGTAGTTATACTTTGTTAATATTTTCTTATGATTTTATGAATAGAACTCTCTCTTTGTTTCCCTTTTGTCCAACTCTCTGTTTGTTTTTCCCATAATTAGCTTTAAGAAAGCTTTTTTAAACATTAAGGTCGCAAGACACTGTCATATATATGAAATTCTAATGATGTTTATGAGATACATTTATGGTGTTGCTATCTTCTTGTAATATTGTGTTTGTTTCCTTTCATATAATAAATTTTCTGTTTAAAGTATCTTGTTTATACTTGGTGTTGTATTCTCTGTTCTTCAGTTTTATTTTCTTTATTATGTCAGGTTTATTTATGGATATCCTATGTCGATCAGAGATATGGTATGCTTTTCGGTACTACAGGTTTCAGCTGCATGCCTCTTTACATGTTAAGAGAACATTTGGTTATCTTCTTACAGTCCTTGAATTCTTGTGCATTCTGTTTTGCTATTTGGTATTGCTTACTATTTTGTTTTATGGCTATCTAGCGTGGGTGTTTTTTTGTATGTTTAACTACTTAGGAGGTTATTTTTGAATTATTCTGATTTATGTTTATATCTTCATGTAAGAGGGTATCGAGTGTAATTTTATATTAACGCTTTTTTTAGTTATTTGATATTTTCGATCTCGTCTATTATTTTCCTGGTGCTGGTTTATCCAATACAATTTTTTTGTTGGGGAAGGTTCAGATCTACAGATAAGACTAAACGAAGGACAAAGAATAGAGATATTAGTACTTCTTTAAATATGTAGGTATCATTTGTTAATATATTCTTATTATTTATGAATATCACTCTCTCCCTTTACCTTTTTTCCAACTCTTTTTTTGTTCTTCCCGATTGAGCTTTGAAAAGGTTGTTCAAATGTTATGCTTGCTAATAAGACAGAGTCATCTCTATGAACTTCTGATGAGATTTAGGATGTACCTTTTATAGCATTGCTATCTTCTTGTAATCATATGTTTATTTCCCTCCATATGCTATGTTTGTTAATTCATGAAATGTTGCAATGGTTTTTCTTTTATGTTGTCTTTGTGAATCTAATTTTATTTATTTTCTCAGGTTCTATTATGACTATCTTAAGTCAATGAGAGATACAATCTGCTTCACAATGCAACTTTGTTCTGCTCCATGCATCTTTAAAGGGTAAGATACACATTTGTCTATCTTCCCTCAGTCCATGAATTATATGGTGTTGTACTTTGTAATTTGTTATTACTTAATATTTTTATTATTTTCCATGTATATCTGGTGTGGGTGGTTTTTTGGTATGTTTTAGGGCTTAGGAGGTTATCTTTATTATACTCATTTATGTTTTAATCTTTGTGAAAGATGGTGTCTAGTTTGATTTTATATTTGAGCCTGTTTTTTAATTATTCTATATTTTTCCTGTTGTACGTTCTTTTCATGGTAGTGGTTTATCTCATAACTTTTTTACTTATTGGCGTAGGATCCGATCTGAAGACAAGACTAAGTCAACGAGACAATAATAGGTATACTAGTACTTATTTAAATACATAGGTATAGTTTGTTGATATTTTCCTGTGATTAATCAATAGCCCTTGTTATTTCTTTCCTTTTGATAAACTGTTAGTTTGTTTACCCGTATTGAGCTTAAAAAAATTTATCTTAACTTAATGAATACTTTGTTAACATAAGACTTAATGAAGGACAAAGAAGAGAGATATCAGTACTTCTTTAAATATATAGGTATACTTTGTTAATATATTCTTACGATTTTATGAATAACACTCTCTATTTCTTTACCTTTTGACAAACTCTATGTTGTTTTCCCCGATTGAGCATCAAAAAGGTTGTTCATTGATCTTCTGATGAGATTTAGGCAGTACCTCTTATCGCGCTGCTATCTTCTCGTAGTCATGTGTTTGTTTGGCTTCATGTGCTATATTTGTTATTCATGAAATGTTTAATGGCTGTTCTTTTATGCTGTTTTTGTGAATCCAATTTTATTTATTTTCTCGGGTTCTATTATGACTATCGTAAGCCAATAAGAAATATAATCTGCTTCACAGTGCAACTATGTTTCTCACCATGCATCTTTAAGGGGTAAGATAGACATTTCTCTATCTTCCTTCAGTCCTTGAATTACTTACTATTCTGTGTCGTATTTTCTAATTTTTTATTTCTTACTATTATGATGTGGGTGTTTTTTGGGTATCTTTTAGGGCTTAGGAGGTTTTTTTTATTATACTCATTTATGTTTTTATCTTCATGAAAGATGGTGTATAGTATGATTTTATATCCGAGCCTGTTTTTGAATTCATTCTATATTTTTGCTGTTGTATGTTATTTTCTCTAGTGGTTTATCTCATAATCTTTTATTGTGTAGGATCAGATTTAAAGGCAAGACTAAGTCAAAGAACCAATAAGAGGGATACCAGTACGTCTTTAAATATGTAGGTATACTTAATTAATATTTTCTTATGATTAATCAATAGCACTCGCTCTTTCTTTCCTTTGGTAAACTGTTTGTTTGTTTACCCATATTGAGTTAAAAAAATGTTGTCCAAACATTATGCTCCCTAGCAAGACAGGGTAATCTATATGAACTTCTGATGATATTTATGAGGTACCTGTTATCGCATTGATATCCTCTCACAATCGCGTGTTTGTTTGCCTACATATGCTAAGTTTGCTAATTAACGAAACTTTTTTATTCTTGGAATTTTATGTTATTTTAAGGAATATAATTTTATTGATTTTCTCAGTTTATTTATGACTATCTTAAACCGATAAGAGATATAATATGCTTCATAGCGCAATGGTTAGATATATATATTTGTTTATCTTCCTTTAATTGTGGAATTATTTTGCATTGTATTTTTTATTTGTTATGGTGTATTATTTTGTTTCTTCTGCCATGTCTATCTATTCTGGGCATCCTTTTTGGTAACTTTTATCACTTAGGATATGATCTTTTCAATATGTTAATTTATATTTAAATGTTTCTGCAATATTGTGTCTAATTTGATCTGATATCAGAGCTGATTTTAATTCCTCTTATATTTTTTAATGTTCACTTCCCGATCCTACTTTATCTTATATATTTTTTTATTTTTTCATGTAATATACTCGTGTAATTAGGATGTAATTAGGATCTTCATGCAATTAGGATGTTAGTTTTGTGACTATGTTCATTTATGTTTATATACTTGTGTAAGATGGTGTCTAGTTTGATTCAATTCTGAGCTTGTTTGTTAATTCTTTGATGCTGTATGTTCTTTTCTGGATTCTGGTTTATCTTTACATATGTAGGTATATTATTTCTATTTCCCATTGGATTTATTCATAGAGCCCTTTCTCTGTTTCCAAATTTATTATAACGTTTTTTTACTTTTCCCTAATGAAAGAACAAAAAGTTTTTTGGATGATTATGCTCGCTTGCAAAAGGAAGTCGCATATATATGATGTTGGGATGTGATTTATGAGTATGTTTTATGTGTTGCTATCTTGCCGTAATATTGTGTTTTTTGCCCTTTTATAGGCTAAATTTGATGTTTAAATAATCTTGTTTATGCTTGGTGTTATATGTTCTTTCTGTAAATATTATTTTTTATTTTTTCAGGTTCGTTTATGAAGATCCTATGATGATAACAGATGTAGCATGCTTTATGGGCACTGTGTTCCACTGCACGACTCTTTATATCATTAGATATACATTTCTCTATCATCATTTAGTCATTCATTTATTATTGGTTGTATTTTTTCTTTGTTATTACTTTTTTTATTTCTTTTACCATGTCTATGCATTGTGGGTACTGTTTTGGTATATTTCAGTAATTAGGATGTTATTTTTTTTAACAATGTTCATTTATGTTTTTATACTTGTGGAAGATGGTGTCTAATTTGAGTTATTCCCAACCTCGTTTGTTTATTTGTTCTTTTATTTTTCATGTTGAATGTTCTTCTCCTGATGCTTGTTTGTCACATATCGTTTTGGTTTATTACTGAAGGTTCAGATTTGAAGATAAACTTAAGATGAAGGACCAAGAAGAGAGATATTGGGTACACCGTTAAATATATAGGTACAATGTGTTCATGTTTTCTTATAAATTTTGATCATTGATGGTTATTTACGTGAAATATTTGTTTAGGCTGGATTGTAATTTGATTTTAGATCTGAGTTTGTTTTTAATTTTCTATATGTTTGCTGTTGTATGTTCTTTTTTGCGATGCTGATTAATCTCATACATTTTTTATTTATTAGCATAGGTTCACATCTGAAGATAAGATTAAGATGAAGGAGCAAGCAGAGAGATACTAGGTACACCTTTAAATATGTAGCAATACTTTGTTAATGTTTTATTATGATATATTCATCGTGCTCTTTCTTTGTTCCTTTTTTGTTAATTTGTTTTCTTTTTCCCTATTTAACTTAGAAAAGGTTGTTTGAACACTATGGTCGCCAGAAAATGATGTTGTATATGTGAACTTCTGATTACCTTAATGAGGTACATTTTGTTGTGTTGATATCTTCTTGTCAGCTTGTGTTTTTTTCTCTTCATATTCTAAGTTTGCTGTTTATACACTCTTGTTTATGCTTGGTGTCATATGTTTTTTATCAGTCTTGTTTGCTTTATTTTGTCAGCTTTGTTTATAACCAGACTATGCAGATAAGAGATATAGTGTGTTTTACAACAAATGTGTTCGGCTGCATGCTTGTTATGTGCCTTAATATACATTTGCCTTTCTTTCTCTAAACATTCAGTTAACATAAGTAGTATAACAAAAGCAAACAATAGAGAGATACTTGGGACAGTTCGTGGCAAAGATTAGAGGTGGAGAAATGAGAAGAAATACATGGTGTTAGAGGGGATTGAAGTATTGTTTTGGAGTAAAGGCTTCAAATGTTTACAAGAGCTATAAAACTAGGATTGATGTGTGGGGTTAAAAGGGTATCCGTGGCATTTAATTGCACAACCCTTCATTTAATGAAATATAAGGGAGAGAAGAATACCACAAGATTTAGCATGTCAAGAAATACACAAATACCATTATAGGCACTAGCAATGATCTAAGTGTGGGGGTATATGATAACATGTAACTTACAGTACTACTTTAATTCATATTACATTTTTATTTGCACTAGAATGATTATAATTGTATGTTTGCATACTAAAACTGAAACGAGTTTATCTTTAGTATATTCTCATGATTTTTCATAACTATTACAGGTTTTGTGGTTTTATTATATAACTTAATTAATGGAGAACATGAAGAAAACGGCTTTAAAACTGTGCTTAGTAGTTTTTGCAGCCATAAATCTCCTATCTATTGAAGGTTTTGTTATTTTAGCTTGTTTTCAAAGAATAAAGGGATTTTTGCAATTTTCCACATAAAATAGGAGGGGAGGGGCACATATCTAAATATTTTTAGAGTGATGTCCAAGTAAAATTTTGCAAAAGCGGAGGGCTTTTTTTGTAAATTACGTGGAGAGACTGAAAGTCAAATGGATCAAATGCCTTAGATTGGTCCAGGTTGAAACCTTAAGTTTTGAAGATCCAATAGTTGGATTGAGCTCTAATTTTCAGGGCTAGTTCTTCACTGTATCCTCTTTCCAAATATCAGATGGATCAATGAGAAGAGCCCAAGAGCAAAAGAAAATTAAGGAATACTTGGGGGAAAAACTGGAATTGTCTCACCCCTCTACCCTAGTGTAAGGCCCCAAAGAAGGGCCACATTTCTCATACGAAGGCCTGCGTGCTTATTGTGAGGACATATCTGTGTACTTGGAGTCAGAATAGGGGATTGAATCCGTAAGCGTTAACACTAGAGGCATAATGGGCGGTGACACCCAAATCTGATATGTTAAGCCATGGCTTGTTAGGTACTCATGCTTGTTGATGTGCAAGTGCAACAGATCACGATAGGACTCGCACAGGCCACCAACACTGGGTGTGCGAGGGTGTCAATCACAACGTGCACAGGACGCATAGGCTTGGTGGCACAGGCATGAGCGCAGTGTGTAGGAGCGGTGCACTCGCAGAGGTGTGGGCGTTAAGCACCGCATGCGAGCCCACAGGCGTGGCCTTTGAGCGCAGCGCGGGGGCCTGCAAGCATGGGTACTAAGCACCGCATGCATGTGCACCATATGGGCTGTGTGCACACGGCGCGCACGCTGCGGGTGCGAGGCACGGGGTGGGAGACATCCCACCTGGACACTAAGGCATTGGCACACAGATAGTGCCCAGATGGTTGCGGGTAGGAGGCACCCTCTGGTAGCTCTCCTTGATTCCAAGGAGTCTGCATACAAAGGAGAGCTCTTCGTGGATAAACTCTTTTCCTGGTATTTCATTTGGTTTCCAACTTTATTTGTCCTGATTTTTGTTCTCCTAAGTCGTCTTGGCTAGGGCAAAATGTACTAGCCCTTGTATTGGTTCACAAAGGAAGTTAGTTAAAGATCATATCTTATTACCACACTGGTGAATACTCTAAAAGTCATATGGATTATGTATTCCTTAATTTCCTCTAAATCCCCCACATTCTTTTCCAACAATTATTATTTAAAAACCCTATATTAAGTACTATCCTTATCTCATTACACTTCTGGTTTTGGATCTTTGTTTGAGGATCAAGGTAAATGAAGTGAGTATATATCTTCTCTTAATAGTCTTTTATCTCACCTACCTCCTCTTCTGATTTTAATTCCTTATAATCTCTGAGGATCTAACCTTAATTTATAAGTGAAATTAAAAAGAGATCAGCACCATTTAACCTTGGAAATATGATCTTCCTTGAAGATTATATCTAATCAAGATTGTATCTACAAATACTACATTCCAAATAGCTTGCATGAGATCCATGAATTATGTATCCTTGTGAATAACCCCTCTACTCATCATGCACATCTTAAGATAGAAAAGTTATTATCAAGTTATATTGTATAAGTTGATTAGAAACAACGATCATAATTAACCTACTTAATTAAAGTCAAATTCAGCTTATTAGCCATGTTTCCTATTTAGCTTATAAAAACACTTTTTAACAGTGTGCTCTTGTTTCTATGCTAGCATAATGTGGTTCTTGATTGACTTTTATATTCTAGGTTTTTAGTTCAAATACTCTTTGTTCAAACGTTGAATTATAGTGCATTGTATTTTGTCTTTACTGTTGCTCATTATTTAGTTTCTTTTTTCAAAATGAGCTTGATCCGGTGTCCTTTTCATATCACTTTTCGTCTTATGGCATTATTTTTTATTTTGGTGTTTCCTGTTTATCTTTTTTTGATGATAGTATCTAATATCATTTCCTATCCTAGGCTAGCATTTTAAAATGTCCTTTTCTTTTTGCTATTTTATGTTGTAATGAAGAATCTGATTCATCTAATAATTTTTTCTTTCATCTACATTGATTTACATATGAAGATATCATGAATTGATACACCAAGCAAATAAACATTATATGTTCCCATTAAGTTTATGACATCATTTTTCAATATTATGCTTTTTAGAAAGCTGGAAATTTCTACAAGTTCTAATGATGATATGAATGTGTTATGTTTTATCTTGTTTCTTCATTGCCTTAGTGTTCTGTTTGATTCCCCTTTATATTCAAAGTTTTCTGCTAAAACTAACTTTCTTCGACCTTTGAATTATAGTGCGTTTTGTTTTTGCTTTACTGTTGCTAAATATTTTGTTCTTCTTTCCCGTTTCCATCTTGAGTGTTATTCTGTAATTATAATGTTATTCATTGGGTAGTATTAAGTTTTGTGGAAGACTCTGAGTTATCTGATATGTTTTTTATTTATTTCATATAGGTTTAATTATGAATATACTATAAAGTGAAGGACCAAGCAAAGAGATATTGATTGTTCCTCCTCCATTAGTTTAAATAGCGTACATCTTTTGATATATATGGAGAAAACTTGACAGCTGGAATGTGTCTTCAGTTACGTATTAAAGTTGATTAATACATACGTAGCTTCATTGCAAGTCTTCTCCCAGATATCTTATTTTATAAACCATGGAGTCTTAGTAAGGTCAAGTTACGGGAATCTTTACTTTCTTCCCCGAAGCTAGAACTTTCTTTTTTTCTCGTGCATTTATAATTGAAGCTTTCCTGGAATGTCTCAATAATTGAAGTCTTTTTGAAGAGAGAAATGGACGAGTATCTACAGACGGGTGATTGAGAGAAAAGGGTGTGAGAGAGAGATAGAGGAGAGAGAGAGAGAGGTGATAACATGCAATTTTATCATGCAAAATCAGGGATTTTATAAGAAATTTTTATCTAAAAGATCCATATTGCATGTTATCATATTAAAAAGATAAGCAATTTCTAAAAAATTTGATTTTATATAATTTCATGAACTTTTAATTAATTATGCACAATTTTCTGGATTTTATTTTTAGGAAAAATGATTTTTTAAGTAGAAATATATTTTCTAATGAATTTATTTCAATTGGAAATGTTTTCTAATAATTTTTCTGATTTTTCCTGATTTTTTCAGATTTTTTTGGAGTGATTTAGAGCCAAAAATAAATTTAATTCATTGAAAAAATCACTCTCGGATTTTTTTAATTGATCACAGGCGTATTTATCCAATTTTCGGACTTTTAAGGGCATTTTTCAGGTTTAAAAGCCGCAAAGGGTTTTTTATAAATTTCAGGCAAATTTCTATTTTTCTTTGAATTTTTTTTGGGCGACGTGGCGCAACTGCAGCGCGCCACGTCGCCGGTTACTGTTACAAAGCGGAGTAAATAGGTTTTTTTTTTGAATTAAAAAAATCATTTTCTCCCTCTGTGCGTAGCGCGCGCGCACGCACAGAGGGTACGTGGCGCAATTGGAGGCATTGAGCGCTTTCTACTCATATATTACGTGCGAATTAAACTCACCATGCGCTGTATGCATTCTGTTACATAGGGGTACGTGATAATTTTGGCGCTTTAGCGCTTGAGAAAAGAAAAAAAACGTGCAGCCAATCGGAGCGCGCCACGTGGATTCTCTAACCGTTCGACCAGAGGAGAGAGAAAATCAAGCCTAAAAACTTCAAAAAATCATAACTTTTCATCCTGATTTCCAAATGACCTGAAATTTTCAGGGTTTGTTTGTAATATTCAGAACCACCTTTCTGAGCCAAGAACACTATAAATTGGGCTCAGGAAGGTGGCGAAATTTGAACTTTGTTTTGAGCTCCAATACAATTGGCCAGGAGGACACAGCTTGATTCAGCAGTTCAAATTCGGATTGGAGCCTCTCCAGAGTCTTGTAAGTCTTCACACCTCTCAGATCTGTGATTTTTAGACGTTCTAACATGCCAAGGCATAGGCGAAAGATATATGCCCTAGAATCATTGATTTTGAGGGAGAAGCATAGGATCTCTGTTTAGGAGCCAAAAATTCTATCCTAGAAGTTAGATTTCATCATATTTCAACAATTCCTATCATTTAGATCTGTCAATTTTGACAGATCTGACTGTTAGGGCAAAAAATCCCCAAATTTCATGCACTTTCTCTCTCTAGGTTAAACTTCACTTTCTCTCTCTAGAATTCAAAAAATTCAAGTTACAGTTCTTCAATTCTCATCAATTCAAACTTCCACACAAAAATTCATCCAAAAATTCCATCATTTTAATACCTAAATCATAAAAACTCCATAAACTTCCTTAACTTTCTCTCTCTTCTAGTGTTTTAAACTAAAACCTTCTCAATTTCACTAAGTCAATCAGAATTTCTTGCAAAACTGCCTCTCTAGGGTTCGACTCCTTACTCAGCATTATACTAAAATCTTAATTGAGGAAGGAATTACAAATTTTATTGCATAAGCCTAAGAAAACAACGACAAATTAGGGATTAAAACACCGCAAATTTTAGGCTTATCAAGAGGGTGATGGAGAGAAGATAAATAGGGAGATAGAGGAGAGAGAGGGTGATGGAGAGAAGAGAAAGAGGTAAAATAATGTGGGTTTTAATTAAGTGTTTTAATCAAATGGGGGATTCTTGATAAATTCACTTTTTTGTTTCCTCTATAGTTGTAAATGAAGCTTCCATGGAATGTCTCTAAAAGTGATGTACAGATGGGTGATCGAGAGAAGACAGAAAGAGAGATAGGAGAGAGAGTGGGTGGTAGGCAGAAGAGAAAGAGGAAGAGAGAAAGATCGAGAGAGAAGAGAGAGTGGGTGATTGAGAGAAGAGAAAGAGGGAAATAGATGTGGGTTTCTATAGAATGTTTTAATCAAATGGATTTTTCTTTATAAATTCATCTTCTAACGGAGCCTCTAGAACTTTCTTGATCTCTTGCAATTGTAATGGAAGCTTCCATTGCAACACAATAAGACATACCTCATAAATCAAATTATAAGTTCATATATATGACTCCATCTGTGTAACTAACATAACGTTCAAAGAACCTTTTATGACTTAAAATGGTAGTATCCGACATCAAATTTTTTTGGTCCTTCGCGTAAGTCTTATCTTCAAAGGTCAACATACCACAACAAATAAAAAACACATGAGTTAAAGCAGCATCAGGGAAAGAAACTACTACGGCAAAAACAGTAGAGGAATTAAGAAAACAAGCTTGATTTCAAAAAAGTAGTCAACATTTTACACTGGGATGAAAACATAAATGAACATAATAAATAATCAAGATCTTACTTGCTGAAAGATTTAATAATCAAGATCCTAGTGTAGGTGTTTTTGTTCATAAATACCTACATTAGATAGACATGTAAAACGAAACAAAATAACTATTAATAACAAAAAACAAGTACCACGCACAATAATTCATAGATAGAATAAAGATAATCAAATGTTTATCAAACTATATAAAGTTGTGTCGTAAAGCCTGCTACATTTCTTATCGATATAGGATGGTCATAAATGAAGCTCACAAAATAAATATAAATAAGAATCACTAGAAAACCATTTAACACAAAGCCTAAACAAGTTTCCTTTAACAGCAAACTTTGCATATGAAAGCAACAAATCACAAGCTTATGACAGGATAGAATCACAATAAAACATACATCATAAATCATATCATCATGTAGACGAATCCATCTTGCTCACAAACATAATGGCCAAAGAACCCTTTTTTTAACTTCAATAGTTGAAAAAAGAAAAGGTATCTTACAAAAAGGGAAACCGAGAAAGAGCTCTGTTCATAAATCATAAAAGACCACAATCAAATTATACCTATTTATAGAGCTACCCTGTTTCTCATTTTTTGTCATTTATTTTCTTCTTATCTTCAAAGGAGAGCCTACACTACTATAAAAAAATTATAAGATACAATACCATCGGGGCAAACCATACCAAAGCGAAAATAATAGGAGAATTATAAAAACAAGCGAAAATATAACATAAAATTAGACACCACCTTAGATGAAAAAAGTATACTAAATAAAATTAATATTAAAATAACATGCTATCTGTTGAAGGATACAAAAACAACACACACACTAGATACATAGAGCAAAACAAACCAAATTGAAATAAACAAGCAAGAAAAATACAACATAAAATAAATCACGTGTTGAAGGAAGATGAACAAATGTATATCTAACCAGATAAATATGCTTGCAGCAAAACACAGGTGCGTCCTAAATCATGTTATATCTCTTATCAGCATAGGAACCTCATAAATGAACCTGAAAAAATATAAATGAAATAACGTAAATTAAAACATAGAACTAGACACCATCTTACACAAAGATAACAACATAAATGAAAATTTTCAAAATAATGACATTCTATGTGCAAAAAAATTCAAAATCAAACACCTACACTAGAAAGGCATGGAAAAAGAAGCAAATAGCAAGTAATAACTGATAAAAATCACACACAAAATATTTCTAGGATTTAGGCAAGAGAGACAAATGTATAGCATAACAGGTAAAGATGCATGCCGCAGAACACAGTTCTATGCCAAAGCATGACATATGTCTTATCAGCATCCGATCCTCATAAATAAACCTGACATAATAAACAAAACAAGCATGGCACCAAAAATATTCAACACAAAGCCTAAGCAAGTTTTTAAACCGTAAACTATGCATGAGAGAGAAACAAATAACAAGCTTATGACAAGATAGCCCCACGATAAAACATTCCTCATACATCCCATCATCATGGAGACCACTCCATCTTGCGCACAACCATAATAGCAAAATAACCCAAATCTCAATAGGGGAAAAGAGACAAGAGGGCTAACAAAAGGGCAACGAAGAAAGAGAGATTTTCATCAGTCAGAAGAAAACAGAAATAAATTATACCTATTCAAAGCGGTGCCCGCTTTCTGTTCTTTTTTCCCTTTTTTTCTTCTATTCCTTACCACTTAACCTATGCGAGTAAAAAAAAACGTAGGGGATAAACCACCACCAGGTCAAACATATAAAAGCAAAAATAGCAAATGAATAAGAAACACAAGCTGGAATAAAACAAACAAAAATAAGGCACCATCTCACACAAATATAATAGCATAAATAAAGACAACCAAATTTATAACATCCTCTGTGGCGAAACATACAGAAGAAAACTCCACACTAGAAAAACATAGAAAAACAAACCAAATAGTAAGTTATAACCAACGAAAATCACAACGCAAAATAATAACGGTATCAATATAGCCAAATGTATAACTAACCAGAGAAAGATGTGTGCAGGAGAACATAGTTTGTGTCATATAGAATCCTACATCTCTGACCGACATCGTCGTTATTAATAAACCTGAAAAAATAAATATAAAATGTTCCCAAGGAAAAAATTCAACATAAAACCTGAAATTTTTATTTTAAATGTTAACTTTTCATATGAAAAAAAATATTCACAATATTAAGACAAGATATAGGATGCTATATGACAAGATAGCAGCACAATAAACATACTGCATAAGTCAAGACAAATCCATCTTGCTAACGAGCAATGTTGCCAAAGAATCTTTTTCAAGCTTAATAGGGCAAAAAGATAAGATATCCAACAAAAGACAACACAAAAGGGTGCTATGCATAAATCATAAGAGATAATCAACACATAATAAAAGAATAAAAAAAGCTGTAATAAAAGATGAAATAAGACACCATCTCACACAAGGATAGTAACATAAGTCAAAATAATCAAGATAAAGACAACATATGTGTCGAATGGTAGAAACAAAACACCCATTTTAGATAGACATGGAAAAAGAAACCAAATAGTAAGTAATAACCGAGAAAATGACGACGCAAAATAATTCAAGGATATAAGCATGTATATCTAACCAGAGAATGATGTGTGCATCAGAACATAATGTGCGTCCTGGAAAAAGAAACCACATAGCAAGTAATAACCAAGAAAATTCACAAGTCAAAAAAATTGGAGGATTGAGGCAAGATACCCAAAAGTATATCTAACCAGAAAAAGATGCATTCAGGAGAGCACAGTGCATCTAAATCATGATTTATCTCTCTTATTGGAAAAGGGTTGTCATAAATGAACCTGACAAAAATAAATATAATAAGATTCATAATAACAACAATCAACATAAAGCCCAAGCAATTTTGTTTAAACAGGGAACGTTGGATATAAAAGAAACAAATCACAAGATTATTACAATATAGCAGCACGTTAAAACATACCTCATAAATCTTATCATCATGCAGACGACTCCATCATGCTAAGAAGCATAATGGCTAGAGAACATTTTCTAATCTGAATATTGGAAAAGAGACAAGATGTCTGACAATAGGGCACTGGAGAAAGAGGCTTTTCATAAATCAGAAGATAATATAAATAAGTTACACCTTTTTAAAGAGGTACCATGTTTATCATTTGTTACCTTCAGTATATTTGTTTCTTTAATTCTGAGCATATGCCACTAAATAAAAAACATATGAAACAAAGCAATACCGGGTAGAAACATATGACAGGAAAAATAATAGAAGAAATAAAAAAGCTCAGATATAACAAGAAATGAGACACCATCTTACACAGATAAAAACATTAATAAACATAATCAAAAAATAACATTCTAAGTGCTGAAAGATAAAAAAAACAGCCATACCAGACACAATTAGAAAAGGAAACCAAATATTAAGTAGTAACCAAGCAAAAATACAATACAAAATAGTTCAAGGAGTCAGGGGAGATTAAAAAATATATATCTTACCATATGAAGATGCGCACAGCAGAGCGCACTTGTGTTGCCAAAGGATCTCCATAAACAATCCTGACAAAATAATAAAATAATTATTCCCAAAACATGATAAAACATAAATTCTAAATAAGTTTCTTGAGACAACAAGTTTCTTGAGACAACAATCTTTGTATGAAAAAAACACAAGATAATGACAAGGATAATGTTTACAAAACCTTTTTTAGCCCAATAGAAGAAGAACTCTATATTCAAATATATAAAGATGGATCCAGCAGAAGGTAGTTGCTCTGGAACACCCAGTATTGCCTTCTTTGTTCTATAT
Organism: Wolffia australiana; assembly: GCF_029677425.1. Taxonomy (NCBI): domain Eukaryota; kingdom Viridiplantae; phylum Streptophyta; class Magnoliopsida; order Alismatales; family Araceae; genus Wolffia; species Wolffia australiana. Next base: position 2,023,143 of record NC_135838.1, read on the forward strand.
TTTAGAGTATCACGGTAAAGAATGTATAAGATAAATTATATTCATCAAAACAAGATGAAATTGCTAAAACAAGAGAAAAGATTCAAACCAATCGGGTAGACAAAATAAATTTTCTTTAACGACTTAAATGAAGATAAAAATTACAACCAGAGAGTAAAAAACTTAACATCGTAGGTGCAGAAAGATATCTAAAAGGACGCAACAAACCTGCACGTAAAAGGAGCAACAAAATAATTACCAATAGGAAAGAAAAAAAAGAAATCACTATTATTTAAGGGGAAAACAGAGATCAATAAATCTATATTAAAGCATATCAAGATGCACACAGAAACAGTAAAAAAAATAATTAGGAATAACAAAAAGAATATAATGCACTATTATGAAATGATGGAAGAGAGATGAAGAAATCGATCTCCAAGCATACCAAGATGCAAGCAGCAGAAGATATCTAAAATAACAGGAGGTCCTATATAAGTTTCTATCATCTACAATTTATAATGTTGAAAAAGTGGTCATAATCTCAATAGGATTCCTAATAAAAAATAATGGCAAGTAGATAAAGGTTCTTTTGGACAGCGAGCAGAATTTAAAGCTAGATATAGAACCACATTATAGGAAGATAGAGAAATGATAAAACACAACACATGAATAACATCATAAGTTCAGATATAAGCTTATATTTTGTACGGACAATAATGTTCAAAACAAGCATTATAAGGTCCATTGGAAAAAGAAAAAAAACAATTATAAAAAGGGAAAAATAACAAAACACTACAAATGCATCATAGACGTTAAACTCGGAACAAAAATAAACTGGAGAAATATAAGGAAGACTAAAAACCATACCAATATAGGAGAAGATATTGAATGGAAGAAGGACACAGATAGAGGAAAGGAAGAGGGGGTTTTCAACAAAGGAGGTGCTTTAAATCTAGAGAGAGAGAGAGAATAGTAAGGAACCCGTTGGAATTTAAATTTCTGAAGTGCCCTCTTTCAATTAAACATTCAAACAATTAAAATTTAAAAGGAATTTTCTTCTGTCTATACCTCTCTTTGCCCACGTCTTTCCCTCTCTCTCCTCTTTCTCTACTCTCTATCACCCAGTCTCTCTATCCTCTCTCTCCCTATTTCTCTCCTGTCGATCACCCTCTCTCTCTCCCTTTTTCTACTCTCTCAATCACACAATCTCTCTCCTTTCTCTTCTCTCGATCACACTCTCTCTCCTTCTTTCTCGTCTGTCGATCACCCTCTCTCTCCCCTCTCTTCCTCCCTCTTTCTCCTCTCTCGATCACACTCCCTCTCCCTCTTTCGCTTTCCCCTCTCTCTCTCCCTCTTTCACTTCTGTCAATCACCCTATCTCTCCCCGCTCTCTCCCTTTGTCTCTTCTGTCCATGACCCGCTCTCTCCCTCTCTCTCTTTTTTTACTCACCCTATCTCTCTTTTTCTCACCCTTCCGCTCCCCTTTTCTCTTCTCTCCATCACCTTCTCTCTCTCCTTTCCTGCTCTCTCTCTCCCTCTTTCTCTTCCATAAAATCTTCAATGACAGTTGCATGAAAAACAAGTTCCAGCTGCAGAGTAAGAAAACAAAGATTCCCAGAACTCGGCCTTAGTGAGACTTGATTAATTACAAAATCAGGAAACCCATAGAAGACATGGAATGAAACTATATATTTAAAGCTCTCAAGTTTTCTCCATAATTTTAGTAGAAATGCTATAATTCTGACACAAAAAATGGATATATTATTTGCAAACAAAGTTGAAAAGCCAAGTATGTCTAGAACTACCAAGCATTAAACAGTAATGTTAAACAAGTATGTCTAGAGCTGTGAGTGCAGCCAGCGCGGGTGGACGTGCTCGTGGCAGGTGGGGGCAGTCGGCAGTGCCCGCGGGCAGTCAGAAATGCGCGCAAGCACAGGAGGACAGGTGCCCTTCTCTCGACGGCGGCGGTGGCAAGAGGCAGCGGCGGCGGCTAGAATGGGAGACGGCTAGGGAAAACCTCCTTTTAGAAGAAGAAACTTCAATTCCAAAAGAAATTCACTGAGTCTTTCCTACAACATTGGCCGATGTATAGACCTCAGAGGAAAGAGACAATAAGATAACCGTAAATTTAAAAACCTAATATTAATCGACTTGGCGACGTGTCAACGTGTCATGTCAAAGGACAGTTCTGAAGTTGGCGTTGGTGATGTGTTATGATGTGGGACATCTCGTGAGAAGGTGGAGGCATGTCCGGTACTCGTGCGTTGTCCTGGTCACCATCAGAGAGAGAGCAAAGTAACCTGTTAAAATGAGAATTTATTAAGAAGCCCCATTTGATAAAAACATTCGATTAAAACCCACATTTGTCTATCTCTCTCTCTTCCCTCGATCATCCTTTTTCTCTTCCATGGAATCTTCCATTCGAATCGCAACAGAAACAAGAGAGCTCCAAAGCCTCCATTGGTATATGAATTAATAATGAAGGGGGAAGGAGGTTTTGAAAAAAAGGGGGGGATGTGAATCGTAATTGGAGAGAGAGACAAAGAGATCAAAGAAACCACCGGAATGTGAAATTATTAAGAAGCTCCATTGCATTCAAATGTTCTATTAAAACTTACGTTTGTTTCCCTCTCTCTCTTCTCATGATCACCCTTTCTTTCGTCCATGGAAGCTTCCATTCGAATCGTAAGAGAAACAAGAGAGTTCCAGAGCCTTCGTTGGTATAAAAATTAATAAAAAGGGTTGGGTTGGGGGTTTGAACAAATAGGGGGATGCGAATCGTGAGGGGAGAGATAGAGAGAGATCAAAGTAACCCATAGGAATGTGAATTTATTCAGAAACCCCATTTGATTTAAATTTCTATAAAACCCCACGTCTGTTTCCCTCTCTCTCTTCTCTTAATTACGATTTTTCTTTTCGATGGAAGCTTCCACTTGTATTGCAAAAGAGACTAGAGAGTTCTTGAGCCTCCGTTAGTATAGGAATTATAAAGAAGGGGGGATTGAACAAAGACGGAGATGTGAATCGTGAGGGGAGAAAGAGATAGATCAAAGAAACCTGTTGGAATGCAGATTTATTAAGAAGTCCGATTTGATTAAAACATTCAATTAAAATCCCCGTCTGTTTTTCTCTCTCTCTTCTCTCGATCACCTTTTTTTCTTTTCCATGGAAACTTTAATTCAAATCGCAAGAGAGACAAGATAGTTCCATACCTTCCATTGGTATATGAAATTATAAAGGAGGGAGGGGTTTGAACAAAGTCGTGATATGAATCCTGAGGGGGGAGAGAGACAGAGAGAGAAAGCAAAGTAACCCGCTGGAATCGACAATTTCTTCTTTCTTATTTTCCCTGGTCTGACTCTTAGGGCGCCCCACTCTTCCCATATGAAGGGGGAAGGAGATGGGCCCTTAAGTGGGTTAACAAGAATGAAAGGGTCCATTAGGGGGCCCTTATATAATGGGCCCCCCCATTACAAAATAAAGGGGAAAAGTGAAATAACAAAGGAAAAAGGGGAAAAGGCTAGGGGCCCCCTCCCATGACGATGAAAATGCGGGCACGAGATGTGTCACGGTGCGATGAAAAACAGGACGAAGAATATGGGAAACATGAGATACGACTAGGAAAATGGTAAAAATCAAAATGGGATAATCGAGCACCTCTTCCCCCGGCTTTTGATGACGATGGCCGGCGGCGCGGACGATGTCGTCGGTGATCCTTGCTGGCGTGCGCCATCAGGGTGGGGTTGAGAAAAGAGAGCAGTGTGAATCGTGAAGGTAGAGAGAGAAAGTTGAAAGAAAGCCGTTGGAGTGTAAATTAATTAAGAAGCCCCATTTAACTAAAACATTCAACTAAAACCCATGTTTGTCTCCCCCTCTCTTCTCTTGATCACCCTTTTATTCTTCCATGGAAGTTTTCATTCCAATCGCAAGAGAAACAAGAGAGTTCCAAAGCCTCTGTTGGTAGACGAAATTATAAAAAAAGGGGGGTTTGAACAAAGAGGGGGACGTGCATTGAGAAAGGAGGGAGAGAGATCAAAGAAACCCGTCAGAATGTGAATTGATTAAGAAGCCCCATTTGCTTAAAACGTTCAATGAAAACCAATGTATGTTTCCTTGTCTCTCTTCTCTCGATCCCCCTTTTTCACTTCCATAGAAGCTTCCATTCGAATCGCCAAAAAACAAGAGAGTTCCAGAGTCCCGTTGGCACATGAATTTTATAAAGAAAACAAAGGGGGGAGGTTTGAATAAAAAGGGGGTTGTGAATCATGAGGGGAGAGAGAGAGAGAGAGAGATTAAAAAAACCCATTGAAATTGAATTGATTAAGAAGCCCCAATTGATTAAAAGAATTCATTACAACCCACGTCTGTTTCCCTCTCTCTTCTGTTGATCACTTTTTCTCTTGCATGGAAGCTTACATTAGAATACAGGTTTAAAGACTAGTGATCAATGTATTATGATCTCATCATAATTTACTAAGTCATTGCACGTATTCATGGACTTCAGTATAAACATCACATGGAATAATAATGAACGCAAATATTTTATTCAATGAACTTAAATAAACATGGTAGTGTGATTGGCTTAACGGCCACATAATATCCATAAAATTCCATGGAAGCTTTTTCCCTTTCCTTCTCTCAGTCACCCTTTTTTCTCTTTCATGAAAGCTTACGTTAGAATCTCAAGAGAAACAAGAGAGTTTGAGATTGCCAATAGTTTATGAATTTATACAGAACCGGTGGACCGGTGGGGCAGGAGGGGGTCTGACTAGAGATGGAAGTGAATCGTGAGGGGAGATTGGAGAAAGAGATCAAAGAAACCCTTTGGAATATCAATTAATTAATAACCCCATTTTTTAAAAAAAATTCCCTCTCTATCGTCTCTCGATCACTATATTTTCTTCCATGGAAGTTTCCACTCGAATCGCAAATGAAACAAGACAGCTCCAAAGCCTTCATTGCTATATGATTTTATGAAGAAGGGGGGCAATGGGGATGGAATAAAGAGGGGGATGTGAATCCTGAGGAGAAAGAGAAAGAAAGAGATCAAAGAAACCCGTTGAAATGTAAACTGTTTAAGAAACCCCATCTGATTAAAACGTACAATTCAAAGCCATGTCTGTTTTTCTCTCTCTCTTCTCTCAATCACCCTTTTTCTCTTCTATGTAAGCTTTTATACAAATCTCAAGAGAAACAAGAAAGATCAAGAGCCACCTTTTGTATATGATTTTTTAAAGAAGCAGAGAGGGGGATGTAAATTGTGAGAAGAGAGAGAGAGAGAGAGAGAGAGAGAGAGAGAAAGTTCAAGGAAACCAGTTGGAATGTGAATTTATTAAGGAGCCCCATTCAATTAAAAGGTTCGTTTAAAACCCACGTTTGTTTCCCTCTCTCTACTCTCCATCACCCTTTTTTCTTCCACGGAAGCTTCCATTGGAATCGCAAGAGAAACAAGAGAGATCAAGAGCCTCTATTGGTATATGATTTTAAATAAAGGGGGGAGGGAGGGTTTTAACAAAGAGGGGGATGTGAATCGTGAGGGGAGAGAAAGAGAGTGAGATCAAAGAAACCCATTAAAATGTGAATTTATTAAGAAGCCCAATTTGATTAAAAAATTTTATTAAACTCCACGTCTTTTTTCCTCTCTCTTATCTCGATCAGTCATTTTCTCTTCAATGGAAGCTTCCATTCGAATCGCAAGATAAACAAGAGAGCTCTAGAGCCTCTGTTGGTATATTAATTGATGAATAAAATGAGGGGGATTAGATCAAAGAGGGAGTCGTGAATCATGAGGGGAGAGAGAGAAAATGAGAGAGATCAAAGAAACTCATTGGAATGTGAATTGATTAAGAAGCCTCATTTGATTAAAATGTTCCATTTAACCCATGTATGTTTTCATCTCTCTCATCTCTCAATTACCCTTTTTCTCTTCAATAGAAGCTTCCACTCAAGCCGCAAGAGAAACAAGAGAGTTATAGAGCCTTATTTAGAAAATGAATTTATTTAGATGGAAGGAGGGGGGGTTGAACAAAGAGAGCGATGTGAATCGTGATGGGAGAAAGAGAGAATGATCCAAGAAACTCGTGGGAATATGATTTTTTAAGAAGTCCTATTTTATTCAAACTTTCGATTCAAACTCACGTCTGTTTCCCTTTCTCTTTTCTCTCGGCTACCCTTTTTCTCTTCCATGGAAGCTTCCATTCGAATCCCAAAAGAAACAAGAGAGATCCAGAGCCTCCGTTGGTATATGAATTTCTTAAGGAGGGGGGGTTGGAGGGGGGGTTTGAACAAAGAGGGGATGTGAATCGTGAGGGGAGAGAGAGAGAGAGAGAGAGAGAGAGAGAGAGAAAGATCAAAGAAACCAGTTGGAATGTGATTTGATTCACAATTCCCATTTGATTCAAACGTTCAATTAAAATGCACGTTTGTTTCCGTCTCTAACTTCTCTTGATCACTTTTTGTCTGTTCCATCGAAGCTACTATTCGAATCGCAAGAGAAACAACAGAGTTCTAGGGCCTGCATTGGTATATGAAATTCTAAAGAAGGGAGGAGAAGGGTCAGAAAAAAAAAGGGATGTGAATTGTGTTGGAGTGTAAATTAATTAAGAAGCCCCATTTAATAAAAACATTCGACAAAAACCCATCACCCTTTTCCCTTTCCATGGAAGTTTTCATTCGAATCGCAAGAGAAACTAGAGGGTTTCAGAGTTTCCATTGGTATATGATTGAAAAAGAAGGGGGTTTAAACAAAAAAGGGTCATGAATCATGAGGCGAGAGATAGAAAAATCGAAGAAACCCAATAGAATGTGAATTTATTAAGAAGCGTCATTTGATTAAAACTTTTGATTGAAACCAAAGTCTGTTTTCCTATGTCTCTTCTCTCGATCACCATTTTTCTCTTCTATGAAAGCTTCCATTCGAATCGTGAGAGAAATAACAAAGTTCTAAAGCCTCCAATGGTATTTGATTTCATAAAGAAGGGGGTTAGAACAAAGAGGGGGTCATGAATCGTGAGGGGAGAGAGAGAGAGATCAAAGAAACCCATCGGAATGTGAATTTATTAGAAAGTCTCATTTAAATAAACTGTTTGAATAAAACCCACGTCTATTTTTGCCTCTCTCTTCTATCGGTCACCGTTTTTCTGTTTCATGGAAGCCTCCATTCAAATCACAAGAGAAACAAGAGAGGACCTGAGCTTTTGTTGGTATCTGAATTTATAATGAAGGGGTAGGGGGTTTAAACAAAGAGGAGGATGTGAATCGTGAGGGAAGAGAGAGAGAGAGAGAGAGAGAGAGAGAGAGAGAGAGAGAGATCCAAGAAGCCCGTTGGAATGAGAATTTATTAAAATTCCCCATTTGATTAAGACATTCAATCAAACCCACGTATGTTTCCATCTCTTTTTTCCCTTGATCACCCTTTTTCTCTTCCAATGAAGCTTCCAGTCGAATAACAAGAGAAACAATAGAGTTCCAAAGCCTCTGCTTGTATATAAATTTGTAAAAAAGGGAAGGGGGTTTGAAAAAAGAGGGGGATGTTAATTAAAAGGAGAAAAAGAGACAGAGATGAAAGAAATACGTTGGAATGGAATTAACCAAGAAGCCCCATTTGATTCAAACATTTGAGTAAAACCCATGTCTGTTTCATTCTCTCTCTTCTCTCAATCAGCTTATTTCTCTTCAATGGAAGCTTTCATTGGAATTGCAAGCGAAACAAGAGAGTTCCAGACCTTCTGTTGGTATATGAATTTGTAAAGAATGGGGGGGTTAAACAAAGAAGTTGTGAATTGCGAGGCGAGAGAGAGAAAAATCAAAGAAACCTGTGGGAATGTGAATTTATTAAATAGCCCCAATCAATTTAAACGTTTGATTAAAATCCATATCTGCTTCCCTCTCTCTCTTCTCTCGATCACCCTTTTTCTCTTCCATAGACGCTTCCATTTGAATCGCAAGAGGAACAAGAGAGCTTCAAAGCCTCTGTTGGTACATGAAGTTATAAAGAAGGGAGGACTTTGAACAAAGAGGACAATGTAAATTATGAGGCAAGCAAGAAAAAAATCAAAGAAAGTCTTTGGAATGTCTACGTATTAAAAAGCCTCATTTGATTAAAACGTATGAATTCAAACTCATGTCTATTGTCTTGGCTTTCTTCTCGTGATTACCCTTTTGTCTTCCATGGAAGCTTTCACTCAATCTCAGGAGAAACAAGAGAGTTTAAGAGCCTCCATTGGTATATAAATTTATAAAGAAGGGGGCAGGGGGTTTGAACAAAGAGGAAGATGTGAATTGCGAGGGGAGAGAGAGAGAGAGAGACAAAGAGATCAAGAAACCCAATGTAATGTGAATTAATTAAGAAGTCCCATTTTATTAAAACATTCATTTAAAATCCATGTTTGTTTCCCTGTCTGTCTTCTCTTGATCACCCATTTTTTCTTCCATGGAAGCTTTGATTCAAATCGCAAGAGCAACATGACAGTTCTAAAGCCTCCGTTGGTATATGAATTTATAAAAAAGGTTAGGGCGGTTTGAACAAAGAGGGGGATGTGAATCGCGAGGGGAGAGAGAGATCAAATAACGTTGGAATCTGTATTTATAAAGAAGCCGCATTAGATTAAATCATTCCATTAAAACCCACATCTATTTTTCTCTCTCTCTTCTCTTGATCACAATTTTTCTCTTCCATGAAATTTTCCATTCGAATCGCAAGAAAAACAAGTGAATTTATAAAGAAGCCCCCATTGGATTAAAATTTGATAGAAACCCATGTCTTTTTCCTCTTTCTCTTCTCTTAATCACCCACTCTCTCTCCTTTGTTGATCTCTCTCTCTCCCTCTCTCATCTGACCATCAACCATTATCTCTTCTCTCTTTCTTTTTGTCTTCTCTCAGCCAACCATCCATACATCGCTTCTAGAGAGATTCCATGGAAGCTTCATTTACAATTGGAGAAGAAACAAGAAAGTGAATTTTCAAGAATCCCCCATTTGATGAAAACGTTTGATTAAAACCCACATTATTCTACTTCTTTCTCTTCTCTCCATCACCCTCACTCTCCTCTATCTCCCTCTGTCTCTTCTCTCCATTAACCTCTCTCTCTTCTCTATCTCTTTCTTTCTCTTCTCTCCATCACCCTATCTCTTTCCTCTATCTCTCTCTCGCTCCTTCTCTTGATCACCCATCTGTAGATGCTTTTCCATTTCTCTGTCTTCAAATAGCCTTTGATTGTAGAGAAGCTTCAGGAAAGCTTGAATTGTAAATGCACGAGAAACAAGAAATTTCCAGCTTCGGAGAAGAAAATAAAGATTCCAAAACTTGACCTTAGTAAGACTCCACGGGTTATAAAATAAGATAACCTGAAGAAGACTTTCAACGAAACTATGTATGTAATCATCAACTTCAATACGCAAATGAAGATACATTCAAGGTCTCAAGTTTTCTCCGTTTATATCAAATGATATGCGCAGTTAAAACTAATGGAGGAGGAACAACTAATATTTCTTTGTTTGGTCTTTCTCTTTATAGTATATTCATAATTAAACCTCTGTAAATAAATTAAAAAACATATCAGATAACTAGGAGTGTTCCACACAACGTGAAACTCCCCAAGGAAGAAAAAAAATCAAAAGTAAGATTGGGATACAAAATCAAATTGGATATAATCTTACACAAACATATAAACACAAAACAACATAATAAAAACAATAACACTATAACTGCAGAATGATACAAAAAAATACCCACTCAAGATGGAAAAAAAAAGAAATAGAATATTTAGCAACATTAGAGTGAAAACACAATCCGCTATATTTCAAAGGTGGAAGAGAGTTAATTTGAACATAAAACTTTGAATATAAAGGGGAATCAAACACAACACTAAGGCAACAAAGAAACAAGATAAAACATAACACATAAATAACATTATTAGTAATATAAATTTCCAGTTTTCTAAATAGCATAATATTCAAAAAGGATGTCATAAGCTTAATGGGAACATCCAATGTTAATTTGCTTAGTGTTTTGATGTATGATATCTTCATATGTAAACATGTATAAATAATAGAAAATGTATCAAATGAATCAGATTCTCCTGCACAACATCATCAAGGAAATAGATCTTTTAATTTCACTTATGAAGGAATATCATCAAGGAAGATCATTTCCAAGGTTCAATGGGGATGATCTCTTTTAACTTCACTTCTAAATAGAGGGTAGATCTCAGAGATCATAAGGGAAGAAAATCGAGAAGAGGGAGGACGGCGAGATGAGAGAATATTAAGAGAAAATAGGTCCTCCCTTCATTCACCCTGATCCTCAAGAGAAGATCCAGAATCAGAAGTGTAATGAGATAAGTCTAGTACTTAATATAGGTTGTTTAAAAATTAATGGTTGGTCAAGAAAGTGGGGATTTAGAGGAAAGTAGGGAATACATAAACCATCTGACTTTTAGAGAATTCACCTATCTGATAATAGGACTTGATCATTAGTTAACTTCCTTCTTACATTGGGACTAGGGCTTGTACATTTCGTCCTAGCCAAGGCGACTTACAAGAACAGAAATAAAGATCAATGAAAATGAAAACTAAAAATCAAATAAAATACCAGGAAAAAAGTTGATCCAAGGAGAGCTCTCCTCTGGATGCAGAGTCGAGCATCCAAAAATGAAAAAAAGAGAAAATTAGGGATTTATACCTGGGGTAGAGGGGTTAGATAATTCCACCTTTTCCCCTGAGTGTTCCTTAATTTTCTTTCATTTTGGGGCTCTTCTCATTGGTCCAACTGTCATTTGGAAAGAGGATATAGTGAAGAATGTGTCCTCAAAATTTGAGCTCAATCTGACAGTTAGATCTTCAGATATTTAGTTTCAGTTTGGAGCAATCTGAGGCTTTTGATCCTATTGGCTTTTTCTCTCTCCACAAAATTTTCAAAAAAAACCATCCGCTTTTGCAAATTTTATTTGGACGCCGCTCTAGAAACATTTAGACATATGCTCATCCAGTCCTATTTTACATGGAAAATTGCAAAAAACATTTATTCATCGAAAACAAGTTAAAACACCAAAAACTTCAATAAATAGGTGATTTAAGCATGTGAAAACTACCGAGAGCAGTTTTAAAGCCCTTCTCTTCATGTTCACCCCTAATTAAGTTCTAGAGAAATTCAAAAAAATTATTACAAAACAGGAAAATTCAGAAGAATATACCAAAGATAAATTTGTTTCAATTTTAGTATGACAACATGCAATTATGACCATTTTAGTCCAAATAAAAATGTAATATGAATTAAAGTAATAATGTAAATTACATGTTATCATATACCCCCACAATTAGATCATTGCTAGTGCCTAGTAATGGTATTTATGTATTTCTTGACATGCTAAATCATGTGGTATTATTCTCTCCCTTATATTTCCTCAAATGAAGGGTTATGCCATTCAAGGCTGTGGATACCCTTTTAAGCCCACAGTCAATCATAGTTTGATAGCTCCCTTAAACATTAGAAGTTTTCACTCCACTACCAAATTTCCATCCCCACCAATACCATGTACTTCATCTCATTTCTCCACCTCTAATCACTACCACTAACTCTCCCAAGTATCTCTCTATTGTGTGCTTTTGATATACTATATTGCCCTAAAAACACCTAAACAAATAAAAAATCTAGCCATAACAGAATTCACAAAAATGACGTAAATAAAGAAGCATAAACAAAACACCACATTATTCCAAGATAGAAACATGGTAAAACATAAAGCAGAAATAACTTCACGAGTTAATATACACGACACTATATTACTAACAAGCATAATGTTCAAAAAGTATTTCATAATCTAAGTAGGGTAAAAAAACAAAAGGATTAACAAAAGGGAAACATAGAAAGATCTCTATAAATAAATCATTATAGAAAATTAACAAATTATACCTATATATTTAATAATGTACCTAATATGTCTCTTCTATATATTTAATATGGATTAACACAAGTTCATATATATTTGTTTTATTCATATCTTAAAGTGTGACCCTACACCAAAAAATCGAAAACAAACATGATAAACCATAATCGTGAAAAGAAAATAAAACATCAAATATAATAGAATCGTTTAAAAACAAACTGAGACACAAGATCAAATTAGACCACCTTACACAAAGATAAAACAAAATTCACCATGATAATAAAAACATCCTAAGTGTTGAATGATACAAAAAAATACCGGCACATGAGAGACATGGAAAAAGAAAAAAAAATGCAAGTAATAATAAAAAATATATAATGCACCATAATTCAAGGATTGAAGGAAGGTAGAAAAATGTATCTACACCAATATGAAGATGTGTGGAGCAGAACACACTTGCGGTGTAAAGCATACTATATCTCCTTTCAACAGGACATTTTCAGAAACAAACCTGAGCATACAAATACAGTACAATTCACAAAAACAATATACGACACCAAGTATAAACAAGTTTTATAAGCAGCACACTTAGCAGATCAAAGAAACAAAACACAAGATTACGACAAGATCGCAACACAATAAAGCATACCTCATAAATCACATCACAAGTTCATTTATACAACTGCCTCTTGTTAAGATAATAATGTTCAAACAACCTTTTCTAAGCTCAATAAGAGAAATTAAACAAACAGCTTAAGAAAAGGGAAACAGAGAGAGCACTTTTTACAAATCATAAGAAAAACTTCACAAATCATACCTACATATTTAAAGAAAGTACCATGCATCTCTCTTCTTTGTCCGTTTTCCTCTTATCTTCAAATGTGAACCTATGGCAATAAATAAAAAACCTACGATAAAAATGAGCATCCCCAAAAAGACACTCAACAGCAAAAATAATAGAACAGTAAAAAAACAAGCTCGAATATAAAACATCATGTATCTCTTATTGGCATAGGATGAACATGGACGAACCTGAGAAAATAAATAAAATAAAATACACAAAAACAACATAGGACACCAAACATCAATAAGTTTCTTTGGACATCAAAATTTTCAGATGAAAGAAACTGAACACAATTTTAGGACAAGAGATTCACAGGATAAAACATACCTCATACATCACATCACAAGTTCATAGTTGACTCCATCTTGCCGGCGAGCATAATGTTCAAACGATCTTTTCTATGCCAAGTAGGGAAGGAAAAACAAAACATTTTAAAAAAGGGAAATGTAGAACGAGCGCTATGAAAATTTTATAAGAAAACATTAACAAAGTACACCTACATATTTTACGATGTACCTATTATCTCTCTTCTTGGTCTTCATCTTAGTTTTATCTTCAAAGAAAAATGAGCTTGGAAATAAATTAAATCAGACACCATCTTCCACAAGTATAAAAACATAAATGAACATATTAAGAAAAATAACATCCTAATTACTGAAACACACCAAAAAAACACCCACACAGCATAGACATGGAGGAATAAACAAAGTAATAAGTAATAACAACGAAACAATACAACCCATAATAAATCGCCGATTAAACGATGATAGAGAAATGTATATCTAACAATATAAAGATGAATGCAGCGGAACACAGTGGCGCCACAAAGCATACTACATCTATTATCATCATAGGCTCTTCATAAACAAACCTGACAAAAAAAATAAGATTCACAAAAATGACATATAACACCTAGCATAAACAAGATTCTTTAAACAGAAAATTTAACCTATGAAGGGCAAAAAACACAATATTACGACAAGATAGCAACACATAAAGCACACCTCATAACTCTCCTCCCAAGTTCATATATACAACTTCCTTTTGAAAACGAGCATAATCTTCAAAAAACACTTCCTACTGTCATTAGGGAAAACAAAAAAAAAGATTATAACCAAAAGGGAAACAAAGAAAGGCAGCTATTAATCAATCATATGGGAAACAAACATAATATACCTACATATTTAAAGATAAATCAGAATCGGGAAAAGAACATACAACAGCAAAGAATTAAAAAACAAACTCAGAATTAAATCAAACTAGAGACTATCTTACACTAGTATATAAACATAGTCACAAAAATAACATCCTAATTGCATAAAGATACCAAAGAATATCATCCTAATTACACCAATATATAATTATGGAAAAATAAATAAAAATACATAAGATAAATCAGGATCGGGAGAAGAACATACAACATCAAAAATATTTGAAGAATTAAAAATACAATCTCCGATATCAGATTAAATTAGATAATCTTGCAGAAAGATTAAAATATAAACGAACATAATCAAAATCACACCCTAAGTGCTGAAAGGTACACAAAATACACCCACACTAGATAGACATGGCAGAAGAAACAAAATAATAAGCCATTACAAATAAAAATACAATGCACAATAAGTCCAGAATTAAAGGAAGATAAACAAATATATATCTAACCATTTAAAGATGCGTGGAGCAGAACACGGCTCCGCTGTGAAGCAGATAATATGTCTTATTGGCTTAATATTTTCATAAAAGAACTTGAGAGGATAAGTAAAATCAGATTCCAAAAATCAACATAAATGCCAAGAATAAAAAAGATTCTTTGATTAGAAATATTAGCATAAGAAGGCAAACAAACACAAGATTATGAGAAGATACCAACGCGATAAAATGTACGTCATAAATCTCATCAGAAGTTCATATAGACCATCATGTCTTGCTAGGGAGCATAATGTTTAACAACCTTTTCTAAACTCATTATGGGTAAACAAACAAACAGTTTATCAAAAAGAAAGAAATAAAAGTGATATTGATTAATAATAATAAAATATTAACAAAGTATACTTACGTATTTAAATTACTGGTATCCCTCTTATTGGTACTTTGACTTAGTGTTTTCTTCAAATCTGATCCTACACCAATACATAAAAAATTTAAGAGATAAACCACTATCGGTAAAAGAACATACAACAGCACAAAGTATAGAAGAAGTAAAAAACAGGCTTAGATATAAAATCAAACTAGACACCATATTTCATGAAGATGATAACATTAAAGATTGTAATTAAAAAATAACCTCCTAAGCCCTAAAAGATGCCAAAAAGTACCAACACCAGATATACGAGGAGAAAGAATCATAATAATTAATAACAAAGTACAAGATACACCACAAAATAATTCAAGGACTGAAGGAAGATTTTTTTTTATTGGCAAAAAAATGGTGCCAAGTACGGCAATACAAGGGTCATGCCCGTAGACCGATTAAACCATGCCCTGGACGCCAACCAGGGAGGTTTTATATATTAAGTGAAGTGTTTATAAGCGTTTATAGGTGTGGAGAGAGCGTAAATGTCCCAATTACACTCAGACCATACTCGCCCTTGCCCATGATGCAAAAAAAAAATACAAAGGAGATACAGGTGCAGCTCCCCGGGAAGGCTGCAGTCGCCCATAGCATGATCATGTCCTGCGGAGGTGGTGATGCATAGAGTATAAGTGGTCCCCGCGCTATCATTAGATATCATCGTGGAGGTGCGTAGAAGGTACAACAGTTAGGAGAGAGGTCGCACACTCCCGCATCAAAAGACATTCATGCCCCCATCTTTTCCGGTGCTTGATGAAATTCTTCACATTACTTCACTTCTTCCCGACGGATGAGGCATATTAATGCCCACCACCAAGGGGTCTGAATTAATCTATGATAACAATCTCATTCGACTGTTGAAGGCATCAGCCCACCAAGGAACAATCATTTTTTGAATTCCTCATTTGGACATGGTGCTGCCCTAAATGTGGTTTGGGATGGGACATTATTACTTTAAATGCGGTTAGGTTAGATCTATCACTCTATCATCACATTTACATTCCATCATCGTCATTGCCTCTTAAACACCACATAATCACTTTATTTTATCATCTCACCATCACCAAATTATCATAAATAGTTACATCAATTTACGCAAACACACTTGTCTGCATCTGCTTATCCACCTCATATGACCATCATGTATTCACTTAATCCACCACCTCTTTTCCCATTTTCTCTCAAAACATCACTATGGATTATTGCTATTAGTCTTCCTACATCTTCATTTCACTTGTCTCACGTCTCGAATCACCATTTAATAAGAGCTAAATCCTAATTACTGCTCATTGTGGAGAAGATCCTTACTCATCACTAACTAGTAATACTTCTCCTAAATGATGGTTTAAGCAATTTTTGAGTTTATAAAATCTCGAATACCAATCACTGCTCGCAACTCCAACTTGGAAGTTGCCACTGGCTGTCTTTTCTCGCAAATTTGAAGTCAATGTCGAACTTTTAGTTCATCAACTCACAAATATAAAACATAAAGTTAGAAACACTTTAGCTTAATAATCATATGTTCTAATTTCAAAAGTTATAGCATTTATAATGTGTCACATCTGATATGCAGTAAACCAGGATTTACCAAACAAAGTGGAGGAGGGAAAATAACACCACATGTGTGAGTTGACCGACACGTGGGAGTAACAGAATAAGAGCGGGAAGGAGAGAAGAATTAGATCACAGCTTCCCAGAGATCCTCCTCACCATCAAAGTGCCGACGTCCGATGTGGTCTCAGTGCTAGTCTCCAAGATGGGGAGTTCCCAGTCGTATCTCCCTGGTCTGTTGTTTTCTTATCTTTTCCATATTCCACAATCGTTGGATACAATGTGTTTCGCACTTGATTGTTAGAAGGGTGTTATCAATCATCCTACACTTCTGCAGAGTATTGGTTGAAGAATATTCAAAGGCTTCGCCTACTCTTATCTCATCACGTTCTACTAGTCGATATCTTAACAATTTGGTATTAGAGCCTGTTGATTCTCAGACTCAATGGCAGATCTAGAAGAGAAATTGGAAGCACTAGCTAACAAGGTGTAAGCCAATCAAAGCCCATTTATGAATGTATTAGATCATATTATGCAAGAGATGGCAACCATGAATGCTTAGTTAAAGAGCAAAGCTCCGGTAATCGGGAATACTAGTCCTTATGCTGAAAATACACTTCAACCTCAAGAAATAAGAACAGAGTTTGACAGCAGGTTCAAACGAGGGGATCTACCCATCTTCAGTGGATACCAACCAGAAGCATGGTTGAAGAGTGTTGAACGGTTTTTCAGATTACATCCCATGGCAGATCATGACAAACTTCATCTGGTAGCATTACACATGGATGACTTAGCCCTAACATGGTTCATTCATATAGAAGAAAATTTTTGTATGATGACTTGGAACGATTTCAAGGTTCACTTTCAAGGCCGATAGGCCCTAGCATTCCATTTTCTTCACCAAAAGCTTTTTGAAATCCAACAGAAGAACTCTATAAGTGAATATCGGTCTGAGCTTCAAGCTATTATAATTCAATTGCCAATAGTTTCTCCACAGATCAAGGAAAGTGTATATCTCAGAGGTCTACTGCCAAAGATCAGAACTGAAGTGTTACATATAGGCCTTATGGGCTGATATAAATTATGGGTCTCTCCCTCAGAACTGAAGCTAACTTGGGAATTTTGTATCGAGCTTGGAAATCGACTCCTCCTTATGCAGCAATCCAACATAATATCAATTCTCATCCCACTCCAGTGTCAACAAATCCGCCACAATTTCCTTCAAATTCTCCGTACATCTTCAAACAGTCCAACAACGGTTCATCCCAAACATCGGCCAACGATCGTTCCATGTCAAGAAATACTCCACAGCAAAGGTCAGAACGCAGAAGGAATGTATGAATCACTGACTCTGAATACCAACTAAGGACAAAGGCCAATGTTATTATTGCAATGATAAATTTGCACCAGGACATTGTTGCAGGAAAAATCTAAATCTCATTCTAGTCCATGAAGGAGATGAAATGCCTGGTCAAGCTGATATTATGGAGGAAGAAGATCTTATGCATATGGTTGAGGAGCCTATAACTGAGGGTGCCTTATTCTTGGCATGAATTAATTTAAGACAATCTCAACAACACACTGCCACTGGAGCACTCAAGATATGGGGTTCCATTAAAGACTCTAATGTGGTCATATTAATAGATGGGAGAGCAACTCACAATTTTATAAATCCGGTAATTCTGAACACCTTGGAAATTCCCATTATAGAAGGACCCCGTTTTGATTGTTGCTAGGTGATGGTTACATGAGAACATCTCTATATGCAAGGTATGGATATCATTCAAGAATTTTTTCCTCTATCTCTGGGGCAGTTTGCTGTGGCGCTGGGAGTCCAATGGCTAAGGACATTAGACTGGTTCTACTCCAATTACAATCTTCTGACTCTCAAGGTGCTATGAAAAGACCGCATTTATGTGTTACAATCGGATCCAGAATTCAGGCCATGCGGTGAAATAGCCAAGCTACCTCCACAAGCTATCCTCAAGAGCAAGCGACAATTCAGAAGGCTCAATGACCTTGCAATCCACACAGAGCACTGGTAACAAATCTGAAACTCCACTCCATGAATATAAGTTATGATTCCTTATATCCTTTGGTATTTGAGTCGCATATGATGCTACCTCCAAGGCGAGAGATACATCATAGGATACATTTGCCGCCTGGATCTCAACCAGTTTGCTTGAGACCCTATCGGTACTCCTTTTTGCATAAGAATGAAATTGAGACCTTAATTCAAGAAATGTTAGAGGCCAAGATCATCAGACATTCTACCAGTCCATTTTCTAGCCCTGCATTATTGATTAAGAAAAAGGATGGTGGTTGGAGAATTTGCATTGACTATAGAGCACTCAACAAAATGGTATTCCCAATAGGTTTCCAATTTTCATTGTTGAAGAATTATTGGAGGAAATACATGGAAATACTGTCTTCAAAAAGTTAGACTTAAAGGTAGGGTATTATCAGATAAGAATGTTTGAAGAAGATATTCATAAGACAGCTTTCAAAATTCACCAAGGGCACTACAAGTTTTTAGTCATGCCTTTTGGTCTTTCTATAGCTCCTGCGACATTTCAGGGATTGATGAATTCCGTCTTTCAAATATATCTGAGAAAATTTATACTTGTCTTTTTTTACGACATTCCTGTATATAGCAAGTCCATAGAAGAACATGAGTCTCATCTCAAGATTGTACTGGAGTTGTTACAAAAAAATCAATTGCAAGTCAATTTAAAAAAATGTGCTTTCCACTAGGACAGGATAGAATTTTTGGGTCACTGGGTATCAGCTGAAGGGGTCTCTACCGATGCTGTAAAGGTGGAAGCTATGTAAAACTGGCATACCCCATCCAATTTGAAGCAGTTACACGGCTTTCTGGGGTTAACAAATTACTACAGAAGATTTGTACGACATTACTCCATTATATCCATGTCGTTGACAAAGCTACTTAAGAATAATGCTTTCCATTCAACACTGGAATCTGAAGAAGCATTTGTGGCACTAAAAGAAGCCCTTACTAACACACCTATACTGAGTCTAGCAGATTTCTCAAAACCTTTTACAGTTGAAACAGATGCCTCTGGTTTTGGAGTGGGAGCAGTATTGATACAAGATGCACATCCCATTGCTTACTTCAGCAAGGCCTTATCAGCTCGAGCTCAAGAAAAATCTACTTATGAAAGGGAATTGATGGCATTAGTATGGGCAGTTAATAAGTGGAAGCATTATCTCCTTTTCAACAAATTCTTTATTTTGACTGATCAAGCTTCACTTAAATTTCTAAATGATCAACAAGGGGTACCTCAATCGTAACACAAGTGGATTTCCAAATTTTTGGTATATAATTTCGAAATCAAGTATAAAACAGGTAAAAGTAATATGGTAGCAGATGCACTATCACGTTTGATGGAGGGCATGGCTATCAACAACATCTCGATGAATCATTGGTTCGACAGATGTACACTAGAAAAGGAAATTTCTAAAGATCCTGTACTATCTGAGATAAAGAAGTCAGTGACCAGGAACAAGGGTATTTACTATAGGTATACTCTTCACCAAAATCTCTTGTTTTACAAGTCTAAATTAATTTTCAAGCTCTTCACCTATAATCGACAAGTTATTACATGAAATGCATGATGCCAAGGTGGGAGGTCACGGCGGGTTTCTCAAGACATACAGATGCATATCCCAACAATTGGAGGGGTATGAAGAAGAAAATTAAGGCATACGTTTCATCTTGTCAAGTTTATCAAACGCATAAAGAATCCGCAATGAGTCCAGCAGCTTTACTCAATCCCTTGCCCGTCCCAGACATAATATGGGAAGATATAACCCTCGATTTCATTGAAGGTCTACCTAAATCTCAGGGATTCAAATCTATATTAGTAGTGGTTGATAGACTGAGTAAGTACACCCACTTCATTCCAATTAAACACCCATTTACAGCTTATGACATAGCTCAAGTGTTTACTAAGGAGATTGTAACGCTCCATGGAATACCCATATCTATTATATACAGAGGCAGCATTTTAACCAGTGGGTTCTTGAAGGAATTACACAAAGCGCAAGGAACCAAGTTATGTCTCAGTTCTTCTTATCATCCAGAAACTGATGGGTTATCAGAAGTCACTAACAGAAGTCTTGAGCGCTACTTAGGATGCTTTTCCTCATAGCAACCCAAAGACTGGGTAAAATGGCTACCTTGGGCAGAATACAGTTATAACGCCTCATTGCACTCAGCTATCAAGATGACACCATTTAAAGTTGTCTATGGGAGAGACCTTCCTCAACTTGTGAGATACGGGAGTCTACTACACCATTAGATTCATTGGATAATTTGTTGCAGGAACGAGATTACACATTAATAGTGCTCAGATCGCATTTGGCAAAGGCACAACAAAGTATGAAGGAACAAACTGATAAGCACAGGCGCAATGTTGAACTCAAGGAAGGGGACTTAGTGTACCTGAGAATCAGACCTTATCGCATGAAATCTCTGGCCAAGAGGCATTGTGAAAAACTGTCTCCAAGATACCTTGGGCCTTATAAAATTACTAGAAAATTGGGAACAGTTGCTTACGAACTGGAACTTCCACAAGATTGTAGACTCCATCTCGTTTTCCATGTTCCTAAACTCAATAAAGCTATTGGTAATCATGCAGCTACATTAAATATTCCTACTAACTTGTTTGAAACATTGGAATGGCAGGTCTACCCAGATTGTATCCTATCGTACCCCTTCAACGGAGACGGTATGCAAGTACTCGTCAAATGGAAAAACCTGCCTAATTTCAAAGCTACTTGGGAAGATGTGATCACAATTCAACGCCAATTCCCCAGTTTCCCAATTGGGGATCCATTGGTCTTCAAAGGGGGACTATTGGTAAGCAACGAACCAGGACTTACCAAACAAAGCGGAGGAGGGAAAATGACACCACACGTGTGAGTTGGCCGACACGTGGGAGTAACAAAATAAGAGTAGGAAGGAGAGAAGAATCAGTATAAGAGAGAAGGCGAGCTAAAGAAGGGGCATCGAGAAGTATGAAATCACAGCCACCAGGAGATCCTCCTTACCCTCAGAGTGCCAACGTCCAATGCAGTCTCAGTGCTAGTCCTGAAGACGGAGAGTTCCGAGTCGTATCTCCCTGATCCAGTGTTTTCTTATCTTTTCCCTATTCCACAATCGTTGGATACAATGTGTTTCACACTTGATTGTTAGACAAATGTTATCGATCATCTGACACTTCCGCCGAGTATCGGTTGAAGAATATTCAAAGGTTTTGCCTACTCTTGTCTCATTACGTTCTACTAGTCGGTATCTTAACAACGTCATAATATTATGCAAATGCATTAAAATTAATGCATCAGGTATAAGATTATCAAATATATGTCCCATATCCAATATCAGCATCCAAACCTCAAGATGCAATCGGATAACGATATCAGCCCCGATATCAGTACTGTAACAATCAATATCCAATGTCAGCTATCTCTCCCTCACCCCCTATCTTATATCATATATTCATGGAACTATATGATAACTGCTAGTGATCATATCATTTGATTTGTACAGCTTTAGAATGTGATATCAAATATCAGTTAAAGTAGATATCAGTTTCTCCCCGCTATCTCTCCCTCACCCCCTATCTTATATCATATATTCATGGAAGTATATGACAACTGCTAATGATCATATTTTTTCATTTGTACAGCTTTAGAATGTGATATCAAATATCAGTTAAAGCAGATATCAGTTTCTCCCCACTATCTCTCCCTCAACCCCTATCTGTATCATATATTCATGGAACTATATGACAACTGCTAGTGATCATATCATTTGATTTGTACAGCTTTAGAATGTGATATCAAATATCAGTTAAAGTAGATATCAGTTTCTCCCCGCTATCTCTCCCTCACCCCCTATCTATATCATATATTCATGGAACTATATGACAACTGCTTGTGACCATATCATTTCACTTGTACAGCTTTATAATAATAATTTTCCATAATAATTGTGCAACCAATCCATCATGCGTGCCATCCAATAAGTCATGTCATGATACATGTCCAGAGCTCCCCATCACCTGCCATGTCACGTCACTGGTGAAACTCGTCACATCACGAAGTCAGTTGTCGACGAGCGTAACATCTTCGTCAACGTCATCGAGCTTGCAGAACCCTCGTCTTCTGTGCCTTCTGCACCGAAACAGAACAAAACTGCAGACTCTGTAATAGATAACTGACCGAAATCCCGTTCCGACCCGCTCCGTCCATCTTAATCCGTTGTCCGTCCCCGAACTTTATGCGTGGGCCCGAGACCGCATGAAGGCTTCCAGCCGGTCCCACACCTCAAGCGCCGCCGCCCGGTCCTGGTGCCGCTTGTTCTTGCTTATCTGGAATTAATCAATTTAATGAATTAATAATTGTAAGATAAATTGTGGATAAGGAGAGGTTGACCGACCGAGATGATCTTCACATTCCATTGTTTGACCATCTTCGCAGACTCCACGCTGTCGTCTTCAAAGCGCACGAAGAACCCGATGACTGCCACGTGGCATTATCCAAGCATCCAATGGATGAGAAAATTAGTACAGCACGGTTGCCAGAGGAAAAACAAAGATTTTTCAAGTTAGATAATTGTTTTCCAGGAGGAAGAAGATTATGCTTTTTAGTAAAAGATGTTTGACAACCAAAAATGATGAGAAATTTGTTCGTTGATATTGTAGATGAGAGAATTGCAGAGTTAGAACTAAGAGTTCTCGAGTAGAAAAGATTTAACTTAATTGATAATAAGAAATTTGCTTATGGTTATTCGAGTAATTGTAGATGAGAGAATTTCGGAGGAAGAGCAAAGAATTTTTGGATAACCAAAGATTTAACTCAACGAGTGATGATAAAATTGATTATAGATATTGGAGATTAAAGAATTTCGGAAGTGAAACAAGATTTTTTGACTAAGCAAACAATTAAAGTCAACTTATTTTGAGAAATTTGATTATAGGCACTGCCCATTGAAGAATTTGAAAGGAAGAATAGAGATTTTTCGTGTAGGTAAAGGATTTAAGTCAGATGAGGAGAAATATGATTATAAGTATCTCTCATAGAAGAATTCTAGAACAAATATTTAACGAACATTTTTACAGTAGGCAAAGGATTCTAGTCAACAGATGATAAGAAAATTGAATTGGGTATTAACGAATAAACGAAGGATTCAAAATCCAAAGTTGATGAAACATTTTATTCCAGGCATTGCCGGTCACAGAATTTCGGAAGAATCAAAACTTCTCGATTAGACAAAGGATTTAAGAGAGATTTTATAACCCCGATTGAAGATTGTCAGAGAAAAGTGATCATCGGTAGAGCCGATAAAAGAATGCTAAAAGAACAAAGATTTTTGGAGTTGGCAAAGCATTCAAGTCAACATATCATGAGATCGTTGAGATTAGAAATAACCGATTAAGGAATTTTGGAGGGATAAAAAAGAATTTTCGAGTACACAAGCGATGAGTCAAAAAACGATGGTGAATTTTGATTACAAAAGTTTCAGAGGAAGAACAGAGATTTTTCGGCTAGCCAGGAACTTGATAACTGGTAGTGCAGATTCAAGAATTTCAGAGGAAGAACAAAGATTTTTCGAGTAGACAAACCATTCAAGTCAAAAAATAATGAATTCGAGATATCATCGAGACGATGATCGGAAAATCGATGAGAAACAGAACACGATCGATCAAAAGAATCAAAAATCGGATGAACAGATAGAACTCACTCTTATTGAAGATCTCGACGTGATCCTTGAACGGCCAGTCCTTGAACTGCCACTCCTTCCCCAGCACGAACACGCACACCACTCGATCCCAATCCTCGCTCTTGAGCGCCGACGGCTTATCCCTAACCTCATA
Organism: Wolffia australiana; assembly: GCF_029677425.1. NCBI lineage: Eukaryota > Viridiplantae > Streptophyta > Magnoliopsida > Alismatales > Araceae > Wolffia > Wolffia australiana. The sequence continues at coordinate 2,047,378 of NC_135838.1, forward strand.
CGCCGCCATGACTCTATCTCTGCTGAGCTTCTTCTGCACCGTCACGCATTCCGGCTTCGCCATGCCTCCCCTCACCTTCACCTCGCTCGGCACGAACACCCCGTCCTCCAAGAACTCCTTCACGTTGTAGATCGTGATCAGCGTCTGGAACGCGCTGGGAACGAGTATGATCGGCACTCCCTTGATATGCATCTTCGGCCGCTGAACCGCCTCGTGGAGGTGATCTCCGTCCTCGGATCCGATCAAGCGCGTCTTCGCCACCAGCCCGTCCTTCCTCTGCTGCGACTCGATCCGCTGCCGATCTTCCTCGCGCTTCGTGGAGGCCAACAAAATGCTGTGAAAATCTCTGTTCCTGCACTCCAGGATCGAATCTCGGTCCTTCAGAGGCCTCTCCAGAGCCCTAATCAAGCTGACAAAGTCGGTATCGCACGGATCTGCCGCAACGGCGAGATCCTTGACCGCGATCTCTGCGGAAACGGATGAATCAGGACGAACAGAGGCTAGATCTTCCGGCCGGTGATCATCGGAGTGGAGGAACTCGATTGAATCGGAAGAAGCGACGCGTCCGAGGAGATAATCGAGGAGAGGTTTCCGATCGGGGAGAGTGACCGTCGGAATGCGATTGAGGCGCGCGGATTGGAGGTAATCGGTGTGCTTGAGCTGGTGATGTTGAAGGTAGTAGATCAGCGTCTCCAGAGTGTAGAGATTTCCTTGCTTCGATCGGTACGCCGTCTCAGCCGAGCTCGGGAAGGAGTAGTCCGCGCCGAAGCGGAACTCGTCTCCGACGCGAACGATCTTGTCGAGATCGCCGCGAATGGCGAAGTCTCGCAGCGCCAGCAGAGGATCCATGGCCGAAGCTCGAGCTACCAGTGTTTGAATCAAGCTAGGGCAGTATTTATAGCCTTCTCCGAGAGGAAGACGATGGAGATCTGGTCACTCGCGGTGAGCATAAGAATTGGGATTTTGGTCACCGCCTCTGATCTGACGGTTGTCGTTGGGGGGGGGTTATTGTATATACGGAACCCCGATATTGGTCTGATCATGTTGACTATTTAATGCCAAAGTCAAAGTCAAAGTCAAAGTGGAACTCGTCTCCTATGCAAACGATCTTGTTGAGATTGCCACGAACGGCAAAGTCTCGTAACGCCAGCAAAGGATCCATGGCCGAAGCTCGAGCTACCAGTGTTTGAATCAAGCTTGGGCAGTATTTATAGCCTTCTTCACGAGGAAGACGATGGAGATCTGGTCACTCGCAGTGAGCGTAAGACTTGGGATATTGGTCACCGCCTTTGATCTGAGGGTTGTCCTTGGTTATGGTATATAGGGAAGCCCCATATTGGTCTGATCATGTTGACTAGTTAATGCCAAAGTCAAAGCAGAACTTGTCTCCAGCGCAAACGATCTTGTCGAGATCGCCACGAGCGGCGAAGTCTCGCTGCGCAGCAAAGGATCCATGGCTGAAGCTCCAGCTACCTGTGATTGAATTGAGCTAGGGCAGTATTTATAGCCTTCTCCGGGGGAGGAAAATGGAGATCTGGTCTCTCGCGCTCAGCATAAGAATTGGGATTTTGGTCAATGCCTTTGATCTAATGGTTGTCCTGGTTTTACCAAAAACCTAGACCTGAAGTTCAGTTCGGCCTTGGTATTGGTCCGACCATGTTGACTAGTCAATGCCAAAGTCAAAGCATAACTCGTCTCCAGTGTGAATGATCTTGTTGAGATTTGCCGCAAACGTCAAAGTTTCGTAGCACCAGCAGAAGATCCATGGCCGAAGCTATAGCTACGAGTGTTCGAATCAAGCTAGGGCAGTATATATAGCCTTCTCCGCGAAGAAAACGATGGAAATCTGGGCACTCGCGATGAGCATGACTTGGGATTTTGGTCACTGCCTTTGATCTGACGGTTGCCCTTGGGGAGGTAAATGTACTTTGATTGGATTGGATTGGATTGGATAACGAATGGAACAGGATGGAAAGGGAAAGGGAAGCCTATGCCAGGAGGGGGACATCTGATGTCAGTCTAACAGATGAGAATATCCTATAGTGGGACAGATGCTGAACCTGAGATTGGCATCCGATAGTGGGACAGATAATGAACCTGATATCAGAAGGACGAAATCTGATATCCACCTAGACCGATGTGTCTGATAACAGATCACGAAATTGGTTTCTCCAATACTGATATCTGATATTGACAATCTCCTCGAGATCAGCATTTGCGTTCGTCTGAGGGGTTGGATCTCGCTCTCTGAGATTAGTCAGAATATAGATTTTTTCTAATGACAAATTAATATTTTGAATAGGTTATTTCATGTCGTTTTGTGTAACGTGAATTCGCCTGACTAGGAATTCAATTTATTTAATTAACTATAGAACCCCTGGATCGAGGGCATGCAAATGGGGACAACGTTGACCATCCAAGACAAGTTGACAAAAGGGTGCATATATTGTTTTGTTAGAAACCAGTATTGAATTTAAACCTTGTCACAAGTGCATACTGCCCAAAGTCCATGTGATAGTTTCTTTAAAAAATAGTATCCAAATAATCAGAATTCTACATCCGAATAATAATATCCCATAACTGATCTTCCAAGATATTTGAGACCTGGAAAGCATTTTTCAAGTCCAAAATTTGGATTCTGATAACTGAATATCAAAAATCTGATATATAGTACTGTCATCCACCACCGTCCGAACCCTTTGGCATTCATCCTGATATCCGATATCAGGAAAATATCTGATATCCATTCAATATATAATAACAACATCTAAATCATCTCGATTTTCCCCATATAACAAATATTGAAGTGTCTAATATAGGATATAAAAAATGGGGAAAATAAAAAAATTTAGATTAATAATATTGTATAATTTATCGTGTTCTAAAATGCATTTAGCATATAGAAAACCAAAACTCATATAATAGGAAATTAATTAATCTTACAATGATGCCAACTGTCGCAACAAGATAAAGGTGTCATCTATAACAGACAACATCAGAAGATGTAGGGTTTGAGGGTCCCTTGGTTTTTAGCAATGACCTATTGTATATCTAAAGTTAGGTCCAGTTCTGGTCTGGTCTTGTCGGGTTTCACCCTAGTCTTGTTGAGTATTTGATGTCAAAATCAAAGAATAAAAGTAAAAAAACTGGCATGAACTCATCATGAAAGGGATAATATATTACAGAATAATTTATAAAGTCATTGGAAAATAAATAAAAAACTTGTATTAAATGTTTCTTCCCAGCTTCCTTTATTTGGACTTTGCACAACATCCAAAACAGCATTTCTCAGGCACCGCCTTGTTGCTAAAACTTAAAAGAAGCATTGACCTACATCATGATTAAATAACATAAAACTGGAAAAGACATACTAATTTCTAAATAATAGTACTATCAAAAGGTGATCACAAAAAAAGAAGAATCCATTGCCACCTTCTGCAATTTCTTCCACTTCACCGTCTTCCTCTTTATACTGTACATCAGCTTTAGAGGCCCAACATTTTAAAGTCTTCGTTATGAATACATATCATGCAGATGATCATCCTCTACTAAAAATGATTATTCTTGTTCGTGCTATAAAAGACAATACGATGATGCATTCGAGGCACAAATAGAGATGAACTCCTTTCCACCCACTACAAGCCTAGATATTTCATAGTCCCATCTTCATACCACCATTTGAGTTGTCGTCACAAGGATCAATGCAAGGCTCTTTAAAGTATTCGTCCAATTCATCTGTAGTAGATCTTTGGATTGGACTTGTGCTTGTTTTGTGTGTTTTGCATGTATAGATGGTTGATCTTCAAGAATTCACTGATTGGTTGAAGTTTAAAAAGTAGGCACTATATTGAGCAATTGCATAGTGGTGTGGACTATAAACACTTTGTAAACTAAATTTTCTTTCTTGGATCTAACACTATCACAACAGGGAACATAGGCTTCTATTTTTTAAGTGTTGTTGAAAATCTATCAAATTCTCCTTCATTGCAGTATGTGCACTTTTTAGCGACCTCAATCATTCATTGCTCAGAGACGTTGAGAGATTGGTGTGTGTATTGTCCAACATACGAATTACAGAGCCCAATCGATCTAATAAAAATTGTTGATCCCTCAAAAAATTAGATAATGTAGTGGCATGTGATTGCGAAAGGATGTTAGTAGTATCATGAAAATCGTCTAGTTCATCTAAAAACTTTATCAGGAGATCCCAATCTTGAGCCATGATCGAATAGCTTACTTTGTCTATTTTTTGGATAATCTCTCACCATCTTGTCTAATACAATTCTTTTTCTCGCAATATGTTTTATTAAATCCACAAGTGGATTTCCACCTGGTAGTAGCATCTTGAGAGTTTTGATTTTTAATCTGCAAGTTATGGCATAAAGCGCAGTAGTGGTGAACTCTTGTGTTGAAGCTCCAGCTGCAATTACCAGATTTTAAAGTCTATAAAAAAATTTATTTAAATGAAAGGTGAATGTTACTAAGGATAGTATTTTTATCCTTTTGTCTTCATAGAGTGAGCTCGCCATCCCTATAATTGTTTCTGAAGGAAGCATTTGAATTATAAAAGATTAATATGCTTAAATACCTAGATCCTTAAAGCCTCATTGCAACTTCAAATTTATAACAAGTGCCACACATGATCCACGATATTCGTTAGTGAAGTCTGAGTGAGAACCCTTAATGAACCTTTCTAAAATTTCAACTACGGTTTTATTATTACTTGCATTATCAGCTGTGATGACAAGCACCTATGAGATGAGGGGGAAAAATATCAATTAAATCATTAGTACATAATACGTTATTAAGGATGACTGACCTTGTTTTTGAAATTATAATTATTCAACACAGCCTGTACTACCTCTGCTAAACATGCCCCTTGAAGAAAACCAATTATTTGATGAACATCAGGAATTCGTTCTTGAAGTGTCCATGTTCTATCAATGATGATGATGATGCCAACAATGATGATGATGATGATGACGACGACGACAATGACAATGATGACAATGACTATGATGATGACGAAGATGATGACGACAATGACAATGAGGATGATGATGACAATGACAATGATGACGATGACAATGATGATGACGATGACAATGACGGTGACAACGACAATGACAATGATGATGATAATTACGACAATGTTGATGACAATTATTATGATGACGACAATGCCTAAGATGGCCATAACGAAGATGATGACAGTCTAAACGGCTATCATGATGGCATAACTGTATCTTGATCGGATCGAACGGCGAGGAATTTTCTATTATATACTTGGTTTTCTGGAGGAATATTGTTCGAAATATAAAGCGGAATATTCTTCTTCGCACGTGGGAGATCAACTGAATATCATCATCTTGCACCAGATCGAAGAAGCTTCTTATTTCTTCTGGTCGTCGAGCCCAATCTCACCTCCGGAAAATTCCGACGCCGGATCTCCTCAGCCCATCCGTGATCCCCTAATTCTTGAATAATTTCCCCGTTCTTGCTTCAATTTCATGATTCTGTCGGTGAAAGCTGCGGCGGTGGAGCGATTTGTAGTAATTTCGTCGGGCAGCTATTGAAACGCGCCTGCAAATGCTGGAAGAGGTAGGCGGTCGATGACTTTCTCCTGTAATTTGTGCGGCTTAATCATGCCATGATTTTTTGATAATATCTATGAGCAGCTTTATTTTCTGCTAGGTTTTCGTTGTTCAATCGCGATAATTCATCTTTTATTCGCCAAAAGTTCGTCCTGTTGTCCAGGCTGGGTCGTTGCTCTGAGAGTTTTGTTTCTTGGTTAGATCTGTTGACCAAGATCTTTTGGGATGCATTTTAAAGAATTTTGTAGGATCTTTTGCCAAATCTATACGCCTAACCTGTAGCGTGCCTTAAAGAACCATTCTGGTAAACCCTACTTATCTTCGATTGGGTCTGAATGTATCATCCTTTTTCTGCGAGGATGAATATAAGAATGATCAAATAGAAATTTCAAACTAGTCAACCATCGTTTATCTACGTGGCCACAAAATTCTTCCATGATTAATACCTTTTGATTCCCAACTTGTCAACCCTTTTTTATCTGCTTTTTATGGTGCATTAAACATAAGTTATTGATGGTTGCAAATACTGAACATCTGTTGGTGGGTTTATCATTCTATGAAGCTTCTCTGTGAGTCTTAATATTCTCAAACCCATTCAATTATGAGTTTTTTTCTTGAGAAATCTCTGTGAATGCGACAACTTCTTGATATTTTGTGTGATATCGATTTTTTGTGGCCTTCTGTCACGATATATCATTAGATTTCCTTCATTTTCAGAGCAGAGATCGCACGTTAGGTTTAGTACTTTTGTTTGAGATCAAGAATTTGTGTTTTCTACCTCCTTTCCAACATTGGAATTGCGGGGATTCCATTTCCGTGAAGAAACCGGTAAAGCCAAAAAAATTCAAGTAAATATTTTTTATTTGGGAAAATATTATTCCAGAGGTTTCTGTTTGCATAATCAGTATAAAAAAGAAAGACAAATGAGGGGCTTTGGCATTATCGCTGCAAAGAAAGATTCTGGATTTTCATTTCTGGTTTTCTCCTCTGTTTCTGAGTTTTTGTATTTTGTTTTTGCTCCTCATTAGGAAAATAATTTGTACTGTGGGTACCTCTTGTCCCAATCTTCTAATTCTTAATCCCTAAGCCCTATCTATGTCGACCAAAAAAGAGGGAAAAAATGTTGTTTGAATTTCAGCATTGAAATCCCAAAAAAGGAACCATAAGGTATGTGGCCAGACTCTACAAACTTGAAGCCTTGTTTTTTTCTTGATATAATATTATGTGTTTTTTTAATTATCCCTTTGGGGAGTCCACAGAAAACATGTAATTAGTGACCCACTGTTATTTATCAACTTCATTAATCAAAAGGGATTATTCATGACCTGCACCTACCTTTTTTTTCATTCGTCTTATAATTCTTCGATAATCCGATTGAAATTAAAACTTTGTTCTTTATCTTGACAGCACTGTTTGTCTTGAGGCAAGATATTAGGTGCCATGAGCGGGCTGATCGACAGGCTTCCGAATGCGGTGGCCCTGCAGTGCCTGGCCCGAGTCCCGTTATGCTTCCACCCCCATCTGAAGCTCGTCTGCCGGGCCTGGCGAGACGCTCTTTGCAGCCCAGAACTCTTCCGGGCTCGGTCCGAGTCTGGCGCCACGGAGGACTTCATCTGCGTCCTGGCCTTCGAGCCCGAGAACCTCTTCCAGCTTTACGACCCTCTCCGTGACACGTGGCTCACTCTCCCGGCAGTCCCAACCCGGGTCCGCCACCTGGCGCGCTTCGGCGTCGCCTCCTCCCGCGGGAAGCTGTTCGTCCTCGGTGGCGGATCCGACCACGTGGACCCCTCCACAGGCGACCACGACACCACCTTCGCCTCTGACGAGGTATGGTCCTTCGACCCGTTCTCTCGGAGGTGGGCCCCGCAGGCCCCGATGCTGGTCCCGCGGGCCATGTTCGCGTGCTGCACAATAGATGGACAGATCGTGGTTGCGGGAGGCTTCACCAATTGCCGCAAGGCCATCTCCAAGGCTGAGATCTACGACGTGGACAAGGACACGTGGCAGGCGCTTCCGGATCTCTGCCAGACCCGCAGCTCGGCCTGCTCGGGCGTGGTGCTGGAGGGGAAGATGCATGTGTTGCACAAGGGGGTGTCCAGCGTGCAGATTCTGGACGAGGGGCGGGGGTGGCACGTGGCGGATTATGGTTGGCTGCAGGGACCGATGGCGGTGGTGGGGGGCGAGCTGTACGTGCTCAGCCACGGAGCGGTGGCGCGGCAGCGGCGAAGCGGCGATGACGGGGCAGTGGTGGCGGTGGTGGCGACAGCGGGGGAGCTGCAGAGCAGGATAGGATACGGGATGGTGGGTGTGGGGGAGGAGCTGTTCATACTGGGCGGGGTAATTGGGCCGGGTCGGATGAACCAGACCATCAAGCTGTTGTCTGACGTGGACGTCCTCGCAGTCAACGCCGAGAGGCCTGTGTGGCGGCATGCCACGTCCATGACCCATTGCCGTGGCAGCATCCAGGGTTGCACCGTCCTCTCCGTCTAGTGCTTCTCTCTCTCTCTCTATCCGTGTGTGCGTCTCTCTCTCTAGGGTTGGTACTCTTTTCCACCAGGTTTTTGGTGGTTTCTTTGCATCTCTGAACATTCACAGTTCAATCCATGATGAACGTGAATAGAGAGAGGAGAGAAATACATCTCTCTCCTCTCTCTCTCTAAATGGATTGTCTCTTGGAATCTCTGAATATTCACAGGTCAAGCAGAAAGAAATGTGATATCTGTATTTGGGGGAGAAATGTGGAAAACCAGGTATGGTTATTCATTTGGTGGTTGCTCTCTATTGCTTTCTCTTGACTTGAAGCTTTGTTGCACCAGGTTGTTGGTGTTTTCTTTCCATCTCTCAATATCCACAGCCTAATTTATCATGAATGTGGATATGGGCATGGAAGAGAGTGGAAAACCAGGTGTGGAGGCACTGAGCAAGAGAGAGAAACACAGTATAGAATTTATAATTTGGAGCACCAGGTTGGTGTTTTCTGAGAATCTCTGATTACTCTCAGCTGAATGGGTATGAGAGAGAAAGAAGGTATAAAACGGGTTGTGGACCAGTGAGCAAGAAGGTGACATTGATGAATGAAATTGGGTGATGGTTTCTCTCCATGCTTGTGTTTTATTGAAATTTCAGTCTTCATAACTCAATGATTGATGAATTGGATGAGGATTATGGAAGAAACAGAGGGCTGGAAGACCAAATTAGGGGAGACTGTTTCGGAGAGAGATAGACACAGAAGTGGTCTCTCTCTCTCTCCAAACTTGAAGCTTTTCAGCAGCTCATAATATTCACAACTTGGCCTACGATAAATGGGGACAATACTCTTTTGCACAATATTGATGTTTGCCAGGATACTCAGGATATTCATGATGAATGTGATATGGACATGAGAAAGAAAGAGAGGCCAGAAAACCAGGTGGGGGCACTTAGAGGGTAAGATTCAGACACTAAATCAGGACATCTCTCTAACTCTCTCTCTCTCTCTCTCTCTGAGTTTTTAGCTTGATGAGTACCTTGCAAGAGCTTCTCTAGCCCCCCACCCGGGCGCATCCCTGTGCCGCTCCGGCTCGCCAAGCTCGTCGCCACCAGCGTCAAACGGGACGAACTCCTGCAACTTGTCCCCAGAGTCAACCATAATGTTGTGGAGCAAGCAGCAAACCAGAATTATGCTGGGCAATTTATGCTTATCTGGCCTCCACACCACCTTGTGCAGGATCCGCCACGTCCCTTTCAAGTAGCCAAAGGCGCTCGCCGCGAGCCCGGCCACCGCCTTCTGCCTCGCGTCGAAGACGGCCGCCGGCAAAGGCAGCCCCGCCGCCCCTCCGTACGGGACCATAAGCCATGGGAGGAGAGGATACTCTTGACCACCCACAATGTACTCCCTGAGCTCAAATCCAGCTGCATTGATCTCTCGACTGCTGGCCAACCGCCGCCCGGCCTCGCAGAGCTTGAAGAGGCCCGACCATCGGAGGAGCTGCCCCGGGTTCACGCTGCCCGGCCAGCCTGTCGCCACGTCAACGAACCTGAGCTCATGGTCCACCACTCCTTGGAGGGACATGCTGTAATTGTTGTCCTTGTCTCGCCAGTCGTCGGAGGACTCGACGGCGGGGAGGGTCATGACCACCTTGGCCGAGCCGACGGCGCCGCAGCAGTTGGGGAGACCGAAGTCGGCCTCGATACTCGACTTGATCTCTGCTAGCTCTGCTGGGCTGGGCCAGTGGAGATGGTGCCTGGCCCTCTCCTCCATTGACTCGACGAAGCGCCAGGTGACTTGGGAGACTGTGGACTGGCCAATTCCGAAGGCGTCACCGACGGAGACTTGGGAGTCGCCGGAGGCCAGCCGACGGAGAGCGATGGCGACCTGCTTGTCGACGCTGAGAAGGCGGCCCTCAATGTTGATCAGCCCTGACGGCGGCCGAGAGACGAGGTCCTCCTGCACCAAGGAGCAGACGTAGTTGAAGGTGTTCTTGGACAAGTGGAAGAAGTGCTTGAATGCCTCTTCCTCATCCTGAGGGACCTGGGGCCCTGCCATGATCCAGTGCAGCAAATATCAGAATCATAATCAGTTCAATTCACATAGAAGAGGCCCAGCAAGATTAAAATTTTTAACAAGTTTCTTCTCAAGTAGGTAATTAGTTTGATTAGTTTACCAACTCCAGCAAGAACATGAAGTGAAGTGAAATCAGGATCAGGAGCTGATTTTTCAAAGTTTTTGAAGTGGAAAGATTTGATGCTCAACAGGGTCTTTATGGAAGAAGAGATTCCAAAATTCAACGAGCAGAAAATGAAAAACTAAAACAAGAAAATAATATACTGACAATGTTAGGAGTAAACGGGCTATGATCAGAAAATGGAAAATTTTAACAAGTTTCTTCTGAAATAGGCAATTGGTTGGATTGATTTACCAACTCCAGCAAGAACATGAAGTGAAGTGAAATCAGGGTCAGGAGCTGATTTTTCAAAGTTTTTTAAGTAGATAGATTTGATGCTCAACAGGGTTTTTATGGACGAAGAGATTCTAAAATTCAACGAGCAGAAAACGAAAAACTAAAACAAGAAAAAAAATATGCTGACAATGTCAGAAAATGAAAATTCCAGCAGAATATCATCAACTCAAATCTAGGTCAAAAATCAAGAGAATAGAACGGAGGAGAAAACGATTAGGATAGAGGGCGACCAGAGTTCTTCAGCGAGAAGCTGCTCCACCAATCTACGTCCCCGGGGCGAGGATCGGAGAGATTCTCGGGCTGGGAAGATAGCGGCGAAATTTTTGGGGGATTAACGGGATTCATGGCTACTCGCTTCCTCTTCTTCGATTTCCTCAGAGGCGCCATCTTCCCGCACCAATTTGAGAATCTGGATCTCGGATTCTTCGATCAATGGCTGAATTTCAGAGATTATAGATGGATTTTGGCACTCTGATCAGGGGTTGAGTGAAGTGGACAGAAGGGTAGTCAATGTGAACAATGAGGAAGATGCGAATGACTCCATCGGGCTGAATTTCTGACTGGCCCGAGACCGTCGGTCCGATCTATATATATCTCTCTCTCATTGACTCTCTCTCTCTCTCTCTCTCTCTCTCTCTCTCTCTCTCTCTCTCTCTCTCTCTCTCTCTCTCTCGCTCTCTCTCTCTCTCTCTATCTCTCTCTCTCTCTCGCTCTCTCTCTCTCTCTCTCTCTCTCTCTCTCTCTCTCTCTCTCTCTCGCTCTCTCTCTCTCTCTCTCTCTCTCTCTCTCTCGCTCTCTCTCTCTCTCTCTCTCTCTCGCTCTCTCTCTCTCTATCTCTCTCTCGCTCTCTCTCTCTCTCTCTATCTCTCTCTCGCTCTCTCTCTCTCTCTCTCTCTCTCTCTTTCTCTCTGAGTCTCTCTCATACTCTCTGAATCTCTCTCTTACTCTATGACTCTCTCTCTCTCTCTCTCTCTCTCTTAATATCTGACTCTCTCTCTTAATCTCTCTCTCTCTCTTACTATCTGACTCTCTCTCTTAATCTCTGACTCTCTCTCTCTTACTCTCTGAATCTCTCTCTCTTTCTCTCTGACTCTCTCTCATACTCTCTGACTTTCCCTCTTACTCTATGACTCTCTCTCTCTTACTCTCTGACTCTCTCTCTTACTCTCTGAATCTCTCTCTTACTCTATGACTATCTCTCTCTTACTCTCTGACTCTCTCTCTCTCTTACTCTCTGACTCTATCTTACTCTATAACTCTCTCTTTCTTACTCTCTGAATCTCTCTCTTACTCTCTGACTCTCTCTCTCTCTTACTCTCTGAATCTCTCTCTTACTCTCTGACTCTCTCTCTCTCTTACTCTCTGAATCTCTCTCTTACTCTCTCTCTCTCTTACTCTCTGAATCTCTGACTCTTTCTGTTACTCTCTTACTATCTCTCTCTCTCTTAATCTCTTACTCTCCGAATCTCTGACTCTTTCTGTTACTCTCTTACTATCTGTCTCGCTCTCTTAATCTCTGACTCTCTCTCTTACTCTCTGAATCTCTCTCTTAATCTCTAACTCTCTCTCTCTCTCTCTTACTCTCTCTTAATCTCTGACTCTCTCTCTTACTCTCTCTTAATCTCTGACTCTTATTCTCTTAATCTCTGACTCTCTCTCTCTTACTCTCTCTTAATCTCTGACTCTTACTCTCTTAATCTCTGACTCTCTCTCTCTTACTCTCTCTTAATCTCTGACTCTCTTTCTCTCTCTTAATCTCTGACACTCTCTCTTACTCTCTCTTAATCTCTGACTCTCTCTCTCTTACTCTCTCTTAATCTCTGACTCTCTTTCTCTCTCTTACTCTCTGACTCTCTCTCTCTTCCTCTCTGACTCTCTGACTCTCTCTCTCTCTCTTACTCTCTTACTCTCTGACTCTCTCTCTCTCTTACTCTCTTTCTCTCTCTCTCTCTCTCTCTTAATCTCTGACTCTCTCTCTTATTCTCTTACTCTCTGACTCTCTCTCTTAATCTCTGACTCTCTCTCTCTCTTACTCTCTGACTCTCTCTCTTTTACTCTCTCTTACTCTCTTACTATCTCTCTCTTAATCTCTGACTCTCTCTCTCTTACTCTCTTACTATCTCTCTCTTAATCTCTGACTCTCTCTCTCTTACTCTCTTACTATCTCTCTCTTACTCTCTGACTCTCTCTCTTACTCTCTGACTCTCTCTCTCTCTTACTCTAACTCTCTCTCTCTCTTAATCTCTGACTCTCTCTCTCTTACTCTCTGACTCTCTCTCTTTTACTCTCTTACTCTCTGACTCCCTCTATTAATCTCTGACTCTCTCTCTCTTACTCTCTGACTCCCTCTCTTAATCTCTAACTCTCTCTTTCTCTCTCTGACTCTCTCTCTCTCTCTCTCTTTTTCTTAGTCTCTCTTACATTCTCTCTCTATTTCTTAGTCTCTCCTACTTTCTCTGTCTCAGTCTCTTACTCTCTCTCTCTCTATCTATTTCTTAGCCTTTCTTACACACTCTCACTCTCTCTCTCTCTATATCTAAGTCTCTGACCCTCTCCATTTCTTGGTCTCTCTTACTCTCTCTCTCTTTCTTACTGTCCCTCCATCTTAATGTCTCCCTTACTTTCTCTCTGACTAACTATTGTCATCAATGGAGAATAGTGTCTCCTGATGACTTGGATAGAAACCCCAGAAGGGATAGAAACTCGGGTTTGAACAATTACACCCGCGCTTTTCACTGCACTAGCCTGGTTTTGAATACCAGGTCATGAAAGACACATATTGGGCTAATAGTTAGGCCCATTTGTCTAAAGAAGAAACATGTAACAAATAAGAAACAGACCCACCATAGTCTGAATCAGTATAAGCCTCAAGAACTTGTTGTCGCCTCTCTAAAATACCAAACCATGCCCAACATTGCCTTTCAAATAAACTACTTTAAATGTTGCCTGCATATGGGGTTCTCTCGGATGATACATAAACTGACTTGAAAGTCCCACAATAAATGTGATATCTGATCTGGAATGTTGAAGATACATCCACAATAAACAGGGGCTGTTTCTTCACATAATTCAAGCTTCAAACTTGCATCGATGGCACCAAAGACGCTTTGCATTTGGTTGTACCCTTCTCCACCAAAATATCAAGTATATATTTCCTTTGAGAGACGAAGATACCACTGGGGGAATAAGAAATCTCAATTCCAAGAAAAGGACGCAACAACCCCAAGGATTTGATATCAAAGGTTTGAGAAAGTTTCTCAATAAGAATGAAAATTTCTTCATCATCATTACCAGTGATAACGATATCACCAACATATACAAGAAGGGCAGCCACCTTTCCATTCACACTTGTCTTTATAAATAGAGTATCATCTCCATTACTGAGTTTATATACCATACTTCTCATAGCATGCAAGAGCTTCCCAAACCACGCTTTTGGCGATTGTTTTAATCTATATAGTGCCTTCTTCAGCTGGCACACTTGACCTTTACATCCAGGTGGGTAATATCTACGAGGAAGATCCATGTAGACTTACTCAATTATATCTCCATGGAGAAATGCATTTTGTACATTGTATTGATATAAATTTCAATTCAAGTTGGCCCCCATTGCAATCAGGATACATAACGTGTTCAACTTTGCGTTGGGACCAAATGTTTCACTGCAGTCAATTCCAAATGACTGAGTATAGATCTTTGCCCCCAATCTAGCTTTGTACCTTTCCAATGTGCCATCTGCTCTATATTTGGTGGTATATACCCACCTACATCCCACATCCTTCTTTCCCAGGAATAAAACAGTAATGTCCCATGTGTCGTTCTTGATCAGTTCATTCATCTCAATGTGGATTTCTCAAGGCCTCTTCCACTGTCTTTGGAGTAGGAATTGCATCGATTCTAGTAATAAATGCCTGGTATCCTGGGGAGAGATGTGAATATTGTACAAAATGTGACATCGGATGTAATGGAAACTGTGTACACTTTCTCTTTCCCTTCCTTAAGGCAATTGCCCAACCCTGATCAGCTTTCGGAAGAATTTTGTCAGCCCGTGCATTTTTCTCTTCCTCCATGTCTATTGGCAACAATGGCTTGTAATTATCATTCTCTGTACTCCCACCATAAGTATTACTCTCATTTGGATGCAATGATATCGGGCTTTCTTCTTTGGTTATCTACACTTGAGCCTCAAGTGGGTCTATTACAGCTTTATCTTTATCATAAGTATATGTAACTGGCGGTAACTCCATAGATGGAAATTAGATTCTCCTTTGAACTTGTACTCTGGATTCAGCTGTTTCACTGGATTTTTCATAGTATTTTTCCAACTCATTAAATGAAACATCGAGGAAGATAAACATTTTCTTCTATGGTGGTTATAAAACTTATACCCTTTTTGCGTCTACATGTAACCAATGAAAATACGCTTAAGGGCCTTTAGTCTCAACTTGTTGATAGGATTATGGAGGTGGACAAAGACAGTGCACTCAAAGATTCTTGGTTTCAGGCCTGTTCTCAACTTGACAAATGGAAAAAAATGAGCCAACAGATCTAGTGGACTCTTATAGCCCAAAACTTTGGATGGAAGACAATTGATCAGATGTACAGATGTCAATACGGCTTCTCCCCAGAGAAATTTGAGCACCTTGATGAATCAGTAGAATTCTGGTTGCCAACAATATATCCAATCTTCCTTTCTGCTACACCATTCTATCGCATAGTATAGACACAAGACGACTCATGCACAATGCCTTGAGCCTGAAAAAATGTTTGTAATGTTGGATTGAAGTAACATTTGGCATTCTCGGATCTGAATCTATTTATCAATACACCATATTGCGTCTTCACCAGATTAATAAAGTGTTTAATAATGTCAGCTACCTCGGACTTGTATCTTAGAAGATATACCCATTTGAGGCGAGTACAATCATCTAAGCACAAGGAACCATGGAGCACCATTTAGCGACGGTACATGGTCCCCACACGTCAATATGCACAAGATCAAAGTGACTGATACTTCTCTCACTCTAGCTTTTAAACGAATATTTTTTATGCTTAGCCAACTGACATTCATCACACATGAGCTTTGATAAATTCACATTATGAGAAAAAAGTTGGACGCATTCTTCCAAAAATTCCAGATGATGGATGTCCCAAATAAGAATGAAACAATTTAATTTGTTCTACTACTGGGATATTGTCTTCTTCATAAGTTTTCCCTCCATCTACCATCAGCATGGTACCAGCACCCCTATTTACATTCAGCAAACTGTTCTTCTCTTCAATTGGTCCAGTCCTTCGGTTCAACCTCTTGTCATGTACAAAACAACCATAAGAATCAAGAGTTAGAGTGAGTGAAGAGTCTTTAACCAATCTTTTAGGAGAGATCAACTGTGCTTTAACCAAAGGAACATGCAAGACATTCTTTAGAAATCCCAAAATTTTAATTGTAACAGTCCCAATGCCAGAAATTTAGAAGCATTTCTCTTTCTGCTGTTAATACATGATTGCGTCCAGGACATGTAGAATACTCCACAAATTTATAACGAAAAGGGTTTGTGTGAACGGTTGCCCCAAAATCAATTATCCAATCTGTAGGTTGGTATGAATCATGGGTGACAAGAAAGCAATGCTCACCGGTGCAGCCTATTGAAGTATTTGCCAGACACGCCATGTTATTAAAATTTTCCAGCTCCTCCTTGAGTGCATAGAAGTCACTGAGAGTAAGATGAGAAGCATCATCACATGGGCTTGCTGTTTGGGTGGTCAACCATGTAGATCACAACAAGTTTTTTTTGTGTGTCCCCTCCTTTTACAATATGAGCATACCACCGGTTCCCAGGTCTGCCAGTGAGACTTTCCCTTTTGTTGACGCTGATTACTCCCTTCATGTGGATAAGACTTGGAAGATTGGTTCCTAGTAGTAACCACAAGTCCATACCCAATCTCCCCCATTAAGATATAAACGACTTTATACGACACTCTTCTTCAATCTCATCAGGAACTTGTAAGGATGATCTTTCTTCATATAATGCAGACAAGGACAGTCTGTTTCAGCAATTGTCCTGTAGAGATCCCTGGACAGTTTTGTCACCGTGTTGAAGAAGTATTGATTTTGTTACTAGTTCATAGATACACCATTCATTGTTTGTCTACAGCCAACTTTTGTGAATATTATCCCAGATCTGCTTTGCAGTATGGAGCAAAAGGTACTTAGAAATAAGATATCCACACATACTATTAAGGAGCCATGTTTTAACGATGGCATCTTCTGCTTTCCACACTGCGTACCATGAACTGGAGGGCTTCACTTCATCGATCAAATGATGAGCTAGTATCCTCCCTTAAAGCATAGTTTCAACAAACTTGCTCCAATGTAGTAGATTTACATCTATATATTTCATGGACTTGGGTATTCTATGATTAATCATAGTGGATAACTCATGGCCCTGTTGATTTGGTTGCAGGTCATGCAACTCAGATTTCTCCATAGCTAGTGGTTCTAGTTTCATTGACCTAATAACAATTTGACAGCAAACAGATCAGTGACAGTCACACTTGGATCAAGTTTGTTTTACCAGGTCTTCAAGAACTACACAACACGAGTCAACAACCAACTTGGTGTTGTCCTTCCTTGTATGGACTTGAAACAACCAAATTTGTCTCCAACTGATAATGGGAAAGAAACTCGGGTTTGAACAATAACACTCACACTTTTCACTACACGAGCATGATTTTAAATGCCAGGTCATAACATACACATATTGGGATAAAATTTAGGCTCGTTAGTCTAAAATGGAAATATGTAACACGTATGAAACATAAGAAAAGGAAATGATGGAAATAGGATATATAAAGAAATCAGGAATGGGAGTAATCTGGCTGACAACTATCTCTCTCTTTGTCTCTCTTTCTCTGTCTCTCTTACTATCTTTCACTCTCTCTCTCTCTCTATCTTAGTTTATATCTAACTATCGCTCTCTCTTTCTCATTTACTATCGCTTACTCTCTCTCCCTCTCTTACTCTCTCCGATGCAGAATAGGATCGAAAGGGGATGGAGAGTCATAGTTATTTTCTTCAACTGAAAGTCATCTTCATCATCATGGAAAGGTATCTAAGAGTAAGATTGATGTTCTGCCATAGCAGAATCACCTGGGTGAAATTGTCATCTTGTTGCCGTAGCAGTGTCACCTAAGGAAAAGCGACTTCATCGTGGTAGAAATTGCTAATTTTTTATGTTGATACAGCCAAAGATGGGGCTGGATAGAAAACATCACATATTCATATTCTTCATCACTTGTACATTCATGCTGCTCACAGTTATTTTAAATGACAAAAGTGGCAGGTACATTGAGACGTGGGGAAGAGGTGGTCATGATCATGAAGATAGAAAGCTGAAAGTTGAAATCAACTGTATGATATAGATTATATAGAGAGAAATGTGGTTGAAAAATCACTGATCAATAGAATATTAAGAGAGATAATGGAAATGGGTCTCAAACATTAAGGTACCTCATAGAAGGGACCCAATAGCTTAATTGCTCTGATGTTGAATGGTCTAGATTGATGTCGATCTGAAGCTCCGCAAAATGGTATGGAAGGAAAAAAGGACGGCATGGAAATCTGGATTAGAATTGAGAGGAATAGAACAGTGATGGAGAAGTTTTGAAGAGATGGGATAAAAATATCAAGTTTGGAGAAAAGGAGAGGAGAGATGGAGAGGATGAGAGAAAAGTGAGGGGTATGATGTGGGTGAGGTCGATGTTAAGGGTCAAATTTTGAAGAGGATGAGAGAAGAAGACAATGTATTGAAATGTGTTAAGGGCCACATTTCAATATTATTGAATTTAAAGGAAGCTTATTTTTTTACAAGACATGATATTTCTGATGCCGTTATGGTTGCTTTCATTGCCGTGATATTTAGAATGTCACTATTCTCAAAATAAAAAATACTTCACAATAAATTTCAAGCAAAGGGTGTTACTTTAAATAGGCTCTTGGTCGTTTTAGAGGAAAAGAAAACAGACAGTTACAAAAAGATAATAAACATGGACAGTTAAGAGTGAAACATGGAAGTGGAAATTTATGTGGAAAGAGTCAAGCAGATCGTGGGAGGAACTTAAGAGAAGATCAATTTTTGAGAAAAAGTGAAATATGACAGTTGTAGAGAATAAAAGGAAGAGAGAGAATTATTAAGGGAAAATAATAGTAGCATAGTAAAAAATGGTGGACGGTTGAGAGAATGATAGAGTGGATAGAAGAGAGAGATAGAGAGGGAATACTTGGAAGAGAAAAGTCAAAGAACTTGGAGGAATGAGGAGAGAGAAAAGTAGGGCAAAGAAAGGTAAGAAATAAAGAAGAGAGAGAGGGGGAACAGGGGAGAGGGAGTGAGAGAATGGAAGTGGTTTACACATTTTCCCGTCACTCTCTCTATCTTTACTCTCTCTGACTATCTCTCTTTCTCTTGTTCATTCTCCATCTGTTTCTCTCTCTTGCTCATTATCTGTATTTCAGTAGTTTTTTCCCTCTTTTTAATTCATCACTTAAAAGTAAAGCACTTGGCATTCTAGATATTAAATGAAAATTTATAATGAAAATTTTCAAGTAATTTATAATTATATAAAATAATGAGAGACATGTTTCTGAAAAATTACTTCATAAGTTTCCTCATACAAAATTTAATTTTTTTGCATGCTATGACTTCACACATTTATTGATAATACTTGATTAATTTTATTCATTCTTTTTATGTCCCGTTCAATACAGAAATTCAAAATTAAGTTGAAATCTATAAATTATTTCACTTCATTTCTTCGGATTGTTTAAGTTTGTAATATTTATTAATGCGACGACAGTGGAAATTAAATGAAATAATGATAGAACTACAATTGGAATGAGGATGATTGCATAATCAGTAGTAGAAGGTGTTGTCATTAAAATATAAATCATGTTTATTTTGAATTTTAAAATTTGAGGGAAGGAGCATTTTCACCCATATATCTCGATGATCAAACTTCAACTACATACTATTAATATAAGATGATATTTTAGCTTCATGAATAAGATGTATAAAATATTTTGCACCATAACACTTTTATACAGCTGAATTCCCTCTTCAACTCTGAAGTTTCAAGGGTTGTCAATCTCCATAAAAATTGTTTATAAGTTAAATAGAGAAGTGGAAATTAAAGTCGTTTACCCACAAAAATTTTGGACGATTGGCCTTTGATAATTTTCCTTTCATCTGCCTCATTTATTTTGTGTTTTTACACAAAATGTTTCATGTTTTATCCCATTTATACTTTAGAATTCAATAAAATAACCCAGAAATTTATGGGCCTACATGAGGCCAGCAAGTCAATCACATATTCCACAGCTCATTCCATGCCAATTGACATAATATTCATATAATACATGTGTGAAGCTTATAATAAAGTCCTTGGATACATTACTAAGTGAATTGTGGTGAGTTCATTCTATGGATATCACTAATATTGAAATGTTTCATAAATATTCATATTCAAAGAATGCTCAAGAATGACATCAAAATATCTGGATGTAATAAAATCATTTAGTTCCACTCATTTGGTGAGTATAGTCGATCACAAAGTCATTAGTGTGGATACATTATGAACGTATGTGGGTGCTCCTTATGGAAAAGAGTTCACTAATTGATATGTACGAATATCTGAATGGTATTTAAATAAAAACATCAATCACGTTGATTCACATCATGATTTTCTAATTGATCCTTATACTTGAGACAACAAAGACATCATGCAGATTTATGGTTGTGTTTTGATTATGATCTACAAGTTCCAAGTCATGGAGTTCTAAACCGCCTAAGCTCAAATGTAGCAAGAAGTTCAAGAATGTGATTCGGCGGTTAAGATGGGATTGCATGTCCTCACCATATGAGACAACACAAGGAAGACGTCGAGATGAAATCCTTGGCTAAGGTAACGGAATATCATATAAGATTTTGACAACTTTTAAACACATCAGTACTTGCCAGGATACCTGATTAGGGTTGGAAAGTTCACCATCTGCCCAAGTCGTACGAGGATCATCAAGTACATGAGGGACTATAGATACATGTTAGCTGATGACGGTAAAAGTTCCATGAGAGAGTCAATATACACATTTGTATCTTCTGAAACATGAAGTGTAGCTTAGCACCCACGTGCCAACAACCTATTAATAGTACTTCATGCCATACTCCATCTCACCACACATTTTTGGGTACATTACATAAAAGTACTATTATAGATTTAAAGCCTATTTGGCTAAACTATGATGTATATGTCTAAAACAAACTAAAATGGGAGTGATTCAGATGGATCTGGTGATTTTTCCATCTCCTTTAAAGCCCCTTTTCCCATATTTTCCAAATGCTCTTCTTGAGGAGATATAACATCTCTATTACACTTAATGAGTTAGGTTAGATGCATGGCACTGCGAATTATCCTTGGGTAAATCCACCATATGTGTGAATTTCATATGTGGTCTGACTCATTGATATCATCATATTAAAGAAAACATTTGGATGCACTGTGAAAGTAGTGAAAGTACTTAAGGTCTTAAGCATTGTACGCATGTACTTGCAATTAATGATATTCAAAATTTCCACAAAAAACACACAAATAAAAATCACATAAACATTTAGCATAATATTCTAAAGTCTGATGATTATGGGAATCATAACCAACTTTTCCCCTCCTCTTAGATCAGTTGTTTACTTCTTGTAAATCAATAAAATTTCTGCAAGCAATAGAGTTCCGTTTTCCTGCATGCATTAAGTCCATATTAAATGAACCCACCTATAGTAGTACTGTATACAATGTTCATAGTATCATCATATTTTGAAGCATATTAAATAATGATACAAATTGATTTTTCATCCAATTTCATGAAAAAGCACTAATTACTTTCACAAAATGAAAGAACTGAAAATTTTCAATTTATTTGATGAAATTAGTGATCTCTGAAAATATCAGAATGAAAAAGATGTATAAAAATTATGGAGACTTTATTAGAATAATTGGAAAATTTTATCTGGTGATAAATTTTTAGAGTATTTACATGAAGTCAATCAATAAGTCATAAAATCATGTGTCCCTTGCCAAGTGTCCATAATAGCATTTTATGATGTTCCTACCAGTATTATACAGAAATTAATAAATTTAATAATTTTATTAAGCTTCAATTAACACTGAAATGAAATGAAGATGATGATCGAGCCCGAGATAATTTTCACAATATTAAATTCTGCACTGACCCCAAGCTAAAACATTCTACTCTTTATAGATCCTTTCAATGATATGAATGAAGATTTCTGCTTAATTTTCCAATTATTGTGTAGGTACTTCTCCGTTAGAAAAACATAATAACAAAGTTATCATAAATAAACATAATATCAAACTACCAAACACAATAAATATCACAAAAAACTGGATCATAATCTTGTAATTAGAGAAATAGGGTAAGAAATCGTGATCACATGTAATGTTTTCCCTTAAAGTAACAAAAAATACAGTTAATTCAGTATCATTATAATACGTTTAATAAATGACGTAATGAAATTTTAGAAGTTATGAAATTATGGTAAATAATTTAAAGCGTGCATTTATAACCTTCTTCTGTTGGCATTTCGATTCTAATAAAAATGCAAAATAAATGATATCAAATATATAATCAGCCTAACTGGATATCAAAGATATCAAGTTACCATTCAAAACCACGCGTGAAACATCATGAACTGTGTACTGGATGATGACTTTGATCCTCTGTTAGTGAAGAAGCTAAAAATTATTTACCATGTTATGTAACACCTTACTTGATTGTCATAGGTGCGGCGAAAGGGAACCTGGGGCCAACAGGGGGAGGAGGTATCCTCAGAGACCACACAGGGAGTTTACTTTTTGCCTTCTCCTCTTTTTATGGCATACAAACTAATACAGTAGCCGAGGCCATGGCGATACTTGACGGTCTACTCCTCTGTGAGGAACGAAACATTCACAATATCGTCGTGGAATCTGACTCAAAAATATGGGTTGATATGCTTCATTCAGGCACATGCTCCCTGTGGCGACTACATCGTGCGTGGAAAGACATCATGTGGTGCCGTTCGCACATAGCGTGCTTTCGTCACCAGCCGAGAGAGGGTAATCAGACACCCGATGCCCTCGCCAACCACGCGGTACATGCTCACACCCCCTCCTCTCTTTTCCACTCTTGGCAGGCGCTCCCCACTACGGCCCAAGGATGCCATCGGCTCAATCGTCTTGGCATGCCCTCCCTCTGCACACGCCGCCTCCTCGCGAAGCCAGCCCCGCGGGATTGGAGGATTGCGTGGAGTGCTGGCGTTTGCGGCGTGGACAGCGCCTGCCCCGACTAGAGCGTCACCAGGCACTACTTCGAGCACACTTGACGACGGAGAGGACACACCCCGACTAGAGCGTCACCACGCACTACATCGACATCGCGGAGCAGCTCCAGAGGAATGACGGCGAACACACTTCCTCGAGCGTCTGCGAGGTATCACTCATGTATCTTTTCTTTTTCCTACATATGGGCGTGGACGAGTGGGATCCGAGTGTAATTAGGACATATATACTCGTTCCACGCCTATAAACATTGGAAAACACTACATCCTATAAATAAAATCCCCCTGGGTGGCATCCAGGGCGCGGCTGAATCGGACTACGGGCACAACCCAGGGGTTGGCCGTACCCGGCATCGTGTATTTTGCCAAAAAAAAAAAACTTGATTGTCATATGAATGACATGGCCATGGAGAAATATCTGTTAGCTATGGTTTTCATTACATGCATTTATGTATCATTTATCATCTTTTCATGCATCGTACTGACTGAAATATTGTATATCATCATTTATTTTAAACGCACATAAGGCATTCATGCATAAACACAGATCATCATGTAATACTATTTTAAGATGATTATCTAAAGTATACGATGCAGGAAATAGGGTTAAAGATTATGGAAACTTTTCAAATGAGTCACTATTGACAAATTTCAAGGAAAAATTATAATTTTAATAATTTTTTGTGAAGAAATGAATTTTATAAAAAAACACAAATAGAAAACGCGTAGACTCAGATTCAGTTTTATATGTATTTTACCATTTAATGATTTCAACTTAACCAGCTTTTAGAATTTTACCTTATCAAATAACTGGCTTTGCAAAATGGTTTCTCTTCAGTAAGTTTCAGTTAAATTTTACTCCATCATATATCGCTAAACCATAAACATTAAGATTGTTCCAATTACGTAAATTTGTTATGAAAACAACACTTTCATATAAATAGTAATTACTACTTCGTTTATACCAAAGTCAAACTCATTTGGGAAGATATTCGATAAGTTGAAACAGAAGTTTGACAATTTTAGTAATACATGACACGTGAATCCCTGAACTAATATCATCTAAAGTCAAATATATTTCTAAATAATTTTTTTTAGATGTTATGTGAACATCTTTATTCAATTTTCTATTCTTCAACCTGATAGAACCAATGTTTCCCTTCATTTAGATACAAGTGTTCGTGTTGTGGAATCATTTCCGTAAAAGTTTAACAAGAATGATCACCCTTTTTATCCAATGCATAACTCCTGATTATCTTTTGGAACAACATGATCATCTTTATGATCAAAATTTAACCTGAAAACATTAATAATCTACAGACTTTTTGAAAAAACATTCTAATACAA
Organism: Wolffia australiana; assembly: GCF_029677425.1. Taxonomy (NCBI): domain Eukaryota; kingdom Viridiplantae; phylum Streptophyta; class Magnoliopsida; order Alismatales; family Araceae; genus Wolffia; species Wolffia australiana. Next base: position 2,071,642 of record NC_135838.1, read on the forward strand.
TCAAGGGGATTCATATAATAATTAATATGTTTAACAATAATAATCATTACAAATGACAGGTATGTTAACTTAATAGCAAGATGTGAATAAACATGAATAGCAACTTCATTCGCGCCAGTATCAATTTCACCTCATAATCTTTTTACAAGTTTTTTTCGTTTAATTTATATGTAGTTACTTTTGTAATTGATTAATGCTCGGACCCCATAATCTTATCAAACAATATTGAATATATAGTTATCTTAAACTAATATATATCTAGATGTATGAAGATGTTATTTTATTTTTGAGTTCATTTAATTGGCACACCAATGCAAAAATTACAGGAATCTCAACCAACTTTCGTCCACATCTTATATAAGTTGTTTGCATCCTATAAATCATTTTCTTTTCTGTGAGTGAGGAGTTTCATTTTTATGAATGTATTAATAAATGAATCTACATGTACTGGGATTCTATACAGTTTTCATATCATTATAAACTTCTAAGCATATTAAATAATGCTACACATTGAATTGTCATCCCATTTTGTGAAAAAAAATTGTTAATTATACAAAATGAAAGGATTGAAAATTTTTAAGTAATTTGAAAACATTAATAATATGTGAGAATATTAGAATGAAACAGATGTATACAGAAATATAGAGACTTTATTATGAGAACTGTATTTTTAGATAAATTTTATGTAGTTATGATGGTATAAATTATTGACATGAAACCAATCAATAAACAATAAAATACTAAGTATCCCGTGCTAAGTGTCCTTGGTCTATTTTCAATGTATTCCTACGGCATTATACAAATATTGATGAATTTAATTGTTTCTATTAATCTTCAATGAACATTGAAATGAAAGGAGGATGATAACTATGCCCTAAATAAGTTTAACCATATTAAATTATGCATTGATCCCAAGGGAAAATATTGCACTCTTAATATATCCTTCCAATTATATGAATGAACTTTTCTGCTTAATTTTCCAATTATTATGTTGGTATGTCCCATTTAGTCAGCCATACTAACAAAGTTATGAGAAATAACAAAATATAAATTCATCATACACAACAAACATCACAAAATAGCTGGATCATAATATTTTTATAAGAGAAATAGGGTAAGAAATAGTGATGTCATGTAATTTCCCCCCTAAAAGTAACAAAAACGCACACTTAATTCACTATATTGTATTTGATAAATGATGTAATGATTTTTTATCAAGTCTGAAATTATGTTAAATAATTTTAAGTTTTCATTTGTAACATATTTATTTGATCATTTCAATTCTAATACAAACGCAAAATAAATGATACATAAATTATAATCAGCATACTTTCAAACTCATGTAAGGCATACCTTGATATTGAAGATATCAAGTTACCCTTCAAAATCATCTGTCAATCAGATGAATTATATGACCATGGAGAAATACCTGTTAGGTATGTTTTTTTATGACATGAATTTATGTATCATTTATCATTGTTTCATACATTATACTGATTAAAATATTGTATGATGTAATTTATTTAGACACGTACGTGTCATTTATGCATAAAAATATAGTTCGTTTAATATTATTTTTAGATGATTATTTTAGGTATATGATGCATGTCATGGAGTTAAATATCATGGTAAAATTTTCTTTGAGTGATAATTCACGAGTTTTTAGGATTAACTAGAATTTTTGGACTTTTGTTTTTTGAAGAAATGAATTTAAAAATAAAATAAGATAGGAAACCTATAGAGTCAGATGCCATTTCATATGTAATTATCATTATGTGATTTCAAGTTTGAAAATTTTAGCATGTTTCCATCCCAACTTAGAAGGTCATGTAAGATTAAATTTTCTTCAGTCCGTCTGAGTTGAATGTTACTTTGGCTTATACCAATAAACATAAAAACTAGAGTATGTTAAAAAAAAATTAAAACACTAATAGTGATTTACAACTACGTAATTTTATAGTTAAAAACAGCACTTTCATATGAACATTAACTGCAACTTCTCACCTAATTCATGTGAACATATGTTTGACTATTTCAGTAATAGATGACACGTGAATCCATGAATCAAGTGTGGTTCAAAGTAACATATATTTGTACGTATTTTTTTCTTGATGTTACGTGAACATAGTTATTTAAATATTTATTCATTAGCCTGGTATAACCAATGTTTCCCCTAATATAAATACCATTTTTCTTTTTCTGGGATAGTTTTCATACAAGCTTGACAAAAACGATTACACCTAGTGCACACCTACTGATTGAATCTAAGATTTGCTGTTGGATCAACTTACTTGGTCATATGTATGAATAAAAAAGAATGCATAAGATCGATAATGTATGAATGTTTTTTAAAACAGTCAAAGATAACAAAGGAATTTATAAACCAGTTAAAATGTTAAAACGGTAACAACCATTTTAAATGACAAATATGTTAACTTAAAAGCAAGATGTATAAATAGAATGAAAATAGGTTTCATTCACACCAATCTCGAATTCGCCTGAAATATTTTTTTTGATTATTACCTATATTTAAGTATTTTAGTGACTGAAAGACGCTTGGATCCCAAAATCATATTAAACACTATTGAAACTAGAACAATTTTTTATTACACTACAGCCAGACATTTATTTCAAAGTCAATTTTATTTAAGAAGATTATTGGTAAGTTGAAACATATGATTGACTATTTTAGTTATAGACGAGATGTGAATCCCTGAATCAAGTATCATTTAAAGTCAAGTATATTTCTAACTATTTTTTTCTACACGTTATGTGAACATCTTTATTAAATTTTCTATTCTCGAACCCAATAGAACCAATGTTTCCCTTCATTCAGATACCCATTTTCCTATGATCCATGTAAGTTTTCTTAAATTCTAGCACAAGCAAAGGAATTCATATGCTAATTAAAATGTCAAACAAAAAAAAAATTTGAAACGAATGGTGTGTTAACTTAAAATCAAGATGTATAAATAAACACGAATAGAAACTTCATTCTCGCCAATGTTGAATTCACCTCAGATTTGTTTCATAAGTTTTTTTCATTTAATATACATGCAAGTATTTTAGTGATCGATTAATGCTCTCATCCCATGATCTATAAAAAAATATTGAAAATATAGACTAAAACATACCTAGATGTACAAACATCTTATTTGATTTTTGAGTTCATTTAATTGGCACACCAATAAAAAATTACAAAAATACAACCCTAATTTACCATAAGATAATTCATGGTAATTTCGTTGTGGGGCCACGTGGCGTTTTCTCATTTGCTGTTTCATGCCGAAAGTTCCGCCGACATTTCGCTCCCTGACAAAAAATCAGACAATGTCTTTTTGGCATCTGGATTTTTCTGAGAAAAAAAACAAATAAAAATCCGAATTAATATTTAAATTATTCTTTTTAAGAAACAGTACGGCCCTGACGGCCAGGTGTTGACGACGTGGACGTTGCCACGTGTCATTTTCCTGACGGCTGATTGGTCGATTAAAGTAAGACGGCGCCGCCCATGCTTTTTTTCTGAACAGCCCTAGAAAATTGAATTATTTACGAAATTACCACTCTTAGTACGCTTTTTTACTTGAGGATTAAAATCATCGTTAGAGATAAAATATTAAACTAATAGGTATTTAAATTCAATTTCAAATTAGTGATTATAATTTATTAATGCGGGTCAAAAGTTGTTAAACTTATTACGAATATTATATTCAAAGCAGTAAAGTTAATGGGGAAGGAGAGGACACACGTGAGATAAACTCATAAAGAAGGAGAGAGAAATATGAGAGATATAAGAGATGAAGAGAGAGAGATGGAGGCAGACGAGATATATATAGAGATTGCCTAGAGAGAGAGATAACTGCAAGAGAGAGTGTGCGATAACGGAGAGAGACAGAAAAGAGAAGAAAAGAGATATAGAGAGAAAGAAGAGAGAATGCGTGGTTAGAGAGATAAGAGATAGAAACCCGAGAGAAAGAGGAGAGAGAGATGCAGAAGAGAGTGCGTGAGACAGTCATCTGTGGATAAGAAGAGAGAGAAAGAATAGAAAGAGGAGAGAGATATACAGAAGAGAGTGCGTGAGACAATCATCTATGAATAAGAAGAGAGAGATATACATATACAGAACAGAACGCGTGAGACAGCCATCTATGGATAAGAAGAGAGAGAAGAAAAAGAGCAGAGAGAGATACATAACTGAGTGCGTGAGACAGCCATCTATGGCTAAGGAGAGAGAGAGATACAGAGCAGAGTGCGTGAGACAGCCATCTATGGATAAGAAGAGAGAGAGAGAGAGAGAGAGCGAGAGATTCAGAGCAGAGTGCGTGAGACAGCCATCTATGGATAAGAAGAGAGAGAAGAGAAAGAGGAGAGAGAGATACAGAACAGAGAGCGTGAGACAGTCATCTATGGATAAGAAGAGAGAGAAGAGAAAGAGGAGAGAGAGATACAGCACAGAGAGCGTGAGACAGTCATCTATGGATAAGAAGAGAGAGAGAAGAGAGTAAGAGGAGAGAGAGAAACAGAAAAGAGAGCGTGAGACGGTCATCTATAGAGAAAGAAGAGAGAGAGATACTGAAGAGGGAAAGAGGAGAGAGAGATACATAAGAGGGAAATAGGAGAGAGATACAGAAGAGAGGATGATAGAAAGAGAGATAGACAGAAGAGAGGATGATAGAGAGAGACAGAGACTGAAGAGAGGATGATAGAAAGAGAGAGAGACAGGGAGGAGAGAGAGACAGAAGAGAGGATGACAGAAAGAGAGACAGACAGACAGAAGAGAGGATGATAGAGAGAGAGAGAGAGACAGACAGACAGAAGATAGGTGAGAGGGGCAGAAGAGTGCGTGAGAGAGGGAGAGGGAATGGAGTTAGAGAAAGAGAGGGAGAGCAGAGAGATAAAAGAGATTGCGGGAGAGAGACAAGAGATAGAGATAGAAGAGAGCTAAAGAGAGAGAGAGATACAGTTAGAAGAGAGCGAGTGAGAGTGACAGGAGATAGAAAACGAGAGAGAGAGAGAGAGACAGAATAGGGACACAAGAGAGAGAGAGAGAGACAGAATAGGGACAAGAGAGAGAGAGATGGGAGACACAATAGGGATTAGGGACAGAAAGAGAGAAAATAGGAGAGAGAATGAGACAGAGAGGAAAGCGGAGAGAGAATGAGACAGAGAAGAAAGGGGAGAGAGAGATAGGAAAGAGGAGAGAGAATAAGAGAGAGAAAGAGAGGAAAGAGGAGAGAGAATAAGAGAGAGAGAAAGAGAGAGAGAGAATAAGAGAGACAAAGAGAGGAAAGAGGAGAGAGAATAAGAGAGACAAAGAGAGGAAAGAGGAGAGAGAATAAGAGAGACAAAGAGAGGAAAGAGGAGAGAGAATAAGAGAGAGGAAAGAGAAGAGAATGAGAGAATGAGAGAGAGATAGGAAAGAGGAGAGAATGAGAGAGAGGAAAGAGGAGAGAGGATGAGAGAAAGAAAAGAGAAGAGATAATGAGAGAGAAATAGGAAAGAGGAGAGAATGAGAGAGAGAGAGAGAGATAGGAAAGAGGAGAGAATGAGAGAGAGGAAAGAGAGGGAGAAAAGAGAAGAAAGAATGAGAGAGAGATAGGAAAGAGGAGAGAATGAGAGAGAGGAAAGAGAGGGAGAAAAGAGCAGAAAGAATGAGAGAGAGATAGGAAAGAGGAGAGAATGAGAGAGAGGAAAGAGAGGGAGAAAAGAGCAGAAAGAATGAGAGAGAGATAGGAAAGAGGAGAGAATGAGAGAGGAAAGAGGAGAGAGAATAATAGAGAGGAAAGAGGGGAGAGAATAAGAGAGAGAGAGAGAGAGAGAGAGAGAGAGAGGAAAGAGAGAATGAGAGAGTGAGTGCAGACTGCAGAGTCAAAGAAGAAGGGGGGAAAGAGAGACACACAGAAAAGAAAGAGAAAGAGGGAAGAGAATGAGAGAGAAAGAGAGGAAAGAGGAGAGAGATGGAAAGAGAGAGAATGAGAGAGAGTGAGATAAGACTGCAGAGAAAAAGAACGGGGAAGAGAGAGAAAGAAGAGAGAGAGGGAGGAGAGAGAGAGAGAGATGCGTCAGCTTTTCCTAGTGCAGTAAAAAGAAATTAGGTCATCGTCGTCATTTCAGTTAAGTTTGGAGTGACCCGCAGACCAACACCATTCAAAGAGAGTTTTTTTCGAGGCAAGGGTGGGGACTATTTGCCCTCTTTTGATTCTCTAGAGAGAGAAAGAGACAGACCCAGAGAGAGATAGAGACTATTTGCCCTGTTCTGATCCTCTAGAGAGAGAAAGAGACAGACCCAGAGAGAGATAGAGACTACTTGCCCTGTTCTGATCCTCTAGAGAGAGAAAGAGACAGAACCAGAGAGAGATAGAGACTACTCGCCATGTTTTGATACTCTAGAGAGAAAAAGACAGCCCCACAGAGAGATATAGACTACTTGCCCTGTTTTGACCTTCTAGAGAGAGAAAGAGACAGACCCCGAACGAGAGAGTTACGTGCCATGTTTTGATATGTAGAGAGAGAACGAGATATATACCCAGAAAGAGAGAGAGAGATAGAGACTACTTGCCCTCTTTTGAACCTCTAGAGAGAGACCCAGAAAGAGAGATAGATAGATAGACAGATAGATAGATAGATATAGATAGATAGATTACTAGCCCTGTTTTGAAACTCTGGAGAGAGAAAGAGACAGACCCAGAAAGAGAGAGAGACATAGATGGTTTGAGAGATGATGACTGTCAGCTGGGAGTCTACAAAGCACAGAACTTGCCCTCTTTCGACCCTGTAGAGAGAGACCCAGACAGAGAGAGAGATAAAACAGTATGAGAGATGACGAGATAAAGCATAGAACTTGCTCTCTTTCGACCTCTAGAGAGAGAAAGAGACAGACCCAGATAGAGAGAGAGATGATCACAGGCGGCTGGGAATCTACAAAGCCTGGCACTTGCCCTGTTTTGACTCTCTAGAGAGAGAAAGAGGGAGAGTCTAGTCAGAGAGAGAGAGAGAGGTGATGGGTTGAGAGAGAATGACTGGCAGCTGGGAATCTCGCAGCTGCCCAGTTTGAGGCGATCTGAGGAAGGATTGGATGATGCAATTCCAAAGCTGTACATCTCTCTCTCTCTCTATCTATCTATCCATTGTTCTCTCTATCTATCTATCTCTCTCTCTTCTCTTCTCAAGAGTTCTTGTAATCTCTTTTCCTTGATGACCCTCTTGATTTTTTGCAGTGATTTTCACCCGGTTTGTTTGATCTCGAGTGATGCTTTGAAGAACACAAGATGGGAAAGTCGTTGCTCTTGGTAACCTTCGCTCCAAACTTTTCTCCCTTTTTATCATTGGTTAAAACTTGAGCTTCAATTCATTCGTCTAATTTGATACTCCGGTTCTATCTGAAATTTGGCCGTGAAAATTTTGAGATTCTTCGAGCAGAAGAACAAAATTGATGTTCAAAATTCTTGGTAGAAGTAGCGGAGTGAAGTTACGGCAGTCGATTTCATGGCATTTTAAGTTTTGAGGAGATCTGATGAACATTTTTTTCGGGTGATTCGTGATTTTTGTGTCTTGAAAGATGAACTTCTCGTTAATGAGGATCTTGCGCGGAGTTCTCCAGTCTCTTTTACCAAGAATTTTGTCAGGAAACGAGGATCGGAGTTTCTGTGATAGGAAAAAACGCGGGATAATAGAAATTTCTTCGCAGGGGAAGTTATTAAATTAAATGGAAGATTGGTAATCGATTCAGTTGAGTTATTAATTTTTTAGTAGATTTGATATGTTTTTTGGGTGATTCCCGTAGAATTTGGTCAGGAAAACGAGGATGGGAATTTCTGGGAGAGGAAAAACAAAGGACGGTAGAAATTTCTTGACAGTGAAAGTTATTAAATCAAATGAAAGATTGGTAATTGATTAAGTTGAATTTTTAATTCTTTAGTAGATTAGGTGAGCTTTCTGGGTGATTCCCGTCGAATTTCGTCCGGAAAAAGAGGATGGGAGTTTCTGTGGGAGGAAAAAAGGGGGGATGATAGAAATTTTTTGACAGGGAAAGTTATTCAATCAGATGAAAGATTGGTAACTGATTAAGTTGAATTTTTAATTTTTTAGTAGATTTGGTAAGCTTTCTGGGTGATTCCGTAGAATTTCGTCAGGAAAACGAGGATGGGAGTTTCTGTGAGAGGAAAAAACAGGGGATGATAGAAAGTTCTTGACAGTGAAAGTTATTAAATCAAATGGAAGATTGACAGTCGATTAAGTTGAAGTTTTACTTCTTTCATAGATTTGATAAGATTTTTGGATGAAAGCACTTATTAAATCCCATCGTTTCTATTTCTCTCTCTTCATTCAAGATTATAAAAAACTCATTTTTTCTCCCCTTTTTTATATATAGTATCTCATTTTTTGTCTTCACGAATTTCATGAAATTGTCAAAGTCTATTCTCTTATCTTGCTAGATTGTCAAAACCTCTTCAAGAGGGAAAGTCATAGAAAAATAGAAATTTCATAAATTAACTTCATTACCTAAAGTGCAATAGCCCGAGCGACTTGCATTCGTTCTGCCTCCAGATTTCTTCAATCTAATGAATGATTGAAGAAAGTTTGTTTTAAGTTCATTTTTTCGACGCTGACGTTTGTCGAACATAAAAAAAAACCTGCACTGATGCGTTTTATTTTAATCGAAAAGAGTGGGTATCACATGAAACTTGAAATGATAATCAATTTCTTAGCATTTCAAATTTAGAGTAGATCTGATAAGATTTGTGCTGATTGATGAGTATATTATGATGAATTTCCACAGATCAAGGATTTGCTTAACTGAATCTGGGTGGAGATTAATTCTAATCTTGTTGACTGGACTTGAAGCGATGGCGAAGGCGATGAATCTTGATTCTAAGCGCTTATATTCATGGTGGTGGGACAGCCACATCAGTCCCAAGAACTCAAAATGGCTTCAAGAAAATCTCAGAGGTAATAGAAAGAAAATAAAGTTTTTTTCAAACCAGATGAGATGATAATGAAATAAAACTACGAAGATAAGTTTCACTTTATTTTGATAATTTAGGTTTTTTTAACATAGACGAAATAATATTGCAGGAAAGTCATTAAAATCATCTACATAGTGGTTGTTTTCTTAAGAGAAATCAACCGCTCTCATAGTATTCTCTGTGGAGAGTCATAGTCCTAAAAAATTAAACTTCCTGTGGACAATCTATTTTAATTTATGCCCTACGAATTATATAAAATTCTGATGGTTTCATTGTTTGATTAGGCAGTTGATAATATTGGTTATTGTCACCTTTGATCCTTAATCTGGGTATTATACTATTCTTATGGAAAAGTATTTCACTGCAAAAAATTATTTTCTCAGAAATGTTTTTGGGGGAAGTCGCTTAAATAATTACTGACTTTGGACAACTGGTAAATAATTGGCTTTGATTACCTAAATTTTACACATCAATAAGTATTTTTCAACCCACATCAACACATCTTTATTTTCCATTGTGAGTGTATGAATATTCTGTTGATTCCAAAGAACTGGCTATTTCCAAAAAATTGTAAATCGTTATGGATTTATTTCATTGGACTTCCTCTCGATCATCAAATCGTTATTGACCAGCTTTTGTTCATGAATATCCTGTTGGCTTTGAAGAACTAGATATATACAACTAGACGTGGTCGTTCTGTTCGTTTTGTGCGAATTGGTGCGAATTGTTCGTACTGTTCGGTTTTCCGAACAGAACAAAAAACAATCCAAACATATCATTGCACAGACCCGTGTGCGGTTCTTTTGTTCGCTTTGTGCGAATTTTGTTCTAGTTTTGTGAGAATGTGCAAATTTGTGTGAATTTTGTTCATTTAAAAAAAACAAAAGAACAGAACAAAGAACAAGGCCATGTCTATTTACAACGTTGATAAAATTATGACTTTTTTTGTAATCGCCAGTGGTATTTCAAAAATTGAATTTCATTGAACTTCCTCTACTTCACCCAGTCATTGTTTCCTGAATATTCCGTCAATTCCGAAGAACCTTAATTTTTTATAATCTTCATCTATAAATGTCAGATCAATTTCATTCAACTTCCTTTCTGTAAAGTAAGCTTAGAGACTTATGAATACTTTATGAAATCATTACGCCTTTTATAAACTCATGATAATCTCTTAACAAGGAAGAAACGCAGGGTTCAAATATCTCTCATTTGGAAAATCATTCTTTGGTAATTTCGTATAAATAATTCCTTGGATACTCAGTTTAAAGAGCTTTTAATTTTATTTAAAAAAACACTTTAATTTATCACAAAACACTATTATTTTCGGTATCTGGTTTCTAATTCTATGATCTTCCATCTTGGACAGATATGGATTCTAAGGTGAGCCTAATGATCAGGCTCTTGGAGGAAGACGGCGACTCTTTCGCCAAGAAGGCAGAGATGTACTACAAGAAGCGCCCGGAACTTATGAAGCTAGTCGAGGATTTCTACCGGGCGTATCGGGCACTAGCAGAGAGATACGAGCACGCCACCAGGGCGCTTCGGCAGGCACATCGGACGATCCAGGAGGCGTTCCCCAACGAGATCTCTTCGAGCCCGTCCGATGATTTCAGTTCCAAGTCATCAGAGCCTCAAACTCCTGAAATGGGTTCAGAAGCGAGACCGTTATTCGAAGCCGACGATCCTCCAGAAGAAACTTCTGATGTTGAAAGGCCAAGTTTCCTTTCCATTAAAAGAAATCAAGGCGGGTCAACGGGGAGGAGGGTCTTGAAGACCGTGAACGAGTTATTTCCCCCGGGGAAGGCGAGGAAAGGCCTCAATTTCTTTGAAGAGGAAGGAAAAGTGCGTAAAGGGACGGAGTTTTCTCCACTACGGCAGACCAGAGAGGAAGAAATGAGAAGACTCGAAGAGTTGGTTTCCAAGTCAGAGTCTGAGAGGGAATCTGCTCTTCTAGAATGCAAGAAACTCGCAGAGAGAATAGCAGAGCAGGAGCAGGAGAATGAGAGGATCAACAGAGAGTTGGGGGACAAACTTTCGAGTCTCGAGAGTTCTAGAGAGAGGTGTCTGCACTTTGAGACCGAGACGGCGGCTCTCAAGGAAGAACTCGTCTCGCTGGCCCAAGAGATGAATGATAAGTTGAAAAGCAAAGCTGAAGAGATGGACAAGTTCAAAGGGCAGAACGAAGATCTCCGCAAACAGCTCAGGTCAACCCAAGAAGAGTTGACCAGGGTTGACTCTTCTGCCAAGGAAGAACACTTGATGAAAGTCAACGCCGAGAAGAAGACCCAAGTCTTGTTGTATGATCTCCAGGCCAAGGCCGAGACGATCCGCGATGCCGAGAGACGAAGCAGTCACTTGGAGGAAGAAGTTGAGAGGCTTAAACAAGAGAATGGGAAACTAAATGGCCAGATCTTATCTTCTGAATCTATGATTAAGAGTTTAAGTGATGAGATATCTGTGCTTGAAGAAAAAGTAAAAGAACTGGAAAATGAAGAGGTAAACCTTCATCGAAACATCGGCAACTTACAGGATGAAGTAGCCGGATCAAGTCTGAAGCTCAAAAGTGTGATTGATCAGATTGAGGCTGTCGGTTTCAGCGAAGAGTCGTTTCGCGTGTCGGTGAGCGAAATGCTGGGGAAGAACAGGGAGCTGAGAGAGAGCTGTCGGAGATACGAGGGCGAAAAAAAATCCCTTGTTGGGCACTTGGAAGAGGTGAAGGAGAAGAGTTCACTCCAAGAGAAATCCCTCTTGGAGACTTCTGAGAAATTAGAGACATTCAAGGAAAAAACAAGGTGTTTGGAAGAATCTTGCAAGTCCTTGATGGAAAGAAATGATATTCTTGTTGATCAGCTGGAGAAGTTAACAGTGAATAATTCTATTATGGGGGGTTCTTTGACAGATGCTGAGAGGGTTATTGGGGAACTGAAGGAGAAGATTCAAGAGCTAACAGAGAATAAGAATGCTCTGGAGAGTTCTTTGAAACAAGCTGAGGGTGTGATTGGTGAAATGAAGGAGAAAAACTCCACTCTGGAGAGTTATTTGACAGAAGCTAAAGAAGTTATTAAGAAGGTGGCAGAGAATAATTCTATGCTGGAGAGTTCTCTGAAAGATGCTGAGGGGTTTATTGTTGAATTGAAGGGGAAGGTCCAGGAGTTAACAGAGAACAACTCAACTTTGGAGAGTTCTCTGAAAGATGCCGAGGGATTTATTGTTGAATTGAAGGGGAAGACTCAGGAGTTAACTGAGAACAACTCAACTCTGGAGAGTTCTCTGAAAGATGTTGAGGGATTTATTGTTGAATTGAAGGAGAAGATCCAGAAGCTAACTGAGAATAACTCAATTCTGGATAGTTCTTTGAAAGATGCTGAAGGGTTTATTTTTGAATTGAAGGAGAAGGTCCAGAAGCTAACTGAGAATAATTCAACTCTGGATAGTTCTTTGAAGGACGCTGAAGGGTTTATTTTTGAGATGAAGGAGAAGGTCCAGAAGCTAACTGAGAATAACTCAATTCTGGATAGTTCTTTGAAGGACGCTGAAGGGTTTATTTTTGAGTTGAAGGAGAAGGTCCAGAAGCTAACTGAGAATAACTCAATTCTGGATAGTTCTTTGAAAGATGCTGAGGGATTTATTGTTGAATTGAAGGAGAAGTTACAGAAGCTAACTGAGAACAACTCCATTCTGGAGAGTTCTATGAAAGACGCTGAAGGGTTTATTCTTGAATTGAAGGACAAGGTCCAGAGGCTAACAGAGGATAACTCAACTCTGGATAGTTCTCTGAAAAACTCTGAGATATTTATTGTTGAATTGAAGGAGAAGGTACAGATACTAACAGAGAATAACTCAACTCTGGATAGTTCCTTGAAAGATGCTCAGGGGTTTATTGTTGAACTGAAGGAGAAGGTTCAGATACTGACAGAAATGAACTCAACTCTGGATAGTGCCTTGAAAGATGCTCAAGGGTTTATCGTTGAACTGCAAGAGAAGGTACAGAAACTAACTGAGAACAACTCAACTCTGGATAGTTCTTTGAAAGATGCTCAGAGGTTTATCGTTGAACTGAGGGAGAAGGTCCGGATGGTTACAGAGAATAACTCCAGTCTGGAGAGTTCTTTGAAAGACGCTGAATGCTTCATTGTTGATCTTAAAGAGAATATCCAGACGCTTACAGAGAATAACTCAACTCTGGAGAGTTCTTTGAAAGATGCTCAGGGCTTTATTGCTGAACTTAAAGAGAAGGTCCAGACAATTACAGAGAACAACGCCACTCTGGATAGTTCTTTAAAAGATGCTCAGGGGCTTATTGCTGAACTTAACGAGAAGGTCCACAGGCTTACTGACAAAAACTCCAGTCTGAAGAGTTCTTTGAAAGATGCTGAAGGGTTTATTGTTGAACTGAAAGAAAACGTCCAGAGGCTTATAGATGATAACTCAAGTCTGGAGAGTTCTTTGAAAGAAGCTACAGAGACGATCAGGGAATCTGCAGAGAAGATCCAGAAGCTAACGGTGAGTCATTATATGATGGAGAATTCCTTGAAAGAAGCTACGGAGACGATTGGTGATTCGACAGAGAAGATCAAGAAGCTAGCAGAGAGTAATTCCCTGCTGGAAAGTTCTTTGACAGAAGCTAAGCAGACAATCGGTGAATCGACAGCGAAGATCAAGAAGCTAACAGAGAGTAATTCCTTGCTGGAAAGTTCTTTGACAGAAGCTAAGCAGACGATTGATGAATCGACAGCGAAGATCCAGAAGCTGACAGAGAGTAATTCCCTGCTGGAGAGTTCTTTGAAAAAAGCTACGGAGACGATTGGTGATTCAACAGAGAAGCTCCAGAAGCTAACAATGAGTAATTCTGGTTTGGAGAGTTCACTGACAGAAGCTAAGAAGATGATTGGTGGATTGATGGAGAAAATCCAGGGTTTTGTCCAGAGCCATGAAGATGAAAAGGTCGTTCTTTTGGATAATATTGGGAAGGAGGTTGAAAAAAGTGTGCTCTTGGAGAAGTCTTTGTCTCTCACTGGTGCTGAGCTAGATGCAGAGAGAGAGAAGAACAAGTATTTGGAACAATCATGCGCGTCTTTAAGCGCGAGAATCCAAGATCTAATGTTAGAGAACAACAGCTTGAATCAACGGCTCAGCGCCAGCGCTCAGAGCCTGGAAAATGTTTCAAAAAACAGCACGTTATTGGAAAAATTACTGAAGAAAGCAAACGAAGATATCGAGGGGATGAGAGTTGTACTATTTAGCTTGACAAGGGAGCTGGATGGCCTTCGGGTTTCGTTCAAGGACAAGGAGGCTACTCTTTTGGCTGATCTGGAAGGATTGAAATTGAAAGTAATATCTTTGGAAGAATCTTGCGATTCTTTGCACAGACGAATGTCCGAACTCATTGCCGAAAATAGAAATCTCGCAGATCAGTTGGAACAGATCACGAAGAACAACGCTTTGCTGGAGAACACTTTGACGTGTGCTTATGGCATGACTGAGCAGTTGAGGGAGACGATTCAAAGTTTAATCCAAGCCCATAAAGAAGAAAAAGATTTGCTTTTGGGGGAGTCAAAGAAACATACAGAAAACAATCTGGTATTGGAGAAGTCTCTCTCTGAAGTAAGATCCAAACTGGAAGAGTCTTGCGAATCCTTGAACAAAAAAATCCAAGAACTCACAGTGGAGAATGAAGGCTTGAGGCAACAGTTATCTTTTGTCAACCAGAGCTTGGAAGATGTTTCAAATAGTAGTTTACAGCTGGAGACTTCATTGTCAAATGCTAACGAAGAGAATAAGTTGTTGCGAGAGCAGTTACTTAGCTTAAATCTGGAGCTGGAAAGACTCCAAGATGGTTTCAAAGAGAAGGAGGCTTTTCTTACTGTTCAACAGGACGAGACGGCAGAGAAGAGTAGACTCTTGGAAAAGTCTCTTTTCGAGACTGCTGCTGAACTGGAAGGCCTGATATTAAAGGAAAGGTCCCTTGAAGAATCATGTGATTCCTTGAACATGAAAGTAGCGGAAACTCTACGTCAGCTGGAGGCCAGTTCTCAAAAGAACGTCATATTGAATGACTCCCTTACCGATGCTCACTGGGAGATCGAAGGCTTGAGAGAGAAGATGAAGATGATGGATGCTTCAGTGATCACCCTTGCTGACGAGAACTCTAACCTGCTCTCTGAAAAGATCTCTCTCTCCTCTCAGGTAAGACTCTTTTTATTTGATTATGATGAGTACCTGATTTTCTCTCTCTGACTATCACCTTCTTCTGTTTTTCTTCGAGTTTCTGTTTCCTTTGTTTTATTAATCACATGATAGACTTATGAAAATCTTAAACTTTCAGCTTGAAAGCACACTCGAATCTATCGAGACTTTGAGTAGAAGGCACATGGATTTGGAAGAGAAATGCCAGGATCTAGAGAGGGAAAAAAAATCAACTCTCGTGGCAGTGGGTGAGCTAAAATCTTCACTGTATCTTTCGCAACAAGATTCTCAGCGCAAGGATGAAGAACTTGAAGGGATAGAAGAAGAAATTTTAGAAACTCAAGTGAGATGCTTTATTCTCGAAATGCATCTTCTTCATGCAGGAGAATGCTTTCAAAAGCTTTCAAACGCGTTTTCCGGCATGAACCGAAAAAATCTTGACCAGGAGAAGGTGATTAGCTCCATTTCAGAGCATAACAAGAACTTGCAAGATGGAATCAATGCAGTTTTGGAGGTCCTGGGTATCAAAAGTGCAAGCAATGACGATATAATCATCGAAATCTCTGTTGTAAAAAAGCTTTTGTCGGAGACCATTGATGATAATTCCTTCTTGATTCTCAAAGATTCGATCAACACAACTCTTCTTCGACATTTGGGTTTTGATTTGATGAACTTGAAGTCAGAGAACAAAGTAAAGGGCGAGCAGCTGTTGGCTCTGGGGAGAGACAAGGTTGAGCTACATCAATCTAATACAGAACTGAGCCAAGTTGTTCATTCAGTTCAATGCAGGGAAGCTCAACTGATGGTTATCATTTCCGAGTTGAGAGATCAGATTGAAAATCTGGAGGGGGAGAACAGATCTGCCCTGATGGAAGTCATGAGCATGAGCTTTCTCTCTCTACTGTATGAGCAGCTGGCTCTAGAGAGAGAGATAATGTTGACAGATCTCCAGGAGAAGATGGAAGAGTTTACCCAGAATTATATTCTCTTGGAATCTCAAAAGGGTGTTCTTGAAGTTTCAGCCTATGGGCTGAGTCAGCAGCTTGAGTTTGGAAAAACCCTCTTGGGCAAGAAGGATTTGGAACTTGTTGAAGCCCTCCAAAGACTCAAAACCTCCGAAGAAGCCGATCAGAAACTGCGGGCCGACGTCGACGGCATTAGAGGGGAATTGAGTGATTCCGCTTGTTTGATAGATGAACTAGAGAGCAAGATCGGTGGCCTGATGGATGAGGTGGCATTGTATGAGGAAGAGATTTCCAAGCTGTGTTATGAAGCTCAAGTTTCTGCAGCATATGCGCAGATATTCGAGGATAAGATGTTTGAGCTGACGGAGAAGTATGATGAACTTGAGGAGAAATTGACTTTGTCCCAAGAGGGCTCAGATTCTCTAAACAGAGAATGTGGAGCGCTGAAGGAGACGTTGACGGCTTATCTTCCACTCGTGTTTACACTGCAAGAGAGTATGCGGGAGCTTGAAAATGAAATTTTTTCATCGTCAAGACAAAGCCTGTTGGAAGGAGACCTAGTGCAGGTATAATGTTCTCTTTTCCTTAATTCATCTAAAGCAAATGGAATATATCATCGAAGAGGAACAAAGGAAAAAAAAGATAAATCAGTGGAATTGAAAATCAAGCTGTCTTTCTGAAATATGATGTTTTTATTTCAGAGAACTCCAAGATAATTGGTAAACTTACCCATTTATATGCTAATCATCAAAATATGGTCACCATACTCTATGAATGTACTATGAAGAGCAAACCGACAGTATGCAGCATTAAGATATCTTGCACTGACGTTATTATTTCACCCTTCATTATCAATATTAGTATCCTAAAGATATTTCAAGACATAATTTCCAAGAGCGAGAATTATATTTTAATTATTACGGTTAACCCTATGTTGTTCGTGACATGAATATGTCACGAAGCTTGTCATGGGAAGCATCAACGTGTTGAAGTTTGTTTTTCTGGTTTAGCCCTTCATTATCAATGTTGTTAGTTTTAAGAGCATTTATGTGATTCAGCAATTTTCTTAATTGACAGTCTAGTTTGTCTTTCAAATTGACAAAGTTAATAAGAGAGAAAATATGACTGTTAGATTGTTTGATACAATACTTGCGGCTCCCCTTCAGGCCCTCATTATTGTTACTAACAATTTAAGAAATTTCATGCCTTGTCAGAATAACAATCAAACTTTCGCATTTAACATGATTTGGAGAGGAAAAACCCCATAACTTCCACAGCACTTCCAATAACACCAGTAACTAAAATCAGTTCTTTTCCTTTTTCAGGAAGAGTCAACAGCTTGCCCACCCCTGAAGAAAACTAATCCTCCATCAGATAATATTCCCAGCGCCACCGACCCCAATGGGATTGTGGGTCTCCAGAAACTACAGCATCAGATCGAAGCGCTCCGAAAACTGATTAGATCGTCCGATTTTTCGATGCAATCGGAACTTGGCAACAAGAACGGGGAGAAAATTGTCATCATTCGTGATTTGGTAGAGGGCATAAGAAGAGAAGGGAGTGAGTCGACCACCCAACATCATGCCCACATGGCAGAAAACTACGACATCAGCGATCAGATGCTAAGATTATGGGAGACTGCAGAAACAGACACCAGCAAAACTGTAACAGGGAAGGAAGAAAGAGGGAACTCGTCTTTTGGATTGATGAGAGAGAATGAAGGAGTTGTTGACCGGATGGGTCAACTAGGAAAAGTGAACTCTCGGCATGACTGGAGCCAAAGGATGTCAGACCGCCTATCGGGTGATGCGCACAGGCTACTGGTTCTCCATGACAGTATCCAGGAGCTGAAGGCCCAGATGGATAAGCTTGCCTCTTTGGGTAAAAAGTCAACAGAGCGTAAGACCCAGATGGAAAGATTTAGGGTTTTGGGGAGAAAGTCAGCAGAACCAAAGTCCCTGATAGAAAAGTTTATGGTTTTGGGTAAACAGTCAACGGAACAGGACACCCAGACGGAGGTGTCTGAGAATTTGGGCAGAAAGTCAACAGGATCAGAGACCCAAGTAGATGATTTTGAGGTGTCGAGTAAAAAGTCAACGGAAAGTTTTGGGGTTTTGGAGAAAAAAGAGATGAGGAATCCCATGGAAAAGATCGGTGCTTCAGGGAAATGGTCAACAGAGCAGAACTACCAGACCATGGCGATGCGGCTTAGGAGGATCGACGAGGAGGTGTCTGCGATGGTCGATGTCAATGCTGACTCAGCACAGCAAGCGGAGAGTTTGATTGGGGAGGAGAGGAGGGTCAACGCTGACCAGAAGAAGCAGGTATTTGAATTGGTGCAGAGGGGGTCGGAGAGGATCGGTAAGCTGGAACTCGAGCTCCAAAAGATAAGATACATAGTATATAAAATAGTTGAGGAGAGAGAAGCAAGGGGCAAAGGTGGAAGGAGGCCGCCGAGGACGATGCTCAGAGATTATCTCTACGGCCGACGAGAAGGTTCTGGAGAGAGGAGAGGATGGCTCTATGGCTGTTGTATCCTCCCAGATGCTGGAAAGAAGTGACAGGACTTTGCTGGAATGGTTTTGTATAGTTATTTCTCTCTATTTGTGGCTGTTGCATCCTCACAGATGCAGAAAGGGAGTGGCAGGGGGGTTCTCTGGAAGGATTTTGTATAGTTTTTTTTTCTCTCTCTATTTAGAGAAAGAGAGAGGGACTGCCTGAGTTGAACAAACGTTACTTAGTGGAGAATGTCTTATGTTCAACACAATATCATTGCTCCTGAAAAGCTTAAAGAAGCATCACATTTATCTAAATTCCACCTTTCCATGGAACCCCTTAGTCCTATTTACCCACGCCTGAAAATTGGTAGTCCAGGGAAAGTTTAATTTCCTAGCTATCAAATTTTGTATAATCATTTTTCTCTCCATCTAGTGGGAAGAGAGAAAGAGATGAACCGCTTTAATTGAAAATGCTTTTGAGAAGAGTGTCATAAGTTTAGCACAATATCTTTGTTCCCGAAAAAAGATGAATAAGCATCACAAATCTTGGCCCTCTTAACTCATACTCAAAAGCAATCGAATTTCCAAGGCTGAAAATTTTTGTAATTTGGTATAATCAATGTGGATAAAAATACCTGGAGTAGTGAAACGTTCAGTGTACTGCAACAGATTAATGGGAGAAAAGCTCGCTCCGGAGTTAAAGAGACTTGTGGAAGGCGGTCTGAAATTTAGCAACGCTCCGTTATTTCATGGTCGGCTTTCCCAAAAAGATGGTCGCACTTAAGACAAGAGTTCATCTCGATGGATGTCAATATGTCAAAAACTGTACTCGGAAAATATCTCTCTATTGAGTTGTGGATAAACCAGCACAATGGCAGGATTCACGTGAGAAGCAATACATAAATTAGAAAACTTATTTGGTGTGTAGCAGGAGGAAAAAAATGTATCTCTTCTTCAAACGGAAATCATTTTCTTCGAACGGAAGAATAGTTGGATGAGTAAAAAGATAGTAAAGACATTAGGAACGGGGATGTAGGAATGAAGTACGAAAATAAAATGATTTATATTCCTTGGTCCAATGTCAGTTATGAAATAGAAAGTGGTGGATATGTTTCGCATGACCAGAGTCAGGGTTGGGCGGTCTGGTCCGGTTAGTTAACCAACCTACCACCAACCCTCCTGAGTGGGATCAGGTAGAACTACTTAAACATGTTTAGTTTGATAACTTCTAGAGTATATATGATTTATATAATCTAATCAATTCTTACTAGGCCAACTGGACCGGATAACCTGATCCAGTCTGCCAACCCAAATGAATAAATCGGCTTATTTGGCCAACTGTGTCAAGTAACCCGACCTAATAACTGAACCCTAGTGGTGGTATAGAGAAAATTCAAGGCCGGTTTTGTAGAAAATAAAGAAATAATAATAATTGAGGAAGAATAAGTTGCTCACAGAGGTAGAGCTCTTCATTAGCTCCCGTATCGCCATCGTAGCATAGCAAGAAGCCGAGAGCGTAAACCCTAATTTCAAGGCCTTGCGAGCTGGGGGAGCCGCAGCCTGCTCAGACTCTTCCAGGTTGCAAGTGTAGTTTTTTTCGCTAAATTCCAAAGATTTTCCAGAGATGATTTCCAGATCTGTCTCTGACAAGGACTTATCTTCGTCCGTGTAACTGAGCAATTCCCTGAATGGAACAAGTAAACAAATAAGAAAATAAATTAATGGAAGGAGAGGAGAAGAAACACTTAAAACATGTTTGCAGACCAAGTGAAGTCGGAAGGGCGATGGAAAACATGCCGGTAACCTCCTTTCAAAGAGGTGATAGAGAATTCCCTGTTAAGAAAATCAGATGGACGATTAAATTAAAAAGAAAAGGCAGCTTTT
This sequence comes from Wolffia australiana, assembly GCF_029677425.1. Taxonomy (NCBI): domain Eukaryota; kingdom Viridiplantae; phylum Streptophyta; class Magnoliopsida; order Alismatales; family Araceae; genus Wolffia; species Wolffia australiana. Next base: position 2,092,144 of record NC_135838.1, read on the forward strand.
GAGAGTAGGTTTGATGTCATTGAACCCTAGTAAGAAAATCATATGGACGATTAAATTGAAAAAAAGCAGTCTTTGGGAGAAGAATTTGCCTGCCCACAAGTGACAATGATGTTGTTGTTGTCATCATCATGATGGATAACGACGATGACTCGTCATTGTCCTCACCTTATTCCCTCTGCTTTTACTCTTTCAGATAAAGTTCCGTATCGTCCGGGACGTGGACGATGGACGGGATGGCACGAAGTCCATCCTATGTCCCAATTTTTATAGTTTGTCTAAATCGTCCCGTCCAGTATTTGTCCCGTCCTATTTTTTTTCATCCACATCCTGTCCCATCCGAAACGTCCCGTCCGACGTCCCAGGATGAAACAGGGCGTGCGTCAGCATTAGACCACTTAGAAATTGACACGTGGCGCAGCACATGCGTGGGGCAGCTGGACTTGTCAGGCGCATACTATACTCCCACAGGACGAAATAACCGTTCCGTCCCCCGTCCAAGGCCCCAGGCGAGACGGTTATTTCATCCATGGACAAAGCAATAGTCCCGTCCGGGGACGGGCGGATGATTCTTCGTCCCGTCAATCGTCCGCAGTCCTGGACAGGACGATTTTTTCGTCCACGGACGAAATTACCGTCCCATCCTCATCCCTGCACTTTACTTTCAGATGACAAGGGTTACTGACGAGGTGTAAACTTCTTTGTCATTCATATGAGGCTAGGATGACGAGGACGAATTCATCATCGTCATCCATAGATGAGGAACTCATCGTTGTCTGCAAAATCTATTTGATTGGATGGGAGAGAACGGGAGAATGGCTACTTAGCGGTGTGGACGGTCTTGTTCAGTTTAATGCCATCCTGAAAAAGGAAAGATCCAATGAATGGAAATTGACTCATAAATGTACGGTATCAAAATTTTAAATGATTCTTAAAAATTAAAAAAACTGTCATTTTTAATGTCTTGCATTCGGGAGATCCTCCACTCCAGAGGAAAACTCAGCCGATCTGGCCAGTCTTGGCATATTCTCCTCGTTGACTCTCTGTGTACTCTCTCTCTCTGATCTCTTCCCTAAGTCGATGGCTCAAATATTACTGATATTTCTTGAAATCCTTGGAGTTTTTGTTTTAGATCCGCTCTCTTTAAGTCCAGTATATAGAAGCGGTCCCCCACTCTCCACATTAAAACGGTTTTCATTTTACTGTCACAAAATTTAATCTCAATCACTTTCTTTTGATGAGGCAAAAATAATCAAACGATAAAATCAAGAAATAGCAACAGAAAAAAAGCATAGAAAAGCTGATTGAACACAGAATCTGTATTAGACTGTAAAGAGGATGATGTAAATAGATTCGAAATAAAATGTTTGATTATAGGTGGATAACCTATCAATATTAATTACCATTAGACTGTATTCACTTTCTTTACACTTATTCATAATATATCAACATTGAGCATAATCTCAATGTTTATTAACTAATATTTTATTTTACTAATTCAAAATAAAATGCATACAGAACAATAAGATAAATAAGTGGTAAGAAACATCATTACCTTCTCAGCTACCTCTTGATAGATTCTAGCAACGTCATTTTCTGGATAGTGAACGCTTGACCTATTTATTAAGATAAAAGTCACGGCCTTTTTTTCTTTAAAATGAATTAGAATGAAAAATATTAGTTACTGCAAAACAACTGAATCAGGCACCACCATCTTTATCTTGAACTCATGGTGTGGTTTAGAATATGCTCACCCTGGTAAAGGAAGAACAACGTCAGCCAATGTGTACTCTCCTTGAGAAAGATCACCAGCATCCAGAATCTAATAATAGGATAGGGGATTAGAATTAATGAATTAGTAACGATAAACCCTTTAGGAATGGCAAAACAAAACCAAACCAATATCATCATTGTCCTTGATATTCATTTTTACCTGGATGACGATGACATTGACGAGATCATCATTGCCATTGTCATTAGACCATTGGTGATGCACTAGCCTTATCATACATAAGGCAGACTGATACGTTCTTTTAGAGAACATATCGGTGATGCACCAAAAGAGGCAACAATAATAGGGTGTGTAGAAGCCAAATGAGGATTGATGGATTGAGAAGAAAACTCAAAAATTCTTGTTAGGTCTTTTGGTTACATAACGAGTGTACATATAGAGAGTAGTAGAGTAAGAGAGAGAGAGCCACACAGGGGTACAAAAGTAATTTGACAACTACATATTCAACAGTCCCCCTCAAACTGGTGAGTGGATATCATCCATGCCCAGTTTGCCGCACAATTCTTGGAAACGCGGAGCGGGCAGGCCTTTGGTAAGGATATCAACCAACTGCAAGGCGGAGGGAACATGTGATATATAAAATTGGCCGGACTCGAGCTTCTCCTTGATGAAGTGCCGATCTACTTCGACATGTTTAGTACGATCATGTTGTACCGGATCATGGGCAATGCTGATAGCCGACTTGTTATCACAGAACAGTTGAGTAGGTTGATCACACGACAGCTTCAATTCTGTGAGAAGATTGGTGATCCATAATCCCTCGCATATGCCTTGAGCCAGAGCACGATACTCGGCTTCAGCACTAGAACGAGAGACAACAGTTTGCTTCTTACTTCGCCATGTGATAATATTCCCCCCAAGGAAGGTGCAGTAACCCGTGGTAGAGTGGCGGTCAACATGCAAGCCAGCATAATCCGCATCTGTATAGACATCTAACTGAAGACCACCTCGACGCTTGAATTGCAGCCCGAGACCAACAATACCTTTGAGATAATGAAGTACGCGGTTGACAGCATGCATATGACAGGCCTTTGGTGAATGCATAAATTGACTTAAGACGCCCATAGCATAAGTAATGTCAGGACGGGTGTGAGTGAGATAGAGTAGCTTCCCCACCAAGCGTTGATACCGTCCTTGATCAACGGCCTCCTCGTGGTCCCCTAGAGAGAGCCGGTGGTTTGCCTCAATGGGAGTAGGAAGAGGTTGGGAGTCCGCCTTGCCAAGTTCTTGAAGAAGATCAATAATATATTTCCGTTGGCAAAGAAAAATCCCAGTTGAAGAGTAGTCGACTTCAATGCCGAGAAAGTAACGCAGGACACCAAGATGTTTAATGTCAAACTCACCAACGATATAAGTCGCCAAGTGAGCGGCAGCCTGTGAGTCATTTCCCGCAACAATAATATCATCCACGTACACAAGAAGGATGGTGACTCCCCCGGACGGGGAATGACGGTAGAAAAGTGTATGGTCACCATTGCACTGAGAATAGCCAAATAAGGTCATAGAGTGCGTGAAACGGCCGAACCAAGCCCGAGGAGATTGCTTCAAGCCATAGAGAGCCTTCTTGAGACGACACACCAAGGGAGTGGCCGAAGGGGGCGCCACATAACCTAGAGGCAAGGCCATATAAACTTCCTCATGGAGATCACCATGAAGAAAGGCGTTCTTAACGTCGAACTGTTGAAGGGGCCAATTATGATGAGCCGCAAGGACGAGAAGAAGACGAACCGTGTTCATCTTAGCGACGGGAGCAAATGTCTTCAAATAATCAACACCGAATTGTTGAGTATAGCCCTCAGCCACAAGACGTGCCTTGTACCTCTCAAGAGTGCCATCGGACTGATATTTGAAGGTGTAAACCCATCGACATCCAACGAGGTGCTTGCCAGACGGTAAAGAGACCAGATCTCACGTCCGGTTCTTACCCAAAGCAGCTAATTCCTCATCCATAGCACGTCGCCAGTCAGGGAGGCCAATGCTTCAGCCACAGTCTTCGGAATGGGGATAGAATCGAGACGGGTAAGAAGAGCACGGTAGGACGGAGAGAGGCGAGAGGAAGAAAGATAATTGGCTAACAGGTATAAAGGAGTGGAGGTGCAACGGCGAGGGGCTTTGCGGAGGGCAATAGGAAGATCATCACCCGAGGGGGAAGAGATCGGATCAGGGGTGGATGAGGATGGAGGTGGCGGGGCAGGAACAGGCAAGAGGGAACGCGGACGGCGGTGTTACATGGTGCCATCAAATTTAGAGGGAGGAACCAAGGGAGGAGAAGAAGATGAAGATGGTATAGGAAGGGAAGACAAGGATGGAAGGGGTACAAGGAAATCCAGGGAGTCAGCACATGAAGGAGAAGTAGAAGGAGAAGGAGAAGTAGAGGAAGACGAAGAAGAAACATAAAAAGGAGTGGATTCGTCAAAGGTTACATCTTTGCTGACAATGAAGTGATTAGTAGAAGGATGATAACACTTATATCCTTTTTGATGAGATGAGTAACCCACAAAAACACATTTGAGTGCCTTAGCGTCAAGCTTATCGCGAGTGGGATGATGATTAGGGACGTAGCAGGTGCACCCAAAGATCCGGGAAAGGAGGTGAGTTTTCAAGGAAACCGTGGGGTAGGAGTGATGGAGAGCGTCAATAGGGGAGACATTAGAGAGGACACGAGAGGGGAGACAGTTGATGAGATGGACGGCAGTGAGAGAGGCCTCCCCCCAGAAAAATTTAGGCATGTTCATGTGAAGAAGAAGGGAACGAGTGGTGTTAAATATATGTTGAAACTTTCGTTCCGCAAGCCCATTTTGTTGAGTGTATGGGCAAGAAGTTTCATGAACGATGCCATGGGAGGTGAAGAAGGCGGAGAGGGTGGAGTTAACGTAATCACGGGCATTATCGGAGCGAAAGCGTTGGAAGGAGGTAGCAAATTGAGTTTGGATTAAAGCGTGGAAAGAGATGACAGTTTGGGAAAGGTCGGATTTATTTTTGAGAAGGTATGCCCATGTAACGCGAGTAAAATCATCCACCAAAATCGCCAAATAGCAAGCACCCGAAACACTCGGAACGGAAGCAGGCCCCCATAGATCACTGTGAATGAGAGTGAAAGGAGACGTCGAACGTGAAGACGGATCTGAGGAAGAATATGTGGTGCGAGTGTGTTTAGCTAACCGACATGGTTCACAAACAAATCCGTCCACAGGACGTCCATAAAATAGACGAGGAAACATAAGTTTCAAGGTAGAAAAAGAAGGGTGGCCCAAGCGACGGTGAAGAAGCCAAAGAGGATCCGATGCCACCGTGGAGAGAGCTACGCCGAGAGTAGAGACAGAAGGAGAGGCGGGTGAGAACGATGGAGAATGTAGAGACCGCCACGCCCCTTAGCAAGTGTAGTCGTCTGCCCCGACACCTTATCATGATAGAAGCAGGAATTAGGAGTGAAATAGACATCGTGACCAAGATCTCGGACAAGTTGATGAAGGGATAAGAGATTCAGGGTAAGACGAGGAACGTGAAGGACATGGCTAAGGGTAAGGGAGGAGGTCAATTGGACAGTTCCCACACCGGCCACAAGAAGGAGAGTACCGGATGCAGTACGGACGTGATGAGGCCAAAGAGAAGGGCGTAGGTAAGGAAACATTGGGAGAAAGGAGACATATGAGCGGTGGCACCGGAATCAACTATCCACTGTACATAGGAAGAGGAAGAAGGGGTACCTTGATGAACAAAGGAAGTAGAGTCCATGAATTTGGATTGAAGAAGCTGGCGAAGTTGGTTGATTTCATCATGGCGAAGCTGGGCGACCTTTGAGGATGAGGCTTCTGCAGTTGGCGGAGCAGTTGACTGAGGTATCTCAGTGATAGACGTAGGAGGCATGAACTGCCCGGACTGGGAAGGAAAATGAGAGACCAAGTGGCTTTGATGGGCATTCTTCCGTTGGAGCTTGTAACATGTCTCCTTGGTATGCCCGCGCTTCTTGCAATAGTTGCAGAAAATAGAAGAATTGGCCAGAGCACTATGGCCTGTAGACACCGATTGTTGGACCAGGGAGTTCATGTTGGATGACGACACCTTAGGAGAGGACATATACGGTGACACCGCTGTAACAGGTGTAGGTCGTGAGCTCTCAAGCTGCTTAACAGCCATCGTCGAGGCGGGTTCGGAATGGAACAGGCCGAGGCGAGTTTCCACCATCTGAACCTCTACCAAGGCTTCCTTCAAGGTAGGAACCTTCTCCCGATGAAGGAGTTGGCCACGTAAAGACTTGTATTCAGGATTCAATCCCATGAGGAATTTGAACACCCGAAGCTGGAGAACATATCCACGGTCAACCGAATGTGGGTCGGGAGGCATGTAGTGGTCCAATTCAGCCCAAAGAGACGACAACTCCAAATGATAGGCCTGAACAGAGCGTGGACCCTGGGTCAAGTTCATGGAGCGAGTAACGAGGTCATAAATAATGGCCAAGTTATTCCGCTTAGAGTGGGATTCTTGAGCGGCGTCCCAGATCTCTTTCGCTGAGTTTAAGGACAGAAATTCAGCAGCATATGAGGAGCTGATACTGTCGAGCAGCCACCGGTGGACTACACCTTCGACATCAAGCCATTGCTCATAGTGCGGAGCAGTAGGAGACGGCGGAGCTTCCACAAGATGCTTCATGAGCTTCCCTTTCAACATAATCTGAACATATTGACGCCATTGAAGAAGGTTCAACCCCATGAATCGGAATACGCATACGTGGCAACGAGTAGTGTATGGGGCCCAAGTCAGATGAGTGAGGACAGTATCCCCGAAGGAGGAGCGACCGTAGAAGTGGTAGAATCGGTGGAGGCCATAGTATAGAATACCTGAGTAACACGGGATACCGAAGAACAACTGAAATAGCCAACCCAGAGAACGACCAAGACAATGTTCGAAGTCGATGTCAAACTTGGCAGTCAAAGATGGCGCCGAACAATCTCAAGTTGAAGGAAGTCAAAGTTGGTAGGTCGAAGACTGCCGAAATTGATGGGATCGGCAATGTCGAGTAGAAGACCACCAAGGATAGAAGACCCCAACAGTAGAAGACCACTGATTGTCGCCATCCCTTTCAATTGTCAAGTAGAAGACCCCGGCAATGTTGAGCCAAGGGGTACCTGATGAAGCCAAGGAGTACCCGATAAGCCAAGGAAAAACTCGAGTAGAGTAGACGACCAAGTACTCGGTGGTTGAGGCCGAGGAGAGAGAGCAGACAACCAAGATTGACAGGGCGAGGAGGCCGTTGACTGCCAAGAACTTTAAGGGCGGCGAGAATCACGAACACCAAGGGAGAATCCGCTAAGATCCGTCGCAAGGGAATGTGAAGCCAGGAAGACCGCCAAGAGGAAGAAGAGCCCTCTCGGCCGTCGATTCCGAGCTGTAGACGGTGATTCACAGCCGTGAAGAGTACCCAACCCGACTCCTCGACTTTGAATCTCGGCCGTGGATTCCGCGAGGATTCCCGTGGACTTCGGTCACAGAATTCCACAAGAAGCCACGAGGAGGAAGAAGCCACGAAGAGGAAGACTACCAAAGGGAGTTTGAAGCCAGAGACCTGACGGTGAATCCCGTGGAAGTTCAATGGCGAATCCCGTGGCCAAATCCGGTGGCGAGAATCTTGAAGAACAATGTAGAAATCCAGAGAATCCTATGGCAGAGGTTGACGAGCTTGAGAACCAAGCTCTGATACCATGTAGAAGCCAAGAGAGGATCGATGGATTGAGAAGAAAACTCAAAAATTCTTGTTAGGTCTTTTGGTTACATAACGAGTGTACATATAGAGAGTAGTAGAGTAAGAGAGAGAGAGCCACACAGGGGTACAAAAGTAATTTGACAACTACATATTCAACAGGGTGCAGTGAGGGGGGGGGGGGTTCCTATAAATAAAAGGGAGAGGGGAAGATGCAGGTACGGATTTCTTTTCAAGAAAAGGGGTTTCTCTTCAAGGCAGCTGGGCTGAGGTTGGTTCATGGAAGATTCCTGCAACCAGAGGACAGCAAGGACTGATCATCTGACTCGTATGGTGCAACATTCTTCTTTCCTCTAATCTCCTTCATTCTATCATGCATCTACTGTTGAAATTGGTTCTTCCTCTCTGATTTGAGTGGTATTGAGCCATCGTTAGACATTTTTTCTTTTCTTAGGACACCCCTCATTTGTTTTTTAACAATTACACTACATGTTATTAATTAAGATATTTTTTAACATCTTAATCATAAAAAGCTACCAATTTACTAAACATAAGAGGTCATCATATCCAAAAGATAGAGATCCATTCTCCTCTCGTCGTTAGTGCAGTTGTCTCTGCTCCATGTCTGGCTTGGCACATCAGAGATCGGTCATGGTTATTCAGATGACTTCTAGACATACATCTTGATATTCTGGATTGGAAGGTTATAGTTAGGATAGAATCCATCCAGAGGTTTTCCCAGACAATACCAAGGAGGTATCACAGAAAAATGACGAGAACGAGAAGATGATGAGAGGACAAAATAATCTAATACACAATGTTTGCCTGTAAATGTGACTCAGCTTGATGACATAAAGGCAATTAAGATTTTTCATAGAATGTTAGTGATAGACTATCCCTAATGGGCTAATGGGCCCTATTCTATAAGCCCATTAGCCCTATTATCCTCTCTCCCTCTTAGGGTACATATACCCTTACATGTACTCTGTTCATGTTATGTCATTATATTCTTCTTCTCTTCCCCAACATGGTATCAGAGCAATGGAGATGCCTCTCTCTTCTTCCGTCACCGCCCGACCGGTGTCTCCATTCTTGCCGTGTACGTCGACGACATCCTTATCACGGGATCTGATGCTGCCGAAGCTGTCCGCCTCAGCACTGCCTTGGCTAAGGAGTTTGAGATCAAGGCCCTAGGCCTTCTTCGCTACTTCCTTGGTCTTGAGGTAGCCTACACCCGTGGGATCTTCGTCTCGCAGCAGAAATACGCCGTCGACTTACTGGCACTGACAGGGATGACCGATTGTGCGCCGGTGAGCACTCCCATTGATCCCAACGTGAAGTTGGGCAAAGGGGAGGATTCGCCGCTGACGAATTCCCACCAGTATCAACAGCTGGTGGGGAAGCTCCTCTACTTGACGCACACTCGGCCCGACATCGCCTTCGCCGTCAACCTGCTCAGTCAGTTTATGCACTCCCCACGGGAGATTCACCATCAGGCCGCCCACCGGGTCCTTGCGTACCTGAAGGGCTGCCCCGGAAAGGGCCTGCTCTTCCCTCGCAGCACTGACCAGACAGTGAAAGTCTACACTGATGCTGACTTTGCCGGCTCCGTTGTGGATCATCGGTCTACCACGGGCTACTGCACGTTTGTTTTTGGCAGTCTCGTCAGCGGGAAAAGTAGCAAGCAGGACAAAGTCTCCCGTTCTAGCGCCGAAGCTGAGTACCGCGCACTCGCCGATGGGCCCTCTGAGGGCCAGTGGATCTACGGCATCCTTCACGATCTTCGCGTGGAGTATGCTGGCCCGATTCACTTCTTCTGCGACAACAAGTCGACGATCGCGTTGGCCAAGAACCCTGGACAACAGGGCCGCATCAAGCACATGGAGCGCAACCGCTACTTCTTCAAGGAGCGAGTTGACGAAGGGATCTTTGACCTGGACTTTGTTGCATCCGCCGACCAGGCAGCGGACGTCCTTACCAAGGGACTCTCCCGCCCTCTTCTTCAATGTGCCGTCTCCAAGCTCGGTATGGAAGATATCCATACTTCGCTTGCAGGGGGGTGTTAGTGATAGACTATCCCTCATGGGCTAATGGGCCCTATTCTATAAGCCCATTAGCCCTATTATCCTCTCTCCCTCTTAGGGTACATATACCCTTACATGTACTCTGTTCATGTTATGTCATTATATTCTTCTTCTCTTCCCCAACATAGAACTAGTAATTTGTCTGTCACAGGATGACAGTGACAATGACAGGTCTTTCCTCATCATCCTCATTCATACAGAGCTAGATAATGATGAAAATAACGATACCATCATTTTCCCCCAGCCTTATTCTTCAATAGATAAAAGTTACAGCAAGATTGTATCACACAGTGGAATCCAAGATAATTAATTATATCAAAAAAATATTTACAAGAAACCATGTTTTGACTACCTTCACTGGACGAGCATTTTCACTAGCAATTATGTCATCATCTTCCTCCCCCTCATCAGTAACACCGCCATTCAAATCTCGAACCTCAACAGGATCCGGGTTTGGCAGTCGTACAGGGGCCCCTTTGCAGTAAACCAAGTCACCAAGAACAACTTGATCAATACCTGCACAGAAAAGATCAAACTTACGTTACGGGACATTAATATCATAGCAATATAACAGTAAACTTTGGTTTTGAAAAGGACCAGGGGGGAGGAATACATCCACAGCATAATTGAATCACATAAATATGACCTCTATCTTTTACATCAGCAGTAGGCTCCTGCTGGGATCCCCAACTGTATTGAGGTTATTTTCCGCATTTTCCCCTAGACTGGTTTTCTCTTTAAATAATTGTTGCCATCACCTGAGTTAGGCAGACAAGAAGTCCATTGGAATTCGGGCAGATGATCCACTTGAGCGGGCAAATGCACAGATCCAAGACTGTTTCATTGATTTTGTTTATGTTTATTTCTATCTATCTCTTGATGTTTCCTTCCAAGAGCATTCTTCAATAGTGATGATTGTCATCCGTTATATCTGCACCAGACACTGGGTCTTCCTTGGTACTCAGTAGTTGGAGGTGTAATTTCAAGTATATCTGTTAGCCAGCCTTCCTTATTTCGTTTATTTCTAGTCTCCTGTTTTCCTCTGTTCTTTATATTTGAATGTGGACCACATGCTATACGTGGACCCATGTGAAAGGCTTACCGGGTAAGTTACTTATTCTCTCATGTGAGAGAATAAGTAACTTAAGATAGATGGGTCCCGCTCATTTAACTACACCGGCTAGTATTTAAACCGGTTACAATGAGAAATCCAACATATCATTTTTCCATCCGTAAACACTGGCTTTGTAAGAAAGACATGAGGAGACACAGGAGACATGATACGACCCCAATGTATCTAGGTCTCTTTTGTCATTCAGCCCAATAGGGGCATGTAGGTAATTTGGACCTTATGTAATTCCTTTAAATAGGACAGCCCTCCCTTGAGGAGGGCAGCCAAGAAGTATCACAAAATGTGTCTGGCTCCCTGGCAATGCCCATTCTGCCACTATCTTCCCTCCGGCGACGCCCACTCCATCGAACCATCCCTTAAGCGACGTCCACTCCGCCTGCCTCTCATCATGCTGAAGTCCTGGCATCTTCTCCCTCCCTTTCCGTCTTCTCCCCGATACGAACTTGCAGGTTCATATCAAGACACCAGAAGGACAGCTGCTTAGGAAGGGTGCATTAGAACAATAAATCAGATCAGAATGTCAAGTAATATATATTAATGAAACAACAAAGACACCAGAGATAATTTCCTGACAAGGGAGAGATGACATGACGGCTAAGACCAGATGACCATGGGAATCAGTGAGCGGTAGAGTGGTAGTATTTTCTACTGACCTTGTCTATTGATAAGAACATTGGTTTAATTATTGGGAAAGATATAGAGAAGATTAAGAATGAGCAGAATGGATGCATCCAGAGAGGATACATGGCAGGATGGACAAGCTCATTCATATGCTCTCATATTTTCTCATTCAAGAACTTGATAAGTTGTCAATTCAGATGATCACCCAATGAGAAGCGCTAACATCTTATTTTCCAATTTAATGGCCAATGTGATAAAATTACCTCACATAGGTTCACTAACCTCTCCCATCTCTCTCTCATGCATTTCAATCGCTCTCATCTCTCTCTATCAAATCACGGGGCATAATAAAATTTGCTAATTGAGAGGCATATGTGCTAATTCAGAACCCTGCTCCTAGCGGCAGTGTGAGAACCTTACCGTATCGTTGTACCCTCAAACTTGCAGCATGGTTCCACAAATAACTTTGATAGCTGTGCACATACCTACAGTTGAATATAAAAATAAAGTTATAAGAACCTTAAGGAGGGAGGGGAATGAAAAATTAAAAATCAAAGGTACAAATCGATAATCGCAAAGATAAGTCAAAATAATATATGATTTGAAGCCGAATAATTTTATGCTAAATATCTTGAATACAGCCAGAAAAATTATCAAAGATAAAATTTGGTAAATACCAGAGGTTACGAAAAAAGATTCCTGAACATTAATACATAAAGTGATCCCGATATTTGTAGGGTACTTTGGCAGTTTCATGCTCAATTTAATACAATCTGGTTCGCTTCAGGAACCTGTAGAGGTAGTTGGGGCTGCACAGGAGGAGAAAGAGCAGGCTAAAGGGGGATTATTCTATGCGTTGTTATCAGTGGATATTAATTCAGAAAAACTGATGATATTTTCACCAGCAGGTATAGCCTGTATAGGCTTGTTAAAAAAACTATTAAATCTGGGTTTGTAGACACCTACTAGGATAGATCTGAAATACTGCAGAAAAAGAAGTAAGAAATGCAACGAAACCAAAGCTACCCATCTGTCCAAAGTGCACAGGCCAAATCAACAAACCCTACTGGTCTATGAGCCTTCCTTCTAATATACAATATACCTTGGTTTCTTGAGTGTTCAAATGTTTCGATTTGTTTGGTTATCTGTGTTCTATATGTATAATATCACCAATCAAGTTACCCTACACAGTCTGTCTCCAAATGGTTATGTTGCTCTGCATCCTCTGGAGGCCTTATACCCACATGGAAGGTTTGCTCCGTGGGCCACCTGTGAAGCTGAAGATTCAATGGCGCTCTCTCCTTGTGTTTCCAATCCCAACAAAGTGGGACCCATTCGTGGTTCCTTATTTTCTCGCATGCACGCTTTGGTTCCCAATGCACATGTTACCCGCAGCCGCCCCATGGGGATCCCCACCTTCCGGTGCCACCCTCAATGAAACCACAGACGACTGTAGGACACTGCCAGGACAATCACTGTGAATGGGTCTGCCTCCTCTGCCACCACCTCAACCCAGCTACTGCACAACCCCCCCCTCCTTCCGGTGGGATTTGCAAACCCACTTCTTCCACCATGGGCGGCTTCCCTTCCTCTGGTAGTACGGGCTCATATTCTTGTGGATCCAAAGCCTCGATGACAATCTACCTCCTCAAATTCTCTTCCTCCACCATGGCCATCAATGACTTGGGCAACCCCTTGTTGTCACTCCACTGCAACAGAAGGCATCCTAGTGAAGCTTTGAGAAGGTATCGACCGAGATGGTCTAACCACAGAGTGTGGATGTGAGGCAGCTTATGGATCTGGGAGCTGAGCTGCTCCTGCTATCTGAGCGCACATCCAGGAATCGCAAGTAGACCTGTGTGTCATGCCTGCTGTGATCACCCACCAAAACGATGCATCAGAAACTCCTCCCTCCCATGGCCACGCCCTCCACATGACACCCTCATTCACTCGCCCCCTACGCTTGAGTACCTTCCTCCACATGATCTCCTTGATAGCGATTCGTTTGTGAAAGAGCAGTTTTGTTGGGAGAATTTAGAATGAAACTTTGCTCATAGAATGATGCATGTTGGGTTCCAGACCAGTATGAAGAAGATTTTATAGATAGTCACCGATTATTTGAAAACAGTTGAGTTAAACTGGTGATATAGCGTTCGCAAGCAAACCATGCATGTTGGTCTCATGTTTAAACCTGTGTGGGAACAACCAATTTCACCTCTCCATATTCCCAGCACTCCTCTCTATCATCATTTTAATGCATTTCCTCTCTGTGCACATCAACCATGAAACTGGTTCCTTTCTCTCTTTTGTCACACCCGTCAAGTCAGAAGCCTATCCAGACCAATGAACTTCTTTAAGCCGAGAAGTTAATAGTCTTATGATTCCTCCGGAAGCAAAATTGAATCACCTTCCAATTACTTTGATGCCAGAGAGGTCATCTCATAGAATTAATTCTTCTTTCTCCTCAATACCTCATAGAAATAATATTCTATTTTTTGTCTCACACCATTACACTCTTGACTAATGTCTTTCGATTTTATTCCTCTAATACTCAATGTAGTGCTCCAATTCTATCGGATATTCCCGAAGGAACAGAGTCAATGTGGCAATGCGGAAACATCAGTATATTAAAGAATCAATATAAACAACACAATGAATACTTCTTGTTGACCACCTGTTTGGGTGGTCTTCCTTTTTGTCTTTAAAAAAAAAACAATAGAATGTACACACTAATTATAATTTTAAAATTGGAGACAAATCACAAGTATATTGGCTTCAAGTACATACATCATCCTTAAGGTTCTTGGTATAGCCTTCAGCGCCTGCAAGTAGTTTCCAGGGCATTTTTTCAAGCATTGGAGCTGTCAAGAAAAGTAATCTAAAATCAAGACGAAATTCTATGAGATAATTAAGCGTACCAAATTTTACAAATCGCGCATTGCAGTATAATGTCAATGGAATAGGCTATTATAGTAAACCATGAGATTCAAAATTAAAGACAAGGCCAACTACAGCCATTAAAAATTCTCTTAACATCACATATTAGCACCAATATGGGACCAGTGTATTATAAAATTGCCAAAATGTAGAGACAATCTTGCAAGAAGGTCCATGTACTTCTACAACAAGGGATCGCAAGATATAAATGAAGTAAAAGATTAAATAAGAAATCAAGCAAATTAATGAATATAGAAGATATCATTGAATTTTAGAATGTGCAAGAAAAGTGATACCAACGATATCCAAGTAGGAATACAATTCCAATTAAACTTTACAAGAGATACTTCCAATGAACAATTCGGCAAATTCCAAAAGTCATACACTATAAATCCATGTATCCTTCAAGTGAACGATAGAAGCGGAAGATAGCCACACATTTAGAATAATGAGTAGAGAAGTAAGGTGGAGATTGAGGAGGATTGGAGATCCTCTCCCTCTTTCTGGTTGCAGATGAGCCCCGCTCCCAGCAGTCAGCCAGTGCTGCTTTATGAATAACAGAATCTTGAAAAAGGCCTCTCCCCCCCTCTTCTCTGCTTCAGTTACTCATAGGATCTCCATGGACAGTCTTTCCACGTGTGAGATCCCGCACGTGCCACGACTAATCGGGATCTCTTATTGGTATGACACCGATATGTCTCAGAAAGGAACGTATCAAAAGGGACTTGTAAGAAATAGGGAGATCAAAGGAGAGAGGTGGGGGTGGGCCAACAGGAGGAACCCGCTGCCCAAGGAGCTAAGACAGCAAAGTGATAAACAATAAACTCTTTTAATTTATTGCAGCCAATCTTGTACACCAAAGGAATTATCTGTCTTTATATCTGTAATCCTGTAAATCGGCCAAATCTTAAAAGTGGCCTGTATTTCGGGTCGGTATTCTCTAAGTCATTGTAAGTGGGCCACATTTATAAGTGGCTCACGCAACTCTGTTTTTGAGTTGACTTATTCCACAGGAGAAACCAGAGGATTATCACGAATAAGTCAGATTGTCACTAATAAGTCAGATTGTCACGAAGCAACTCTCTGTTACTTAAATAAATCATGTTTAAGTAACAGATACAGAACAAAAAGAAAATGTGTCTGGTCCATAAGCAATCTTATTCAAAGATCCACTTAAGAGTATCTCGACGATTTTGAAAATAGACAAAAGACATACAAAACATGGAAAAAAACTACATTTTCCATGTTGTGTGGATTCTGTGCAAGGGCAAATATCCATGGAAACTCCATCTGTGGGGTGCTTTTAATCAACCGTTCATCGAACCAGTATCTAAAAATGGAGCCATCTCCTAGTTTGGCATCAACAAACTCCCAGGTGTGGGGGGAGATTAGTCTCGTGCCATGCCAAAAGAAGATTCCCCCAAACTTGAACCACATAACTCTTCCAATCCAGCTCCAAGCCATAACTGTCCCTCAGGAGGTTTAGGACCAGATCTCCTCCGACCCCATAATTCTATCCACCCAATTTGTCAAAAGCGCCAAATGTATGGATTGTGGATGGAGAACCATCAGCCCACCCACCCCCCTGATTCATGGGTCTGCACACTGTGTGCCAATAGACCAAGGACATTCCCCTGTTATTCCCCAATACAGATACTATTAGATTTAGTTCCCCCTTCAGAAGATCTGGTTCTTCCTCTGCAGCACCCTCTCTCCTATGGTGGCTAGGGTTAAGGAAACTAAAATTGAACTTAATACATTGGTTCACGCATTACGGCTGATATAAATACCAGAACAATCATAACTAAGTGGGTTGGGCCTACTCGGAATTAAGTCACTTATTCTTACATGGAGAATAAGTGACTGAATAGTTAAGTCACATGGTTGCACTTATAGACATGTGGCCCACATACATATACAGGTAAGTAAAAATAATGCTGGCAAACAGAACCTCCACAAAAGTGCCTCTGCATCAAGTCTTCCAGACTCATTCCTACCCCCATAGGCATTTTAAACATCGAGAGCTAGAAAATTGAGATTGCTGAAAGAACTGATCACAGCAGCACCAAGAAGCCCCCCCCCCTTCGATACTACTCCGTTCTGCCATCCTTTCAATCTCCTTTCCACCTTCTCTATAGCCGGCTTCCAATTTGTGGCCGTCCCCCCGTCATTGGTAAGCACATAGGAACTGACCTCATGGGTGTCCCCATAGCTCTAGAACATTGTGCATCCTTCGATGATAGCCAGAATCCCATAAATCCAGACTTCTATGGATTGATCTCTTACGTAGATAGATTCCTAGCTTTATCTTTATTCACACAAAAAAAATGATTCCTAGCTTCATCCAAGGAGCCTTTCAGAAAGAATGAAAATTTCCCAAGAAGAAAAATGAGTTGGTAAATCAAAAGCTCAACCTAGAGAGCATCAAACCCTTACACTCATCCTTCAAAAGTAAAATGGTCTTCTCTATAGTTTGCGGGTTCACTTAAATAACTTAAATTTCAAATTGAGTTCACAAACAGAAAAGTATAGAACTTATGGATGAACTTACGAGAGCCCTCTCAGCAACAAGATAATGAGGCAACTTCTTCAACGTCCCTTCTGCATCTCCGCTTTGCTTGAAGTATTCCCGACCTTCTCTAATTTCTGGTCTCTGTTTCTTTCAATTAAGGACGAAAAAATAAAACATCCTTACTCGGCACTAGCAGCCAATATAAAACCAAGATATTTCATTGGTGAAGTACGAAGGAAAACAAGGATATCTCCCACTCTAGGATCAAGAATCAACCCAACTGCTGCTTTCCACTCTCCACGAAGCAATGCTGCACCAACAAGATGTGTTGGGACAGATCCACTTCCAAAACGCTGAGAAAATAGATAATGAAAAAGTCAAAGAAAGTCAAAGAAGGGTTCTTGCAGTCAAATTTAAAACTTGGAAATTTATGTCACCTGAAGTCCAAAATAATTTATGAATCCATTCTTTCCCAATGAGTCTGCTGCTGCTCTTATGGTATCATCACAATCCGCAACAACACCTCTGCCCAGTCAAACGTTCTCAAGGGATGAAAATCAATTTCAGGCCATGAAAAAATAGGTGAATAGTTCTGTAAAATCACCTCAGAACGATGGTGAATCGGTTTCCTGAGAGCTTGCCGAGAACTAGGCCTTCTTCTACATGGCTGAAATTTTTTTCAAACTTAATAAAAGGTTTTCAGATACGTTTTGGACATAGACCACCAAAAATGTATACCAGAAGTCGCCAACTTTAATACCAATCAGCCTGTCATTAAGCAAAGCCAATTTTTTTGCCTGCTGCTTGAAAACAGTAACCTGAATATTATTGATCATTAAAAAGGGATTCAGAGTTTTGAGGGATCATGTAGCACAAACACAAGACAAAATATGTCTGACCAAACTAGGTAAATGAAATTAATCAAGGCATAAAGTACTAAGCTGCGCATCAATCATTTGTAAATTTCTTTTTGTATTTTTCTATCTCTACGGTTAGTTATATATTTAATATTGCAGCTAAGCCCCTATGATATCCATTAATTTTATGATGAATTGGAAATAAACGCACCTCTAATTTTATCGTTTTTGGCCTACTATTTTCTTTTAATTGTAATTTGACTATTATCCTACGATCAATCGTCTATCTCCTTTAAAGTCAAAGAAATCAAAGCTATGCCTCTAAAAGGGGGTTCAGACACAAGATCAGTAAGCGGTTATTTTCTCCTCTTCTCCCAATTTTCCAAGATTCAAGCTTTGATGCATTTTCAATAATGGGAATGGTAAATTCTTACAACCCTCTGATGTGACAGCGCACCAGATATGAATGTTAATTTTTTCATTTATTTCATCCCCCAAATCAAGGAAACTGTGACAAAAAACCCAAATATTTAAGTATAACACATCCATTTGAGCTACTGATAAGCCTTGCCAGATGAGCATATTTGCAAACCCCTCCTGACAAGAGAATCAATGTGAACATATAGGATACATTTAAGAAAAACCAAGAGTAAATAAAATTTACTCTTTGTGTTGTAACAGCACGCTTATCCTTCGTACCTGCAAATCCGAATGACTTTTGCTGCAAACATAACACTATATTTCAACAATCAAACAACTAAAGTAATTGAATATTTTAATACTACGAAAACTTTTCCTCCTATGATAAGACTCTAAAATAGTTCACTGTGCTAAAACTAAGATTCTATATTCATATTGAAATTCGTCATAAATACCATTTCTCTCTGTTGAATGTATGTGCTAAAACAGAGCTTGGATCAGGCCCATTAGTATTACCTGATGGGCCCAATGTAGTATTACCCGATCAGCTTAAATGCCAAATCGGGTAAGTAACGGCTAGTCAAACTAGCCCTTACAAAACTAGCTGTTATGGCTATGCGATATGAGACCTGTAAATAAACCTTGTGTAAAATGAATAGAATTGTCCTTTTTGCTTCTATCTCTTCTGTTTGTCTACTCTCTTCACTCTCTTCTCAAGTGCATCAATATCAATCCACACTCTCAATTAACTCTATAGAAACCCGGTAATCACAAGGAGCGTGATCCAACAGAGACCTACAGGAATATGATCAGAGTAGAGAACTGGTTCGCAGAAAAGGGGATAACCACATGGAATTTACGAATGCCATACACAGAAAAGCCCATATACAGAAAATGCCATATACAAAATTATTCTCCACTAGAGAAACCCATATACAAAAACTCTTTCAAGACCTCAGATCTTCAGATCCGTTGGATGCCAAGTACAACACTTTCGCACAATTATCTAACAGCTCATTTGCTTATTGAAGGAGATCTCAATTTTTGCACAAAATTGAGATGAGGGTCCAGTAATCTCCTTGCTTCCCTACTTTACTCCTCTCTTTATCTTCAATATCTTCCCTATATTTGTCGATCACTGTAGTTTCCTTCCTGACCAAGATCATTTATTTTTTATGAGTTCCAAGTTTTATATTTTGCAGTGAGCAGCATCATTTGTTGCAACTGCAAAGCTGCTCCTAGCTTCTGGACGACCATTCATATTCGTAGCAGGACTGATATGTTCATATACAAGAATGTATCAGAGGAGGCTTATGAGAGACTTATAAGAATGTTCATTTCCGAAGAGGGTCGCACGTACGACACCTCTTTAAATAGCCACCAGCTCAGGAAGACGAAACAGAAAATTTCAAGATTGAAAACAGAGAGCGCTCAGAGTTAGTGGAGGCCAGAGCAGGGGGAAGTCGCCACAGCCAGAGGACGAGTCTTCAGGACGCCTCTGATTTTCTATTTTCTCTCTATTTTCACTATCAAACTCTTGGATAATTCTGGATACTCTTTTGGATTTAAGTATGGATTTGGTTGGGTCGCAATTGATTGATTGTCTTTCAAGATTTCATTGCAACAACATTGATGCAAGATTCACCGTATCATGGACCAAAAACTATATGTATTGAGTCCCATTCACAACAAGGATATAAAGAATATTCAATCGATTTCCCTGATTGGAACTGACTTCAAAGAGCATACATTACTAGAGCTCTCCAACATCAGCTATAAACAGGTCCTCAACTGGTCCAACTTCAGACTTCATCTTTGCATTTCTTTGCAAGATCTTGATATAATTGCCTTACCGTCCAGTGAATGTTCAGGCACTACAGTTCCAGTAGCAGGCTATTGGGACACAATGATACAACGTCCTTCATCCTCTTCAGCAGTTGGAGGACAGGAAATTAATACAATCCCCAGTGGAGATGTATCGGAAAATCAGATGATTCAAGAAAAAAGAGTGTGAAACTTTTGGATTTCCCTCGATCAGTAAACTTTAGAGTATTTATACCCTTATTCAACCAGGAAACGGTTTTGTCCATTTCCGGCATGCATCAGAATTATATCAGAACTCTTTTCCAAAGTTACATTGAGTAAGAATGGATAGAGAGAAAGAAAATCTGAAGTGCTTTCAATTTTTACTCAATCTGGAAAAGGCCCCCATTTTTTCATAGACTTGACGCCTGATAAGACCATTCATACAATCAACAAAACATAAGTTTATAAATAACAATTGCCAAAATCTCTTGGAAAATGTCTAACAACAGCGCACATAGAGGACTTACAGAAACTTCTTTCCAAGAAAAAACCAGATGTAGACCGTTTAAATATTGAGTAACCAGGCAAGATATGGTATCAACCTATTGGATATTTTCTCACGTTTTATAATTGGTATATTGATAAGGTCCCAACCAAATCAAGAACATAATTCTTGAAACAAACACTCACAAAGACAAATGTGGAATTCCCCATACAGATGTGTCTCCTTGTGCACAACAGCAAATTACAGCCTCTAGCTCCTCAGGCACCTCAGGCACCACAATTACCGGCCAAATGCCCCATACAAGCTGGGGCATCTCCTTTCTAAAACCAAGAAGTCCCCCCCTTCTTCACTACTGGAGCTGTACAGATAGTGGACTCGTTTGACTTCCCATGTGTTGCTGCACGTGAGATCTCTTTCAGCTTCTTTCTTTTCCAACCATATGCCTCATTCTTTCTTTTATAAGTTACTCTTGGAATCGTGTCATATCTGAGCAATACAGGTTACATCCTGGACCAGATACTAAAGAGAAAAATGCCACGAAAAGAACAAGATCAAAGTTAACATTCCCCCTCAATTTTGCACACGTATGCCATCCATGGAAACTTGCAGATTAGCCGCTGCAGTGCTACTCCTGATAGTCCCATTGTGACCAGGTATTTCTACTTGGTTTGGGAACTGAATAAAAGATATGGAGATTGTTGAGAATAATGGAGATCGAAGTAGTGCAGAAGGTTTTTTTTTTTTTGAAAGAAAGTAGGGCAGGCCATCCAGAAACCGGTGGTCCACCTGTTCTATTAAAAAGATGCAAACATTATGCACATAGCATATACAGACATGGCCACGTAAGGCCAGCCCGCTACCCCCCAAACCCCCAGAAAGATCCTAAAATCGTAATGCCCGAGATGACGCTGTCCACCGATGTCGTCCCTCTTTTGAACACCACATCATTTCGATGCATCCATATCGCCCAGAATACCGCCAGTATTTTCCCCCAGTCCGCTCTGCTCCGGTGTCTACCCATCGTGAATGAAGCCCAAAACGTGGTGTCGGAGGAAATATCCACCCCGTGAACCTGCTGCGATGCCCATACTCCCCTGGCAAACAGACATGTGAAAAAAAGGTGTGAGTAGTCTTCCTCACCCCCCCTACACAAAGGGCACAAGATGGGCTCCATGGGCGCCCATCGCCTGCGATATACCCGTGTGACCAGACGTCGTCTTCTCAGCAGCCACCCGAACAGCCGTACCTTTGAGGGGATTTTTTGCATCATTATGAGATGACATGTAGCACCGGTAGAGATGTCGTCCCTCACTTCCCCTCGGACTTTCAGATATGCCTCCTTTACTGAGAAAGGCGGCCCCCGCCATATCCACCCGTCCCTGGAGTCTCCCGAGGGCCTGAGAGGGTGGATGATCTCATGCAACCTCAGCAACTCCACGAAACCTTCCTCCGACAAAGACCCAGGAAGGTTAAGGTCCCATGCCCCTTCCCAGCACTCGCAGACGGCGATATTAGGGTTCCTCGCCAGCACAAAGAGCCTCGGGAACTGCATCTTCAGGGGGCCATGCTTTGTCCAATTGTCGGTCCAAAACCGGAACCGTCCACCGTCCCCCAACTGGGGGTCAAAGGAATCCCAGATGCGAGGAATGATTTGCCTCAGACTATGCCAAAAAGGGGATTCTCCTCTCTTGTGCGCCCACCCCCTCTCCCAATTCAGCGGCAGATCATATGCATCCCTTAAAACCTTGACGGCCAGCCCCTCCATCGATGACCCCATCCATTCAACCCACTTGGCGAGCAGTGCAATATTCATGGATTCTAAGTGAAGCATCCCCAGTCCTCCCTGTTTCACGAGTCTACATACCACATCCCAGGCGACCAGGGGTATCCCTCCTGTACCTCTTTCTCCCTTCTCGCCCAAAAAAAAAACGTCTCATTAACCCTTCGAGTCGACTGGCCACTCCTACCGGCACCTTAAACATCGACAGGTAGAAGATAGGGATAGCGGAGAGCACCGATCTCAGCAGTACCAGGCGACCCCCACGTGAGAATATCTTGCTTTGCCAGCCCTCCAACTGCCGCTCCACCTTATCGATCACTGGTTGCCATTCTGAGGCTAAGATCCATCTCCCCGTGAGGGGGAGCCCCAAATGTCACATCGGAAGCGAGCCTCGCGGTGAACCCAATGCACAGGCGCATAGGTTCTCCTCCTCGGAAGATAAACCGAACCCCACAAACGCTGACTTTTCCTGGTTGAGGCATAATCCCGAAAAATCCGCAAACAGCTCCAACAATGACGAAACGGTATGGGCTTCTTTCACCGAACCTTCCATAAAGAATGTTGTGTCGTCTGCATACTGGAGCAAAGGGATGCCCCCCGGACAACTCGCCGTGTGAAAGCCTCTTAAGAGGCCTCGCTTGCACGCCAAACGGGTACAGCTAGCCAGGGTGTCTACCGCCAGGACAAACAACAGTGGAGCTAAAGGGCAACCCTGCCTGACTCCTCTCTGCGGGTGGATCCATCCTCCTTCTGCCCGGCCATTGACCAGGACAGAGAAAGAGTGGGATGTAACACACTGTCGCACCCAGGTTACCCACATCTTGGGGAATCCCCTCTTTCGCATGACGGACCATAGGAACTTCCAATCGAGCGAGTGATAAGCTTTCGCGAAGTCCACCTTCCAAATAAATCCCTTTGTCCCCTTTCTTCTCCATGCGGAGACGATCTCCCCCGCCACCACTGCCCTCTCCTGCAACTGCCTACCCGGGATGAAAGCCGATTGGAACGGTCCGATTAGATCCCCGATGATCCCCCTCAAACGGTTGGCCATTACCTTGGCAATGATGAGATAAATAGAGTTCGACAAAGCAATGGGTTGAAAGTCCCCCACGTTCTCCACCCCTGAGCACTTGGGCAGCATAAATAAGTATGACCGATTAAGTCTGTCCAGTCCGAAATTGCCCCTCTGGAATTCCCCCAAGGCCTCCATCACGTCAGGGCCGACAACTTCCCAGAATTCACTGAAGAAAAAAACGGGGAAGCTGTCAGGGCCTGGAGCTCCCTATCCATTCAATCCCTTGATCGCCACCTCCGCCTCCTCCGCACTAGTCGACCTCACTAGCTCATCTTGTTGTGCCGGTGATAGCCGAGATACCCCTCGGCCCTCCCATCGCCACTGGTTGCGGGGTCCTCGCTTGGTTACCCTTTGGAAGTGGCCAGCTAGTGCTTCACCGACCGCTTGAGCCCCCACGACCTCTTGATCCCCCACTTTCACTTTGTAGATGTGATTAGATCGCCGACTTCCATTCGCCACCATATGGAAGAACCGAGTGTTGGCATCACCCTCCTTCAGCCACGTGTGCCGCGACCTTTGTCTCCAATCCATCTCGAGCTTCTTATCTTCCCCCTCCACCACCTCTCGACAGGCTTTCCTCTCCTCGGCTTCGTTTTCTAACAGGCATCTTGTATCCTCAATGGCGTCCAGGTGCTGGACCCTCGATAACGCCTCATCCCGTCGTCGGTGTCTTCCCTCTCGAATCTGTCTCTTCACCCTGATGAGGTAATGACGCAGGCCCGCCAGCTTGGTGGCCAGCCTCATCATGGCTGATCCCGGAGAAGAGTGACCCGTCCACCACGTTATCACCTTATCTCTGAAGCCCCTCTCACGTAGCCACGATCTGTCCAGTTAGAAATAGGTGGGTCTAACCTGCCCAGCGTTGTCTTGCCATATAATTGGTGCGTGGTCGGATAGAGAACGGGTGAGCGCTCGGACATCTGCTAGCGGGTGGGCCTCCAACAAATCAACCGAACACAAGAATCGGTCCAGACGGGATCGCGTGGTAGGACCTCTCGTATTCCTCCATGTGTATTTGCAATTCATCGGACCCATCTCTTGCAGACCCGCCTCGGAGATGAAAGCCCAAAATGCCTCTGATCCCGGGTCCTGTCCTCCCAAGCCATTCAGTCTATCTCCCGACTCCAGAGTGACGTTAAAATCCCCACCAAACAACATTGGAGTCCCCTGAAAGAGGGAGGTGACTGCCTCCAACTCCGCCCACAGTTCATGGCGTCGAGCTGCTAGAACCGGTCCATACACCGAGGACACCATGCACTGAACTCCGTCGCTCCTTATTTTAACAGCCGCCACGTGTTGTCCTGTCCACGATCCCTCCTTCGCAAAAATCGTCGTGTTCCATGCCACTAACAAGCCCCCCCATCTGCCCGTGGCATAAACGACCACCACACCCTCAAGCGAGCCCCTTCCCACCGAGTTCCACATCTTAGGATTGCATTTCTCCAACATCGTCTCTTGAAGGCACACCACCTCCGCTCCCCACTGCCGCAATTAGCTTCCCACAACTCCCCATCTCCCTTCATCTCGAAGTCCGTGAACATTCCACGATATGCACTTCATTGATGAACCAATGAATGCCCTCCCTGCTCCCTCGTCGGGGTCACTCCCACCTCCTCCGCCACCACAGCCTTCATCGGGTATGTATCATGGGCCTCCTCTGGCGCCGCGACCTGTGTGTGGCTAGAGGACGCAACGGCCGCTTTCCCTTTGCTTTGCGGAGCCCTTGGCACGATCCCCCGTGGTTGTCGACGAGCTTCCATCTTCTTAGGTCTTCCGTCGGTGATTGGGCGTATCTGCCCGTTGCGCCCGGCTACCACCCATGTCTTCTTACTGTCCGCCTCCGTCAACGCCAACTTCCCCCTCCGGTAGACCACTCCCTTAAACCGGCAAAGAGCAGCATTGGTTCTCTGCCTCGCCATTTTCCGTCCTAGACTCTGTTCTTCGGGGTCTTCTTGGCCTTCTTCCTCCCTGGTCGAGGGTGGCAGGATGGCCGCTGTCGTCTCCTCCCCTGGGACTTGGACCCCACTATCCCCTTCTTGTACAGCTTTCTCCATGGATGCATCGTCCTCCGGTACCCTCGTGGAGGAAGCACCTTTCTCCTCATTCGCCGCCTGGCAGGCATCCGATCCCCTGAATACTCTTGGTGCGGCTGGAGGGGTCTTGGGTCCTATTCTTACTTTGAATGCCCGTGCATATCCCCAGACCCAGACTGAATCAGGTATCGCCTCCCCATCAATCACCTCCACATCCAGAAGCACCACATTTGGGTCCCCGGATTCCACCCCTGACGAAATAATGTTCTTCAACTGACCGAAAGAAGCGACTAGCCTTGCCAGAGTCGCCTCTCGACGGTGCACCAATGGGACCCCGCGCACCTCCACGACTATTCCCACCTTGACTCCTTCCGGCCTGTCGGTCGAGAGTACTCGACGCCACCTCACCTCCGTCTCCTCGGTGACCCGCTGCTGCCAATAGTACAGAAGGTAGAAGAAGAAGAAGATAAGAGTAGAAGATTATTTTTCACTCAGAAAAAAAGGTAAAAGATACATATTACAACTCGTTTTTATAGCAGCTATCTAATGACTACTTGCCATAATGGCTAGTTAACGGCTAGTTTTTACTAGCCGTTAGCTTTAGACGGTGGGCCCCACAAGTAGCGATTTTTCCTTCTAATGGGCTTCGATAAAAATCTTCTTGGACTTGGGCCGATTCCTCTTGGGCTTGGCCTGGTTCTCATCATATTCTCGACAGAGATGATTCCCCCTTCAATATTTTCCTTCATCAAATCACAGCCAATATCAACACATTTAGACATGCAGCACTGAGTAATGAGCAATCATAATGAAATTGAATTTTTGTATGCCGGCAATAAACTATAGTTATCCAATATGCTTTTAATCCAGAGTGCTTCACACATGCCTTGTGCCATGGCTTTGAGAATACTGTTCCTCTGGGCCTCGCCACCACCACCTGTTTTCTGCTGCCCCACATCATTAGGTTATCTCTGATGAAAGAATGCTTCAACTGAGACATCCCATCTATACTTCGTGTCTAGGCCTAGGCCATCTAAATATCAGAGGTAACCAAGAACATGCAGCTTGAAAATGGATCTTTTGCTAGTTTATGTTCATTTGTGTACACTATACCGTCGTTCTCTTTATTTTGTGTGTGTCATGTGTTATGAGTGGCCCACATGTTTTTCTTTTATTTTAAAAGGACTAGTGTTAGTGGGTTATACGTGATAAGTGGCCCACTTATCGATAAACATCCCCACAGAATCGCTTATTTCTGTGACTCAAGTTATGTGTGGCTTGGCCCATAATCCTGCAAGCTGGTATTCAACCAGCTGATACTAGATTCAATGTTAGGGTCTTTAGTTCTTTATTTTTGTCTAACCTTAACAAGACAGGTGGCAGTGTCTGAAGTAGAAGGAGATTATCGATAAACATCCCCACAGAATCGTACATGTATTTGTTTAAATGGACCTTAGCCTATTGCCATTCATGTCCTATCCAACTTAATAGGCTTGTCCATTAAGTTTTTCTCTCTCCCTCATCTCTATGTGCGCATCACTATGAACCTAATTTTTGTTAAGAATATTATAACACTCATTTGCTTGAACAAAGTAAACATTCTGCTTCCCCTTCACCGTTCTTCTTCCCCTTCAACCCTTGGCTTCTTCATGGTTACCAGAGCCAGAGGATGATTCATGGTGAATTGTTCTACCTTCGTAGGTTTCAACATCGTCTGTCATGCCATTCCTCTCACGCCTGTTACATCCACGGCTGTCTTTTGTTGCCTGCCATAAATGCTACATAAGGTTTGTTATAATTCAAATATTTTGATTCCTTGATTATACATCAATATTACCCCCCTATAAGCAGGTAAACTCCCTTTATTTGATCTAATATCACCATTTGAGTCTGGGTGATTACTTGATTTCAGTCCCTTCTACCAAAATCTTGGAGGAGGTCTAGATTATACTTCTGTTGAGATATAAATCCTTTACTTTGGTGGGAAACTTCCATTCCCCAGAACCTTTTCAACTGCCAAAGCGACACGAGCTAAAAGTTTCGAGACAACAAGGTCCAGGCCTACACGTATATGAACTGGTATATATGTACCCATACCAGCAGAAGAGAAACCCTAGGTATCATGGTATTAGATCTAGGTCTCTGGTTCAAACCCCCGGAGAAAGGTGCAATGCCTAGGGCAAGTCCACTGACGGAGGAGGCTTCCAGTATTTCAGATGCTGAGTCCCAAATAAGGGAGAGTAAGCACTGCTCAGTATGGAGAACTTTCTAAAATGTGGTGGATGTTAAGTGCCAAGAGCATGTAGTATTGTAGGCGAGATACTGCTGGAAATACAAACATCCTGTTGAAATGTGAACCCGCTTGTGCGTACCTAGACATAAAATGTGACCAAGCAATTTGCTATAGCCTTTACCCAACTATGATCAATTGGTGCTAGCAAATGCAAGTAGAGGCAGAATCCTCAAAAAATATTTTACACCTTTCTTAATGATTCAAAGTTTGAAAAAGAATTTGACTAGGTAATAGGCTCAAATTAAAGGAAAAAGAGACCACCGAATTTATTCGAAAGTTAGGGAAGACCTGCTCACCAAAGATCTCATTACAAACTATTTTACAAAATAAGAGATTTGCTAAGATGCAGTCCTGAAGATTATAGAACTTTCTGATGATTCAAAAACTGAAAATAAAGAGATATTGACCAGGAAATTTACTTAAATTTGTGGAAATCGAGCCTCCTGGGAATTATCCAAAAGTTAAGGAAGGCCTACTGATCAAAGATCTCATCGCCAACTATTTTAGAAAACAAGAGATATTCCCAAAATAGCAGTCCAAACCTTTCCAAAGGTTTTTTTATGTTTGAAGAAAAACTTTTCTGAAGGTTTTAATGATCCTAACCCCAATCAGGTACTCACATTAACGATAACATGTACAAAAACAATCATCGGATAACAAACCTGAACGCCAAGCATCTTTGCGATCACTCCCAGAGCCTCTTGGGTGTCCTTGTTCTCCTTATAAAGATGAAAACTGCGCGTGTAGAAATGTCAAAAGAAAAATTAAAACGCAAGTCACAAAAGCGAAGATTTATCCAAAATGTGACCCCATTCATATATTGTTTGAACTCAATCTTTCACCAATTCCAAATCAAAAAGTTTATCCTAAACCATAATCTATGATCATTTACCGAAGAAACTTCCCCAGATTCTCTGGCCAAGTCTTTGATCCCCTGCTGTCGAAGCGTTGATCCTCGCTTGGATTATTATCATCTCTACCTTTCCGTTTCCTACTACCTTTTCGAGCGCCCCCTCCTCTTCCACCAGAAAACCGAACTCTCACGGCCTTTGAATTTCCCGGCGGCACTTTAACGACGTCAGTGATCAGTAACTTCAAATTCTCCTTGAAAAATTTGTGCACCTCCTGCGCAGAATTTCATATCCATGAGACAATGCAATCAAAGAGCAACGCAGGAGTCTAAAAACCAACAGTTCGATGACTCTTGTCTTCATCCGGAGAAAGAAGCACGAAATCATCCTCGCGGACGTCGCCAGAGCTAACACGCTCCAAAAATTCACTCAGCAAAGCGGCATCCGCGTCTCCACTAATCGATCTGAACATCTCGATCTTCTCGCTGTAATCAAAATCGGACGCACTCCGTTCATCCACCACCACTTCCGCCACCTGCGAAGAACCGGAACAATTTTTTTTAGAAAAAGAAATAGATTAAACGGAAATTTTAACCTAAAAAACAGAGAACAACAACCTCTTCCGGAAAATCAAAGGAGGTGAGCCGGACGACATTACCGTCGCAATCCACCTCATTCACGATGAAATCCGCGTATCTGAGCAACGTAAACAGATTCAAAAACACGAAAAAAACGGAAATGCAGGAGAGAGGAAGCTCAGGCCTGTGCTTGAGGATTCCGCGGAAGCCGGAGAGAGGAGAGATGTAGCAGGAGATGCCGACGTCGGCCTCTTCAAGCGGCTTGACCATGGCTTCGGAGAGGGAAGAGAGAGAAGAGGAGGAGGAGAGAGAGAAGAGAGATTTGAAATTGAGGCGATTGTTGAGGGGGGGTTTATATAGGGGGGAGGAGGGAAGGAGGTGCCGAAGGGAGGGGAGCCGCTGGCGGGAAGGCTGCGGAGGGGGGAAAGGCGGGAGGAGGCAAGCTCCTCGCATGTGTGTGGCGCACGTGCGAGTCTCTACCTGGATAGCTGTGAAGTGGGTCGATGAGGGATATCTGCGTCTAAATTATGTAATGTATGCATCTCTCTCTCTCTCTCTCTCTCTCTCTCTCTCTCTCTCTCTCTCTCTCTCTCTCTCTCTCTCTCTCTCTCCCTCTCCCTCTCTCTCTCTCTCTCCCTCCCTCTCTCTCTCTCTCTCTCTCTCTGTCTCCCTCTCTCTCCCGTCTCTCTCCCCTCTCTCTCTCTCCCTCTCCTTACATGTCTCTCCCCTCTCTATCCTTACATGTCTCTCTCCATCTCCCCCTCTTTCTCTCTTTGTCTCTCTCTCCGTATCTTTTTATATGTGTCTCTCCCTCTCTCTCTGTCTCTCTTTATATGTCTCTCTCCCTCTCTCTCTTTGTCTCCCCCGTTTAGTCTCTCTTTACATGTCTATCTCCCTCTCTCTCGCCCATCTTTCCCTCTTTGTCACTCTCTGTATATTTTTGTGTCTCTCTCCCTCTCTCTGTCTCTCTTTATATGTCTCTCTCCCTCTCTTTTTGTCTATCTCTATCTCCATCTCTCTTTAGCTCTCTCTCCCTCTCTCTCTTTCTCTCTATCTCCGTCCCTCTTTACGTCTCTTTCCCTCTCTCTCTTCCCGTCCCTCTTTATATGTCTCTCTCCCTCCCTCTCTTTGTCTCTCTTCATCTCTCTCCTCTCTTTCTGTCTCTCTTCATCTCTCTCCCTTCTCTCCCTCCCTCCCTTCCTCCCTCTCTCTCTCTCTCTCTTTCTTTGTCTCGTTGTCTCTCTCTCTCCCTCCCTCTCTCTCTCCTTCTCTCCCCTCCTTCCTCCCTCTCCTTTTCTCTCTCTCCTCTCTCTCTTTCTCCTCACTCTTTATATCTGTCTCTCTCTCCCTCTCTCTTCTATTTGTGTCACTCTCTACTCTCTCTCTTTCTCTCTCTCAAACTTTGACTTTCTCTCTCCCTCTATCTTCTATCTGTGTCTCACTCTCTCCCTCTCTCTCTCAATCTCTTTATCTCTCTCCCGCATCTCTTTTTCTCTCTCACACTCACTTCCACTCTCTCTTTGCCTCTCCCTCACTCTCGCTCTCTCTCTCTCACTCTCTCCCCTCTCCTATATCTTTGTCTATCTCACCCGCTGGTTCTTTGTCTCCCTCGCCCTCTCTCTCTTCCTTTCTCTCTTTGTCTCTCTCTCACTTCCCACTCTCCCTCTATATGTATTTCTCTCTCTCTCTCTCTGAGTCTCTCTTTGTTCCTCTCTCTCTATGCCTCTCTCCCTCTCTATTTGTTCCTCTCTCCCTATGACTCTATATCTTTGTTCCTCTATTGCTCTTAATCTCTCTCTTTGTGTCTCACACCCATTCTCTCTTTGGTCCTACATGTCACTCTTTTTGTTTCTCCCTCCCTCTCTCTTTCTCTTTGTTCCCCTCTTTGTTGATGAAAATAAATGTGGTTGGCAAGCCAATCACACATTCCATATCTCGTTCCATGTTCATTAATACAACACATTCATCATAGTGCACATGTGATACGTATAATGAATTCCATGAATGTGTGATCTTACTCAATGAATTATGGTGAGGTCGTAATACAGAACTCACTAGTCTTTAAGCATGTGTTCTAAATTTACATATTCGAAGGATACTCAACAAGGACATCAAAGTATTCGAATAGAATAACACTATCTAGCATCACTTATATGATGAGAATGGATTGTCCCGTAGCCATTAGCGTGGATACACTAAGGTTAGATAGCGAGTGTTCTTTAGTCGAAAGAGGTCATTGAATTGATCCATAAAAATCCCTGAATGGTATTATACCGAACTGTCAATTAGGTTGATTGACGCCACAGTTGTGTAAGTGGTTCTTAGACTTGAGACACCAAAGACGTTTTGTGGACGGACAGTTGTATTTTGATAATGAGGTAAATGTCTCTCATCGTGGGATTTTAAATAGTCTTAGTTTGGGTGCATCAAGAAGTTCACGAAGATGATAGAGTGGTCGAGATGGGATTGTCCACCCTTGCTATAAGAGGTGACTGCTCAAGGAATACGATGCAATGAAGTCTTTGCCCAAGGCAGCGAAATATCAGAGAAGAGTTCTCCGATGATTTCTGAATGCATCAGTACTAACTTGGATGACCGATTAGGGTTTAACAATTGACCATACCCTAAGTCGTTAGAGGAGCATCGAGTGGATGAGGGATTATATGTAAACGGTAACAGATGACGAACATGTTCCACAGGGAGTCGATACACTCTCGTGTATCTTTTAGAGTACGAGGTGTAGCTTAGCACCCCAGATATTGGAGACTCACTCTATACATTGGGTCAAATCAATATGATGTTAATTAATCTACATGATGATATAGTTAATTAATTTGGGAGACCAATAAAGGATATTGGGTTGCTGGAGTCATTAACTAAACAGATACATGGGCTTAGAGGGTCACACTCAAATGGTCTTTGGAATGTCGGAAGACATACTTAAGCTTTAGGGGTTTTTATGAAAAATACCCACTTAGTATAAATAAGGAAAACCCTGAACGAAATTCACCCAGGTCAGAATTGTTCAGGCGTCTTCCCCTTCTTCTCCCTTCTCCCCGTGGCTCTTCTCCATGCCAGATGAGATTGAGACGTCGTAACAATAACGATGGAGGTCGAACATGACTCATCAAGAGAAGGAGGAGATCTAACATGTCGAGGACTACATGGATACGTCTAGAGGCTGCACACTTGAGAAGCTCAACTCGTCTCGCTCAAGGATCCAAGAAATCACACATGCAATACGTATAAAGGTACTTTATTTTAAATGGTTTTATCGATGTCGTTCAATTTCGTTCAAGTCTTCTGCTGCGGAATGTTTTGATTTCTTCTTCAATGTCAAGGCCTCTAGAACCCAACATTTATTTGTCTTTCTCGTTCTCTATTTGTTCCTATCTCTTTTTGTCTTTCTCACCTTCTCTCGCACCTCTCTCTGTCTCTCTCACTTTTTTTCTCTCTTGGTCCCTCAAACCTTCTTTCTCTCTTGGTCTCTCTCACTTTCTCTCTCTTTCGGTCTCTTTCACCTTTTCTCCCTCTTGGTCTCTCTCACCTTCTCTCTCTTAGTCTCTCTCACCTATTTCTCTCTCTTGGTCTCTCTCACCTTCTCTCTCCCTTATTCTCTCTCACCTTCTTTTTCTCTCTTGATCTCTCTCACATTCTCTCTCTCTCTTAGTCTCTTTCTCACTTTCTCTCTCTTTCGGTCTCTTTCACCTTTTCTCCCTCTTGGTCTCTCTCACCTTCTCTCTCTTAGTCTCTCTCACCTATTTCTCTCTCTTGGTCTCTCTCACCTTCTCTCTCCCTTATTCTCTCTCACCTTCTTTTTCTCTCTTGATCTCTCTCACATTCTCTCTCTCTCTTAGTCTCTTTCTCTCTTTCTCTTGATGAAGGAAAATTATGTAGTATTTTAAATATCCTTCTAATTTAATTTGCCTAAAATCAAATAAAATTGAACAAAGATGTAAAACTGACTCGAACGTATAGTCAGAGTAAGGTGATATCCACAAGAACTGGCTTTTAGAGGTATACTTAATAATTGAGTTACAGTTAATAAGCAATAATAATAATTCTAAATATCATTAGTACATGAGTAGTTAGAGGGTAGCGGGAATATTAGGTGAACTATATAAGAGAGAATATCATAAATGAATTATATTTCTTATAGATATTAAATATAACAAAAAATATGATATTGAGAAGAGCTGATAGTGTTAGAGTTAGGGATAATAGTAATATTGATAGCGGAGGAAGTAGATAACTATGCTAGAGAAGTATTTATATAGGCTAAGAATTTTAGATTAAGGTAGCTAGAGAGTGAATAAGTAATTATTTAATTATAATGTAATTAAGTAACTAGATAGGTATAGAGAGATTAAGATCTGATAAAGGAACTAGCAATAGTACTTAATGAGTATATATATATTAGTATTGGGTTGCCTATAGTTATAGAGTACGACTTATATAGGTATAATTTTTATTATAGAATTAATATATCTATGTTATATACTTGAATATATTTTTATAACCGATTTTCAGATGTTAAAGTAGTAATTTAGTCGAACACCTTGGAGATGTTCAACCAAATGCCCGAAAGAGGCTGAAATCAGAGAGCCGTATATTTTTATTTAATTTTTATATGCTTATATATATATTATGGGAAATAAGGGTCATTCTGTTGATACCCGAGTGGTGTTCAACAGAATGCCCAAGAGAGGTCAGGAAAAGAGTAAATGGATATGTAAATGTATGTGTTTTGATTTTTATAAGGTTGATAAAAGAAGGAATTATATAAATCAATAAAAAACCTCGAATGCGCACAAGATGCTCAACGAAATGCTTAAGATAGATTACCGTGATGAACTTTGATAAAAGCAAACTTGGATGAATGATTGAAATCACTGGAGTCAAGTTGATGATATATTCTACTCGATTGAGAAAAGAATGTGCTTAATAGTTACCGGATTCTGCCTTGAATCAAGGAAGGGAGGTGGTGGCACCGATCCACGCCTCCTAACCTTGGTGTGCGTCTTCCCTCTCGCCTATCTCCCTTGCTGGTGCAGAGTCCTCGCTTCCTCGCCCTTCCTTGAGTCCTCCCTGAGATTTCTGCACTCTCCAGAGCTGTCATGACATTGCCTCTTGCTTCCAACTTTGAGAGGGACCTCCACCGTCTCCTTCTTCCTGCAACGAGAGATGAGGAATTATGGCCCCCAAATCCCATTTTTAAGGGTCAAGAGAGCTTCTCTTGACCCTTCAGATGGGTTAGGCTCGATCCAACGGCCCCTGGAGGGCCGGGTTGGCTCAAAGCCAGTCATAATTTATTTTTCAATTTTATAAGATCGCGCTCGTCCTGATGCAGAGCTAAAATAAACTCTGGGATGTAGATACCATATTGGAAAATTCAAGGGAACCTTAGTCTATAAAAACTTAAAAAAGAAGTATAGATTGAATATAAATTACTTCCCTCTCCGAGACTAAACTCCCTTAGACTCCCATGGGGCTGTTGTTTGGCCTCTAGGGGGCTTCTCTATGCGCTAAGTGTGCCAATGGGTGGGCTATTGTGCATTGGTGCTCGCCGGCTGTTGGCCGGCTTGAGCGTTGTGCGCTCACTGGCTGATAGCTGGCTTGAGTGTTGCCTGCTGATCTTGAGCAGACACTTAGAAAAAACATTTTTATTCATTTATTTATTTTTATATTTTTTAATTGTATCCACTTAAAGTTTAAGGCCATATCAATTTCAAAAGTAATTTCTAAACGGGATAGAAAATGGTTTTCAACATTAGATAGAATTTTAATGAGGATAAATGGCCATATTAAAGATTTTCAAGAATTAATGCATGGAGGGCAAATTTATAATAAAATCAATAATATCATGCGTATGCTATAAAATGTGTATATTTTCACTACTAAAAATCCCTTTATCGTCTCTCTCGCCTTCTCTCTCTCTCTCTTCGTCTCTCTAACCTTCTCAGTCTCTTTGTGATGGCGAGGACGCCAACACTTCAACATCGAACGCGTCACCACGGTCAACCGGAGTCAACACGCCCGATATGGACCACGGTCAACCGGAGTCAACCGAAGTCAACATGCCACAACCGTCGACAAGCACATCTCCACCCACACACGTCCCTACGCGCGTCATGAAACGACGCCAGAGGCAGATCTACAATTGCCCTTTGGCGTGACACGGCGCACGTCTTTATTTTCTCGTCATTTTCTCTTTCCTCCAAGGCCTATATATAGGCCATTGTTTTCAAGAAACATTAGGCAATCATAATTCAAGAATCGAGTTTTTGTTTAACTCTTCTTGGAGGATTGCCCAGTCTCCCCTATCTTCCACCTTCCAAATCCTAGTCGCCGTCGCCGCCGCCGCTGCCACTGCCGCAGCCTTGCGATGTCGGCCTCCCCTCTCCTCTCTCTTCTCTCTCTTTCTCTCCATTCTCTCCTCTCTTCTCTCCAAGGGCCACCCAGACTGCCCGCCCGCGCCGCCGCGGCGCTCGCCGCCGCTGCCGCTTCGCCGCCAGCCGCCGCGCGCCGCCGCGCCACCTCGCTGCCCGACAGCCTTCGCCAGGGCCGCCTGAGACCGCACTCCGGCTGCCCCTGTCCGGACGCCGTCGGTGCGCGCGGGTGTTCGCCCACGCTTGACGCTGCGCCCACGACAACCGCACTTAACCAGGGCCGTTCAAACGCCCTGAACGTCCAGCCTCGTCCTCGTCCAGTGGGCCACTCAATGCCCGGATTCGCCCAGCCTCGTCACGTTCAGAATTGCCTGCAACCTCTTCACGCACTGTGGTGCTGAGGTACGCCTGAACTCTTTGGTGTCGACGTGTTCTCCGTCCAGTATTTTCTCGGAAAGTTTCCACCGCCGTCGGAATCTGAATTCGTTTCGATTCTCTGCTTCTTCAACCTACCTCTCGAGTGTTTCCTCGCGACACGAATTTGACGTATTGATTTCGGTGCTTAGGCATCGTCGCGGTGGGGGAAGACAGTACTCCCCCCCTCGATAAGGGTCGGAGCTGCACCACCATATTTTCATCGGTTTTAAAGTCCGGATCCGATCGTGAATTTCTGTGGATTGTTTTATCCCTCACGCCTATCCTACCCCTAGTCCTATCGTCCCGCCCTTCCTCGCCTACCCCGTAGTCGTCCTACGTCACTTTGTCTCTCTCACCTTCTCCCTCTCTGTCTCTCTCCCTCCCCTCTTTATCTACCTCTCTCTCTCGCTCTCTTTGTTACACCCTCTCTCTCTTTGTCTATGTCACCTTTCTCTATCTTTGTCTTTCTCCCTCCGTCTCTATCTACCTCTCTCTCTCTTTGTTACCCTCTATCTTTGTCTCTGTCACCTCTCTCTATCTTTGTCTTTCTCCCTCCCTCTCTATCTACCTCTCTCTCTCTCTTTGTTACCCTCTCTCTTTGTCTCTGTCACCTCTCTCTATCTTTGTCTTTCTCCCTCCCTCTCTATCTACCACTCTCTCTCTTTGTTCCCCTCTCTCTCTGTTTTTCTCTCACACCCTCTCTCTGTCTTTGTCTTTCTCCCTCCCTCTCTATCTACCTCTCTCTCTCTGTTCCTCTCCCCCCCCCCTCTATATCTTTGTTTTACTCTCTTTTTGTTTCTCACTCTCTTCATCTCTCTCCCTCTTTTGTCCTCTCTGTCATATTGTCTCTCTCCCTCTCCCTTTCTATATATCTCCATTATGCACTCCATTTTACATCTAAGTGAAATATTATTAATAAGATTTTGGACGATAATTAATACTTCAAATAATTGACTATAGATTGATGGCTCATTAACCAAATATAAAAAATCTAAATAGTATGAATACTTCAAATATAAAAAAGCGAGCGAGATTATTTCACGAGTAATTATAGACTATATATATCTAGAGGTTCATTGAGTATAGGGATATAATTTTGTGAATCTAGGGATAATGAGAATGATTTTTCCCTTGACGTAAGTACTGCAACCGAAATAATATTGTTTATATTACTAGTTAAAGTCTACTACACATAGTATAATTATTTTTATGTTGTAAAGACGGTACAATTTGATACAGATGATGTTAAAAAGAAAGGAAAAAATAAGAAGTGATGTGATGCATGGTGACTACGCCACCACTTCATAATGACTATTAATGTGATAATGTACTTTGTCTTCTTCCTCGACACAAGGACACGTAGAGTAGCGCATGCAGTGCGGTGCAAAAATTTGCACCGCTTGTGTGAATTTTTGCACGCACCAGAAGCGACGTGCGATGTGCGGTGTGGTTTCGTGTGGAAATCCGCACCACACATCGCACAATTTTGCATGTTTCAAAGTTTTGTTATTTATTTTTTTTTAAAAAATTAAAAACATTTTGGTATAAGAGGAGAGAGCTCAAGGAAGACAATGAGAAGAGTTCTCCGATATTTTTTGAATGCATCAGTACTAACTCAAATGACCGATGAGGGTGTGACAACTGACCATACCTTATTTGTACTAGGAGCTTGTCAAGGTGAGGGACGATGGACAAGTTCCATGGGTGAGTCGATACACACTCCTTTATATCTTTTGTATGATGTGTGGCTTGGCACCCCACAGCTGGAGACTCAATCTATCAATTGGAATAAAATGAGCTGACATTAATTAATATATATGATGTTATAGTTAATTGTTCAAAAAAATATATGATGTTATAGTTAAGTAGTTTGAAAGACCAATGAAGGTTATTGGTCCACTAAAATCGTTAAACAGACTTATACACACATATTGTGGATGTTAGAAGATACACTTCAAAATTTGGGGTTTCATGAAAAATACCTAGGGGAAGGCCCTAAATGAAATTTGCCCATCTCTCTTCTCCCCATAGCTCCTCTCCATTCCCTATGCGATCACAACGCCATAACAATGATGATGA
This sequence comes from Wolffia australiana, assembly GCF_029677425.1. Classification (NCBI taxonomy): domain Eukaryota; kingdom Viridiplantae; phylum Streptophyta; class Magnoliopsida; order Alismatales; family Araceae; genus Wolffia; species Wolffia australiana. The sequence continues at coordinate 2,130,000 of NC_135838.1, forward strand.
GTGTGAATGGAGCTTGTTAAGGTGAGGGAGGAGATTCCATGTGAGATGGACCATGTGTATATGTCTAGGGGTTGCCCACACATGAGTAGCTTGATACGACTCGCTCTAGGATCAAATGAATCACATATGCGCTCCATGCCCAAGTAATATAATCCAATTTTTTATTGATGTCGTTGGAATTCTGTTTTAAATCTTTTGCTGAAAATCATTTTAAGTTTTTCATCGTGATCAAGGTCCTAGAACCCAACAATGTGTAAACTCGTTAACATATACTAGTTGAAGTTCATCACATTATTTTATGAACATGGGACTTAATTATCTTGATATCTTTTGAAATATATGACGTAGCTCATGTTATACTTTCCATTGATTATTACGAAGCCAGTTATGTCTCAAATAATCCTTGATAAGATTTTTATCAAACAATACATTCCAATCACATTCGATAGAATTGTGATTCAATGGTTCTTAATTTTTAGCAGCATTTAAACCTAGGTTATTCTTCTAGATATAGTTGCTGAAAGTATCCCAAAAGTCATGAATTTACTATCATGATATAAATAGAAAGATAAGTTCATGGTCTTAGTACATATTTTTCAATCATATATATTCTATTGATTATTTTAATGAGTTTTAAGTTAAGTTCATAATTTAATTCAAAGTTTTTGTTGAGAATGTATTTTTAACAGTGTTCAGTTGTTTAAATGTTATTTTGAAAATATTATTTATGTTTTTTTTCAAAATTTATTCCATTTCATTGTTTACAAAAATATTTTTACATTTATGAGTTGTTTCCAATGAGTTATTTCTGAAACTAAGTTGAATTTTGTTAATATATTTTAAACTGACTCTTCCCTCAAATATACTATTTTCATAAGTTTATTTAATTTTTTTTTTGACAGTTTCTGATCATCTGTCCACATTAAAATGACACCAATTCATTCTATGTTAAGTTTGATAATTACATATAATTTAATCTGCTTGACTATTCTATAACTACATCATATTTATATTAATCATCTATAAATTTACATGTTTTTTAAATTTTATCATCATTTAACTCTGTTTAATTTATTCATCAGCCAATACAATATATCATTTTAAATGGGAAGAAATAAATAATAATCTCTAAGTTGATTTTTGATCAACTTAAAGATTAATCTATTCATCGGTTCAGTCGCCACGTCAGCTCCAGGGCTGAACACCCCGCCAAACGGCTCTTATCCGTTGCCAGTCTTCACCTTCCGAGGCAGCCCACGACCGTCGAATATAAATCCGACGGCTGAGATCCCGTCTCTTCCGCAAGAGTTGCGTTTCTCTCTCCTCTAACAAACCCGGGGGGGGCGGGGGAGACTATAAATAGGGCTGTGCAGTTGAGCAAGACGAAGAGGAAAGGCTATGGCGTCGCTGATCCAGAGGAGAATCTCCGGCAAGCTGAGGAGGATATGGAATCCGTGTTCGTGCAGGAGAAGACTCTTCTCCTCGGCCTCGTCGTCGTCGGGAACGGAGGTGAGTGGAATCGAGAAGATTCTGGTGGCGAACAGAGGCGAGATCGCATGCCGGATCATGAGAACGGCGAGGAGGCTCGGGATACGCACTGTGGCGGTGTTCAGCGATGTAGATCGGGATGCGCTTCATGTGAGATCTGCCGATGAGGCGGTGAGAATCGGGCCGCCGCCTGCCAGAGCGAGCTATCTCGACGCGTCGGCCATTTTGGATGCTGCATTGCGGACTGGAGCGCAGGTGATTTTGTAATTTGGAGATTTTTTTTGTTTTAGTGTGATTTCTTTGCGTCTTGTTGTACGGTTTGAAAAATGCGACGACATGTCGAGAATCTGTAACGATGCTGATCGATCAGTCAGCGAGCTTCGTTGTTTTGTCATCCTTTGACGATTTTTAATACATTTTGTTGCCTAGAGATCATCTGGAGTTTGTTTCTGGTATTTTTCTCGGCGTAGTTGACAATGTCATTGCCGGTTCCCAAATTCATCTTTCTCAATTGGTTTAATCTTTCGCTTCTGTCATGGTGAATAGATCCGATTTATGTGTTTTACTCCCCGGCCTCTGAAAGCTTAATTTATGTCTAGTTTCTTCTTTGGCCAGCCATTGCGGCCAAATCTTGTCACAAATCCGACTCATTGGTTGGAATGTTAAATTACCTGTCGGAAGTTATTCACAACGTCCATTAAGGTTCTTTAATAGTTTCATAACCTTGTGTATGTTGTCAGGGATTGAATATCCTGTCAAGGGAATCGAATTATCTTAGCCCAAGAGTTTGAAAGTCTGATAGATTCCCATTGTCTTTATTTTAGGCGATCCATCCAGGCTATGGCTTTCTTTCAGAAAGTGCCAAATTTGCTCAGCTTTGTGAAGCCAAAGGTCTGACATTCATTGGACCTCCAGCATCTGCAATAAGAGACATGGGAGACAAGAGGTAAAAACTTCACTTTCCCTCATCAATAATCTCATTCACATCTGTAAAATCTGTATGAAGCCAAAGTTCCCCTCAAACGCTATATTTCCCCTGCATGAGTTAGTGCATCAAAGAAGATAATGGGTATGGCTGGCGTGCCTCTTGTTCCTGGTTATCACGGAGAACAACAAGATGCTGAGTTTCTGAAGCGGGAAGCTGACAAGATTGGGTATCCCATCATAATAAAGCCAACTCATGGTGGAGGAGGAAAGGTATGCTTCTTAAAGGTGTATGATGCATCTTATTTAAGAAGATGAGTTATCTCGGGATGATTTCTCATTTTCTTGTGATTGATTTTTTTTTCCTTGGAATGCTCTTTGCATTTTTTTCCCAGAAGCTATAAGTAGTGTAGAGAATGTGTCTTTTTTGTTTTAATTTTCTTGTAATTAGACTTTTTTCCATTTGTTTAGAATACCTGTATATTACTTTTCCCATGATCTCTTGATGCAGCCTGAGCACGGGAACAATTGAAAAACTTGTCATAAATCCACAAGTCCTACTCTGGTATAAGGAGTTCAGTTCTTAGTCCACAGAACCAGTTACTTTAATCCTTGAGTCGACATGGTATGTGCTTGAATTCAAAATCACTAAGCACTCTCTCACAAAGGAGAACACCAATCTTTGTCGCTGGTTCATAAGGGCATCTTTGAAGACGTTCAAGTTCGTTTTAGGTGCAGTAAAGACAGTCAGTAGAACCTTAATGCAGATAATGGATTATCCTTCAAGTCCAACTCAGGCAGTAGAACCTTAATGTAGATAATGGATTAATGTGCACGGGACAGTTTTCTTCAGGAGACAAGGTTAAATATTTATAGGAGAATGAGGAACTGAAGTCAGAAGTAACTTAGTAATGCGTTAGTTGGCAGAAAAGCTAATGATGCGAATTGCAGACCGTCTGCAAAGATAATGGAGGAAAGATTTTTAAAAGTAGGGTTGTCATAAAATTCCGTATGTACCTGCCACATGGCGTGTGGTCTCAGCGTCAAGAATTCAGGAACTCACTTTTAACAAGTTAATCACTGGTGGTTGGTTTCAAAAAGGTGAAAATGCCGGAGATTCAGATCTGTAAATCCAGGCAGACAACCCTGACTTAGTTGGGGTCACTGCAGGAGCCCACAGAGGTTGCCGGGATTCAGTCTGCGTCCGAAAGAATTGGTGATAGCATCATCACGAAGTGTAATAAGATAAGTGTACATCAACCAGAGAATCCACTGTTGATGCAACAGAAGCTCTAGGAAAATATTCATAAGGATAATAGAAAGCTTCGAGTGGTGATTGTGTTCAAGCTTCCATTGATGAACAAGCTGGCACAGAAACCGTGGCCTTGTTCTCCTTGACTGGAACTGATGTGGTAGTGTCATTTGAAGTTGGCTGAGAGAGACTAACAACCGTGGCTTCGATTGGAGCTTGAGTAATTGGTTACTTGGTCAGTGCTGCTTGAGAGAAATGTCTGGCAGTGATGGAAGTTCAGGCTCAGAGAATATCATGGCTGCGAAAAGCCTCATACTCTCCTGAAAACCCTTGAAGGAAATTCAGCACATTCTATCCTCACTTGTTATGCTGCCTCTCCTTTCATTTTATTTCTGTTTTATCTTCAATTTTATCTTCAAATTTTTCTTAGTTTCTTTTATACATTATTCTGGGGATGTATCTCTGGAATTGTTCCAAAATTCAAATTACTCAATATAAATCCACTTGACCCGAAATCATGCACATTCTGAGAGATTAGAGAGAAGGAGACGAGGGAGAGAAAGAGAGGTTTGAGGTAAGGAGAAAAGGAATAGGCAGAGGATGACAAAGGATCATCGACGAGGGCTGCCACTCTTCGAGGGGATTAATGTTGAGCTTGTAAAGCAAGATGCAGAGAGGGTTACAGCCAAGCAAGGAAGAGGGAGGCGACAGCTTGGGAAACCTACTTCTTCAGAGGCCTACTAAGCCCAGCTTGGGAGGGGGTTTGAATTGCCTCATTTGTGAGCCGGCCCTTTGGGTTGGGCCCATTCATAGGCCAGGCTTTCTTCCTCTCATGAACCCGATGTTGGATCATATTATTCTTCAGCAAAAGGACACACATTCATGATAGTAATTTCTGCTGCATTTTAAAACATCAAAGAAGGGTTGCTTCATAATTCAGAGCCTCGTTAAAAACTTGAATGTTGGGGGATTGAATACTTTATTTAGAGCTTCATTATCAAAATTTTAAAATTAAATGACATTTTTACAATTCTGGTGAAGGGCTTCAGTATACTAAAGAAACATTCATTCCAGGGTATGAGGATAGTTCAACAGCCAAAAGAATTCATGGATTCGCTTTTGGGAGCACAACGCGAAGCAGCTGCATCATTTGGGATCAACACAATTTTACTTGAAAAATACATCATGAGACCACGACACATAGAAGTCCAGGTACTGGTATTAATAATATTATTGTGAGCAATCTTCTCCTTCAAAAATAGACCCCCATTATAATTTTTCTTCACAATAATACAAGCAATAACAGTACATTATGTCAATTTTTACACTAGCCTCCAAAAGCATTATTGGTCAAGTTTTTTATTGATTTCATTTCAATTCGTTTTTAAGGTTATGAATTTACTGAAAAGAAGGTCACAAGTGTTGATTGGTGGACCTTTTATAGAGTCCTGTTGAGGGTTCATCAAAGAAGGCCCAAACAGGCTCATTAAATAATTGTGCAGGAAAGTTTGCAACCGTGAGGATTCACCAGACAGGTACAAATGCTAATGATTTACTGGAAAGACGCATTAGTTAAATGATCATTTGAGGTATCTTCTGGGCACTAGTTGTACTCGGCAATCGAGAGGGCAAGAGTTTCTACGTTCAGTAATTCTGCAGGCTTAGGCCATTATAGTTTCTTATCTAGTTTTTCCTCTCTTTTTCTTGATTCTTGATAGATACTCAATGGGTCATCTATCAACTATTCAACTGGATCATAAGCAAATTTTCATGCGTTGTAGCTTTGAGAGTCTTCTACAATGCAACCCTTGAGCTAGAAACCTCAATAATCCTGAAAGGTTTGCTGTTATACAGGACTGTTGAATTTGTTTCTTTCTCTTTATGTCTTTCTCCTATCTCTCAACGTAATAGTACATTAACATGGGCCATTTCGTACTCTCTCTCCTCCCATCTATAAGAACCATGTAATGAACCTTTAAACAGTTTTATGCGGGTCGAGCCTCATTTTATTCTGGGTTTTAAGGGCAATTACACATGAGAGGGAGATCAACTCCTCACTATGGATAAATGGGATTGAGTTGCCAGCTCTGCGAATTCCGAGTCCAGATAACCTTTGGGGATCAAGGCTTTTTAGATTCTAGCTAAGATCCACTTTGGTCTGCCCGAGAAGTTGTGTCACTTCTCCCTGGTGAGTGGATACTCCTTTGGTTTGCCGAAGATCCACTTTGGTTTGCCCAGGCTAACTGACCCCATTACTCCTCATCCACAATGAAAGACATAACACTGCCCCGCGTTCCTCTCATTTCCACTTGAAATCCTCACAGATAGAATCGTATGCTTTCACTTAAAATTTTGTGTTTACCAATATGTATGTGCCAAATTTTGGAGGCCCACTGAAAAACGTCTTTCAGTCGGATCTTGATGGGATTTCAGGTATTCGGAGACAAACAGGGTAATGTGATACACTTAAATGAAAGAGATTGCAGTTTGCAGAGAAGACATCAGAAAATCATTGAAGAAGCTCCTGCGGTGATGATTATCATGCTATTTTCCTCTTTATCTTAGTTATTTTCAGTTATTCATTGTTTTCATTTTATGCAGCCAAGAATTTCTAAAGATTTTCGTTTCCACCTGGGAGAAGCAGCAGTATCAGCTGCAAAGGTATTGCTTAATTTTTTTTTTGAAAAATAAAGAGGGTCACCCAGAAAAGGGACCCCCCGTAAAGGTATTGCTTATCTTTAATTTCTTCAGGATAGTAGATGATTTATGGTCCCCAAAAGTACGAAATGTTCAATTGCTTATTCTTATTGACATACAATGAATTGGATACACAAATTTACTCTTTTATCTTTGAATTAGATAGCATTGAGCATAATATGCTATAATTCTGAAGAGGCCTAAGTTATATAACAACCTCTGATGTTATATAACATCAGAGGCCTAAGTTCCATTCCCCCAGAATAACTGACATCCTGTTGAAAGTGCATAAAAAAAACTAAAACGATCGATATTCTGATATGGTTCCAGTCTGTCTAAGATTCATAAGCTGAGGACACAAGGATCTTGAAGAGAAATTGTACCATCTTTCAAAATGTTGGCAAAAAAGCATCCAGTGTTCAAAGCCAAAATTTTCTTCAGTGTATATGAACCACCCCTGGCCAGGCCCCTCCATATGTAGAGAGTCCAGCTGTAGTTTTTCCTCATCCGGTAGTCTGTTAATTCTGAAAAACCTTTCAACACAATTCACCCGCGTTTGCACATTTGATCCACTGAAATAAGGTAAATCACCTTTACAAAAGATAGCTTTCTGTTCTCAGAACGGTTCTTGGTTCAGTTGAACTTGGTCATACCTCTGTTCTCGGAAGAGTTAGTTTCCAATTTGGAGTTCATAGCTTGAAGCGCTGTAGAATGTTTGCCAATATTTCTGCTGTAAGTGGAGTTTCCTCCATCTTTGCCTTCCCACGACCTTCTTGATCTCCCATGGCGATCAAGATCGTCAGTCTGTTTTCTCGGTCTAGTCACAGCCCCAATCACGGCTCTGATACCAGATTGACACTCCTTGATCGTATCAGTAAAAGATCCCTTGGTTCCAATTCAAGAAACAACAATAGTTCATCAATTTTGACCAAGAAACTCTATCAGAAGTTATTCCTGTTTTGAACCCCATGGAAATCCTTGAAGAAAAGAATAGGATATGAGCGACAACTGATGAAGAGATGCTCCTTCCTCCTTGACAAGCTTCCCTCCTCTGGATCAGCAGACTAACTCCTGCCGCTCCAGCCCCCGTCTGACAGACATAACCATCTGTCTTCAATATTTCTTAAAAAACCAAACAATGTTCTTCCGCTCTCCCCTTTCTGTTATTTATAGGGGTTTCGTCCCCCCTAGTCAGCATGTGCGGTCAATGCCCGCTGTTAGGACTACTGATCAAGCCAGGGTCATTTGTTTCTTATGTGAATGCTCTTTTTTGCGGGGAAAATTGATTGGGCCCTTGGATAAAGTTACACAGAGCGTTTGGAAGTGCATCTCTCTCTCTCTTATTTGTTCTTCCCTTTCTTCCTCTCTTCTTTCCTCCTTTCCTCAAGTCTAGGATATTGATAAGTTCTTTTCAAGAAAGTATGAAAGAAGAAGGCTTAACCTCACCGTTTTAAGTCCACGTCAGCTCGTGGACTCTAATAAAGTCAACGAGCCTATAAATAAAAACGAGGATCAGCACGGGGAGACCAAGTCTTGTTTCTCAAGAAATCGTCGTGGCCCGTCAGAGCACGGGAGGGCTGGAGAGCAGGAGGAGCCTGCGTCCAGAGGGGGATCGAGAGATCCTGGTTCAATCGTCTCTTTACTTCCTGAGTGTTTGCTACATTTGTTATCTTTGATGGAACTCCATTTTGATTTACCTGATAATTGATTCCATCTGCTATATTTTGACTCTCGCCTGTACAAGGAGAGTCCTATCCGAATTGTTTTGTTCTTGGATCTTATCAGCTATTTCCTGAGACCTTCCTCCTCAAGCCACATTGGACCCTATTAAGTGTCAAAATCAGTTTTCATCTGTATCTATATGTTGCATAATTATTAAACAACGAACCTGGTGTCATGTACCTGGGGCATTTAAAAATGATTACTTTTGTCTAGGAGCCAAAGTAAAATTTCTCTGCTGATATTTAGGAATTTACATGGAATTATTGAAACCTTTACAATTCGTGGTTGCCTCTTTCTTGGTATGAGATGTTCTAATTGATCTGCCGGTAGATTGAGGAAAAAGAGGATATCTATTTCTATCTAATATTTTTATTTTTGTAAAAAAAATTGTTTCTTTGTCCGTCATAAATAACATAGTCTCGTTTTTATGTTTAAATTTTGAAAGCACGTTTCTGTATGTTGAATTCATGGGGCTTGAATTCTGATCCTTCATAATTTGGACTTGTTAAGTCATCTACTTTTTCTTCGTGAGAGTCTTTGTTTTCTATCTAATTTGTAATGTATTTAGGTTTCTTGCTAATCAATGTGAGCCTGATTTTGTTTTTTTCATTTAATGCAGTAAAATCGATTAAAGCATTGCCATTTTTTTTTGAAAATATAAAAGGGACGGTCACCCGACAAATTGGTGACTTTCCCATGAGGACTGAACTGTCCCTTCTCGGAAAATCCAACGAAAGTCAGCCTCTTCCCACTTCACTCGCTACCAGTGGAAACCAAGCTGCCGTAAGCCCCTCCACTTCATGTATAACTCCATTCATGGAAGCCATTTTCCCCCAGAACAACACCTCATTTCTGTGTAGCCAGATTGCCCATAACACCACCATTGCGCCACCGCCTTCTTCATTTCCTCTTGCCCTGCGCCTCTGGGCTGAGCTCCAGAACGCCTCATCAGAGGTCACCTTCGGCATCGATAGCTCCTGACTGGCCCAGATTGTGTGCGCAAATGAGCACTCAAAGAACAGGTGATTGCAGACTTCTTCCCCGCTTGAGCATAGGAGACAATGTGCTGATGTATTTGGGTGTAGCCTTTTGTGGAAGACTCTTGTCACTAACTTTTTCCGTGCCAACAGCCATCCGAAAATCCTCAACTTCAGCGTAAGTTTATGTTGCCATATGACTCTGCATGTCTGCAATAGCGTCATATCTTCCTCTCAACCCTCCCGGATCCTTGCGTACACCTTCTGGACAGAATGAGGGCCTTTACTCCATACCCACCCGTCCTTCTCTCCTTTTGGCCTCGATTTGTATAAGAGACTGTTGCATGCCCAAGAGTTTTGTCACTGTGTACGATAAGGCAACGTGTATGATTGGGTTCCACACTCCATCCCAGCCATCCTGGACTTGGGCGTTTTGATTTCACATGAGCACGTTAAGGCGGGGGAACGTCTCGCACAGGATGCCTCTTGACAACCATGCATCCAGCCAATAATAGAATGTTGATCTGTCGCCCAGCCTGATGGAGAAGAATCTCTGTAAGATTAGAAAGATCTGTTAAGCCCTTGCCAGAATGGTGATGCCCCTGGGATCAATTCAGCCTCTATGTCCCTATAGAGACCCCTGCCATAACGATCTCTCAGTATCTTGATGACAAGATTGTCCCTTGGGTTCATAATTCTTTCCACCCATTTGTACAGTAATGCCTCTTTCATACTTGGCATGTGCGAAATCCCCAAGTCCCATGCCACCAATGCGAGTCCCCTGCTTTGTTTCGAGCCAGTTCCTCTCCATAATAACCGTCTCATCATGCCGTTTAATCTTTTCATGACTCCCATTGGCATCTTGAATGCTGAGAGGTAGAAAATTGGAATGGATGAGAGTATCGACTGCAACACCACCAATCAACCCCCTGGTAGTACCTTTGCTTGCCTACCCTGCAACTGTCTTTCTACCTTCTCGTTTACCGGTTGCCAATCTGACATTGACATCTCCCCTTCGTCGACGGTAGGCCCAGATACCTCATTCGAACTCCCAGTTGGTGTTCTTAGTATCTCTGCACATTGTAACTCCTCTTCTGGGGACGGTCCATTGCCTAGAAAGGCTGATTTATTCCGGTTGATTTGAAGTCCCAAGAGCCCTGAAAATAGGTCGAGTATGATGGACATGTTTTCTGCTTCTCTTGCTGAACTTTCAATGAAGAAAGTGGTATCATCAGCATATTGCAGCAAGGGGATCCCGTTGGTGTCCTCTTGACATTTGATAGGCCCGCAGAAGTCCCTTCAAGCACGCCTTATCGGTACAGACTGCGAGAGTGTCCACTGCCAGCATGAACAGTAATGGTGCAAGTGGACATCTTTGACTAACCCCTCTTTATGGCTGTATTTGACCTCCTTTGGGGCATCCATTTATTAACGCCGTGAAGGAGTGTGAGGTGATACATCTCTTCACCCAATTGATCCAGTGTTTGGGGAAGCCTCTCCTTTTCATAGAGGCTCACAGAAAGTCCCAGTCTAGGGAGTCGTAAGCCTGGGCAAAGTTGACCTTCTACAGGAATCCTCGGGTACCATTTCTTTTCTATGCTGTTAATACTCCAGCCATTACTGGGCTTTCCACCAATAATCGTCCCGGAATGAAAGCTGACTGAGTAGGTGCAATGAGCTCTCCGACCCTGGCCCTCACCTTAAGCGAAAGTCGAATAAATAGAATTGGATTGTGAGATAGGCCTGAAGTCTTCAATTCTTTTGGCTCCTTGGCATTTCAGCAAAAGAAACAGATGTAATTGTTGATCTTCTCCATATTCTCTCTTCCTTGTTGAAAATCCTCGAGTGTGGCCATCACATCTGCTCCCACCAGTTCCCAGCACTCACTATAGAAGAACAGTGGAATGCTGTCTGGGCCTGGTGCCCCGTCAGCGTTTAGGCCTTTGATTGCCTCTTTGACCTCTTTTTCTATATTAAAGACCATATTCTTAGTCCGCTATATGAGGAAGTTTGTCTACACTTTTTTCATATCATTTTTGTCTTTTTTTTATTAAAACCTTTTATCACTTCAAAAAAATTATCTTGAAATAATTTAATGATTTTAAGCGTTTTTTATTTTAAAGAGTATATACCTGTATCATTTTTCTCTCTCATTGTGTGCTTGGAGATAATAATATTAGGCCTTTCATGTTTCAAAAAAAATAAATTAGGCCTTTTTTGTCTATTCACGTTTGATTAAATTCTTTTTTTGTTTTTAACTGAGAAGGCAGTCTCTTATCATAATGCTGGCACTGTTGAATTCATTGTGGACACAATTTCTGGGGAATTTTACTTCATGGAGATGAACACCCGTCTTCAGGTTTCTAGTCTCTTATTATGACGATGGGTTTTTGAAGAAAGAAGATTGACATATCTTGACGTATCTTAATAATATATTTGTTTTTCTAAAATGCTTAAGGTTGAGCATCCTGTGACGGAAATGATTGTTGGTCAAGATCTTGTTGAGTGGCAAATTCGTGTTGCCAATGGAGAACCTCTGCCCTTGAGTCAGTCTCAGGTGCCCTTAAACGGTGAGTCCACTTCACTGATATTCCTTTTTTGTCAAATGATGGTGCAATACAATACTGTCATTTTCCTGGTGATCTCTCCCATCAATAATTCAGTTATTAGTTTACTTTTTCCCTGAGTTCAATTTGATTCTGAGGCGGTGGATTAGGTATGTGAATTTATTTTTTGTTTGGTTTATCTATTGATCTTTCTTTCAGAGGTTTACTTTTTCTTTTCACTCTTTTCAAGTTTTACCAACTTCATGATTCAAATTTTATATTTGGTTAGGAAATGATACTAAATATATTTTTCAATAATCCTGATGGATATTCCTTTTCATAATCATGATCCCAGGGCATGCTTTCGAAGCTAGAATATATGCTGAAAATGTTCCAAAGGGTTTCCTTCCTGCTGCTGGGGTTCTTCACCATTACTGTCCAGTCGAAGTTTCACAAACAGGTACCTCTTATAGATATAATGATTTCCTTTATTGGAGATAAGTTTAATTGTTTTCTTCATTTTTTTTGGACAAATTTATGTTATAATTTCTTTCTTTAAAAAATATGTTTTTGAAGAATTAAAAAAATTGATAACACGAATTTGATGAAGATTTGGTCACACAATTTCATCGGTCAATACATTCCAGTGCGATGTATAGAGATACTAATCCCCATTAGAGAAGAAAAAAACTCAGTGAAGAAAATCTGAAGTTGACAAGGCTATGAAAGAACAGATGAGAGAAAGAAAGAAGTTTTATGTGCATAGCTCCTCCACTCTTGAGTGTGAGGATCTCCCAATGTTCCATTCTTAAGCCACCTCAGCAAAATCCTTCTTTTGGTAAGTCCAATACTTGTTTAAATTCTAGATCTATCACTTATTTTATATCCTCGGCATTCCGCTATACCACTTTACTTATTGGTATATCGGGTAGACAATTGCCAGCGCATAGGCAGCAAAATGGCTATGATAGGGTCCAATCAGGGACCTACTATATGAGAAAATGTAGAAGACAGAAACCACCATGTGCAGGTGGGCCCACAAGTGTCATTTCAAATTAGAAGAAGGTGGGATGGCCTTTGCCTATAAATAAGACATGGGTGGACCGGTCAATGGAGGGCTTCTTCTTCAAGATTTCCATTATGGCCAGTGTGGGAGTGCGCAAGGTCTTTTCGCATCCTAGAGCAGTGGCGCCAATCTGACCCGTCATCTTTCTATCTGATAGATCACAACGAATTTGAATATCCAGAATCGATAATATGTTTGGCAGAGTGCCGAAAACACAATGTAGCTTATAAGATGGATCTTAGGTACTGGTGATCCCGCCGTCGACGAAGCTCCCCTCTGACGAGACGACTCCCCGTCTGGGACGTTCCTTCTCCTCGAGTCGAGGCGACTCCGATCTTCAAGCATGATTCCTTCTCTGGGCGGCTCCTCCCCTCTGACGAGCTCCTCCCTCCAGGTGAGCGAGATCTTCTCCCTCCTCCTGGCCTTCCCGAATGGGTAATTTGGTTTCTTCTCCAAGAAATGAAAACATAGGCGTACCTGTCCTTCCAGCACAGGCTTTATTTATAGCGTAGAGAGATCCCTCTCCCTCCTGGGTTACTGATCTTGGTCAACGGCTCGTTGACCAGATCGCTTCTTCCTCCGTCTTTGGTATTTCCGGGAGTAGTATTTATCACTATCTTACTGTTGACCTGTTCTTTCCCTACATCTCACTCCCTGAGATGATCATTCTGAATTTCTTTGATTCTTTGAGGAATTACATTGTACTGCTATTTACTCGACATTGTTCAATCAGTTCCATAGTTCTTGTTAAATGTTTAACAGAAATATGGGATGCTACACCAGTCCGGAAAAACATTCAGGAGTTGGAAAACCCTCTTTTCTACTTAAATGAAAAATGAGTTTGCTAACATGATGAACTCTTTGTAGGTTGAAAAAGACACCAGGGTTCCTCCTTTGAAGATACCCTATTCATGGCTCATATTCCAAAAAATTATGTTGTAGGACAAATATCCTATGGTATTATGAAGATGAAAGGCATGTTGGAATGCAAGGATATCAAAAGTACTCTTGTGCGCATAGGATTCATGTTTATATGTACCAGTTAGAAAAACCTTTGGAATTTCCATGGGAATGAAGGCATACAGTAATGCCTTTTTGTCTCCAATTGACTGTGTCATGATGGACACATTTTTAAACTTTGCAACGATGGACATATTTCTCATTGTTCTGTAGATAGTAAAATGATGCTGAATAACTAAATAGAGTGGTCATTATTCGTGCCAGAGTTTAGAGATCCTCCTACTGTTAGGGTACTGTATCTGACACCTTGAGTGTTCTGGACTTTTTGAATCCCTATAAGAAATGATCATTTGTTTCTCACATGAAGCCTCTCATAAATGTTTGCCTTTGCAAGGATCACCCCCCACAATGCCACAGTTAGAGAGTGCTGGGATGGCGCTGGACTTCATGGCTGGGCAACACCCAATCCGACCAAAGAGTGGAAGATTATATGAACATGCAACAAATCCTTATACACCTACGCCCACTGGGAGGAATGCAGGACGGGTGGGAGTGGATAGGCGCGTCCTCCTCTGTTTGAGATGCTTATGCAAAGCTGAGCCACGGACATATAGGGGAGGAACCGAGGATCCTCCACATGTGTGGCATCATGTGGAAATAAAAGTTCTCCCTTAAAGTGAGATTTTCTGTTAGCTGCTCCTTCGACGAAGACTAGTGCTGACGGTTGTCTGGAAGAGATGGCTCCCAGAAGCTTTGCTGCAGTGTGCTATGTGCACAAACAGTGATGAGGATTGCGCCCATCACTTCTTTGAATGCTCTTTTGCCTGAGCGGTGTGGACCCATCAGTCACTCACAGGGGTGGATGTCTCCTCTGAGGTGGCCTTTTGGGACTCTGTACAGAGTGGTGCACTCAGGGGGCGAGAGGGGCCGGTTCGACCCTTTGCAGTGCTCTGGGCTCTATGGCTGCGCAGGAATGAAGTCATCTTCAATGAATGGGAAGCACTGATGGATGCTATGGTACAAGCAGCTGCGGGTTTTCTGCCTGCATGGTTTAAATTCCCAGGCCAAGGTCCTGGCAGCCTTTTAGGCCCTACGTATACTTAACGATCATACTTTTATATTGGGAGGGTAAGCAACTTTGTGTGATCTCCCCTATCTATCTTTCAAAAAAAAATGTTCATAATTTTACTTGGATTCAAAATATCTAGCCAGATGTCAGACTTGGGGAGGGAGAATAATAGAGGAGGGAAAACAAGAAGCAAATAGAAGGGCAAGGAAATTATTGGGGGGTTGTAATCCATTCTATCTCTCAGAGAGCTTTACTTATTATTATGCAATAATGGCATAGAGATTCCACTGATAATGTAATTTAACACTTCTTCATTTTTATATTTTCTGCATTGACCATTCAAGATGAATTAACATTTCTTCACTTTTTATTTTTTCTGCATTGACCATTCAAGAATTAAATATTTGTGAGGACTAAATATCTGGGCCCCATCCCAGTGTCTCTCTTTTTCTATCATTTCCCTTTTTTCTTCTCATAATCTCCTCCCGTTAAATGTGTTTCGAGGATTATTTCTTTCACATGAACCTTCGTCATTATATTCTAGAGCTGAAGGGAGTGTTACCTTGCCGCCTTGTTGCTTCTGTTTTTTATCTCATTCTCCATTCATCAATTTTCATAAATTCTATGGCCAAATTTGGATTTTTCTATCATCCTACCTACATGGAAAATTAGATATTGTACAATGCTTGCGGTTTCAGTCTTTATAGTTGTGATTTATTTTTTGTGCAGTTCGTGTTGAGACAGGGGTTGTGCAGGGAGATGCTGTCAGTGTGCATTATGATCCTATGATTGCAAAGTTAGTTGTTTGGGGAGAGGACCGAAAATCAGCATTGATTAAGCTAAAAGATTGTCTGTCGAAATTTCAGGTTACATTTATTCATTTTGCATTTTCATTCTAATCAAATAACTCCACTGTCCTCTCTGATGAGGTTCTAGTCGTACTTTATTTAAGTTCCTTCTAAAGATGGGTATTTTCATAATTTTATTTTGTAATCAGTGGTCCATATCTGTTCGTTTTTGAGAATAATTCAAGAAGGATGATTAAAAAAACCGATTATTGTTAAGTTGGTTATTCGGGGGAACGATTTGGCTGAAGGAGTACCTATATCTATCATTTTGATCAAATACCCAGTATCTGAGTCATTTCTAAGCCTTTAATAAACTAAATAGAAGGATAATCATCTGTCGGGCATTTCCTCATATTTATCCGGGTATAGTTCACTTGCAGGTAGCTGGTTTGCCAACGAATATTGATTTTCTCCAGAAACTCGCGAATCATCAGTCATTTGCAGAGGGCCTGGTGGAAACACATTTCATTGAACATTTCAAGAGTGATCTCTTTGTAGAGTCTGGAAGCACAGCTCTCAAAGAAACTTACAGCATTGCCGAAATTAATGCAGCATTTGCAGTTGCTTGCATGTGCAGTTTTATTAGGGAGAAATCGGAAGCTACTTTTCGTGGTATTAAAGTTATTCTAGAATTCATTTCTTAAACACTGGGGAAATGATCTGATTTAGCATACTTATACAGGGCGAGGAGACCTGCTTCATATGTGGTACTCAGACCCTCCTTTCCGAATGCATCATTCAGCGAAACAAATCTTTGAGCTTGAGTGGGACGAAGAATCTGATGGATCTAAGACAGAAATCCTGAAAATTTACCTTCATTACCAACCTGATGGAAGCTACTTGATTGAGGTATTTGCATGATTCATCTGATGTCAGGATATCAATGATATTTACTCATCTTTCTCAATTGAAACAAGTGAATTCATTGTTCTTTTATATTCTCTTATGCTGGAATTGGAATATAGTGGACATTTCTCGTTCTTTGATTATCATGTCATAGTAATAGGATCCCCAACCCCTGTTATTTCTCCGTATTTTCCTTGGATTATTTTCCCTTTAAATAAATGTAGCCCTCACCTAAGAAGAGAGTTAAGAAGTTATTGAATTGGGATATTTCCAAAAACAGGGTTTGAATGCCAATACAAGTCTATAGCCATTGTCATCCTTCTATCTTGTCCTGTATCTCTCTCTTTCCACTTCCAAGATCATTCTTCTGTAGAGACCTACACCAACGTCTCGATCACATAGTCAGCTCATTTTTTGTGCAGATCTTCGGTTCAACACTGAAAACTCAGATTTCTTGGTTCAGAATGGGCTGAATATCAATTTTTTAATAATTTAATGTTTAAAAATTAATTTTGACATAATTTAATCCTATTTCCACAAAATAACTAGACCGGAAGTGATGCATCTAATAAGCTGGAAGTGAAAGTCACACGCTTGGGGAACTCTAACTTCAGAGTGGATGCCAACGGACTCATATCTGATATCAGCTTGGCCAGTTTCACCAAGGTCTTCCCCATCCTATCGCCTGAAGTTTTTCGTTTCTTCAGAAAACATGAAGAGAATGAATTTGGTTTAATCTTTATTTATCAGGAAAATTATATGCATATACACTTATGGCATGGAGGGCGGCATCATCACTTTAGACAGAAGATTGAGCCCAAATGGTCCCATGAAGATGTTTCTGGTCACCACCCAGTCGCTACTGATCCCTCTTCTAACCACCCAAGAGGGAGCATCTTGGCACCGATGGCCGGATTGGTGGTCAAGGTTCTAGTCGAGAACGGTGCGATGGTGGAGGCCGGCCAACCTGTGTTGGTCATAGAGGCAATGAAAATGGAGGTAAGATTTTAGGTATAATTTAATAAAATTTATTTAATCTTTCTCATTATCTTTCTCATGGAGAATGTATACGGATAATTAGCTAGCTTCTGTACGAGTTTCTTCTAGTTTTCACTAACAAATTCCTGCTTTTTTATCTCGATGAGTGAATGTACCATGATCTATTTGGTGATTGGAATACTTTTTTGAAAAATGAGTGATTAATAGGTATGATGTGATTAATAGGTATGATTAATTAGTACACAAGAGACCTAAATGACCCCCATACCCCTCCTTTCTCTGATCCTCGGCTTTTTCACCAAAGTCTCCACATCATGCCTTCTAGACGCATGCCAACCCCCATCATTAATTTCAAGACCGAGAGGTAGAAGATGGGGATCACTTCGAGTGCTTGATGCAGCAACACCAAATGGCCCCCCTCTCGACAGCACTCTGGCCAACTATCCCTCTAAATTATACTCCACCTTCTTTAGTGTTGGCTGTTAATCCATGGTTGTGAGAAGCCCACTGTCATCTGCAGGACAAAATTCTTCACGGGTAGTGTCCTGATCGGTGTCCCTAGGGCTGTGAAATATAGGGCCTCCTCTGCGTTGAAACATTAATCGTAAAATATTTTCAGTTCTCTCATTTCCTATTTTGTTCGTCGAGAATGCCTAAAGATTATTGGCTAGCTTTTGTGAGTTTCTTCAAGTTTTTGCTGAAAAATCCCTTTCATTTTTTATTTTGATGAGTCGATTTATCCCAATCTCTACTGTTGTTGGAATAACAATAGTATTATTTTTATTTTATTTCTCTCATATACTATTTTTCTCATAGAGAATGCCTAAACATAACCGACTAGCTTTTCAGTTTTTTCATGCTTCCACTAGAAAATACTAGCATTTTTTCCTGTAATTTGCCAATTTTTTTAAATTGGAATACCTAAGAATGATGTGAATGTCATGAATCTCTATATTGTATCATCCAGGTTAATAATTAACTGCTTCAGATGTGTTATTCATAAAACTTATTTCATCTTATTGTGTTTTTATCTCTTAAGAGGATGTCTGAAGATAATGTCTCGCTTGTTTTGTGAGTTTTTCCAAGCTTTCACTGGAAAAATCCTTGGATTTTTTATGAGTGAAATTTCCATGATCTCTTTGATCATTAAAATATGGTAGAGTGGTATGGATGTCATGATTTTTTAAATTCTATCTCCCAGGTTGACCATCAACAGTTCCCTATGTGTTCTTCATAAAAGTTGATTTTTCATCCCATTGTGTTCTCCTTTATTCTTAAATAACTGTAGCACAATACTAGTAATATGATTTGGAGAGTGGTTACCATGCATTTCCATATCAAATATGAATGTTGACGTGTCCCTAGAAACCTTTTTGTGCTATCATTTAAATTTTGTTTTTGATAGTATTTGGTAAAGAAAAATGTTAAATAAACAGAACTATTAAAGTGTTTGCAGTTCACCGTGAAGATTACAGATCAGAACGTTTGATGCAATTCTCTGCTAGCTGCTACCTCACAATGTGGTAAAACTGTCTTGATTAGTCAACCAAAAATAGAAAATCCTTTTTCAGGGCTCAAACTTAAGTATACTGATATTCTCGCATGTTATTAACTTGGATTCTAAAATTATACCAAAAGAATATCCCCAAGAAACATTTTGATCAACGTTAAGCAACAGTGGGCCCATCATCATTTTTTTTTTATACTATTTTATGTTACTTTAATGCAAAAACTGATGTATAAAGAGACAAAAGTCTTTACGTGGTCATGTTGATGAATTTTTAAATGTTTTTTCTTCTGAGACAATTTTTTGCTTCAGCACGTGGTGAGGGCTTCCCGTTCTGGATGTGTTTCGGGTCTCCATGTCAGCAGTGGACAACAGATTTTCGATAATGAAGCTCTTTTTGTTGTCAAGGTATGATTTCCAATCTTTTCCAAATAGCATGCAGAGCTTTCAGCTTACTTAATTTGTTGATATATCGCAACCCTGATTCTAGTTAAGAAATAGTTGATTAATTAATAATGAACAATTATCACCCCTTTTTCCACACATTTTTAACATCAAGAAAAAAGTCTCGCACTTTATTCATTATTAACGCGCAACATCCTGCATAAAGATGAAAAGTAATGCCCTTGCTATCAGCTATACCTTTTAGCATAGTTAGAAAGTGCTCGAATCTGACATGGTATCAGAGCCCAGATCGTAGGTTCGAATCCCAGAAGCAACACGATACACGCTCATGCCATAAATATGGCACGGCAGGTGTCGTGAGGGGGGGTGTTGAAGCACAACATCCTTCTTAAAGATGACAAGTAGCGGTCTTGCTATCAGCTATAGCTTTTTTGCAGCTGGAAATATAGTTCAGGGACGCGGACGGGATGATTTTTTCGTCCCGGGATGAAAAAATCGTCCTGTCCGATCATACGGACGAATTTCGGGACAAAAATTCGTCCTGGGGACCACCGGACGGGACGGTTTTCGTCCCGTGGGACAAAAAAAGCGTACGTCCGGAGGTCTCGGACGATGGACAGACGGATGTGGACAAAAAACTGCCGGATTCACATCCGATTGTTGAGATCTCTCCATGTGGCATCGCTATGCCAATTTGCATCAAGGTCCTTGGGTTTTTTCGCGCGTGCAAACTGACGCCGCTCAGAATTAATTGTACATATGTGCATTTGCAATCTCTCTCCTCCATGTTTTCCTTAAAATACTTAGAAAAATCTATATTAATATATTAAAAATATAAAATGGGATTTTTTCGTCCGGGACGAATTTTGGGACGAAAATTCATCCCGGGAGGACTGGACTAGACGAAAAACCGTCCCGAGATTATTGGACGGGACGATTTTTTTGTCGGCGGATGAAAACCATCCCGTCCTTCGTCCTTGAGCTAACATCGGATGTAGGACGGGACAAAATTCGTCCCGTCCCGTCCTTCATCCACGTCCGGGACGATCCGGAACTATAGCTGGAAAGCGTTTGAATCTAACATTAACTTATGGCTAAACCCTCTAAAAATATAAACATTCACAGTTCAAATCGGATACATTCGATAAACATAATGGCATTGGGAAATGTCATAAGAAGACGAAGAGATTGATTTTGGTGAATGTTGCCGTCTATTTCCTTTTTACTTAGTATTGTATTTTTTTTAAGAATAGAGTGAAGATCATAGAGAATGATGATTTTTCTTATGGTATCAGATAGTTGATTGTACCGCTTAATTGAAGGGGTAGAGATGCCGGTTCCATTTTTTTGGTTTCAATTTTCAGTGACATGCTAATTACAGGGTTCAGAAGACCCATGATCGAAATTCTAATATGGGGTAGAGAGATGAAGGGAGAAGGGGGCATGATGGTCTTTGTTTATGAGTCTCCACACATCCAAGTGTATAGTTGTCTTTTCTTATGAGAGAGAAATGTGTGTGTATATAGAGAGAGAGTGACTGAGGTGTCGGAGACGGCAGAGAGACTGAGTCAACGCTTAAATGTTCACACTATGTTTCTTATGACTCTCAATGGATTCAAGTGTATTATGGTGTTTTTTTATGAGAAATATGAGAGATATATAGATATAGATATTGATATATATAGAGAGAGAGTGAAAGAAAAGGAAAGGGAGAGAAGAGAAAGATAGGGAGTCAAAGAGTGGGAAGAGGGAGAGAGAGAGAGGAGAGAGAGAGAGTCAAAGATAGGGCAAGAGGGGAGAGAGTCAAAGAGAGGAAACGAGAAAGAGAGAGGGAGTCAAAGAGAGGGAAAGAGGGAGAGAGAGAGATAGGGAGAGGGGGAGAGGGAGACGGAGAGAGAGAGAGAGAGAGGGAGAAAGGGGGAGAGAGAGAGGGGGGGGGGGGGAGAGAGAGAGAGGGGAAGGGAGAGAGAGAGGAGAGAGAGATGTAGAGAGGGGGCGGGAGAGAGGGAGAGGGATGGAGAGAGATAAGAGGAAGAGAAAGAGAGACGGAGAGAGAGGGAGAGAGAGGGAAAGAGAAAGGGAGAGAGAGGGAGAGAGGGAGTGAGAGATGAAGAGGGGGAGGGAGAGAGGGAGGGAGAGAGGGAGAGGGAGAGGGAGAGAGCGGGAGAGAGGGAGACGTAGAGGGAGAGAGAGGAGAGAGAGGGAGAGGGAGAGAGGAGACAGAGGAAAGAGAGAGGAAAGAGAGAGGAGAGAGAGGGAAAGAGAGGGAGAGAGAGAGGGAGAGAGAGGGAAAGAGAAAGGGAGAGAGAGGGAGAGAGAGGAGGAGTGAGAGATGAAGAGGGGAGGGAGAGAGGAGGAGAGAGGAGAGGGGAGAGGAGGAGAGAGAGAGGGAGACGTAGAGGGAGAGAGAGGGAGAGAGAGGGAGAGGGAGAGGGAGACAGAGGGAAAGAGAGAGAGGGAAAGAGAGGGAGAGAGAGAGGGAGAGAGAGGGAAAGAGAAAGGGAGAGAGAGGGAGAGAGGGAGTGAGAAGAGGGGGAGGGAGAGAGGGAGAGAGAGCGGGAGAGGGGGAGGGAGAGAGAGAGGAGAGGGGAGAGGAGGAGAGAGAGAGGAGACGAGAGGGAGACAGAGAGGGAGAGAGAGGGAGAGGGAGAGGGAGACAGAGGGAAAGAGAGAGAGGGAAAGAGAGGAGAGAGAGAGGGAGAGAGAGGAGAGAGGAGTGAGAGAGAGGGGGAGGGGGGGGGAGAGAGGGAGCGAGAGACGGAGAGGGGGAGAGGGAGGGAGACAGAGAGGGAGAGAGAGGGAGAGGGAGACAGAGAGGGAGAGAGAGGGAGAGAGAGGGAGAGGAAGAGAGAGAGAGAGAGAGGGAGACAGAGAGAGAAAGGGAGACAGAGGGAGAGAGAGGGAGACAGAGAGAGAGAAAGGGAGACAGAGGGAGACAGAGGGAGACAGAGAGAGAGAGGGAGACAGAGAGGGAGAGAGAGGGAGACAGAGAGGGGAGAGAGAGAGGGAGAGAGAGGGAGAGAGAGGGAGGGAGAGAGAGAGTGAGAGTTGATGTTTGAATGTACACCCTGTGTTTCTCATAGTGTGCATGTATGATAGGTGTACATTCTCTGTATTTCTAATTGTGTACTTGGTCAATAGAAATGTACACACTCTGCGTTTCTAATCTTGTACAGGCAGGGTACTTCAAATGCTAGAATCTTACCATAAAATTTTGCTAGAAATGATGACCGATGAATATGAAGAGTAAGAGAGAGAGATGAAGAAAGCGAACACAAAAAATAAAATAATGTGTAATGAAAGGTAAAACATGCATATGTGAGACCAAGCTTTAACTCCTCTCCATCAAAAACAAATAGGAGATGAAAATAACTTGTGATTATCAACACATCAATGCATATAAAGAGCTCCATGGAAACATCTGAAAGGATGGGATGAATGAGAGCGTGATACATGAAATTCGAAGCCCAGATCCCCAGCCACATGGAATGAGATAGAGAGATAAAGAAATATGCATAGAAAAAAGGGATGCAGAAAGAGATGGTGAATCAAAAAATAGAGAGAGAAATAGATGGATAAAAGACCCAGTTCAACTTCATACCATTTTCTGGACAACTCTAAGAATGTAGATGAAGAGAGAGATGGCAAAAGTAGGGGATTTCTCAGTTTTTATTTATAATTCATCAATATATTTCAAGGGAAGAATGTTACTCTACAGGATGATCCTCTATGTTTGTTTAAGGGGAAAAGAATAAAGAGAGAAGATGGAAGAGAGAGAGTACTGAGTTTATGGTACTGTTTGTGATTCCCCATAGATTTTACTTACCCTACTTTCCTTTATGGGGACTCAGTCTAAAATTATGAATACATATTTATTGATAGAGGAACCTCATCTTCCTAAACAAACTAGTTCTCTCTATACCTGTAGATGATGAGGAAGGGAAATAGATGACAGAGCCAAGTGTAATTATGTTTATCTACACGGTGCCATAAATTAGAGTACATTGGGAGAGTTACAGAGAAGTGTTGATTAATTCTACAAATTTCTCTTGAGATGAGCTTCAAGCCAACAAGAATAGCATTTTCTGATAGATATCAAGGCCACAAGAAGTTGATTAGTGTTCATCTTATGGGCTGAGAGGAATCTGTATCAAAATAAAATCATTGCGTAGAGAATCATGTACTGATATCATTCTTCGTAAAGACAACAAGGAGGAAAAAAAACTTCAACCAATCACCATTTTTCAAGAAACGCTCTAAAATTCAACAAGTGTTGAAATTAGGTGGAAGTTTTTATCAACATCTGAACCCAGGCAATACAGAAGTCAATAAACATTGGCGGATTGAGTAATGCACTTTAACACAAGCAAGGGGGATATCCCTTCAGCCCATTCAAACTCTTATTCTAGGAGAATGATATTGATAGTTGTCGCTAACTCAAAATCTATTCAGCTCCATTCAAATTATGTGGTATGATATCCCCATGTATTTGAATGAGTGAATTTGGCAGTCCATTGCCCAAAAATCACCCTAAATCCTTTTGCAATGTTGGATCCCCTAATAGGTCTAATTTACATGCATTTGAGTACTGATTCGGTAGGACCTTTAACATTAACAATATGGAAATATAAGATTCCTTCTAGGAGCTGGAATAAGGAATATATCAAGAAATGGTGTTTTATCTATAATCATTATTCATTTATCTTATATAGGTTATACTTACTGGTCACGATATTTCCTACACCTTCACATCAAACAGTTAGTCGTTAGTATGATTCAAATCTCTTAGTTTGAGATAATTAGAACACCTTCAGTGCCAATTGATTTGATAAACTTATAGAATGATTCTTCTATGAGCCAGAATTTAGAATGCTGATTTTTTAATGTACATATCTACTAATTATATTAAAATATAAATAATTCACTACTCTAGGTTCCTCCAACATCTTTGAGTATTTATACCCTATTGAAAATTTTAATTAATTTATTTATTTATTGTGATATTCATAGTATAATTTATTTATTTATTTATTGGCAAGAATAGTCTCAAATCAGATGACAAAAACACACAATATGTAAATATCACATGTAAAGATCTACTATTTGGATTCCTTATGTGTCTTGAACGTGAAGCTGTTTAATTATAGTACGAACATAGCTTATAGAAAAATGATGAAGATTTTTTTGTGCTATCTTTAAAAAAATATGAATTTTTCTCCCAAGGAGAAAGATATACACTTAATTTTTACTTGCGATAGTGATAGCATAAAACTAGGGTTGAATACTGATTTTTATCATAAAGCCATTAAAAATTATGACAATGA
Organism: Wolffia australiana; assembly: GCF_029677425.1. Classification (NCBI taxonomy): domain Eukaryota; kingdom Viridiplantae; phylum Streptophyta; class Magnoliopsida; order Alismatales; family Araceae; genus Wolffia; species Wolffia australiana. The sequence continues at coordinate 2,154,630 of NC_135838.1, forward strand.
TAGCATAACCATATGATTTACTCAGCCACGAATGTTTCTTATGTTTATTATTACTTCAAATCACCAGTCATGGTGTAATTTTAAGCCATACTAATTTTAATGAGTATAATAAATTTCTGTATATAAATCTTCCTGTTTTTTTAAAATAATATAAAACGCTGTTATAGATGTGTTCATTTAGAATATTACTTTAAAAATAATAGTGTATTTTCTACATAAAATTTATCTTTCATTTACATATTTTATATATGTGTAGATGTTTAAAATTTATTTGCTTGAATCTTTTTTTTTGAAAATTATATTAATAAAGTCACGATATACATACATGGGAATGAAACTGAGTTAATTTATATTTTAATTATGATATCATATTTACATAAGTTTGGCTGACAAAAAATTCTGCCAAATGTTGTGTAATCTATGATATAATGAATCAGTGTTGCATATTATTTAAATTTAATATTACCATAATATTTTATTTATTTGAAGTCACATGTAGTTTAAATTATATTCAAGCAGTTACCAGAGTAAAAATATTATAGACGAAGGAACATTTAAAGTATTAAATCATTTGAAATTAAAACTCAATCTTGGAGGATGATTTTTGCGATGAAATGAAAATCATACTCAGGATCTCATCATGAGGAAATCTTGATTTAAAAGTAGAATTACATTGGTCTGAAAATTATGAATAGATGGAAGGGTTGCTCTTAAATATTTGAAGGTGGCATGGCTATCCCAGTGGATCTTTGGTACCAATTTAAAATTCAAAATTTAGATTACTAAATGGAAAGATACACATAATGTTGAAAATACCTGATATCAAGATATTGGGGGAATGCTCCAAATATATTCCTGGATAAATTCTAAGTTAACTGGATCAGGAAATAACAATCAAGCGTGAAGATTTAATGCCAAAAAATGACAATTATTTCCCAGAAAATTGGCCAACGGGTGTATTGCATCACAAAGTAAGTACGATGAACTCTGTAATTCTTGTTGTCCATTTTATTTTTTTCTTCACGTGCCAAATAAATTTATATCATCCTTTTAAATAATGTAATTTTTTCCCCATATCAGAATATATATAAGGAATATTCTTTTTATCTAGTATGTGTGAAATAAAGAATAGATAAACTAATACTCATCATGCATGGGCACATACCAGCTGTGCTAAGGTGCTCAATAAGTGGGTGCCACTTGGGAAATTATCCTCCTCCATCCAGAACACTGTTACATATGTTCCCACTAGAGGGCTGGACAAATTCATGGCCTCTTTAATCTTATATATTTTCATTTATATCGTTTTTTTATATTTTATTTTTATGTATAATCCAATGTTAAAATTCGAAAAATTAGGAAATGTCTAATAAAATAATTAAAAATTTACATTAAAATCCTCAAAGATAATTGATCACTCAAATTTTAGTTTAGTTATGCATGCATTTAAAATATGCACTCCACATAAATATTTTTGGCTCATTTGAATAAGGTACAACCCAAGAGGGGAAAATCTATAAACATTTCATTTGCTAGAATCTGAGTGTTCTACCTATTTTCTGTATCTCGACCTTTGGAACAAGGTAAAGGATAAAGTAGACTCGGTGATTTTTATACAATTTAGGCTAGTCATTAATCTTTTCTTGAGGATGTCCATACTCAGTAGTAAGGGGACTTACATGAATATTTTGCCCACAAAGTATTCCACATATTATCAAAATTCTACCTTCTACAAGTGGGCTAGAAATCCTCCTCTGGTTTGGTCCCAGAACCTATTTCTTGTAAAAAAGAAAAAAAACTTACATCTGGCAGACCTCGGCCTCAAAGAACATTACAAAACTGTATCTAATTTTCAATGAAATCATTCACAATAATGATGACATTTTGATCCACACAAACTTTGAATAAGTTCTGACATTTTGATCCTTACTGACGTAAGTATCAATCAAAGTAAATATTTTATTAGGTAACCTTTTCATACGAATTTCAAAAATAATTTACTGATTCAGTAATGTTCTCAAATGAATGACTGAAGTATTTGTGACATTTGATCTTCATTTTTAAACTACCTATTCTTTATCTACAGGATTTCTATAGTTTTTGTTTTCTCTCTCTCTTTTGATCTCCTTAAATCTTATCTTACTCAATTTAGAATTTTAAAACTTTCCTGACACTTATTTCATGTCAGAAAGAAGATTAAACTTAAGAGAAGAGATAATCTGGAAGTTGACATTGTTCTCTAAATATATCACCATTCTTGATGCATGTCCTTAAATATTGTACAGAAAAGAACGATCCTCGATCATAAGAATTTTTATGTTTTAAATTTTTTGTTGAATACAAACTCAAAATTGATTAGTAAAAATTTGTAGAATATGTTTTGATGAATCTTCAATATGGATTGTGCCACAACAATCCCCATTAAATGGGTTTGACTTCAAAAACTTATATGATAAGATTAATCAATAATTAGTATAAGTTATGTTTTACCTAAATGCCATTTCATAGGTATAATATTTCATCTACCTATCTTACTCATAAATATTCTACTATATTTAGCAAGAACATCCTACACTATTAAAATACCTAATAATGAAAATATATTTGCCATCGTTACTTGATTTAAACATTTCTGGTATTGAATGTATTTACAATATCACTGCTAACGTGGGTTGGGAATATTTTCAAAGATTATATATTAGGTTATAATATTCCTCTAAATCTGTTGAATAAATATATTTATGAGTATATATCGTATTTATCATTATTACTATGCTAACTAATAAGTTCATATGATTAATATTCATGCTTGCAAAAAGACGTTGATAAATATGCATTCACATCTAAATATATGCCTTTGTAGTGTCATGAGTCCATATTTGAGCGTATAACTATTTTACCCATTTATATTTATATATTATACATACACGAATATTATATATCTCAAATTTTCAGTTAACTTTGAATTTAAAAAGCATTTTCTATTTATGGGAATGGCGCTATTAAATTTAATTTTTAATATTGGAAATATAAAACGCTTCAAGATCTTAGTTTTGAAATCTTAGTTCCCTTTAAGATCTTCCAAGCTTCGACGTGAAGATCTCTCTAGCAGCTGCGGAAGATCTTGAGATTTAAAGAGGCTTCTCCGCGATCGCCGAAGAGGTTTGTTAAAATTTCTTATATGCCAGATTTCATCTCACTCTGCGTATTTTGATCTCTGTCTGTCAACGAGGTTTTACCGATTTCGTTCAGTTCTCTTTCTAGTTTGATCGCTCTATGTTTCACCGAGATTTGTCCGTTCGTTTATTTCGCTATTTCTTTTGATCGGCCTGTGTTTGACCAAGATTTGTCTTTTTCGTTTATTTCTCTATTTCTTTTGATCGGTCTGTGTTTGACCAAGATTTATTTTTTTCTTTCGTTTCTCTATTTCTTTTGATCAGTCTGTGTTTGAACGAGGTTTGTCTGTTCGTTCAGTTCTCTATCTAGTTTGATCGCTCTGTGTTTGTCAGAGATTCGTCCGTTCGGTCATTTGTCCAATTTTTTGATCGGTCTGTATTTGAAGGAGGTTCTCCAGATTTCTCTCATTTCTCTATCTATCTAAATCGTTAAATATCCCAGTCGAGAGTTTTCGATCTTCATCTCCGTATACTTAATTCATGATCTCTAATCTATCTCTCACCATCTAAATCGCTAAATATCTCAAGTCGATAGTTTTCTATCTTCATCTCCGTATACTTTATTCTTAATCTCTTATCGATCTCTCACTATTTAAATCGTTAAATATCGCAGTCGATAATCAAGATATATCATTTATCTATCACTATCTGAATCGCTAAATACTCTCATCACTATTACTCTAATGTCATCTCTGCATACTCCAATCAATATACTTATATCTATCCTTAACTATATTGTCTATACCTTAAACACCCGATTTTACATCAATCTCTATCCATCTTAATCTCCGTTTAGATCTATTATGATACTTAACAGCATTTTGAGTGTATGACAGTCCAATCCTTGTCGCCTCATATCATCCCATCAAGTTGTCTAATTTGATAATGTTAATCTCATAATTCTGCCTATATAAATAAATTTATTTCAACGTACTTCTGCCTCTCTGTCTATCGTTAGCAATATCTTGATTTAAATACTATCCTCTTTGGTTTTTAAATTGTTTTCTCATTGTCTAATGCTTGCTGTCTCGTTGTTGGCCATTGTATTTAATTTGTCCGCATAAATCTGAAAGTCAACTGGACAGGTCAATTTGGTCAGAGGGCTAATCAGTTTAATGTTGACCTTGTCAAAGGGCAACATAGTCAAAAGTCAACCCAGTCAAAGGTCAACCTAATCAAAGGGCAACATAGCCAAAGGTCAACACAGTCAAAGGTCAACCTAATCAAATGTCAACCTGGTCAATGCCAACACAGTCAAGGTCAACATACTAAAAGTCAACACATTCAAGGTCAACCATACGACAAAGTCAACCCAGTCAAGGTCAACCATAATACAAAAGTCAACCCAATTCAAATTCAACTTGAATAAATTGGCTTTTTTAATTGGTTGGTTCCTCTCTAATAGACATTGGCAGATCGGAGTAGGGCACTTTTGACTTATTTTTATTAAAAGTTTCAATGAAGGACGATCGGATCATCTTATTTACTAAATCGTTGTGATGCTTTTCTTGCGTTCTTGAATAGACCTTTCAGCTCTTTATCCACTTCTATTGGCTTCTTTGTTGCCTGGGTTCAGACGTTTTTTTTTCTGAAGAAAACTTTCAACTTATTTCAACTCTTCTTGAATTTTAGAGAGTTGCTTGAAAGACGGATATTGGTTGAAGTTTTTTTTCAAGTTGGTTGTCTTTACAAAGAATGATATCAGTTCATGGTTATCTGCAGCATGAGTTTATTTTAATACAGATTCCTTTCAGCCCATTAGATGAACTCTAGTCAACTTCTCTTGGCCTCGAGAGATTTGTGAAAATGTTCTAACAGGTTTGCCGCTCTTTTCAAGAGAGATCTGTGCAAGGAATCAACACTTCTCTCTAACTTTCCAATGTCCTCTAATTTTTGACGTCGTGATGATTAGCATAATTACACTTGGCTCTGTCATCTATTTCCCTCCACTTCTTCTAGAGGTACCTAGAGATTCAGTTTGGGTAGGAAGCGTAGGTTCCTCTCTCATAAATATTTATCCATAATTGTGGAGTGAATCCCCGTAAAGCAAAGTATTGTTAGTGATATTGATGGGGAATCACAAAGAGTAACATAAACTCGGTCCTCTTTCTGTTCCGTATTCTCTCTCCATTCTTTTCCCTCTCAAAGCGTAGTAGAGGATCATTCTGTGTAGTAACTTTATTCCCTGAGAATATGATAGAACATGCATCAATGCGATTCCAATATGATGAACTGCGCAGCTTGATAAGATCGTAGAATGTTTCAATATATCACGATTGTTTGGATACTGCAAGATACGGTGAATTCTCTCCTTCGGTGGCGCTCCCCGTCTTACGACGAGACGACTCCTCTCGGGAGCTGCTTCTCCTCGAGCAAGATGGCTCCAGCTCCATCGGACGAGATCTTCCTCCAGGCGGCTCCCCTCGATGGCGAGCTCCTCCCTCCTAGCAGTTGACGAGATTTCCCGCCCACTTCTTGGCCCTTCCCAATTTGAACGAATCGGGTTCTTCTTCAAGAATTAGAAAAAACATACCTTCCCACCTGAGCGGGGTCTTTATTTATAGGGTTGGTAAGGTCCCTCCCCATCTTGTTCTCTAGTCATGGTCAATGGTCGGTTGACCCGACCTTGGCTTCTTCCTTCTTTGGTATTTCTGGGAATAGAAGTTATCAGAATATCCTAGTGAACTATAGATAATCTTTGGGCACCCCCCCACATATTGCCATCTCTCTCTCTCTCTCTCCATCTACATCCAGAAAATGGTACTGAGATAAACTCGGGATTTTACCATCTCTCTCTCTCTCTCTCTTCTCTCTCTTTTGTCTCCCGCCCAAGGATCTCTTTGCAGTAACATTTTTCTCGGAGAATTTACTGTTGAATTATAAATCATTATTGACCCAACCACAGACATTTGGCCATCTCTATCTCACCCCATATCTCTATCTCTTGTCTCTATCCACATCCATAGAGTTTGCCCAGAATCAGCACCAGGGCAGCTATAAAATAAGGCTTGTCTTCCAAATATTTCTGCAAGTTAATGCAAACTTCACCCATTTATTTTTAAATATTTCCTACGTTCAGCTCCCGTAAATCCCTAAAATATCTTTTTGAACTAGTAGGTGGTGGAGCCCTCCACTGCTGCCCTCAAAACTGTCTTCATCGGTTCCTGCAGAAAATGGCAGGTAATTTCATTATGTTCTGACCATAGATATTTTCCCCCACGATTTTTTCATCATTAATTTTTTGTCATTAGTTCTTCACGCCCTTTTGATCGTAGCTTGAAAAAATTGGTTGGATCTTCGAATGAATTAACGTTTTGATAGAAACATGAACAAGGTCCTAAGATGAGATTTTGTTTTATGGACCATTTCTCAATTTTTGCGTGTCATCCTTGCGCAGGGGCCATGCTAATCTTCTCTGTATCGTTCCAATTTTATCGGATGTCCCCGAAGGGACGTGATCTTGTTTTATGAAAAGCAAAGTAGTCACTCATTTATCTTAAATATTATACTTGTGAATATGTTTCTGAAAGATCATTTTAATCGATATCTTTGTTTGTTTAATTTCTCCGGATTTAAAACTAACTAGGTCTTGAAATAAGTAAAAGTTTGGTAAAAACAGTTAGATATGATTCATTTTTGATGAAGGTCAAAACGAGAAGTTATTTTCTTTGTAGAACATTTATAAATATGTTACTAAACCATGTTGATCTGGAATTAGTTGGCATTTGTAAAAAAAATGACTAAATAAGAAATATTTACAACGTAAAAAAAGGAACTTGGAAGCTGTTCGAACTTAGCCGAAGTAAAGTTGATAATCTCTGAACAGTAATGTTTTTTTTATTTTTATGACGTTTAAAGGAAGAAATTGCTTATTTATTTCCTTGCCTTATGAATGTAATGCAGGGAAGTGGGAGGATGGCGTATGCAATCTAATTTCGGACACATCCAGCTCTGATTCAAGTGAGATTAAATCTCCAGTTGGCAAGAAGCCAAGGATTGAGATCAACATTAATCATCAAGATAGAACTACAATCTCTAAAGGTTAGACTATCCAATCGTTCAAATATCTCTCTCTCTCTCTCTAATGCTCTCTCTACATGTGAGTATACATTTTGCCTTAAATTATGGAAGTAACTAGGCCTAGCAATGATTGGATCCAACAGAATTTTGACAAAGATGATGAATATGATAAAACAAGGATCTGAAGCAGGTTACCAATTCTTGCCAATGAACCACGGAGAGATCCATGTAGAGTTTCTATTGTTAAGTAATGATTAATAGTTTCTAGAATCTGAAATTGCTCCACTAATCTGAAATTTCTACTTACCTCTCTTTTATTATAATCCTGTTGACGTATTTTCAATATGCCGAGTTCTTGAAATAAAAATGATATTGAATTATAATCTTATGTTCCTGATGAATTTACTTCCCCCCGACCAGGAACTGAAATGATTGAATTGACGAAGAGAGCAGAGATGTATCAGGAATTCATGAGTCAGATTACAATTCCTCGTCGCAGAGGATCGATCATCCCTTTCACATCATGGCAGGGCCTGGGGAATTCCATGAAACAGCTTCATGGCCAGCCCTTGCACTATATGACCAATCTCCAATTGAGGCAGTGGGACGAACAGAGGCTAGGTGCCGAAAACAGTGAAAGGTTGGACTTAGTTTTCCACCCGGCAAAAGCCGAGGCTCTCGTCTGGGCGTCGGAGGAGGTTCATCGGCTGACATGCAATCCTTCGGAACTGGCTAGAGTTTGGGCTTCAGATTCTATGCACTATTCTCTGGTTGATTCTATCATTCCGGAGTTTCCTATCTAATTCTATCAAATCCAGAGCCCCTGAGGTTAGTTTTGTTATTTCATCTCTTTTGACCTCCCTTTAAATGACGTATCCCTGAATAATAAGACATAGTATAACATGATGGCTTCCCCATCATCAGAAACACAGAATCCTGGCAGACCAAGAAAAGGGGTATAGCTAGGATGGATATTGCCAAGAGGAAGACAAGAGGACGGCGGAGTGGACATCTTGGTGACGTCCACTCGGCCAGCCTCTGGTCGTCCTCTCGGCAAATGCCATCCGACCAATACCTCGATTTTTTTTCTCTTTACGCTGTGAACCGAGTAGGTCTATATCAGCATGGACCTCTCCTAGCTCTGCATGTACTTATTGTTTCTGATAATGGGACATCCATCAATTATCTTACGTTTTATTGATCCATCTCCCATAGAACTGGGAAATGGCTTACGATTCCATGTATATGATACAAACCTTGATGTAGGCTCCCTATCCTAGGAGTAGTTCCTCGGGTAGGGAGGAGAAATGGGAATAATCTGAGGAGAGGTTGAAAGGAGGGGGGCACGGATCGACCAGAGACGAGCTGCCTGAAGATGCGGTGAGGAAGAAACGATCGTGAGGGACGGGGGTCGTAAAGGGAGAGAGGGACTTAGACATGGACCGAAGAGACAGGTGACTTCATTCTTCTTAGCTGCTTCTAAAAGGAGGGCTGCCTTATTTGAAGGAAACACTTATGGGCCTATCTAGGTTCTGCCCTTCATTCCTCGTTCTTTTCTTTGCATTTAAGTCTATTTATCTCTCTATATTACTTTTAATCTTTATCATTCAGCATGCTAGCACATTTTTTATGGCAACAGTGTAGCATTTGATGTACCAAGCCCGAACAATATTAAAAACACAGAGAGGATTCGTTTATATTGACTAAATACACTATTAGAAACACAGAAAATGAACATCAACCATGCCTGTACCCCTCCCTCCCCTTCAATCAAGCAGTATAATTATCTTTTGACATCATAATTGAAATCGTTATTAACTATAATTAACTAATCCTAGAAAAATCAGTACGTTCGAAAACATGAAGTTGTTTAAATAGAATTCCTGAAAAGAAGTGGATTGAGAAAATACCAGAAAATAAAAATGCTGGACTAACTATTGACATTGTGCTGCACATTCTTCTTTGAGAACAAATGATTGTCTGCCCACCTACCATATTTAAGGGATACATTACTCCTTGAAATGATCTGTAAATGTTCAGGTTCATTCATTTCTGTATATCAGCATGTAGTTGTTTGCTTCTACTTGCATTTCTATTTGCTTTAGTAAAGATGGGCCACATATTGTTAGTGGCAGGTTAACTAGTGCTTCATTTTTGGGCCATGACTTATAAGTGGCTGATAGGATCCCATCATGGACCCTATCATACAAACAAGAATAGATAGTCAAACTTGGATTAGACGTCTCTCCCTAGAAAAAGGCAGGATGTCAACACCTATAACGACGAACCCCACATGTTCGGTAAGAAGTGCATGTCGAAGGCTTTCAAGATTTGACTGTGGTCAAAAGTAGTAGTGTTTATCCGAATAATTATTCTTCTCTTCTCTATCCATATTTTCTAGAAGATTACTCTTATGTTGATGGAATTCCGAATAGTAATGCTTGATTCTCCTACACCTGGGATGCTACTTCATCGGTTTACTTGGTCAGCATCGCTGCAATCTCTAAGAATGTATGAATAACCTGTATATAACGACTTAAATTAATTATTCTATCTAGTAATTGATAACACACTAAATATAGGGTTGATATCAGTGGTCGACATCCTGCCTGTTTAAACGATTACAGTTGCATGTTTGCCTTAAATGATTAAATTTACTTTTGAATGATGTTTTGAATTATTTTAAGATTTTAAGGTCATTTTAGAGATCTTTACAACATTATATGTTTAAAAGAAATAATTTTTTTGAGTCCAAATTAAGTTTTGAAATAAAAATTAACATTAAATTCTAAAGGTATTGATTTTTAAGTCAGAAAATATAGTTTATATATTTTCAGGATTATAACTATTTTAATGAATTATTTACGAATTCATGGATTATATCTGCCCAGTGTCGCCGTTCAATTTGTCGAATGGTGACCAATCATTGCTCTTTGACAATGATTGGTGCAGCTAATTGTTGCGAAAGGATAACATTATAGCATCACTAATCCCCATGCCATAATGGTAAATTAATAACTGTCAGGTGTAATATTTAATCACAGGGATGACATGGACTAATTGAATGGTGTGAGGAATTGCCGAGAAAAAAGATCCAATTTAAATCACAAGAAATGTGATTACAGAGACAGATGAAGCTATGTTTAAGTAATGATGACTTTATGAATTGTATGAATTAGTTGAATGGGAAAATATGGTGGCGCAGACCATGTGTCACACAAATAGCGTTTCCAGGCATACTCGTAGTGTGAAAATGTATACACGATACCCACATGGTTATGCTTGAGTAACAGGAAAAGCCAAAACATGAGGATGTGGCACGTGCTGATGCATCACCATGTCAAATGTTCGCTAATAATTAACTCCGGTTGATTTTTATCTTTTCTTGCATACAGGCACTGTCGCTTCGTGTACTGGAGAATAAAAGGGAAACATTACAGCCAATCATTTTAAGAATAGAAACCCTAAATGTGATGTGATGGCGGCAACAATGATGAGGAGATCTATATATATAAATATAAATTTAAATCAACATCCAGAATTCATCTAAATTCAGCACTTAATATCTAACAATCCAGAAGGTGGATCAAGATAACGTTTTAGGGGCAAGTTTGTTTTTCTCGTCTATCCAAATATATGGTTGGACCTATAAGATGAACCACTGATCTTTGTTAACTTTGTCATTCAACTTGCCTCTTACCTTGATAAGCTGATTAGAAGAGAGTGAGGTTTGGAAGAACTACCAAGTGTTTCTTGGTGACTTGAGTTCTTGGAGAGGGGAAAAAGGTTCTGTCGCCTCTCATTGTCTTGTCTCCGAGACATTAATTAGGTTAAATCTACCTCCTTCACATTTCCTTTTACCATCATCATCGCCTCTCACTTCATCGTCTCCATCTTGCCTCATAATATCATCTTCACATAAATCTTTTAGCCCAACTTACACATTTTTCACACTTCCCCATTTTTCATCTTCTCACTCCATCCTCACTTCTTCATGTATTTGTCCACCCTCTCTGTCCACGTCACATTATCTGATTGTCATAATAATTTCACTTTATTCTTATTCAATATTGATTACCCTCTTCTCACCTCGTTGCTTCTCTCGTTTCACTATGTACTATTTATATCCATATCTCCTTTTTCCTTTATTTGACCAACATTTAAATAACTTTAAATCAGTAATCATCCTTGCTTTTGGAGACGACCCATATCAATAGCTAGAATTAATGACATGACTATTTATTTTATGAGTTTATTAGTTAAAAGGCAACAATGACGTAAAATTTACACTCATTTTTATTTTATCAGGAGTAAGCAATTTATGAGAATTCGGCTCACCGTCCTCATCAAGTGATGTGTGTTACTTATTGCATTTTGTTATGAGTAGTGTAAGTAGAAAGGGCTATTAATCCACCTCATATGACTGGTATTAATCCAATCTTTTTTCCAGACCCTAATTTTAAGAATAGCTGGTTGATAAGACACAATATCAATAGGTTATTATGATGATATTTACATATGTTTGCATCAAATTTGTGATATATGAATTTTATCAAGCCTAAAATGATTAAATCCATCTTTTAGAATGATGTCTTTAGTTTTGTTTATTTTTAAGTATTGTTTGGTGTTTTTTTGACACCATATTCTAAGAGAAAACAACTGTTCGGGCCAGAATATGTTTTTTTCTGAATTTTTTGACATTTTACACAGAAATATATGATTTTTCTAAGTCAGAATTTATATACACATATATATATATATACATATATATACATTTTTTTGGTTTCATTAACTATTTTTACAAATTACAAGATGTTTTTGATTGTTTTATTTCTGCTGTGCCAATTGTTATTGTTAGATTCGTGGAAAAAGGACCAACATTAACTAATGTTAATGATCGGCGACAACCAATCATTAAACCTCTTTAATGGTTGGTGTTTGGCATCGGCCAATCATTAAATCAAAAGTGTTATGGCATCACAATTAATGATGCCATATTGGCCTTTATTACTAACGGTTTTGTTTAATAAACATGATGATGCAGACGCATGGAGAAAATGAGGCATTTTTTGTGCATTAAATGCTCACGTGGATTGAGTCGAGGGAATTAAAAAACAATTTTACAGAGTTGAATTGTCAAATATGGGGTGGCAATGAAGTATCTAGCTTTAATTGAGATGGAGTGAAAACAAGCACACTGACATGTTGCACGCTGACGCATTGTGATGTGAGATGTGTCTGCCTTTATCATTATATATAATAGTGTTATACAATTATTCAATTTTGTCTTTTTAGGGTGTAACATGTGGCATGACGAGTGCCGTTGAGTATGGATGGCACGGGGAAATCTGAGCCAATGATTGCATTTAATGATACGTTGAGAAAAAAACCCTTAGAAATGACATGATAACACAGTCTAGGAGGATGAGAGATAAATCTTTGGATTAACTCAACAGCTAGGAATTGTCCAACTTCAGGGCTTGATATTCGATGATCCAGAAATCAGATTGAGCTGAAATTTTTAGGGTGTTATTGTCTTTCTGTCCTCTATCCATTCATATGGTTAGATCTATAAAATGACCCCCAATCTTTGTAAAAATATCTTTAAGCTCACTTCCTCCTTGAGAGGCAGATTGAAAGAAAGTGAAGTTTTGAAGGTCCATCAAGAGTGTTCTTGGTGTCTTGAGCACTTGGAGAAGGTCAATAGAGAAATGGGAAGGCTGATCTACATAAGGAATACACCTTAATCCCAACAGAACGTAGGGATTTAAGGTTTGTGTCTTGCCTTACATTGATCATTCTTCAACACATTCACTTTGGTGGATCATATCTATGATCACTATCCACCATTATCCACCATCATCCATGCCACAAATCATCTCCCACCCACATCATATATCTTCCACGCCGTCACCATCTGGTCAAGTGTTTCCTTCTCTACAATCTAGTAAGCCCTAATTCTCCATGATTCGCCCTGTTTATTCCTTCTCTACAACCTGTTTATTCCTTCTCTACAACGTGCCACTCCGTTATCTCCATCATGTCTTATTGTCAAATGCTCCTATCCTATATTAACTCCTAATTTAAACATTAAATTCTAAATTAGATATTTTTTATTATCATTTTCCCTTAGTCCTGATCCTGTTGCATCGTCACCTCTTCATGTCTGTTCCATCCTACTCTCTTGTTGTCACTTGCTTAGCTGCAATACTCGTCTTATTCTTTTATAGAGTCAGTATCCCTATCTCTGATCACTGTCTTCATCTTATCGCTATCGCTTACACTATACATATCCCTTATCATTCGCTTAAAATCAATCACCTATTAAGAGAGTTATTGCCCTAAGATCTTTTCCTTGTGGAGATGACCTGTACTCATCCACTATCTAGTGCACTTGAGCAAGTATTAGTGTATAAATTTTATTGACAAAACTCAAATACAACAACGATGTAATTTTACCCTAATTTTAAGTTTGTCACTGGTCCGTAGCACTAGAGGAGAGAAGATCTCACGATATATAATGAGAAAAAAAATTAATGCCTTCTACTATACATATTAACATAAATGAATGAACCTGAACCTAATGCCATTATGTTTACTGTATCTCTCTTATCTGAACTGATTATTTCTTGATCGAACAACCAATGAATTCTTAACTACAATCAGGGTCGGCCACAAATTAATGAAAAAGGTTCTCGAAAAGCAAGAAAGGCTTTTTGGACAATAGAAGAGATTATACCTTGATTCTCGAAAGAGCTTCATCGTAAACATTATGCTGTTCATTGCTGACTTGGAGAACCAATTCACATCCATAATGCAAAACCCTCACCTTGCACTAAAGCAGACAATTCATCATAAAAAAACAAAAAGACCTCTTGACATGACCAGGTAAATGTGATGCCGGACGTCATCTAGGATCTCGCCCGGTCGGTACTGAGACGATGATTGGGTACCAAGATAGTGATGTTGAACGTCAACAGTGTCGTCGTCGGACGGATGAACCCTAATGGGTGATGTAACTACAATGTAATGTTGCACCTACGCAGTCATACTTGCAGGTCCTGACTCGTGAGGATGCCGAACTCCAAGCCCTGAAGGGGTCACCGGGTGACGACGATGGTGGCCTCTTTAGCCTCGTCAGAGAGGACGAAGGCAACTATGGTGCCGAATGAAATTAATCTGTAGGGACCCGCACGTAACAAACGGACTCGCCCGTACCGGTATAGACACTCAACTATCGTAGTTATCTCTCAATTTCCTCTCTCACCTATCTAACCTGAGTGCGGTGGAGTCAATTAAAAATACACTGCAAGAAATAATATAACTAATGGCAGAGAGACGAAGTACCTTGTCGGCGTGTGGCTCGTTGTGTAGGTTCCTCGTCGTTGCGGCAACCGGCGAGAGTGGCGGGTGGAGAGGAGCTAGAGAGGATCGGCGGCTCGACTGGCGGTGGGCCACAGGAAAGGCTTGATAAGGGTCAGAGGAGTGGGAGGGAGATGCAGGAATTCGCCAAGCCCTCGGCCGTTCCCGGCCAGGTACGACCTCGGGTAGACCGGCACGGGACGATGTTCCAAACTGGAACTGCGTGGGCGGATGATGATCATGGGCGGTGCGGCATTGACGCAGGCAACCCACGCAGGGCGGCCCCGATCCCGTAGTTCGGCGACTGATTAGTCGACCTCCGAGTAATGACCCAGGGGCATTGACTTATACATACGAGGACGGGCGGAATGCGTTAGTTGTTGGCGTAGATCAGATGGATGCCCCAAATGGTCTTGACCGCTCTTGGGAGATGAACCTCCTCGGTCAGGTAGACGGATGGAGGGGCTGCGCTCTCCTGGAGTAAGAAACCATGGGGTAATTAGTCCCCCACGATCGGCACCAGGTGAGTTTGACCAGGCAAGGGACCGAACGGCAGTAGAATTCTCCGCCAGAGAATTATCATGCCCAAATTTGGGCACACCGGATTTCTGAAGTCACTTGGATCGTTGCCTTCCGATTGACCGCCGAAGGTTGACCTCGACGCGGCGGAAGCCATCACCAATTCACGCGGCACGACGGCAGTGTGCGCACAAGTGCGGTGGACTTGCCGACGAGCATTGACGCACAAGTCGGACGTGAAAATTCCTACTGCGGTGAGGAATGATCGGGGAAGGTATTTCGGCCATGTTGAGGACCGGGTTTTACCCTCCCTTGTCGATTTCCTCTCCAATCTTCCACAATTCTTTTCCTCCACGTTCCTCCTCTTCTCCCCTCTTTCGTTCTCTCAAGGGTGAGACCAAAATAGAAACACAATAATCACGATTGTTCTTCCTGGTCTGACCTTTCTCCTAGGGCGCCTTTCTTCCTTTACAAGGGGAAGTTAATGGGCCCTTGGAGGATCCATAAGGGGGGGGGACTGGTCCATTAAGGGGCCCTTATATAATGGGCCCATGTTTACAACTCAAACATAAGCAACAAAATAAAATAAAAAAACATAAGAACGACTGACACGGACTTGAGAAAATGACTGGACGAGACCAAGAAAACGTAAACGCGAACAGATGGAGAGGGCAAAAGAAATCAGAACACGATAAGAAGCGAGCATAATTTTACCCGGGCTGCTTGAATCCGGGTGTCTTCTTTGATGCCCTGGCATGCTCGTCGGCTGGGTGCAGACCAACGGGCAGTCAATGATGATGGCGATGGCTTTGATGACACCCTCGATGGGTCAAGATGGCGTGTGCCATCAAAATGACATGTGTGTTATGCACATGTTTTTGCATTAAATAAATAGAAGATACCCAAAAAATGATAAGGGGGCGATTTTTACTGAAGGTTGATCATAGGACCAACGAGTGTCTGGTAGTTGCATATTATTTTAGTATCCAAAACTGTCTACACTTGAATAATTATGTTTATTCAACTTATAAATTTAGTTTATTTAGGGCTTTAAAGCTGATAATATTTTTTACTAAATACTTCAACTATTAAAAAAAATTAAATGCTAGTTCTGGGGTTCCGAGGGGCATAGCACTTGTTTAGAATTCCTTCAAATCATAATTTTGGGATTAATAAACTGATTAAAAGTTTTTGTGAGGCAGTTATAAAAAATTCAACAATAACACAGAGGGATGAAACATTTACCTTTATGGAGAATACATCATAAATCGTTGATGGTCAAATTGGATATTATAATATGAAAAATTGTGACATTCATATCATTCTATCTTATTTCAATTATCAAAGAGAGCATGAAAATCATGAAGTTTTCTTGAGAAAGCTTAAAATCTCTCACAATATAAGGTATAAGTTATTTTCTGACATTCTCTAAGAGATCAAAACGCAGCAAGTTTTAATAAGTTTTACAGAGAACTTCTAAGAATCTGTTAATTATGAATCTGGAAGAAGGAGGTTTATGACATGCGTATCATTTGTTAATTATTCAAATTACAAAAGTGTGTCAAGTCAGAATACCAAGGTGCAAGGAATTTTCTAGTGCAAGCATGAAAAAGCTTAGAAATAAACTCGCCAGCTATGTTAGGCATTCTCTATGAGAAAAATAATATTTCAGAGAAATAAAAAATTACTAAGATCATTCCAATTACCGCAGTGGTAATGATAAATCCTCTTATGAAATAAAAAAAGTGGCAGGAATTTTATAAGCAAAAACTTGAAGGAAGTCATAAAGCAGCTAGCCCTTAATATATATATTTTCTATGAAAAAATAGATAATTAGATAAATAAAACATAATACAATTAATATTGTTCCACTGAGAGAATAGATAAAGCCCAATTTACAGATAAATAATATCAGGAATTTATCAGAGATAACTTGAAGAGACTCACAAAGAAGGTTGCCACTTGTGTGTAGATATTCTCCATGAGAAAAATAGATAAGGGGAGAAATAGAATTCAATTTATAAAATAATACCAAAAAATCACTACATTTATGACACGTTGATTGGCCTTTATTATTATGCCATTCTCTATTAGAACCTGGACCACCAATGCGGTGATCAGTGTCGAGAGGTTCCTTGTTTCGTGGTGACCAGAAACATCTTCAAGATTCTATTCAGGATCAATCTTATGTCTGAAGTAATGGTTCTATTCATGGTTCTATTCTGCCCTCTAAGCCATTAGTCTATGCACAATTGTTTGGTAAATAAAAAATATTCAATGATTTACTTTTTTCTCTTCATTTCTCTAAAGAAAAGAAAAACTTCAGGAGGTAGCATGGAAAGACATTGGATAAACTGGCCAAGCTGACGTCAGATATGAGCCCATTGGTATCCACTCTGAACTCATAGTTACCCAATTGTGTAACTTTCACTTCCAGCATATTAGAGACATGACTTCTGATCTAGTTATTTTATGTAAAAGATTAATATTTAGTTAACGATGAAGGAAAAGAGCTAAGTTTTCAATGCCAAACCAAGGAGCTCGAAAATAAAATTGATTAACTGTATGGAGGCCTCAGTGCAGGTTTCTATGGAAGAATGAACTTGGAAGTGTAACAAGAGAGATGTAATGACTAGGTTGAAGGATGAAAATAGGTATAGGCTTGTCTTGGCACCCAAGATCCTTTCATGATAATCTCCCAATTCAACAACTTCTTAACCCTCTTCTTAGGTGAGGGATGCATGTATTTGAAGAGAAGATAATCCAAGGAATATAGGGTTATATAACAGGGGTTGGGGGATCATAATACTATGACATGACAATAAAATAATCTAGAAATGCCTGCTATATTCCGATTCCACCATAAGATAATACTAACAAAAAAAAATGATTTCACTCTTTTCAAGTGAAAGAATTGAGTAAATATCAATGGAACCCTGAAATACAGATGGTTCATCATAGTATCTCAATCAAATAGCTTCCATCAGGTTGATAATGAATGGAAATTTTCAGGATTTCTGTCTTAGATCCATCTGATTCTTCATCCTACTTAACCAAGATGAATTGCTTTGCAGAATGATGCACCCGAAAAGGACAGTCTGAGTACCTCATATGAAGCAGGCCATATTTCCCTCCACAAGTATGCTAAATTAGATCATTTCACCAATGTTTTATGAATTAATTCTAGAAATGCCATTCTTGCCCCAAAACTTTACACATACGAGCAACTGCAAATGCATCACTTTAACCACAATGTAAATTTCTTTGAGAGATTTTCTTCCAGAATCTAAAAATATATTACTCTTGAAACGTTTTTTGAAGTGTTTTATGCCAGCCCACCTGCAAATGACTTGAGATTCATGCATTTCAGGAGAAAATTGATATTAGTTGACAAAGCAGCTACCCGCAAGCAAACCATAAGTGGATGAATCTAAGGAATATCACACACATCATTATCCTTAAGTGCAAGTATTAGAAGTTAGAAGTGAGTCAGAAATGAGGTCTTTACTCAGAAAGGTAGAAATAGATAGACAGTCGTATTTGAGATATAAATAACATCTTGAGAGAAAAAAACGATAAATTAGGACTAAAAGATCACCAGTGAGGACAATAAAATGGGCCATTCAATTGAAAACAGGTCCTCTAAGAGAATGAATATAGTTTAAGTGTATATTAAGAACATGAATAAAATTCAAAGAGAGGAAAGGTACTCCTTTAGCTAAATTATCTCTGAAAATAACCAACTTAACAATCATCAGGAGTAATTTGAAGAATCATTCTTAAATTCTTCTGAAAAATTATTTTTAACAAGATGATATATATGTAAGGCCGATTACAAAACAAAAAATATACAAAAATTATTATCTCTAGAATTAATTTTTAATGAAGTATGACTAGTATAACAATAGGTATGGGCAGCGGAGTCATTCAATTGAAACAAAAATGCAAATGAATAAAGCAATCTGAAATTTAGACAGACAACGCTTCAACTTAATTGTCCATGATTTATAGTCCTCTCCCCTAAAAACTAATTTAAATCATTGGATCATAATGCACACTAATAGCATCTCCCTTCACACTCCCTGTCTCAATATGAGCTCCTAAAATGAATAAATCAAAATATAAAGCCTAAAATTGCAGCTATACAACGTAGAATAAGAGAATCAAAATTTGGGCATACATTTTATCAAATATAATGAATAGAGAATGATAGTAAAAACAAAAGGAAAAGTGATGTCGAACGTCATCTAGGATGTTGTCCGGTCGGCACCAAGTATGATGGCTCGGTACCGATAAGAGATGGTGGTATCAAACATCGACGGTGTCATCGTCCGATGGATGAAACCCTAACGGGTTATGTAACTACGACGTGATGAAATGCATCCTACGTGTTGTACGTGCATGCTCCAACTCGAGGGGGGCGCCGCGCTTTAAGCTTGGATGGGGTCGCCGGGTGGCGACAACGGTGGCCTCTCGAACCTCGTCGGAGCGACGAGGATGTGTACGGCCAAACGGAATCAATCCGTAGGGCTTGCAGGTAACGGACGGACTCGTGTGTACCGGTAAGACGCTGAAAGTTGTCGTAGTTCTCTCAATTATTCCTCTCTCACCTACCTAGCCCGAGCACGATGGAGTCAAATCAAAATTATACTGCAAGCGTTAAGTAAACGAGTGACGGGAGAGGACGGTGTACCTCGTCGGCGGGCTCGTGGTGCAGAATTTGTTGACAGTCCATGCCTGTCGAAGCGGGTGTGGCGGAGAGGCGCCGGAGAGCGAACAGTGGCTCGACGAGCAAACAATGATGTCGGAGCTACTGGTATAGGGGTCGGAGGAGAAAGAGAGAGAGAGAAGCCGAAGGGTGGCAGTGTCTGCTTGAAGGTCTGGCCAGATGAGGTCAGCGCATCCAACGTATATAGCGTGGCAAGACCTGTGGACGGAGGTGAGCAGCCGTACACGACCCTGGGTTGGCGCAGAGGATTCTTATAGGCTGGCGATGAAGAGCATGATTGCGGGTGAGGCCGAGAGAGGGCGTCGCTGGGGTGACGTTCTCAGATGAGAAGCGATCACTCTTGGTGCAGTTGGCACCGTGGGAAACAACAACAGCAGTCCCCACCTTAGACAGACTGGTCGACATGTCCACGTTCGGATAATCGTGGTGCGCTGATTAGCGGCTAATTTTACGGCAAGATCCTTGCACTGTCGAGCGGATTTGAACCCCCTGAGTGGCTCACGGTTTGGGTCGAGAATCCGGGCAGCCTTCTTGGAAATTTTCCACCGTTGAGCGGACTCGAATCCGCTGTAGAATTGTACGAGAATTGATCGAGAATCCGGGCAGCGTTCTCGGTAATTTCCCATCGTCGAGTGGACTCGAATCCACCATAGAGTTGCACGCAATCAACATGAATTTAACAGCTCCAAGATCATGTACCACAGTCAATGCGAGATGGTATCTCTGCGAGCACGATTGTACCAGTCGTGATGCCTGCGGTATCTCAGCGGGTCTTCACAACATGGGGGGGGAGGTGGGAATGGCCGTAGCACCTACAGTGTGAATTGGCGAGGTCAGCGTGGTCCTTGCATGGGCGCGGACCGGCGAGATCGGCGGCACTGGCGTGAGGTCGAATTTCTCCTCCCCTCTTCAGCCTTCAATCTCTCCTCATTCTCTCTCGTACTCCCCTTTCTTCTCTCAAAGGGTGAGACCAAGAAAAAAAAAACATGATACCTGACTTCAATTTCTTTCTGGTCTGCTTCCTTTAGGGCGCCCCCTCTTCCCTTATAAAGGGGAGAGGAAATGGGCCCCCAAATTGGGTTAACCAAAAGGGGGAAAAAGGGGTCCATTAAGGGGGCCCTTATATAATGGGCCCCCTGATTACATGATAAAAGGGAAATTTTAAACAAAATAAAAAGAAAGGAAACAAGAGACAAGGCACAAGGAAGGGGCCCAAAATGGCTGAGGACCCTTCCCGTGTCGACGATTAGGGACGTGCGGAACGCGTCGCAAGCGCGATGTAAACACAACGACGAGTCGAGAAAAACACGAAACAAGAGAAAGAACGATGGAAAAACAAACACAATAAATTGAGCAATTTCACCTGGTCTTCGACGATGGTGGCAGGCGGCAGAGACGACATCATCAACGATCTTCGATGGCGTGCGCCATCAAAAAGCAACAAGGGGATAATCTCTTCAGCCTGGGAATCTAACAAGGAGGGTTCAAGTGAATGAATAAACCTTGGAAATCATTTAATAAAGGCTCAATATAAGAGAGATAAAGGGGAAGTGATACTATCTTAATTATATCCTAAGTACACTAAGGGCATTCTATATTTTATCCTTTTTCCCATATGTTCCTTTAAAGATGTAGCCCTCCTTGTAGGGGGCGGCCTCCTAATGGTTGCTTTTCATGCCAGATTATGCAAGTTTGATGTAACACGACGGCTGGGATCGAGCGACTCATGCTACACCACAAGGAAACGAATGTGAAATGTGATGCAACGAGGTGAAATGATGTGTATGTTTGAAAATCAACGAGAAAGTACGTTGGAATCTGGGTGATCTGAGACGTAACCCAGATGATGACACGGGGAAGGTCGTGGCATGGCCAAGCTCTCAATGATCCGTGTGACCAGCTTGAGGGCCGACGGAGTTGGGGACGATCATTGTCCAAGAGTGTCCGCGCTGTTGTCGTGAACAAGCAGACCCAACACTGTTAAAGAAACTTCCCTAACACGAGACGGTGGCTAATCCTATCAAACGTTTAATTTCACTCGGGGCAAGAAAGAAGCCAAAGACTGGTACTGAGCGAAGTAATGATACTGATAAAAGAAGGGGAGGAGAAGGGTGTGACCTGCGGATTTGGGTCATCGTCGAGGTCGGGCACGACTGTTGTGTCTTGTCAAAGAAGTCTGGTTCAAATTCAGCAGGGCGGAAGCATCTCACACGGAGAGGGCGAGTGCCGGAGAGACGAACTGTGACGACCGCTAGGACCGAGAAGAATCACTGACGGGACGCAGGAAGGTCACTGGAAAGGCGAGACGGACCTGGGGTCTTTAGTAGAATGGCAAGTGACCAGGAACCAAACAGTGGGAAAGGGGGAAGGTCGCAAGGACTCCACAATAGTCCAGAACAGCGGACTCGCCAACAGCGTCTGGAAAATCTGAGCAATAGGGCGAGACTGTTGGAGAAGATGGAGAACCCCAGAGACACGTTGGGAGATTCACGGCAGCGCAGGAAAACCGGTGCCTGATGATTCCACGTTTGCCAGCAGGGGGAAGACCATTAGTGATGGTGATAAAAGGGCCGTCGCGGGTCATGCAAGCGGAACGTGGAGATCCACTGGTGTGCGGGTGCTAGCTGATGAAATCAAGGACCCTAAAGGAGGGGGTTTTGAAGACCCGGCGAGGGTTGACTATTCTCGTGAGGCTGAAACGCAGGAACGGTGATAGCGGTAGCCATTGCACCGCTAGGGGTGGTGGTCACCCGAGGTGCAAATCCAGTCTTCCAAGTCAAGGCCACGAGCTGGGGATCGTGGACGGTGCGCTGGTGACCCTCCAAACTACATGATTTGGCTGCAACAAGCAAGAGCTAACCCGTCAAAGCAAGGGGGAAGAGAATAGGGAAGGCAGCAATGGAAACCCTAGAACAACGTTCTCTTCTTCATGCAAAAAAGTATTTTTTCGAGAAAAGGTTCTCAAAAACAAGTTTGCTACAATTTTGAGCCTCCCCTTCCCCCTTAATAGTAAAAAGTGAGGGGGGGGGGCGCTCATAGGTGTCCTAGTGGGCTCCTTTAGAGGGGAGAAGCTTAGTGGGCTTCCCCCCCTAAAGGGTCCTTTAGGGGAAGAAGCCAAGCATGGGCTTCCCCCCTAAAGGTTGTAAACAAAAATATCTAAAGATACAAAAACATACGCAGGAGGGGGCCTCCTTACAGTCAAAGGAGATGAAGAGAAAAAAAACAAAATGACGCAAAGAGGAGGACCATACACGGAAAGGGCCTCCGTAAAACCATAAGACAACCCGGACACAAAATAAACATCACGAATACAGTTTCTCAAACCTGGTTATGAAAACTCAGGTTCTTCACGTCGGCTTGGGCTCTGCGACATGGCTGATGATGAGTCTGGGCGTGCTTGATGGGATGGTCCTCCATGAAAGTCTCCTAGTAGTCTATAAATTATCGTGATCATCATTGATAACTGGTGGTAACTCAAGCTCTTATGAAGATCCATTAAAGTTAAGTGGTGAGGTATGATGTCGCTTTGTATTTTAGTGTGTGAATTCGGCAAACATTGGCTTCCCAAAATACACCCTAAATTTCTTTGGAATGTAGGATCCCCTACGAGGTCTGATGTATGTGCATTTAAGTGCTGATCTGATTGGACCTTTAACACATGCAATATGGAGTTTTGGCATTCCTTCTTGGAGATGTAATAAGGAATGTATCAATAAATAGTGTTTCATCTGTAAACATTCTTCAGTTAACTAATATTTGTTGTACTTCCAAGACGCGATACTTTATACACATTCACATCA
Source organism: Wolffia australiana (assembly GCF_029677425.1). Classification (NCBI taxonomy): domain Eukaryota; kingdom Viridiplantae; phylum Streptophyta; class Magnoliopsida; order Alismatales; family Araceae; genus Wolffia; species Wolffia australiana. Next base: position 2,178,236 of record NC_135838.1, read on the forward strand.
AACAAGTATCCATTGATATGATTCAAATACCTTATTTTGAGATAATCTGAATGCCTTCTGTGCGAATTAATTTGATAAAATTTACCCAGTCAGACTTGAATTTTCTGATTTATTGCAATATTCATAGTTCTGTTTATTGGATAACTTTATATCAGATGATAAAAAATATGGTACATAAATGTGGCATGTAAAGACCTATTACTTGGATTCATTATGTCTTTGATTTGAAAATATTTCATTCTAGTATGAGCAAAGCTTATTAAAATTAAATGCTAAAGAGGTTTTTATTTTAAATATAAAACCATTCAAAACTTATATGAAAAGGATAGCATAAACCATTGGGTTGAATCAGTTAGACATGATTTTACCTCAAACGTGCTTCATCAATTTTTGTGCTTATTATTAATGTAAATTATGAGTCATGACGTGAAATTAAAATAAACATGAATTTAAGTATACCAATGTTTTCAAAAATAATAGAAAACATGGTTATATATGTGTTAATTTATGATTTATAAAATATTCAACATATTTTGTGCAGAAAATGCATGTTCCATATATATGTATAGATATGTAAATGTTTATTTTATCTACTATAAAATTTATTTTTGAAAGAGTATAATAATGGAGTTTCAATATTCATATACAAATATCTATTTATTAACATTTGAATTATATTTAGGATAATGATACTGACTTAATTCATATGTTAATTAATATACATTTGTTAAGCTGAAATTGAACATTCTGCCACAGATTGGGTATTTGGAGATATAACAAGTTTATGTTGAAAATTTTATCGTATTTTATACTTGAAATATCATACAGATTTAAGGAAAGTCGCGGAGTTACTAGTGTGGAAATATTATAGACGAAGGTATATTTAGTATATTAGTTCATTTCATTAACAATTCAATATTCGGGGATATTTGATATGTCATTAATTTCATACTCAAGGTCTCTTCATAAAGATACCTCCATCAAATTTATTTTAAAGTTAAATTACATTGGTCTGAAGCTCATCAGATGACGGAGGGATTTGGACTTCACTGCTAGGAGGTGGTAGTGGTGATCCCCCCTGGATCTTCCATACCAATGCAGGAGGGATTTGTCTAATTATTTTGTCCTACCAAACGTCTCCACTTTTGAATCATATTTATGGTAATTTTAACCTTGACTTTTTTTCCATGGCACCATGGTATGAAATACCCTAATTACACATTTTTTCCATGATTAATGCAGCCAATCATTGTCCCAAATCAATGATCAGTCCCAGAAAAATAAATCATACAGTAAAACATGCAGAGAGTGATTATAAGATGACATTGCCATTTTAAATAAAATAAATGTTTAATTTATTGAATAAAATATATTATGGATTAGAAAATTAATATCTATTTGAATTTGATGTCCAAAAATTTGAAAAAATTTATTCCAACATAATTTGTTTTCATAAAATACCCAAAATATAGAAAATAATATCATTCTAAAATATATTTAATTATTTTAAGCTTGATAACATGCATATGTAGTCATTTCTGTACAAATAAACCTATACTAGTAATTAGTGTCTTATCAGCTCTTCTTTTTCGTCAATTATAATTTCAAGGTATTTGGAAGTTCAATTCCTGATTTTACTGAAACTGTTTCTCTTGGGAAGAGGTAAATTTTGATAACCCCCATCCTCCTTTAAAATAAATTTGATGGATTCATGTTATATTTTGGATTATTTTTGAGGTTTTAATTGATCATTTTTACAATATCCTTATAAAATCAGAACCGTTAGAAATGTATTTCTATAATGATATACAATCATCAAAATTGATAGATACAATTTTATTTAAATATTATATTTATTTTATGTGCTTGAAATTTATTATTACATCTCAATTATAATTTTATTTTTAACTTAAATTATCATTTCCTCTTGAATAATAATAAACATTCCATGTGTTTCAATACTACTTTATATATTCTGCTACCATTGTGGATATAAATAATTTCATTCTCCTTAATGTTTATTAGTTATATTTCCACTGCCAATATCTATATATTGTTCGAAATATATGTGCACGACAAGCCAATGGCAGTTTCGACATCTCTTCATTATTCACTGATAAAATATGTTGATCATAATGCACATCAAATTCTTATAACGAAGTTCATGATACATGTAATGACTAAATGAATTATGATGAGTTAATAATAAGGTGATCACTTGTCTTTAAACATGTATTCCAATTCAACCGATACTGAAGGGGGATATTGAAATATGTGATAAAATAGGAACATCTAGTCTTGATCATATGATTAAGGATGATACTTTGATCATCAGTGCGTAGAAACTGATAAATGGTGGGTGCTCTTTGGGAACATAGTTCAGTAAATTGATTCATGTGGATTCCTGAATGTGTATAATACATAATTATCTATTAGAATGATTAATGTCATGGTTCTGTAAGTTGTCTTTAGACCTGAGATACCAACGATATATTGTGGATGGAAGATTGTGTTCTAACTTAATCTTTTTTGTGATGCAGTAAGAAGTCCACAATATTGGTTATGTGGTCAATATGGGATCATTTACTCTCAATATAATATAATACTGACTATAAAAAGAACATGTAGTTACATCCCCTGTTAAGGTAGTGGAAATATTAGAGAATTAATTCTTTGATGATTTCTCAACCACATTAGTATTGAGTGAGATGATTGATAGGGTTTAATAGTTGACCATATCCTATGTAGTCGTAGGATTGACAAGCATACGAGGGATTATATACACAATAACTGATGTCCGCAAGGTTCAATGAGAGAGTTATCCTACTCCTTTGTATCTTGGGTTAAACTGAGCCTCGATTAATTAATCTATATGTTGATAGAGCTAATTCATTTGGTTGATCAATAAATGCTATTGCACTGTTAGAGTTATTAACTAGAATGATACTTAGGCCTATAGGTTCATACACCTAATACATGTGGATTTTGGTGGATATATTATAGGTTTGGTAACTTTTTAAAAATTGTCCCGGGTCTTCTATGAAGATTTCCTATAGAGTATAAATAGAAGAGAGCACTAACTTTTTATGCCCATGTGAGTCATTTTGAGTGTCCTCCACTCTCTTCTCTTGCTCTTCCACATGTTGCTTCTAGAAACACTAGATGGTAAGGAAATCAGATTTTTGGAAGCACAATTTAAGGGAAGGACAAGAAGGTCTAATGATCTAAGGATAGGATGAAACATCTGGAAACTGGACAGGGTTGAAGAAACTCATCCAATGAACCAATAAGTCACATATGTAATTCGTGCATATGTGACGTGGTCTTCTATGTTTTTAGTTTTGAGCTCTATTTTCATTCAGTCTTCCATTATGAAATAGACTTTGGGTTGTTTTGATTGAGGCCATGTGTGGGATATCCCTTTATAAAACTAATATTTTTATTGACTCATTACCTTCTACATATTTAACTTATCTTATATATACCCATTCTATCTAATAAACAATATAATACCTAAATATTCCATTTTTTATGTCTTATTACTTATATTTAAATATGCCATAAAAATATATCAGTATATTTGAAAGTAAAAATAACTTATCTCTCCTTTGTTTTTAATTAATATCATTACCACCATATCGACATTTATAGGCTTCCTATTATTTATTTAGATATACAAAAGTATCATTTATGTATTATGTCAATGTCAACTAGTCATAAAATAATCATAATATTAATGATCTTGATCCCTATATTCTCTTTTTTATTTTTGATACAACTTCCCTTGCTGAGTCATTAGTTAAATACATATATTTTATTTACATTATTATTGAGCTCTGTTAAATATAATTCATATTCCATAATTTATCTAAAACATGAAGTATTATATATATCCAATACCTTGAATTTTTTCTAATTATATGTGCACAATTTTTTAAACATATAGAATGATTAGCTTACATTTGAATCATAAATTCCATTTTAGGCATTCTATAATAATTATTTTGCCCTTTTGGATACCCTTTTCTATTAATTTTTATTAGCGTAAAACATCTTTTTTTATGTGACGACGCACCAATAACTTTCTCATCCTCTCTATCACGAAAATAAAATAACCAAGAAAACCCTTGATCAGCACTCTCTCAATATCTCTCTTTTATTTCTCAAAATCTGGACGCAAAGTTACTTTGATCTCTTAAAGTTTATCTAAATCGCTCTTTGAACCAACACTTAATTTTACTGATCTTAATGGACTGTCTTTTGAGAGCAATGTATAGTCAGGTGGATAAGAATTATAATTAATTCATTATGAAGATTTGTTTGATCTCTCCAGACTTGGTATCATTTCACTCATTGTTTCTTTTCTGAAACGTTCCAATGGATATCTTTGTGATTTTTCATGGATACGTGAAACTTTCCGTAGATACTATTTGAAATTGTCTACTTTAATAGAAATTTTTCATAGATTATTTGGATCTCTACAACTCAATACGGTGTTATTGATCACACATAATATTTGTCAAAAAGATAAACTTTAAGTTTCCATAAAATAACAACACACTATTTTAGAAGTTTCCATTTGGAATGTGTTTTAACAGTTATTTTTAAATAAGAAAAAATTTCCAAAAATTATTCTACAATTTGAAATTTCGATTTCTATAATACATTTATTTTTTTATTGAATCTGAATTTTTTAAGATAAATCTCTTTAGTTTTTGTTTTTTTAAATATCTTCATATGATTCCCCATAAATATTTAGTTCATACATAGTTTTATAGAGTACCCACCCCTATATCTCAAGACTCTCTTTTTTGTTATTTTTTACTGTATTTTTTTATCTTTGAAAGATCGAAAGATAATAAATTATTTAGTGTCCATGAACCATAATGTTCGAAAATTTTTTTTTCTTTAAAAATACTTTTCTTACATGAAATAGTCATAACATCGTCACATAATTTATATAATGAATTATTTCGTAAGAGGATACTTTATTTTTTAGATATTTTTGCAAATTTTTAATGAGCGGAAAATTTTCCATAAAAGAACTTCATATTACAATTCCGAGCATTTCACATTTGAACAAAACACTGCACATTTGTATATACAATATCATCAACTTTTCTCTCAAAATTCTCTTTATTGACCCAATATTCTGAGGTTACTGATAATCTATTGTTAAGACGGAAGAGTTTAGCACATTGTAAATCATATCTGATTTATGTTAAATCAGGTTTCATTTATTCATCTGAGTAAATTTTTTTTATAATGTTAATTTTTTTTAATTTTTTTATTTGGTAGTTAAATTTAACTTTGCCTACATAAATTTAATATTTACCTATTGATCACATTCATATCATGAGATTAAATATTGAAGACCAGTTATTTAAATCAAATTTATACCTTGATCACATTATTTATTTCACAAAATAATATATAGATATCCTTGAAATTTTGAAGAAAAACTTATTAGTTTGGTGAAATGTAATATTTGACTAATTTATCATCATTATTCTACAACTTAGTTCATCATACGATTTTACTAGTTGATTTTGAAATGTGATTTTCAGCTTGTACTGATATAATGCATACTGTTTGAGAATGGGAAGATACTTTTGACACATACATTTTAGAGATTATATTGATCACTTCAGTGAATGGCATAATATTTATCTTGAGCAACATTCATACATTGATATTAATTATCATTATTGCATAAAGCATAGTATTGTTGTTCATATTGACAAGAAGAAATTGATCACATATTACACATATATTGTATCATACTTGGAATAAAAGATTACTTTCAATTTTTTCCCTTAATATTCTTTAACTATATCAAATCTTGTTGTTGAATCAAAATGGTCCTATGAGTTTGAGTCTAAGGAAGTTGGAAAGCAGCTCATAGTGAGTTGAGAAGTGACTTGTGAAGAGTGGTATTTTCTATTTTTTTGTTAGAAAAAAACACGGTGCCGGGTACGGCCAACCCAAGGGTTGTGCCCGTAGACCGATCCAGCCGTGCCCTCAACGCCACCTAGGGAGATTTTATATATTAAGTGAACTGTTTATAAGCATTTGTAGGCGTGGAGTGAGCATAAATGTCCCAATTACACCCGGACCCTACTCGCCGACGCCCATGATGCAAAAAATAAAAAAAAGGTACAAAGGTGATACTAGTGCAGCTTCTGGAGAAGGCCGTGGGTGCCCATAGCGTGCTCTTGTCCTGCGGAGGTGATGATGCATGGAGTACAAGTGGTCCTCGCGCCATCATCAGATATCATCATGGAGGTGCGCAGAGGGTACAACAGTTAGGTGTGAAGAGTGGAATTGGTATTTTAAATAAGTCAAGATGTTAACTTGGTATACTCTACTCTGTTGGAGTTACTGATGTTCTAGGGAATGGGCACACTGAGGTTGATAAGGCAAGCACAAGAAGGTAAGCTGTTGTTGAGGATAGCAGGACATCTGATATAAATGCTAACCCAAAGAGAGTAGGGTACCCTAAGAGAATCACATGAAGTCAACTCAAGGGAATTAAAGTGGACGTAACTTCTTTAGGAGATGCATTCTGGAAGGCCTGTATAATTAAATGTCATTTGTGGTATGATTAAATGGAGTTGATTGGACTCCTAAGTTCTTGGATTCTAAGTTCTCTTTTCATTTCGTCTTTCATTTTATCTACTTAAATCCTATGGCAATTTTCTTAACATTTAGGTCTCACTTATGCATAATCACATATACTTTTCACCACTTGGAGTGAACTACATCATTTGGAAAAGTGATTATTCCAATATATGCACATGAACAGATCACCTCATTTGAAATACACACTTTGGAAACCAATAATATCTTTAACGAAGAATGATACATGTATACTAATTCTATTCGTAATGAAAATCTCAATCAATTTTATCTTTGATAACTTGATTCAAAAGAGTAAGAAACTATGAAATATATTATGACCAACTTTTTGTATCGAAAGAGTAATACACTAGGGATGATTTTCAGAAAATTCTGAAGACAGAAATTTTGATGCTGAATATGAATCCAACATAGATTCCATAATTTAAGATGCTTCCTTTGTCAAGATATGATATCAAAGTTATTTACAAATATCCATGTTGTGAAAAAAACGTGATCTGAAGATGAGCATGAAGATGGTGTGAATAAGTAAATTCCTTGAAGAAATAGACAATGATGGTTTATATTAAACTGATTATGTAGTTGATGGAGATAAATAAACATTCCTATATTCATTTATTAAATATTCAGATGTCTTCCCATTACTAAATATATGAGAAAAATAATGAAGTCGTAACTCTTCATGAGTCTCAATGTTGTGTTCTATCACCTTGGTTGAGATGAAACATATGAGAATAACACTTGTACATGGATCAGATGCGTGATTTATCTGTTGAGCTGTACATATATACAGTCTATAGACATATACATGCAATCTCTTGAACATTGAGGCTCCCACACCTTGATAGGCACCTTTTCATTCCATCATTGTTGTTATGCTGCTCTGATTGCATCCAGAGTGGAGAGAAGCTGAGGAGAGAAGGGAGAAGAAGTTTGAGGCACCTGAATAATTATGGCCTGGTGAATTTTTTTAGGGCCTTCCCCTATTTACACAATGATATTTTTTCATAAAACCTTGAAATTTATGTATCTCTTCCAACATTCAAAAACCATTTGCGCATGACCCTTTAGACCCATGTATTAGTCTAGTTAATGACTCCACTGTCCTGATAACTTCTCTTTGCATTTGAAAATAATTATATATATTTATCATGTAGTTTAATTACTCATAAATTGATTTAACCCAATTAATAGGTTGATTTTCCAACTCGTGGGGTGCCAAGCTACGCCTTATCCTGTAGAAGATACAGAGGAATGTATTGACTCACTCATGAAACCTTTTGTCATTGGCTACCAACATGTACGCATAGTCCTTTATCTGCTTGATGCTCCTAGGATGACTTCATGTATGTTAAACTGTAAAATCCGAACCAGTCATGTATTTAGTCCTCATGCATTCGGAAATCATTGCATAATTCTTCTCTAATATTTCACTACATTGGCCAAGAACTTCATTTCATCATCTTTCTTGAGCTGTATCCAATTATACTGAGGGCAGATAATCCCATTTGAGAACTCAAACATATTCATGAAATTATTTCTGCGCAGAAGCTAATACTATTTGAAATTGTACGAATAGGTACTCATAGGTCATATTCAAAGCACAACCATCCATTCATTATACGTATTTGGTATCTCAGGTCTAAGGACCACTTACAAAACTATGACATGAATCAAACTGATTAACATTCTGGTATAAAACCATTCAGAGATTCATAAAGATCAATTTAATGAACTCTTACATCTAAAGAGCACCCATTACCTATCCTTTGTGTCCCCACACTAATGGCTAAAAGATCCGCCATATCATATGAGAGAGATTAGAAAGTGCAATTCTACCAAAATATATCAGTATCCTTCTCAAGTATACTTCAAATAAGAATATTTTGAGCACTTTTTTTTATACTAATGACATCCATAAAATTATGTCTTCATAATTCATTAAGTTGTATCACTTATTCATGGACTTTATTATGGGCATCACTTGTGCAGTATAATGAATACATTGTAACAATGAAAATTCAGTAAGATATGAAATGTGTGATTGTCTTTCTGGCTACATATATTTGCATCACTCAACACATGAAATTGAGGAAAAAATAAAGGATATTTAGGAGGAAATTTAGAGTACGATTAGTGAATAAAAACTAGAATAGATCTAGAGATCTTTCATGATGATATATAAATTTCTAGAAAAAATAGAACCTAGAATAGCCTATCCCAAGGAGAAGACATTGAGTCAAAGATTTTTTTAGAACTCACCCTTAAAGTATAAATATTTTCGCATGTTAATAGTATTTCTGAGATGAAATTAAATAATAGCTCTGAATGAAGACTTTGAATACATCACTGATTTGGGACAAAATTCATAATTGGTATTCTTTTTGTTCTTTGATGTTGTTTGAATTTCAATGCAATAATATTTCTTAGGATAATTAATTATATCTTAGTTTTTTTAGTAAAATAGGACAAGGAGATAACCCAGTAGTAGGGGCATTGGAAAATACATTGAAACTGAGAAAATCCATAAAAACTTAGTTTGCACCTCCTTCCACTCATTTTACAGAGATAAGAGACAGTGCAGCATCATGTCAGTGACTACACCATCTTCGCGAGATGTTTGATGCAGTGGGAACAATGTGTTTTTTAAGTTGGGGGGAGAGAAAATAAAGTTTTTAACAATTGAAGATTTTTCAAATCATTTATGTTAAAAATAAAGTCCATTATGTGCATGAAAATTTCATGAGGAGATCCACCTGTGTTATAAGGCTCTGTGAAGCAACAATGTTGGAGTGGACAGAATCAAGATTTATGCATTTCCAAAAAAGCAACACAAGCTCGTTGGTTTTTTTTCAGTAATAAATGCTATAATATAATAAAGCTAGTCAAACCATACAGCTCAAATCATAGTCCCTGTCCTTATCATTATCACTTAAAGGAAAATGATGGGATGTTCATCATTTCTTTGCACTAGAAGAGCAGCTTTTCCCTGAAGTGAGATCAAGCAGACGAGCCACTCCCTGTGTCCATACATCATATTCTTGCTGGCTCCGGCACTCAAACTCAATCACCCGCCGCTCTGTCGTCTTCAGGCCGAAGTAGCGCCGCTTCTCGTCGCCTTCAAGCAGTGGCCGCCCGGGCCATGCCGCCACATCCTTGCACACCTCCACCACCTCATCTAACACATTCAAGAAACTTTCTTAACCCATCTCAATGAGCTTCAAGGAAAGATAACAAACAGATGACGGATGAAACTCATTCCGACATCCGTCATCCGTCCTGACCTCAGAAATGGAAATCAGAATTGAACTGCATCCATATTTCATGGGTTTTTTCTTACCTACGACTTTTCTATGTGATGATATATCGAGGAGTACGGTTTGTGGACGGATGAAAAACGGAACGGGAAGGAACCCAATCCGTCATCCATTCTGACCTTGAAACGGAAAACACAAACGAAAGTCTTTCTCGGTTCTCCTTGCGTTCGTCCCGTTCCGTTCCATCATCAAATTCCAGCCTTATAACCAGGGACGGAAGACGGATGATGGCTATTGACAAACTGAACGGAGCTTGACGGAACGGACGGAGGGACGACTGTAAAATAGTGTAAAGTGATTTAGTTTCGTTTGTTGAGTTCAGGATAGATGACGGACTGGGCTCCGTCCCGTTCTGTTCAACCACTCAGATAGGAACGGGACGGAACAGGAAGCCCATCAACAGTTGGCCTATTCAGTCCGTCCATGAAACCTAACAAAGAAGATGATCTATATTGGCAAATGGAACTGTTCTTATACTTACACTTCTTCTTCTTGGTGATGGTGCCTGCAGCGTAGCTACTCTTCATCTTGAGGATCACCTGCAACATGAACGCCCAGGTGACCATGAAACATTTGAATTTTTGGATAATATTGAGGTCATAGGCAGTTAGTTGAACTTGACTTTGATAGTGTAACCCTACAATATAATAAAAGTGGAAGAAAATAATGCCAAACTAGTGTCATGAATAGATTCAGAAATTTGAGGTTACTTTATTTTAAGATACAAGAAAATTATCCTGACTCATTTGATTCAAGATTATTGCACTAAAAAAATTAAGATACTTCTGAAAACAAAACGGGGAACCAAGAACAAGGATTGAATCAGAAAATTGTTTTTATGGTTTTAGTTTTCTTACAAAAGGAAGAAGTTTGGTGATTTTGTGCAAATTTGGAAGGAACTGAACCTTGTGGGTGCCGTTGATGTAGACCGAAACAGTTTTCCAGTGAAGGGCACCTGAGTAAAATGAAAAACCCTAATATCGAATGGTGCAAAAATTCAAATTAAAGAGGAAGAAATACTCTCCCTTCTTCCGGATTTAAAGGACATTAAAAGATAAAAATGTATGTTTTATAGACCAATCAAAACACAGTTTTTATGCAAAATTATTGTCCCTTTTACGGTCAAATAAACTTAAACTCTCCAGAATGGAGCCAAAGTCAAATTAAAGAGGAAGAACGACTCCACCTTCTTTCGGATATAAATGACATTAAAAGATAAAAACGCATGTTTTATAGACCAATCAAAACAAAGCTTTCATGCAAAATTGTCGTCTCTTTTTCAGTCAAATAAACAAAACCTCTCGAGAATGTAACGAAATTCACATTAAAGAGGACGAGATACTCCACCTTCTTCCGGATTTAAAGGACATCAAAAGATAAAAATATATGTTCTTATAGGCAAATCAAGACAGTTTTTATGAACAATACTTGTCCTTTTCTCAGTCAAATAAACTAGAACTCTCCAGAATGGAGCCAAATTCAAATTAAAGAGAAAGAAAGAATCCACCTTCTTCAATAATTCAATGAAATTAAAAAATCTTGAAAGAAACTAAAAGTTTGAGTTAAAATCTTTATGGTATTTTCAAGGCAAAAGAAGCCACCTTTGCGTGTGCGCTTAAGAAGAAGAGACCCTTGAGAGAGAAACTCCTGTCCACAAATGGCGAAGAAGTCGTCTGGAAGAAGATCGCCGTTGAGAAAATGGCCTTTTGGGTAGTCCTTAGATTTGGCTTGGCGGTTTGATCGCTGTTCTTGGCGATCTCCCTTTCCTAGAGGCACAACTGATGCCACATTCCATACTTCTTTCAGTGCCCTGGCCTTCCAAGCCGCTGTTCCTCTGAGTGCTGCTCATTGAGGAGAGATAGATTCATATGCAGTCAGATAAATGATGGAAAGATGGTGAAATGAATGATACATGGACAGATAATACATTGATTCTTTGAGATGGGTAGATGGGTGGTTGGATGGATGGATGTATGGATAGACGATGAGTAGATGATTGATGGATTGATACATGGTTAGAGAGGTTATTGGCGGATTGATGAAGAAAGATAGAAAGATGCATAATTTAACAGATGGGTTTAGGATGAATGGATTAGGAGAGTGAGAGAGAGATTGATATGTAAATTCATAAAAAGGACAAATGACAAGATATAAATAGATGGTTCAATAAATGATTGATTAATAAATTATGTAGATAGATGGGTGGATGAATTATGGATTCTGGGAGAGAGGAAGGGATGGAGAGATAGATGGATTGAGGGAGAGCACAAATTAATAAATGGGTTCAGAGGAGATAGATAGAAGTATATCCATATTTTCTTCTCAAACCCACTCTAAGGCCCTCTCTATCTTCTTATCTAACTTTCTCTCTCTCTCTCTCTCTCTCTCTCTCTCTATCTATCTATCTATCTATCTATCTATCTATCTATCTATCTATCTATCTATCTATCTATCTATCTATCTATCTATCTATCTATCTATCTATCTATCTATCTATCTATCTATCTATCTATCTATCTATCTATCTATCTATCTATCTATCTATCTATCTATCTATCTATCTATCTATCTATCTATCTCTATCTCTATTTATCTATCTCCTGGAAAGAAAGCTATCCATCTCGTGGAAACTCACTCTAGTTATCTCTCTCCTGGAATCATTTGAAGAGAAATGGTCAGATAGAGGGAAAGAAAGCTAGATATATGGATGGACTCCAGGAGATTGATAAATAGAGATAGAGAGAGAGGAAGAAGGGCATAAAAAAGAAAGAGTTTGAAAAGAAAATTATTGAAGAGAAATGGCCCGAGAGAAAGAGAGCTAGATAGATAGATTAATAGAGATAGTTAGAGAGAGAGAGGTAGAGAGAGCTAGAAAGATAGATAGATAAATAGACATAGGTAAAGAGATAGAGAGAGATAGATAGATGGATAGATAAATAGAGAGATATAGAGAGAGCAAGACAGATAGAAAAATAAACAAATAGAGATAGATAGAGCGAGAGAGGGAACTAGATAGATAGATAAATATAGATTGACAGATGGATAGATAGAGAGAGATAGAGAGAGAACTAGATATATATGTAGATAGATAAATAGAGATAGATAGATAGAGAGATAAAAAGAGGAAGCTAGATAGCTATATAGATACATATAAAAATGGAGAAAGATAGATAGAGAGATATAAAGAGGAAGCTAGATAGCTAGGTAGGCACATATATAAATATATATAGATAGAGATATAAAAAGAGAGAGAGCTAGATAGCTATATATATATATATAGATAGATAGAGAGAGACAGAGAGAGAGAGAGAGAGGAAGAGAGAGACAGACACAGACACAGAGAGAGAGGAAGAGAGAGACAGACACATAGAGAGACAGAGAGACAGAGAGAGGGACAGCGTCAGAGAGAGAGAGACAGACAGACAGAGAGGGAGACAGAGAGAGAGATAGAGAGACAGAGAGAGAGACAGACAGACAGACAGGGAGAGAGACAGAGAGAGAGAGAGACAGAGAGAGACAGACAGACAGAGAGAGAGAAAGAGAGAGAGATAGAGAGACAGAGAAAGAGAGACAGACTGACAGAGAGAGAGAAAGAGAGAGAGATAGAGAGACAGAGAAAGAGAGACAGACTGACAGAGAGAGAGAAAGAGAGAGAGATAGAGAGACAGAGAAAGAGAGACAGACTGACAGAGAGAGAGAGAGAGAGAGAGAGAGAGAGAGAGAGAGAGAGAGAGAGAGAGAGAGAGAGAGAGAGAGAGAGAGAGAGAGAGAGAGGCAGACTGACAGAGAGAGAGAAAGAGAGAGATAGAGAGACAGAGAAAGAGAGACAGACTGACAGAGAGAGAGAAAGAGAGAGAGATAGAGAGACAGAGAAAGAGAGACAGACTGACAGAGAGAGAGAAAGAGAGAGAGATAGAGAGACAGACTGACAGAGAGAGAGAAAGAGAGAGAGATAGAGAGACAGAGAGAGAGATAGAGAGACAGAGAGAGAGGCAGACAGACAAAGAGAGAGATCGAGAGACAGAGAGAGAGGCAGACAGACAAAGAGAGAGAAAGAGAGACAGAGAGAGAGACAGACAGACAAAGAGAGAGATAGAGAGATAGAAAGACAGAGAGAGAGAAAGAGAGAGAGATAGAGGGACAAAGAGAGAGATAGTGAGATAGAGAGACAGAGAGAGAGGCACATACAGACAGAGAGAGAGAAAGAGAGCCATACTCACCCGTCGCCGCGGCGGCGGTAAGCGCCGTAATATCTCCCGCAGTACGCGCGTTAACACCCGCGCCGACGACCGACGCCAGCCGCTCGCGCTCCACCCCCTCCGCCTCCGCCGCTTCTACGCAGTGCGCCGCCACCAGCGTCGCCGCCGCGGCCATCGCCCCTTCCATCTTCCCCCCTCCCTCCTCCTTCGCCGCCGCCGCGGCTATCGCGGCGACCGCGGCCGCCACCGCCGCGACGGAGGCCGACGCGTGCGTCCGCGCGTTCTGAGCTCGAATTTCTTCCTTCTTTCTCTGCCGCCGCTCGCTCAGCCACCGGTTCATGTTTGCGCCCCCCCCGCACGACGGAGGCTTTGCGAGCCCCCCCGCCGTTGATATCTGCATTCGTACTTACTATCTATCAGTGAAGTGTAGATGACGGAAATAGCGTTGTTGTTATCGTCGTCGAAAGGTTTCCTTTTCTGTATCTGATGCACCGAAGGAAGAGATACGATGAAGATTGCAAAGTGTCGTCGTCATCTTTAAACCTAAGGAAGAGGAGTACGTAGAGATCACACGGATTATCCCTCAGATACGTAGTCTCTCTTTATCTTTCCATCTCTATATCTGCATTGGTACTTACTATCTATCAGTCAAGTGTAGATGTTCGCGGTAGACGACGATAATAGCGTTGTTGTTATCGTCGTCGAAAGGTTTCCTTTTATGTATCTGGTACAACGAAGGAAGAGATACGATGAAGATTGCAAAGTGTCGTCGTCATCTTTAAACCTAAGGAAGAGGAGTACGTAGAGATCACACGGATTATCCCTCAGATACGTAGTCTCTCTTTATCTTTCTTTCTCTATATAGCTATTTCCTTATCTATATATGTATATATATCTGTAGGTATTTCTTTATATATCTCTATGTCTCCCCCTCCTCTCTATCTAGCTATTTCTTCATCTATCCATCTCTCTCTCTCTATCTATCTAGCTATTTCTTCATCTATCCACCCCTCTCTCTCTCTCTCTCTATCTATCTAGCTAGTTCTTTATCTATCCATCTCTCTCTCTATCTCTCTCTGGCTATTCCTTTATCTATCCATCTCTCTTTATCTAGCTATTTCCTTATCTATTCATCTATCTCTCAATTCATCTATATCTCTCTCTATATATTTCTCTAAGTTTCGATCTACTTCTCTATCTATCTCACTATTTCTCTATCTATTTTCTCTCTCTAGATCTCTATTTCTCAAACTATCTCTCTATATCTCGACTTCTCCATCTATCTATCTATGTATCTCCCTATAGCTCAATTTCTTCATCTATCTATCTATCTCTATATATCTCAATTTCTCCATCTATCTATGTATTCTCTCGGTACCATAGTCTCTTTGGATACTGAGAGACTACTGAACTATCTCTCGTTATGCAATATTTCTCTCTCTACTGTTCACAGAATTTTGAGTTGATTCTGTGAGGCAGTAAATGAAATCCCCTAAGAAAGGGGACATTTCTGTGTCTTATTGTTCCTCTCTACTTTCCTGGAAGTAATAAAGAGATGAGAAATAAAAGCTAGACTCGAAATCTAGGAAACTGCACCTTTCTCTGTCCTTAATCTCATTACGCAGGACAGAGAAATGATTGAAACTTCATGTGCTAACGTAAAGAAGAGAGAGAAAGCTACAGTTCGTGTACTGTCACAGCTACTTTCGTTCTTTCTTTTCTTAGATTGAGAGGGAACTGATGGAAACTTCTGACATGTGCTTATGTGGCTAAGAGAGAGAAAGCTACAGATGAAGTCTAGAAGAACAGTTTCTATATCTGGCTCGCTTTCTTTCTCTGAGTGTCACCTCTTTCTCTCTCTTTCTTTCTAAAGATACGACGGAGAGAGTTCGCCTCGGTAATTTAGAGGGAGAAAGTTGGACACAGTATCGCTGGAAACTACTATTTTATGTCTCTGATTTCCGTGCAACGGTGGTTGGAAAAGGTGGAAAGGAAGAAAAGACTTGTACGAAAAAAGATGGACAGAAGAAGAAGAAAAAAGTGATAAAGATGGAAAGAGAGAGAAATAGAAAGAGATGAAGTGACAGAAAGAAAAAGGAGCGAGAAAGAAGTTTCCAGAGAACGAAAAACACGGAAATAAAAGCAAGTATATATAGAGAGAAATAGGAGCTCATGAGAGGGAAAAAGAGGAAAGAAGTGAAGAGAGAAATATAGAAGAAAAGAAAGAAAAAGTTAGATAGATTAAGATAGAAAGAGAGAGAGAAATAACACGCAAAAAGATAGAGAAAAACAGCAAAAAAATGGAGTGATAGGGAGGAAAAGAGAGAGAGATAGATTGAGATAGAGAGTACGAGAGAGAGAGAATGATTGAGAGCGAGAGTAAGAGATAGATAGATAGATAGATAGAGAGAGAGATAAATAGATATATATATATATATATATATAGAGAGAGAGAGAGAGAGAGAGAGAGAGAGAGAGAGAGAGAGAGAGAGAGAGAGAGAGAGAGAGAGAGAGAGAGAGAGAGAGAGAGAGAGAGAGATTGAGAGCGAGAGAGTAAGAGAAAGATAAGAGAGATAGACTGAGAGCGAGAGAGTAAGAGAAAGTTTGGAGAAATCGATTGAGAGCGAGAGAGTAAGAGAAAGTTTGGAGAAATCGATTGAGAGCGAGAGAGTAAGAGAAAGATAAGAGAGATAGACTGAGAGCGAGAGAGTAAGAGAAAGTTTGGAGAAATCGATTGAGAGCGAGAGAGTAAGAGAAAGATAAGAGAGATAGACTGAGAGCGAGAGAGCAAGAGAAAGTTTGGAGAAATCGATTGAGAGCGAGAGAGTAAGAGAAAGATAAGAGAGATAGACTGAGAGCGAGAGAGTAAGAGAAAGTTTGGAGAAATCGATTGAGAGCGAGAGAGTAAGAGAAAGATAAGAGAGATAGACTGAGAGCGAGAGAGTAAGAGAAAGATGAGAGAGATGCAGATTGAGAGCGAAAGAGTCAGAGAAAGAGAGAGAGACAGATAGACTAAGAGGGAGAGATGTAGATTGAAAGCGACAGAGAAAGGAGAGAGAAAAGCACGAAGAGAGAGAGAGAGAGAGAGAGAGAGAGAGAGAGAGAGAGAGAGAGAGAGAGAGAGAGAGACAGAAAGAGAAAGAGTACGAGACAGAGAGTAAGATAGAGAAAGAATACGATACATAGAGAATAGGAGAGAGAAAGAGAGAGAGAGAGTCTGACCTTTGAGGTTCTGTCGGACGGTGAAGGGTAGAAAGCGGTGCTGTCGTAGGGAGAGCCGCTGCTCTGGCTACCCGACGGAGCTCCTCTCCACTGGGAAGGACTCTCCAACGCCATCGGAGAAGCCTTACGATACAAACGAGTCAGCAAGTAAATCTCTCTAAAGCCAATCAAAGAAAAAGATAGAGCGAGAAAGAAAGTCCCAAACTTTTTTGACAGGAATAGGAACATCGTCGTTGACGCTCAAATGGTAAAGGAGATACGATGCGAATCTTAGATGGAGAGAGGGAAATAACGAAGAAGATGCTGATGAATAGTGCAAAACAAAGAAGAGGACGAAAAAAAGGATATTTGTAGGAAGGAGAAAAGAAGGAACAAGATAGTGATGATGATGATGCGGAGGAGATGTGAATCTAAGAAGTTAAATTGGAGATACGATGATAAAGAGAGAAAGAGGTACCCCAAGGAAGAAACTGATGCAGTGTTTGACTGAATTTTTGTAGGGAAATAGAAAGAAAGATTGACGGATAGATAGGTTAAGAAGTAGAGAGAGATTGATATACGTAGAGAGAAAGATTGATGGATAGATAGGTCAAGAAGTGGTGCGAGATAGTTAGATCAGTAGAGATGTATATATAAATATAAAGATAGATAGATATAGAGAGAGATAAGTAGATGATAAAAGATAGATATAGATCAAGAGACAGATAGATACATAGATAAGTAGATACGTACATCTCTATATAGATATAATTGATAGATGAGTAGATAGATATATATCCATATGGATGAATAGAGATGTGGATAGATAGAATGTAGTCAGATAGGTAAACTAGTAGAGACAGAAGTAGAAAGAAATAAAGAGAAAGAAACAGAGAGAGAACTAGAGAGAAATGTAGGTAGAGAGAGAACTAGAGAGAAGTAGGAAGAGAGAGAGAACTAGAAAGAGAAGTAGGAAGAGAGAGATAGAACTAGAGAGAGAAGTAAAGAGAGAGAGAACTAGAGAGAGAAAGAGAACTAGAGAGAGAAGTAGGGTGAGAGAGAACTAGAGAGAGAATTAAGGAGAGAGAAAGAGAACTAGAGAGAAGTAGGGAGAGAGAGAGGGAACTAGAGAGAAAAGTAGGGAGAGAGAGAGAACTAGAGAGAAGTAGGAAGAGAGGGAGAACTAGAGAGAGAAGTAGGGAGAGAGAGAAACAGAGAGAGAAGTAGGAAGAGAGAAGTAGAGAGAGAACTAGGGAGAGAGAGGAGTAGGGAGACAGAGAACTAAGAGAGAGAACCGGAGAGAGAAGTAGGGAAAGAGAACTGGAGATAGAAGTATGGAGAGAGAGAGAGAGAACTTGAGAGAGAACTGGAGATAGAAGTAGGGAGAGAGAGAGAACTTGAGAGAGAACTGGAGGTAGAAGTAGGGAGAGAGAGAGAGAACTTGAGAGAGAACTGGAGAT
This sequence comes from Wolffia australiana, assembly GCF_029677425.1. Lineage (NCBI taxonomy): Eukaryota > Viridiplantae > Streptophyta > Magnoliopsida > Alismatales > Araceae > Wolffia > Wolffia australiana. The sequence goes on from NC_135838.1 coordinate 2,197,052, forward strand.
AGAATAGGGAGAGAGAGAGAGAGAGAACTTGAGAGAAAACTGGACAGAGAAATAGGGATAGAGAGAGAGAACTTGAGAGAGAACTGGAGATAGAATAGGGAGAGAGAGAGAGAGAGAACTTGAGAGAAAACTGGACAGAGAAATAGGGATAGAGAGAGAGAACTTGAGAGAGAACTGGACAGAGAAATAGGGATAGAGAGAGAGAACTTGAGAGAGAACTGGACAGAGAAGTAGGGATAGAGAGAGAGAACTGGACAGAGAAGTAGGGATAGAGAGAGAGAACTAGAGAGAGAGAGCACCGGGTGACCCATGATCCTGTCCATGACAAGCTGGGAAATGGCGAGGGAAACGGAGTCCGCCACGGAGTCCTGCTCGAGCTGCAGCCTCGCCGCAGTGTCGTCGTCCTCTACAACGAAGCCGCCCGCCTGCTCATCTCGCGGAGCGACCTTCTTCGATACTTCAACGGCGGAGACGCTCCACGAGCGCGCCAGAAACTCCATCGGGTCCCACGGCACTTCCGGCGGCTCCGGCAAGTCGCGCTCCCACCTCCTACCCATCTCTACGCCCTCCATCCGCAAACGCCGAGACTGATAGATGATAGAAAGACTGATAGATAGATGGATAGCAGGGAAATTCACTGTTCAGACGATCAGACTCCAGAGAAGAGAGTGAAAGAAAGAGAGCGAGCGAGAGAGGGCAAGAGAGAGAGAGAGAGAGAGAGAGAGCGCTGGAGAGAGAGAGAGCGAGAACGAGAGAGCGAGAAAGAGATAGAGAGCGAAAGAACGAGAAAGAGATAGAGAGAGAGAGAGGGAGCGCTAGAGAGAGCGAGCGAGAAAGAGATAGAGAGCGAGAGAGAGAGGGAGCGCTAGAGAGAGAGAGCGAGAGAGAGAGGGAGCGCTAGAGAGAGAGAGCGAGAAAGAGAGAGAGAGCGAGAGAGAGAGGGAGCGCTAGAGAGAGAGAGCGAGAAAGAGATAGAGAGAGAGAGGGAGCGCTAGAGAGAGAGAGCGAGAAAGAGATAGAGAGCGAGAGAGAGAGAGAGGGAGCGCTAGAGAGAGAGAGCGAGAAAGAGATAGAGAGCGAGAGAGAGAGAGAGGGAGCGCTAAAGAGAGATAGAGAGAGCGAGCGAGCGAGAGAGAGAGCGAGAGCGATAGAGAGAGAGCGCAAGTGAGAGAGCGCAAGTGAGCGAGAGCGATAGAGTGAGCGGGAGAGAGAGCGCAGGAGAGAGAGAGAAAGAGAGAGAGAGGGGACAGAGAGATAGAGAGACAGAGAGAAAGACAAAGAGCGAGAGAGAAAGAGAAAGAGAGAGAGAGAGAGTGTTATATATAGAATCTTCTTGTTTGGGTTCTGGGTTCGAAGATTTCGGCGGAAATTTATGCAACAGTGGGGTACTGTTCTGGGAAAGAAAGCGACTGCGATGTGGGACAGGGCGGATGACGCATTATCAACGGATTTCCTTACATATATATACTATATTACGTATGAGATACTTTTTTGAAGCCACAATGAACGATAGTCATTCATTTGTTTAATACTAACTAGGCCATTTCAAAATCATCCTTTGGCTGGTGAAAGAAAGTTGAGTTGGTAAAGTGAGAAGGAAAATTACTGTTCAAATTTGAGAGCACTTAGATTGATATATAGATATATCAGTAGACTGATTGATACATAAATAGATAGATGGACAAATGCATAGATATATAGTTAGGTAGATGAGTACATAGTTAGATATATAGATAGATAAATAAATATATAGGTAGGTAATAAATAGATAGGTAGTTATATCTACCTTTGTATATTTTTATTTATCTATTCATAGATTGATAGACACCTAAATAGATCGATAGACTGATAAATATAGAGATATATGTGTATATAAAGATAAATGGATAGATAAATAAATTTGCTTTAAAAAAAGAGAAACACGTAGGTAGAAAGATACATTAGTTTGGCTTATAGATAATTGTTTCATTTGTGTATTACATCATGTAATATACTATTTTTAATCCATACCAACTGGCAATTACTCATATATTTCATATCAGTCGGGCGTTTTTTAAAATACTACACTTTGGAAAACCACTGTTGAGGGTCTGGCTTCTAATTTTACCCATTTCATCATTTCACGAATACAAGTCGCCAACATGCACTGCAGGCTTTTATTGCAGATTACAATGGAGATGAACCCTTTCTCTCTCTATCATCACTTTCTCTCTCATCCCAAGCCGGGAAATAAATTGGGCTTCTCTCTCTACAACCAGACGGACCATACAAGTCTCTCTTCGCTCTATCTAAGAGGGAAAGTTCATGCTATGGAGAGAGAAATGTAGAGAGAGAAGAGATAGCATGCATAAGTTTAGAGAGAGAATGGCATTCGGGCAATAGAGATAGAGAGGGAAGAAGAGGGAGAATGATAGCGGCGAAGCGTTGGGAGAGATAGTAAAGAGAATTGAGAAAGAGAGAAGTGAAAGGGCATGAACAAGTATAGAGAGAGAATGACATGTGGGTCATAGAGATAGAGAGGGAAGAAGAGTGAGAACAGCGACGGAAGGAGGGAGAGAATACAGAGAGAGATGTAGAGGGAGAAGAGAGAGGGGATGCATAAGTTTAGAGAGAGAATGACATGTGGGTGGTAGAGATAGAGGGGAAAGAAGAGGGAGAATGAAAGCGAAAGAGGAGGGGGAAAGAGAATAAAGAGTATGAAGAGAGATATGTAGAAAGAGAAGAGAGAGGGCATGCGGAAGTATAGAGAGAGTGACATGTGGACAGTAGAGATAGAGAGGGAAGAAGAGAGAGAATAACAACTACGAAAGAGGGAGAGAAATAAAGAGAGTAGAGAGAGAGAGAAGAAAGAGGACATGCAGAAGTATAGAGAGAAATAGATGTGGGTCCTAGAGATGGAGGGGGAAGAAGAGTGAGAACGGCGACAAAACAAGGGGAGAGAGAATAAGAGAATGGGGAGAGAGAGAAAGAGAGAGATGTAGAGGGAGAGGGAGAGAGATAGTTAAGAGGGAGAGGGAGAGAGATAAATAGTTAGAAGGAGAGGGAGAGAGAGGGATAGTTAGAGGGCGAGGGGAGAGAGAGAGAGGGAGAGGGAGAGCGAGAGAGACAGACAGAGAGGAAGTGGGAGAGAGGGACAGTCAGAGAGGGAGAGAGAGAGAGGGGTAGTTAGAGGGAGAGGGAAGAGAGAAAGACAGACAGAGAGGAAGAGGGAGAGAGACAGAGAGAGGGACAGAGAGGGAGAGAGAGAGATAGCTAGAGGGAGAAGGGAGAGAGAGAGAGAGGGAGAGATAGAGGGAGAGGGAGAGGGAGAGGTAGAGGAGAGGGAGAGGGAGAGGGAGAGAGAGAGAGAGAAGGAGAGAGAGACAGACACAGAGAGAGGGAGAGAAAGACAGATAGAGAGGGAGAGAGAGTGGGATAGTTAGAGGGAGAGGGGAGAGAAAGAGAGACAGACAGAGAGGGAGAAATACATGTGGACAGTAGAGATAGAGAGGGAAGAAGAGTGAGAACAGCGACAAAACAAGGGGAGAGAGAATAACAAAATGGGAAGAGAGAGAGATGTAGAGAGAGAAGAGAGAGGGCATGCAGAAGTATAGAGAGATAAATACATGTGGGTCGTAGAGATAGAGAGGGATGAAGAGTGAAAACAGCGACCAAACAAGGGGAGAGAGAATAAGAGAATGGGGAGAGAAAGAAATATAGAGAGAGAAGAGAGAGGGCACGCAGAAGTATAGAGAGAGAAATACATGTGGGTCGTAGAGATAGAGGGAAGAAGAGTGAGAACTGCGACCAAACAAGGGGAGAGAGAATAAGAGAATGGGGAGAGAGAAGAGAGAGGGCATGCAGAAGTATAGAGAGAGAAACACATTAGGGTAGTAGAGATAAAGAGGGAAGAATAGTGAGAATAACAGCAACGGAGGGGGAGAGGGAATACAGAGAATGTAGAGAGAGAGAGATGATTGTGAGGAAATATATGGCTGACAGAGAGATGGGGATGTAGGATACAGAAGGGATATGACAACGAGAAAGTCACATGAGAATAGGAAAGACAGAGTGGAATAGAGAGAGAGAGAGAGACAATACAAACTTGGGAAAGAGGAGAGATGACATGAGAGAAGGAAAGGCTGACAGAGTGCGAAACGGGGAGAGAGAAAGTCAGAGCGATTAATTTGGATCAGAGACTAGAGGATAAGAAAGCTGGCGAAGTTCGAGGATGGAGAAGATAGACTGGCAGAGAGAGTTAGAGACAATAGAGAGGTCAATGAGAAATAGATAAAGCGGGGTAGAGAGAGAGCGGGGAAAGAGAGAGACAGAGGGAGATAATGAGAGAAACAGAGAGGGGGGAAGGGAAGAAAGAGTTAGACGCAGAGAAAGAGAGAGACGGACAGAGAGAGAGAGGGAGGGAGAGAGAGACAAAACAGACAGAAGGAGAGGGAGAGAGAGAGAGAGATAGTTGGAGGGAGAGAGATAGTTAGAGGGAGAGGGAGAGGGAGAGAGATAGATAGTTACGAGAGAGAGAGAGATAGTTAAGAGGGAGAGGGAGAGAGATAAATAGTTAGAAGGAGAGGGAGAGAGAGGGATAGTTAGAGGGAGAGGGAAGAGAGAAAGACAGACAGAGAGGAAGAGGGAGAGAGACAGAGAGGGAGAGAGAGAGAGAGAGAGAGGGAGAAGGGAGAGAGAGAGAGGGAGAGAGAGAGGGAGAGGGAGAGGGAGAGGTAGAGGAGAGGGAGAGAGAGAGAGAGAAGGAGAGAGAGACAGACACAGAGAGAGGGAGAGAAAGACAGATAGAGAGGGAGAGAGAGTGGGATAGTTAGAGGGAGAGGGGAGAAAAAGAGAGACAGACAGAGAGGGAGAGGGGGAGAGAGAGAGATAGTGATAGTTAGAGGGAAAGGGAGAGACAGAAAGACAGACAGAGGGAGAGGGAGAGAAAGTGAGATAGTGACAGTTAGAGGGAGAGAGAGAGAGAGAGAGAGAGAGAGAGAGAGAGAGAGAGAGAGAGAGAGAGAGAGAGAGAGAGAGAGGAGATGGAGAGAGAGAGGGAGAGGGGAGATGGAGAGAGAGAGGGAGAGGAGGAGAGGGAGAGAGAGAGGGGTAGGGAGAGGGAGAGAGAGGGGGGGAGGGAGAGGGAGAGAGAGAGAGGCAGAGGGAGAGAGAGACAGAAACGTTGAGGGCGAGAGAGACACAAAAACAGAGAGGGAGACAGACAGAAACGTAGTGGGAGATAGAGAGAGGAGGGAGGGAGAGAGACAGTAGAGAGGGAGAGAAAGGAACGAGGGAGTAGGCTTCGGGGATTCGGACAGATCGTTCGAATGTTCGATCGGATCGGGCATTCGAACGATCGAATCCGAACACCAATCTGCCCCGTTCAAATCCGATCCGAACCCGAACTGAGCATCTGTTTGGATCGGATTGTTCGAACAAGGTGGCTGTTTAGATCGAATGTTCGAATAAGATCCGATTCGAACACGTTGTTCGAATCGGATTGAATCGAATGTTCGAATCCGGTGGCGCCAGCGCCGCCCAGCGGCCGCCAGCGCCGCCAGCGTCGCCAGCGCCGCCAGCGGCCGCCAGCGCCGGCCAGCGGCCGCCAGCGCCGGCCAGCGCCCGCCAGCGGCCGCCAGCGCCGGCCAGCGGCCGCCAGCGCCCGCCAGAGCCAGCAAGGGGCCGCCAGTGCCGGCCAGCGGCCGCCAGAGCCAGCAAGGGGCCGCCGGCGCCGGCCAGCGGCCGCCGGAGCCAGCAAGGGGCCGCCAGCGCCGGCAAGCGGCCGCCAGCGCCGGCAAGCAGCCGCCAGTGCCGGCCAGTGGCCGCCAGAGCCGGCAAGCACCTGCCAGCGCCAACCAGCGGCCGCCAGTGCCGGCAAGCACCTGCCAGCGCCAACCAGTGGCCACCAGAGCCGGCAAGCGGCCGCCAGCGCCGCCAAGCGGCTGCCAAAGGCCGCCAGCGCCAGCCAGCGGCCGCCCAGCACTAGCCAACGACCATCCAGCCGCCGCCAGCGCCGGCCAGAGACCGCCAGCGACCGCCAGCGGCCGCCAGTGGTGCCAGCGGCCGCCAGAGAGAGTCGTTGGTGGTCGCTAGCGCCGCTGGCCATTTGTTTGAAATTGTTCGAACAAGGTCGAACAAATGGCAATCGAACACGAACGAACCAAATTGTTCGTTCGAAACTTTCAAACACGAACAAAGGTCTGTTCGATCGAAAGATTCGAACAAATCTTTCGAATCGGCTTTTGTTCGTTCGAATCTGTTGATCAAGATTCAAACGATCCGATCCGATCCGATCGCCGATGCCAACGAGGGAGAGCGACAGAAGAGAGAGAGAGAGGAGAAAGGGAGAGCTACAGTAGAGAGAGAGAGGGAGAGAGAGGAAAGATCTTCTGAATGGCACTGGGCTTTAGAGACATAGATGGGAAAGTAAGAAAGAGAAAATGAAGACCCAAGAAGAGACAGTAGTGACGAGAAAAGAGTGAAGACTGACGTGAGAGGAGAGAGAAAAACATGAAATAAGAAGTGAAACAAGAGTGAGGAAGAGAAAACATCAAGAGGGAAGAGAGAGGAGAGAGAGTGTTTGGAAGATACTAAATGACTAGGAAGCAGTTCATCGTTGAGAAATATTATAGAGGGAGGAGAGAGATTGTACCAAGTAGAGATGTAGGGGAGAAGAGAGGTTGCAAATTTAGAATGAAGTAGAGAGAAGATTGAGATGAAAAAAAGATGTTGATAGAGCTTAAGCATTTGATATATGATGCATCAAGCATTAGAAAATGATATTTAGAGAGAGGACAGAAAGAGAGGAAGACTGGCTAGGAGAGAGATAGGCACAGTGTGCAGTTATTAGTATAGCTCCGGATCGTCCCAGATGTGGACGATGGATGGGATGGGATGATTTCGTCCCGTCCGACGTTCAGAGAAGTTTCAGGGACGAAGGATGGGACGGTTTTTCGTCCAACGATAAAAAACCATCCTGTCCAGTCCTCCCGGGACAAATTTTCGTCCCTACTTCATATTTATAATATATTAATATAGATATTTTGAAGTCTTTTAGGGAATTACGGAGGAGAGAGAATGCGAAGGGACATATTTACAATTATTTCTGAGTGGCGTCCGTTTGCACACACGTAAAAATAAAGTGACTTTGATGCAAACTGTCATAGCGAGGCCACGTGGCAACATCTCAACTGTCGGATGTGAATCTGGCGGTTTTCTGTCCAGATTCCTCCGTCCATCATCCAAGACCTCCAGACGGACGGTTTTTTTGTCCCATGGGACAAAAACCGTCCCGTCTGGTGGTCCCCGGGATGAATTTTAGTCCCTAAATTCGTCCGTATCCTGCACTATAGTTATGAGAGAGTGCCCACAGAAATAAATTTTGACTAGTTGTGCATATATCTCTCTTCCACAGCAGAAAAGTAAAGACAGAAGTAGAGAGAGAAATGTCAACATGATGATGATGATGATGATCATGTTGATCATGACAGCGATAAAGATCGTGTTGATGTGCATGAGAATATTCAATCTCTCTCTTTCTCTTTCTATCTCTTCATCCCATGCCACGCATATGACTAATTAATAAGACACAACTCAGTTAGAGAGAGAAAATCATAAAAGGTAGAAAATTACTAATGGGTGCCCTTTCCTCAGTGCTCCTCGATCTTCTTCAGGTCCTTCACATTCGTTGTCTCCACTCTGCACAGAGAAAGGAAGAGAGAGATTGTTAGAGAGAGAAATGGAGAATAGGCTTTAAAACAGTAGCCAACAGGAAGGGACAAGTCAAGAACAGTACATAAGCTTTTGATACGGGTAAAAAGAAACTTTCTAGAAGAACAGTTTTTGTAGATTTTAAAGAGATAATAAATGATGAGTTTCGAGATCGTCAACGTTGACTCACGTCGTCCCGTAGAGGATAATCTTCTGGATTTTGGTTGTTTCTGTGCCGGCTTGATTATCCTCAACGAAAATGGTCAAGCTGGTAAGAGCAGGGAAATGGGTCAACGCCAGATAATTCCATTAATTGTTAAAAATAATAAAATGGAGACCAATGGACTAGAGTCGCCTCACCTTCGGACGCTTTGAAATTTCACGTACTTAAGAATCACGGGTTTCTCCTGAGAAATAAATAAAAAGGATTTTTAAAAATTAAAAAACTAGCGCTTTTGGGGGTTTATGAGGAAAAAAAGAGCGATAGTATATGATATTTGCCTTCAGATTGTCTTCGGATAGAACAGCAGAATCGCTGGGTGGGTAATCATTGACGTTGCTGCACCGGAAGCAGAACTAATTAAGAAACAAGGAGTAAAGTTTCAAAATTATAATTAAATGAATAAGCGATTGTCTTCCACCTAAAACCCATATGCGCCTTGTTGGCAAAGAGCTTGACCGTCCTTGGCCCTGTCAATTGATGGCATTATTAAAATTGTTTCTAAAGAAATTGACCACACAAAAGGCTCATTTATGACATGATATTTAGATAAAGAAAGGTAAGCTCATAAATATAGAAATCTTAAGACTTAAAAAACGCAAAATTCCACAACAAAGTAAGTCGCTTCAAGTCGCTTCAAAATTCCACAACAAAGTAAATTCATAATTTATTGCCTCAGCTATTTAGAGAAAATAAGGATGTAATTTTTTCAAAATGATTTCTTATGAATTACCACGTTAAAAGTAGCATATTGCACTGAGTCCGATTATCTTTACTCACAAGACCTTTCTAGAGGATTGCCGAGGTAAACAATCTCTCTCTCTCTCTCTCTATCTCTCTCTCTCTCTCCACTTCTCTCCCATTACTTCCAAATGAACCAGCTTCCAGTGGACCAGCTAGAGTTTACCATGATCCCTGAACCATCTCAACGGGATTTCCATTATTTATAACTATGTTTTCCATTTGAATATATGTCACCTTCCCCCAAGGAGGGCAGACAAAAAGACACAGTCGAGAGGTCTGGCAACAAAGGAAGACGAGCAAGGAGGCAGGAGACATAGTCAAGGGGCTGAGGGTTAAGGGAGTCTTCCACTTGTGTGTGTGGATCCTGATTGTATCCTAGCCTTTGAAACTGTGGCCTGGAGCAAAGGGCTTGTTGCAATGGTAGCTGATATAGATGTGCATCTTGCATATCTTGCATATCTTGACAGTGGAAAGCAGTATCTGCACTTACTTCATCATTCTGGCTTGAGGGGAGGATGGAGGATATGCAAGATGTGCAAGCCAATGGCACTTGGAACAAGGTTGCTCATCCTTCAACCAATGTGGTTGGTGATGGGTATATATAGCCAAGGATGGCCCTGATGGTATGCCGGATAGACATAGGTCTCGGCTGAGGCTCGTGTGTTCACTCTGCAGGTCTCCTTTGTCCTGTGGTGCTTGTGGGTTTAAGGACCCTTCTTTTCTTCTTTCTTGGACAAGTTCTTATCAGTTGGCCGGTAAAAACAAACTCCTTTTGACCATGAAGGGCTATAAAGTTTCTTCTGATCAAAAGTTCATTAAAACCAATCCCTAGCCAACAGCGGCCTAAATCATCACTTAGTGATGATCCGAAATTGGGCCGAAATCATAGTTCAAGTCCTTCGTATAGATTTTTTCTGAAAAAAGTTGGAGTCCTGTATATAAATGGAGAGTTAACTCTCGAACAATAGTAGGATGAGATGAAATTTATCATCCTGAAAAAGATGCTCAACTCTACAATTTTGAAAAAACAAAGAAATGGCTATATATCTTCAGAGACCTAGTTACCCTATTATTAACACCAGTTCTAGCAATCCTCCTCGACACAAGAAATGAGACCATAAAACAGCGAGTCTGCAGTTTTTCAATTTATCTTATTCTGGGTGTAACGCTGAAAGGAAGTACTGCTTCAAACCTTGCAACAATGAATAACTGAAAATGATGCGGACAAAAAGAGAAGTTCACTGAAGAAACATATCATAAAAGCAAGAAAACATCATAAAGATTAAGAACAAGTAGGAGACCTAAAATCATGAACAGTGATGGAAAAGAAAACATAGGAAGAGTGAACTTAGTGTAGCCTTCAGGTTCACTAGATGACCTAGAAAACTCCAGAATGAACATGCTGCCGATTGAGACATCAGTTCTATTTCGAACTACGTTTTGTTCAAGCTTGAAATTAGCGATGAACATCTATCTAGCAATCCAGCCCATAATCTGAACGATTTGAATTGTTTATTCTTGCAGGGGCATTCAAAGTTTCCAAAGTTTGGGGATTCTATATTCAAAAATTTTCGTGGAAACGCCAACTGTAGGCATGTGTAAGTGCATTGGACCGGTGTCCAAAGGAGAGTAAGTAGGATTGGAATCAAATGCTCCGCTATTGCCGATGCTTTTTTAAAGTCATTTGAACCCTTTGAATTCTTTGTTGGATAATTTAATGAAAATGCCACAAAGAATTATAATAAAATGATGGAAGGAAATTTAAAATTTAGGCAGAGCCCGTCAAGAAGTTCATAAAAAATGCAAACCATAACACAAAATATCGAATTCTCAACAAGGTGGAAACAAATCAAAATAAGGAAAATAAGATCGAGTGATTAATGAATCATTTAAAAAATACACAGAATTTCCATTGAATAATTTGAAACAAACACCGCATTGAGCTCCGTTACATAGACACAAACCTATTTCAAGTTCTCAACAAAAATGGAAGCAAATCCAAATGAAGAAACTAAGTTCGAGTATTTAATTACAAAAATCGTTAAGTACCTTCTTCTTCAGGTCCAACGAAGACGACAGAGTGCAGCTTGATAACCTGTGTAAAAGGAAGGTAAATCAGAAGCTGCTCATCCGCGTCGCTCTCCAGATGCAATCCATTGTCATCTCTGTAACCCTAAACAAGACGAAATCAACCACCAAACCCACGAAAGATAATCGTCAGCGACTTGAATATCTCAATCAAAAAGAAATTTGGATAGCAGAGAGTTAGGGAAATATTAATCAAACCTGTTTAAGAGCGTTAACGAGGGTATGCCCGCTGTTCTGGTTGAGACATTCGACTCCAGACCAGTCCACGAAGTCCTGCAAGTCAACCTGCTCTCCAAAACGCCCCGAATATTTCCCGGGAAAGAACAAACACTCGATCAAAACTTTGTTCACGACAATCAGAAAAATCACGACAAATCATGAAGAACTTGTTCTAGATTTCGGAAATTATATCCCAAATTGTTCGTACCTGCCCGCGCTGGATTGAACTGGCGGTGGACATGGCCGGAGAACTGGTAGAAGAGCGAGAATGCCGGAGAAGAATGAAGAACAAGGGAGAGACAGAGAAATCGGCTAATTTTTATTCTAGAAATAAATAAATGAATAAATAAATAAACCAATAAATGTTTTTTTTTATTTAGGTCCGACTTCCCAGAACAGTTATTTATTTTTGAAATTTCTACTTCAGTTCTGGGTCGTTTTCTGTTTTCTTCATAAGATCAAAGTTTCAAAACAATATGCAAGATCAGGGGTAGAGATTTGCCTTGTATTCTTGAAAATTTAGGAAAAAATCATAGGGAAGTTGTGGTGGCTTTCTTTTAAAAAAAATCTCAAGAATGATGGGTTTTTTCTTCATTGGAAGAAATATTTTCATTTCTAGCTTGAAGTGAGGGTTATATATCTTGGCTACAAATGTTTATTCAGGAGTATATGATGTCGTACGTCGTCAATGGCGTCGTCCGAAGGGTAAAATCACTAAGTGAATGTAACTACGTGTTGCGAATGAACCTAGGCAGATGTACTTGCAGGACCCGACTCGTGGGATTCACCAAACTCTGGGCTCCGAAATGGGTGCCCGGTGACGGTGACCTTCTGACCCTCGTCGGAGCGACGATGGCGACTACGGCGCCGAACGGAACAAATCCGCAGGGGCTCACACGCAATGGATGGGATCGACCCGTGCCTAGGAAGACGCTCAAATTTGTAGTTTTCTCGATAAATCTCTCTCACCTATCTAACCCGGCGCGGTGGAGTGCAGTAAAAAATATACTAAAGAAAGTAATGTAACGGACGAACAAGGGATGGCGTACCTTGTCGGTGGTGAATCACGTCGATGAAATCTCTGTTGGTGTAAGTGTCAATGCGGAATGTAGAGGTGAGAGAGATGGATTCTTGAATGATATTATATATAACCGTCAATCAGGTTGTTTCATGTCACACTTGTATAAGTGAGCCACTAACTGGAGACACCAAGGACATTTCATGAATGATGACTATATTTTGACTATGATTTATGAGCCTCTAATCATGGGGTTTGAACAAGTCATAGCTGGGGTGTAGTAAGAAGCTCATAGAGGTGATTGAGTATTCAAGATGGAATCATCTGCCGTCAGTATAAGAAGAGATTGACTCAAGGAAGACGGTGCAGCAAAATCCTGGCCAGGGTAGTGAGGATATTGGAGAAAGTGTCCTCTAATGATCCCCATTACGGATTAGTATTAATTGATTTATGGATTAGGGTTTGACGATCAACCATACCCTATGTCGTTCGAGAATCTCACACAAGGTGTAACTTGGAACCCCACGATATAGAAACCTAACCTGTCAATTGGGTTAAATTGATCGTCAATTAATTAATCCATAGGTTTATATAGGACATTGGCGAACATATTTTACTTTATGGGTTTTTGAGAAAAAATTGTCTAAAATATAAATTAGGAAGGGGCACTCATTTCATGCACCTAGGGAAGCCAGAATTGAGATCCCCCTTTCTACGCTTTGATCTCTTCTCCACTCAACCAAGGAGAGTGTTTTTATGGTGAGAAGATCTTCATGATTTTCAACGAGAGTTGAAGAAGAAGAGGTGGAGATCCAAGCGCCACGTGATTACATGGATACTTCTAAAGGTCAGACATGTGAACGGCTTCAGAATGATCTCAAGGAGAGTAGGTCAAGGGTGGAAAAAGTTCTCCATAAATGCATCTGATGTATAATTTCATAGATCGATTATGAATTGATTCACGCTTCCGCATTATGGAATCCATTTTTTATGGTTTGACCAAGGCATAGAAACCAACAATAAGTAGATATTAAATGATGAAAGATGGGTTTCAAGTAAAAGTTGATGCACTAGTTTGTACAATTTGAAAAATTGAACATACGTTGGCACCTCGCGTGTGGTTGACTCAAACAATCAGTTATGTTAAAATGATCGAAGACTAATTACTAATTATCATATAGATATACTAAATTAAATGTTCTATTTAATATATATATTTTGGGAAATGGATCCATTATCAAACACACATAAGGTCTATTAAATGTCGACCAATATATTTAAAGTTTACGGGCTTTTAAGAAAAACTATGTGAAGTGCTAAGTGAGATACAACATCCATGCTTCTCATTGGGTTCGTCCCTTCATATCCATTCTCCTTGAGCGACCTTCCCTCTTGATGTCCTGGGAATGGTTAGAAATTCACATAGATCTCTAGGATTATTAATAAGGAATAAAAAGAATAGATCTGACATGTACACTACGCACATACCTTTGGAGGGGAACATTTTTGCAGCTTGAAAAAACACATTCAAGGAACCAAAGAAGGTAGTGGATTTGAATCCATGCAAGGTGATATGATGCTTAAGTATTTTGGTTTTCAGTTTTCCTATGGTCAAATTCCAGTTGTCTTTCTTACAATATCCAAATTTCATCTTGAATGATGATTTTGGCTAAACCTAGCACACATCGATACCTCAGATTAAAGTTTTAAAGAAGTTAACCACTAACTTTGGAGAATCTTAGGGGTTGAAGATAAAGGTAACTAAATTTACATACCTTGATAAAGTCAACCTTAATTTAGGGGGAGAGGGACTATTATTTCCTTACTGATAAGATTGAGGCTAACTTCACATGGGGTATTTATTTGGTAATGTGAAACTTTTTTTTGGAGAAGAGATAGTATTCCAGGAATATAATAGAGTCTGTCGTGAACTTGTAAAAAGACTCCTCTATCATTTGTCTCCCTATTTCTATTCCTCAATTAAGACTTATACATATAAATTATCAACTTAATAAATCTAGGAACTTAATAATCAAGAAGGAATATAATATATTCAGATATATATGAGAAATTGTAAAGAGGCCAACCATTAGTTGGCTTACTAATAAGACAAAAGTTATATTAGTAAAATATAATAAACCATAATTCTTCTAATTTACCTACTAACACTACTCTTATATCACATACATAGTTTCATACAGCATTAGAAAATAATTTCATGCATGTTAATAGAGTTTCATACTCAATTATATTCAAATGAACATTCAGCATTAGAAAATAATTTCATGCATGTTAATAGAGTTTCGTACTCAATTATATTCATATGAACATTCAGCATTAGAAAATAATTTCATGCATGTTAATGTGAGACTTGTATTTTTTCTCTGTAACAGATTATCTAATCAATGAGTTTCTAATATTATGTGGATTCACATTATGAGCTATAAGAGGTTCAAGTTGATCAGGGGATCTTTTATTTCATCTATAGTGCTATTTCAAGGGAAAGTTTCATGATGAAATGTTGGGATTCAAAATATTTCAGTGATTAGATCTTGATGCTCCTGTCAAAATTAATCCATGTATATCTTTTCATAGGGAAATGTTATAGCATGGAAATAAATATAGTTTCTTGGCAATTGAATATTTTTTATTTTCTAAGAATAATATATCACGTATTATTAATGCACCTATTTAGGAAATTTTTTTGAAAAAATTATTTAAAAAACATATTAACTATTTCAGAATAGCCTCACATAATTTAAAGGGAATGGGGGTTACTAAATATGATAAATTCATGGGTTTCAAAATAGAATATCCTATCCAAAATATATAGGATTTTGTATCTCAGATAAAACATTAACTAATATTTATGGTACCCAATGAGAAAATTAATGGATATCATAGTGAATAAAACATTTTATCTTATGGAATCACCATTTCACAGCAAAATCATAAAATTATGCTTACAACAGCCATGTAAGTAAACAGTGAGAGAAGGTGGAACAAGTTGTAGATCAACCCTGAGAATCTCTTTTTGGGGGTACGTACTTAATATAAAAATATGTTAAATGAAAAAATTTTGAATAACTTAATAAAAAAAATATTTACTAAATATTTAATTTTAGATAGAAACACATCTGAGAAGGAAAGATCTAGGTTAGTAGTATTTAAAAGGGAATCATGTTTTTAATAATTTTTTTTGGAGATACCCTTTGGAGTAATATGTACATGTTTATAAATTCGCCTCTTTAGAAGAGAATTTAAAATACAAAACTCTGTAATAAAATTTTTCCTGAATTTGCAATTCAATACAGGTTATGTTATGACTAATTTAATGAGATGATCTTGGAAAAGTGTATTTATTTCCCATCATATAACTGAGCTTACCTTCCTTGAATTATGTATCTTAATATAATATCCTTGAGCAAAATATTTACTCATTCAAGGGCTAGAGTGCATAGTCTTTGTGCCCAATGGACCTTGTATCTGACACGAAAATTTATTCCTCATATTTTAAGAATATACAAATGTGAGCTCATAATTCCTCATATTTTAAGATATTTGAAATAATTTCACACTTAATAATTAATCTATAATTCTATCACTTCAGCGCATATAATTTATAAATTTATGCCGAAGATTGATGCTTGCCGTTTCACTATATAGATAGGATCAAGTAAGTTTTTCACACAACCATCTGATAGCCTAGAGCGTATTGTGCTTATTATCTCCTATATCTTTGATACATTTTTTATATTGAACGTTTTCTGAAACAATGTGAGTATGTACATTCGATTTCTTATTTCATGTATTGATTTGATAGTAGATGTTTATGTCATGAATGTAACACATACATCATTTCTGTATTTGTGTTTTCTATTATTTTGTTTTAATTTATTTATGAGTCTCACATACACAATGAGGATGGAAATTGGACACAAAAGTGGGAGAATTATGTTTTTTCCAAACAAAATATATTTTCCCCAAAATATCTTTCACTTCCAAATCTAATACTTTTAAAATATTAAAGTTACTTCTTAATCAAATTAATATACTTATATAAATGAAAAGTAGAATACTGATGTATAGAGGAGGGAAACACTATGTTGATTTATGTTGCTTGGGATAGCCTAAGAGGGGAGGGGCGAATTAGGCTAAGTCATCCTAAGGGTTCGACAGTTGACCATACCCTAAGTCATCCTAAGAGCGTCAAGTGGGTGAGGGATTATATGTACACAGTAATCAATGATGGGCAGGTTCCATGAGTGAGTCGATACATACTCCTTTGTATCTTCTTGAGCACGAAATGTAGCTTGGCACCCCATGTGTTGGAAACTAAACCTATCATTGGGTTAAATCAATCTGACATTAATTGATCTATGTGATGATATAGTTAATTAATTTGGAAGGCCAATAAAGGTTATTGGGTCACTCGAGTCATTAACGAAACTGATATATGGGCCTAGAGGGTCACATGCGAAAGGTTTTTAGATGTCGGAAGATATAAATAAGTTTTGGGGGTTCTCAAGAAAAAATATCCACGGAGTGTAAATAGGGGAGGGACGAGAACAAAATTCACCAGGACCAGAATTGCTCAAGGGCCTTTCCCTTCTTCTCCATGTTCCCCACACTTCCTCTCCATTCGTGATGCGATCGGGACGGCATACGAATGGCGATGGAGATTGAACATGGCTTGTCAATGAGAAGGAGGAGATCTGACGGGCCTAGGACCGAGTGGATAATTCTTGAGGCTGTACACTTGAGCAACTTGACTCATCTTGCTTGTGGATCCAAGAAATCACAGATGCATTCTGTGTACAAGTTCTTCGTTTAAAAGTTTTAATGATGCCCTTTGATTTTGTTTAAGTCTTCTAGTGTAGAATGTTTTGATTTTTTGATCCATGTCAAGGCATGTCAAAACCCAACAAAAATTTCATTTAGTCAATGAATCCTAAAATATCAAAATTACTCAAATCGATATTTGTTTTTGATATGCAAGAAAGTGGGTATAAGTTGTTGTTAATCCCTATAGTAGAGACCAAATTTATAATGTATCCTTACTGATGCAGGATGACCAGAGGAGACGGGACGGGTTGATGCAGAATTACTAGAGGAGATGGGCCGAGATGACAACGGGTGTTGGATATTGGACGACTAAGGAATGGGTAGGATAAAACCAGACCACAAATCACACGAGCGATTCCGAAGAATTAAATCCGATGAAATTGTGATGGTGCAGCCCCTTTCCTCGTCGAGGGCGGGAGTACAGTCTTCAACCACTGCGGTGAAAACAGAACAACATGTTCAATAAATTCGGATGGCGATCACTTGAAGATTTAAAGGCCTATTCAACTAGTCCCTTGAACATTCAAAATCCAAATCGAAACGGCGGTGGATAAACAGTTGAAGAATACTGGATGAAGAACACGATCACCAAAGAGTGCAGAGAATACCTCGGCACTAGAGTAGTGCATTGTGGCGATGTGAGAGATTCTTGACGCGTTGTTGGCGCTGGCGATTGGTGTGCGCTTCGACAGGATGTCACGGATCCAATTGCGCGGTCAGTTGGCACGGGGTCAAAGGGGGAGTCTCCCCCTTGCCAGATTTGGGGCAGCGAAACCTAAAAGGTAGGCATGGCGGCAAGTGGCTGCGAGGGCTGCTGGGGCATGGTGAACGTGCGCGGGCAGACGGGCACGCGGCGGGTGTAGGCAGCCGAGCGCGGGCGATCGAGCGCGTGGCGGCGCGGCGGCCAGGGCACAGGGCGGCCGTTAAGGGCACGGGCAGTCGAGGGCGCAGCCTGTGCGAGCGGTTGCCTGCGTGGGTGGGGGTTTGCGCTGGCGGCTTGCCTGCGCAGACTAGTGTCCTGCGCGGGTGGCTTGTTTATAGGGGTGCCGGCATGCGTGGGCGGCAATCCGCTCGGGCGATTTGCCTGTGTGGACGGGTGGCCTGTGTGGGCGACTTGCCTGCGCGGGTGGCGGTCTGCGTGGGCGGCGGTCTACGTGGGCAGCAGTCTCGCAAAGAGGGGCGGTGGTGGCAACGACGAACGGCGGCAACATCGATCCAAGAGAGGAGAGAGTTAGGGCAAATCTTCCAAGAAGAATAAAACTTAAATTCTTGAAAATAGATTAACCAAATGTTCTTTTGCGACATTGGCCTACATATAGGCCGTGGAGGAATGAGAAAAATAAGAAATAAAATAACCATAAAAAATGAGGTGACGTGTCGACTCGTCACGTCACAGGTGGTTCTACGGTTGTCGTTGGCGACGTGTCATGACGTGGGTATTTCATGTGTTAGTGGAGGTGCGTCCGTCGTCAGTGTGTTGATGTGGTCGCCATCATGGCGGTTCTTCAGTTGACGTTGATGATGGTGGTGGCACGTCCCAAGATGGTGCGTTGACATCGTCGTCACCACTTACTAAGCATGAACTTTATTAATGGTCAAACCACAAAGAGCCAGAAATACATTAGATAATTTTTCCATGTGATAATAGTTATATTTATTCTTAATTATTATAGGTAAGAAAACAAACAATATATAAGAGAGTAAAGAATATTTAGAAATCCAAATGAGTGAAGGAAAACATAAAATATGTTGCGAAGATTTTTAAAGAGTGTTTATAAAACTCTTTGCATATTATAATGTTGCAAAACCACATTAATCTCTTAAAATTATTTAGGGAATTTTTGACCGTGGGTGCAAGGATTTGCCAAAAGGGGCACCGTGGACTTGGCATGGTGGCGTCAAACAAATTCGCGATGGCTCTCTGGTTTTGTGGTTTAGTATAAATGCAATAGTTTGAGCTGTATGATACAAGTTTAAGCATAGTTTGAGGCATTAGAAAGCCTTTTATTTTGGTTATGACTTCAAATGATTGATGCTAGATTAATTGAATGTGGAATGCAAGAGTTGTGAGAGTGCATGAGGCTGTGGTGTCACTCCTTTCATGCCAAGGATGCAATCTTCTTTAGTATCCTCCAAATCTGATGATTTGCTTCCCTTATTAGCTCAGCCTGATAGTTTGACAGAGTGGATCTAAGAAACACTACTGCATTCAAGACTTCCAAAACAGTGTTTGTGATAGAAATTGATGGATGATTACAAAGAGGGAAAAAAGGGGCATAAGTAAGGATCCCATATTCTCAATATGTGAAACGTAGAATGTGTGGCTATGATTTAGCAATCGAGCCAGTCAATTTCATTCCCACCTTTGTAACAAAGAAATAAAACCCAATCCTTTTAATTTCTACTTGGAAATATGCCCCTTGTAATTGATGGAAATATATGTGGCCGGCATGCCAATCATACATTCCACATCTCGTTCCATGTTCATTAATAGAACATATTCATTATAATGCACATGTGATGCTTATAATGAAGTCCATGGATTCATGATCGGACTTAGTGAATTATGATGAGATCGTAATACAGAGATCACTAGTCTTTAAGCATGTTTTCTAAACATTCCTATTCAAAGGATACGCGAGAAGGACATCGAAGTATCTGGATAGAATAACACTATCTTGCCTCACTCATATGATGAGTATGGCTGGGCCCGTAGCCATTAGTGTGGAGACTCTAAGGATAGATAGTGGGTGCTCTTTAGAGGAACGAGTTCACTGAATTGATCCGTATGAATCCCTGAATGGTACTATATTGAGCTGTTAATCAGGTTGATTCACATCACGGTTGTGTAAGTGGTCCTTAGACCTGAGACACCAGAGACATCTTGATGGGGGACCATCAAGCCTTAAGGAAATATCTTCCTTGTTTTTTGTTGTTTTGTTTTGTGGTTTGTTTCCTGTTTTATGTTTTGTCTTTTCACCTTCCATAACTGACATGGACCCTCCCTATAAAGAGAAGGGAACCCCTTGTATTAAGAAATAAGGAGAAAGACTAAAAAAATGTGATTTGTTAAGCCATTTTCCTGATTTTTTTTAGTGTTTTTTTTAGTTTTCAACTTATTTAAGAAAATGCGACTGCAAAGTTAGGAGAGAGAGAGAACCCTAAAGTTCGCCGAAAACCGCCGCCGACATCGCCGGAAACCCCCATCGTCGCCGGAAACCGCCACCCTCGCCAGAGTTTCATTGCCGGCTCCTCAGGCCTATCAGCGCCGCCAGCGACCGCCGAGGGCCACCTACGGCTGCCTAGGGTTGCCAGCGACCGCCAAGGGTTGCCAGCCGCCGCCAAGGGCTGCACGCGGCCGCCCAGGGCCGCATGCGATCGTCGAGGGCCGCCTGCGGCCGCCCAGGGTCGCCAGCGACCGCCAAGGGCCGCCAGCGGTCGCCTAGCGCCGCACGCGACGCCGAGGGCCGCGACCGCCACGGCCGCGGCGCGACGCTAGCAGCCGCCCACGACCGCCGCAGCCGCCACGGCCGCGCGACCGCCACGCCAGCGACCGCCAGCAACGCCACGCCGCGCGATCGCCAAAATGCCCACGGCCGCCAGCGACCGCCAGCAGCCGCACACGGCCGCCAGCGACCGCCCACGGCCGCCAACGATCGCTTACGGCCGCCAACGACCGTCCGCGACTGCCAGCGGCGACCGTAGCTGCATGGGCCGCCCACGGGCGCCAACAGCCACTCTCGGCCGCCAACAGCCACCCCGGCCGCTAGCGGTCGCGCGTGACCGCCGGCGTCGACCGCGGCCGCTAGGGCCGCCAGATTTGACCGCGTCCGTCAGGCCGACTACGAGCGCCCAAGCTGCCCGCGCCCGCGAACGCCGACCGGGGACGCAATCCCTAGATCGAAGGGCCCGCAACCGCCCCCTGGCCATCCGCCCACCGTTCTCTCGAAGACGCTGTCCCATCCTACGGGGGCCCCATAGCCTCTCTTTGGATGCCTAGCACCTGTCCGCGGCCGCGCCTCGGCCATCTCCAGCATCCTATCCCAGCTGATCGTGGTACCGCCACCGCACGGTGTCGCTCACCTTCCACGGTTACCGAAGAAGATTCCCCGAGCCTATTATTCCTGGTACGCTCTCTGACTTCCCCATCGGCGTTATATTATTTCTTTCAGTGCCTCCGAACGTTTTCTCCACCGCCGGGGTTAGATTAGTGATAGATAGGATTCACGCTTTGAGGGCTAGGATTTCCTCTGAGACGTCCTTGGTTGGGACCGAAGAGGATGTGTGCTAAAGCGGCAATAGCCGAGCTCGCACCGTCGGCCTTCAACCCGATATCCGGATCTTCGGGAGCCTTGTGACATTCCCAGGTCCTGCTTGCCGTGGCCTACTGGGTGTTGGCGCTTGTCGACATCGAATTCATACCTCCCATCGATATTATTGTCGCAGTATCCTTAACATGACATCATCTTTATTCATCTTTGCTCTATGATATGACCGCATTAGCCTCTCCTTTGGTGTAACACGAGTCGTTCGGTCCGAGAACCCGATCGTGTTACATCACATCTTGTGGAGGAACGGTTGTACTTTGACTATGGCCAACGAGTCTCTAATCATGAGATTCTAAACGGTTTTAGTTCTGGTGCATCAAGAAGTTCACGAAGGCGATTGAGTGGTCAAGATGGGATCGTCCACCTCGGTATAAGAGGTGACAACTCAAGGAAGATGATGCAACGAAGTCCTTGGCCAAGGTAGTGAAATATCGGAGAAGAGTTCTCCGATGGTTTCCAAATGCATCAATACTAACTTGGATGATCGATAAGGGTTTGACTGTTGACCATACCCTAAGTCGTCTAAGGAGGATCAAGTGGATGAGTGATTATACATACATGATAACTATGATGAACAGGTTCCATGAGTGAGTCGATACACACTCCTTTGTATCTTCTAGGACATGAGGTGTAGCTTGGCACCCCACGTGTCAGAGACTCGATCTATCGATTGGGATAAATCGATCAGATATTAATTAATCTATATGATGATATAGTTAATTAATTTGGAAGGCCAATAAAGGTTATTGGGCCGCTGGAGTCGTTAACTAGACTGATAAATGGGCCTCGAGGGTCACACGCAAATGGTCTTTTGGACGTGGAAAGATATACTTATGTTTTGGGGTTTTTATGAAAAATCCCTACTTAGTATAAGTAGGGGAAAGCCTTGAAAGAAATTCACCCAGGCCAGAATTGTTCAGGGGTCTTTCCCCTTCGTCTCCCATCTCCCAACAGCCCCTCTCCCTCCCCGTTGTTATCGAGATGACGTAACGATGACGACGGAGAAAGAACAGGGCTCGTCAATAAGAAGGAGGAGATCCGACGTGCCGAGGACCGCATGGATACGTCTAGAGGCTGCACACGTGAGCAGCTCGACTTGGTTCACTACCGGATCCAAGAAATCACGGATGTGATCAGTGGAAAGGTATTTCGTTTAATATTTTTGTTGATGTCGTTTGATTCGTTCAAGTCTTCCGCTGCGAATCGTTTTCATTTATTCATCCATGTCAAAGCCTCTAGAACCCAACAATAATTGGGCCTATTCCTTCTCTCTGTGGTCGTTGTTATAACATTAGTATTATAATTATCTATGTACTGAAATACAATGAAAGTCAAAGGAAATCATTAGGAAAGGCAATTGATTCAAGTGAATAAAGTGGCGCTAGTTCATAAATTATTTAATTTATATTTCGAATGGTGAATGCCAGTCAGATGATCATTCTGAAAAAAATGGATGAGACAGCTAACATAAATTTATAATTAACATATTTTGTATGTTGAGTGTGCACGTAGGAGAAAATATAAACCTCTAAAAATGAAATGAATATAAAGATACACTTTTCCCATCTAAATATTTATCAAAACCCTTGATTTATGTATCATATCTGAAATGAAAAATTCATAAGTTGGAGTCTACATTTTTTGATATTCATAGTGATTAAAAGATGTCCCACATATGACCTTTGATCAAACTCATAATATTTAGTTTATTCTCTAGAATAATAAAAACACTTGATTAAATAAATCATATCTTGTAAATAAAATATGACCCAGATAAAAATAAATTAGATCAAATGAAGAAGTGAGAAAATGAAGCTAAAAAACTTGTGATCACACATACCACGTTGTAACTTCCCCAAGGGCCGAGTGGGTCTTTTTCTCTGATATTCTTGATCATACTTGAACTCTATATCCCAAACTCTTTCAGAACAATAATTGATCAAATTGGGAGAAGAAATCCAAGAGGATGCACAAAGAGAGGGGGAAGAGTTTAAATAGAAGTGCCCTAACTCTCCCAGTTTATGAATTTAAATGAAGTGCTTGGAAGGCTATAAGTAATTCATTAAAAGTTGTATCCATACCTGTTCATTCTCATATTTAAAAATAGACATTTCAGATTCAAATTGTGGGTTGGCTAAAAAATATTGTTTTTATCTGAACCGGTTCTTAAAATTGGTATAAATGGGATTGAGGAATGAATTCTTGTGTACGGGACCTCTTTTGTGATCTGGGCAATGGCTTATGCTTACTGTTAAGGTCCAGGATGTGTCCTGAGATTTTCTTTGCCATCTTATAAATCGCCATTTAATTTATCTGTCTTTTGTTTTTAATTAAAAATGATGACAATATGATAAAGATAATCTTGAATCTAAGGGGTCAATAGGGACTGGTATAAAAAATAAATAAATAAATGAATTAGAATTTTATAAAATAAATATTGTTTTCATTTTATTCTCAAATGGTGAATTATGCAAGTGTCAACCTAATACGTATTAGTTAAAACAAAGTATAAAAGCACATTTTTATTGAATTAATCTGATGTCATTATTATGCGATTAATATCTTGTTCGCAATTTATTTTTAAAACCTGAAAGATATATTAGATAGTAAAGAGATATACAGAGACAAGAAGATGATCTTGTAATAGTTTATACATATCTTTATGGAAATTACATTAATTTGAACTCTGTAAAATGGAATTTGATTAATGTACCTTTTTAAAGTTTTTATATTGTGATGTATTGAGATGGAAATTGAAAATAATCATTGTGATAACAAGAACATCTTCCAATTGGAGGAGGCTAATTTATATTCTCTTTGAGATAAAAGCGGGTAAGATACGTTGAATTTTAGAGTCGTTCAATTCTAGCCTGAAGTGGGATAATATTTTGCTTTTAGTCTGAGGTTGAAAAAGAGGTTATGAGATTTAAATATTAAATAAATATACTTATTTTCCATTTTTAAATAAATATAAAAGTATAATATTTTAGCTGTCCGAAAATTAGGAAAAATATTGGGTGTGAGCTTCCAATAGATAGAGACAAGGTGGACGATTGAATATCCATATTTGGAATGAAAAATGTTACATATTATATTAATATTGAGATTGATTTTGGGAAAAATATTGATTGATGTTAGAAACTAAAAATATTGATATTTTATTTAAATATGTTGTAATTAAAGTTGGAAGTATTATTGATGAAATATAAAATATTTATATTAGTTTAGAAAAAATGAATATTGAGTAGATAATTAAAATGTATAGTTGAATATCAAAAGGAGAATTGATAAAATGATAATTAATAATATCTAGAAGTTTAGGATATTGAAATGTTTGTCTTTTATGGTGGAAGGATAATGCGGTAAAAACCAGCCGAAGGTGTATGGCTCAAGATTGCTATGGTCCAGTCTATTAAGGTGAAGTCCATCCTTGGACAAGGTGTTCTAGGTGGAGGATAAGGAGTTTTTTCACAGGTATTCATGAATTTTGATAATGCCACTAGTGATTCAGGATTTTGAGAAGAGGGTCAACTAAGGTGGGATAAAGAAGTAATCTGAAGTTCTATTGAACTCCTTATGTCGTTATTCAGGTCTCAAATACTACGAATATTATCACAAATAGATATTATATCCAAGATAGTAGCTGAGAAGTATTTCTTAGAAGAGAAAACTATGATAATATATATTTATATTTATATCATGATTTATCTAATTCTGTCAAGTGTCCGATGGTCTTGTCCTTATCTTTCCTGTAATCTATTCATCCAATAAAATTCATTTGGGCAGATACACAAGCTTAGCCATCAAATTCTTATCTCCACGATTCAAACTGGTTTTTCAGGGAATCTTATCCCCAAGGGGAAATATTTAGACTCAAAATCAGATATATACATGCCATATTCATTCATTTTGCTGATTTATCAACGACCATTCAAGGCAAGGCCAATTATCCTCTTTTAGAATATAGGGATGTTTACTTCAAACTAGTAAAGAAAAACAACTGAAGGACATTCTCAAATCATACCAAGCATCAGTTTATGATCACCGATGTAAGAGTACAGAAATCTGAAGGACATGCTATTTTGTCGGAATTCAATTTACACTAGACCTGAGATTTATACTTATTGACAATTGAAAATTGTTCAAGATATATCATTGCATACATTTTCACATGCCCCTCTAGTACTTACTGATAATCTTTTTTGAATCTGACTTAACTTTGGATTATAATCTTGCAGACTCTTATGACATCAAATCTGGCAACAATAACTTGAAAAAATCGTCAACAACTTGCCATGACATTGATGAACGGATGATCAAAGTGGAGCAAAATCAACTCTCTCTCCTCTCTTTGTCTCTTTATATACCTCTCTCTTTCTCTTTCTCTCTTTGCTTTTGTTGCTCCCTCTCTTTCTCTTTCTCTCTCTTTCACATTCTATTTCTCTCTCTCTCTCTCTCTATTTTCTCTCTCTTGATTTCTCTATTTTCTATTTCTGTTTGTCTTCCTCTTTATTTTTATCTCCCTCTCTCTATTTTTTTATCTCTATTTTTTCTCTACCTCTGACTTTCTCTCTCACTCTATTTTCTCTCTCTTTCTCTTTTTTCTTTCGTTCTCTCTCGCTCTCTCTTTATTTCTTCCTTTTTGTCTCTATATCTCTCTATCTCTATTTTTTCCTGTCTCTCTTTATCTCTATCTTCCCCATAATTCTCAGGAGCATGAAATAAAAGAAGGACTGAAGGTAGAAGAGAGAAGATGAAGAAGTAGATAGAGAGAGGAAAAGGGACATAATAGCTTCTAATATTAATAAAAAATAATTTGCATACTACAGAGAATGATCCCTTTTATACAGTAAACTAAAGAAGGCTGTTTGGCGAAGGCCATTCGGCCAAATGTGCTGCTGGCGAAAACTGTTATGCCAACAGAGCAGTTAAATAAGGGTGTTCATCAACAGAGCCCTTGAATAAGGTTGTTCTGCCAAAAGGGAATGGTTTCCTGATTTTGGTAGCCATTTTGGGTTTGAAATTCTACTAGCTAATTGATATAAAAAGGGTGATCTGTGTCACAATGTGATTGAGTGGGAGTTATCTTAAATCCTATTGGTTCCTCAAAGGGGTATGTGTTTACTATCTATTGGATGTTAGTTATCTTGTTTCCGATTGATGATATTATTTGTGTTTTGCTAAGCTGGGTTGACTTGATTAAAGGTCTAGGTAAAACCGGACCATGATTGCAGGCCCCTGACCTATGCCGCACTATCTAACCATCTGCCTAGTGCATGAGATTTCTTTGACCCATTTGTGTTCTACAAGAGTGTGGGAAAGAGAGTTTAAGGGTGATCAAGATTCTTGGAGAAAGAGCAACACTTGGTCCTGGGGGTAAGTGACAACAAGGTTCATTTGATCTCCTGAATGTTTGATCTGATTTTTCTCATCTTTATCTCTAGGTAAAATTCCAAGGGATAGACTAGACTCCAACCTTTCAAATGCATCAAATGTATCTAAAGAATTCCTCATGTAGCAAAAGTAAGAGTGTTTTCTGTCCACTACATGTTGGTCCCCGATTCTGTCGCCCAATGGAGTGCCATTGATAAACCCAAAATACCGCAGGAAATTAAACACATTTGAAAGTCATTTTAGGTTCATTTTATGTGTATTACCGTAAAATTTTTTAGAATTTTCATTTCATGCACTAAATAGAGAAAATTACAAAATAATGCTTTTTAATGTAATTTTTACATATTTGATAATTCCAAGTAATTCTTAATAAAAATATGTTTTAATTTTTAATGAGATTAAGGATCCCTATAGTATGTCAATCTATGTTTTGGCAGGGAAGAAATGAAAGTTGAACAAGGAAATAAAATAAAGAAATATAGAGACCAATTTTTTTTGTGTCCACTACGTGTTGCTGCGCAATTCTGTTGCCCAACAGAGGGCTGCTCTTGGATATTGTTGCCAAAGGTTCCCTTTAACATTTAATTTTATTTATTGCCTTAAAAACTCCCCAAACATTAATTAAAAACACATTAAATTATTATAACTTATCCAAGAGAAAATAATTATGTATTTCATTTATTTAAACTAGTTTAGATTAGTAAATTCATTTATTTTCCTCTTCAGAGAGTACTTAAAAATCCATAAAAATATAAAATTTCCTAAAAATAAATGTTAAAATATATTGAATTTCAATTTACTCTTTCGTTATCTTGATTCGGCCTTTATCCTATTCTAACTAAGGAAAATTTCATAAATATTGCTGCATAAGTCAGTGCCTTAAAACAAATTATATAACCCAAGTTCTAGTTTATCAACTAGCGCAATTGCCAGGAAGCAGGTACCATTGAGTAAGTAAATTTAATTTTGAGTTACAAAATTTTGTGAAATTATTCTAAGTGCATAACCAAAATTAAAGGTGGACTTCAGAGGTAATCATATTTAGTTTTCAATTTACGTTTAATTTTTATTTTGCTGTTTATGAACACTACAAGATCTAAAAGCCTGAATTGACTTCTCTTGATTTAAAAATTAAAACCATTATTTTCACGAATCAATCTGAGGGAATTATGTCTGACATGATTGATCAGGAAGAAAGGAAAATTCCTCAAAGGAATAGAAAATTAAAAGAGCACTATGATCTAATTAGGAACAAAAAAAACTTTAGTGCATGCTTTAGTATTTATTTCATTGATTTTACTCTTTAGAAAATACTTAAAAATGAGAAGCATGTAAAATCACCTAAAAAATATATTTAAAAATATATTTGAATTTCAACTTTTCTCTCATTACCTGCTCCTTGTGGATTCAACCCTCAACATATTCCAAGTAAATAAAATTTTATAAATATTATTTCATAAATCAGATAAAATTGAGTTATTTAACCCAAATTCTGGTTGATCAATATACAACCATTAAAACCAAGTCTTGGGTGATAGCTTGGTGAGGAGATTTGCTAGTTGATCTTTGCTTGACATTTGACCTGTATTTTCTGTGCTCTAAGATGTGCACATGCAACATGAAAATTGATCTTTGCATGCTTGGTTTGAGCATGGAAGACTGGATTAGCTGCAAAATAAGTATCTTTTAAGTTGTCAAAATGGAGAATGGGCATTAGTTGGATGAGTATTTGGAATTCCTATATGAGTGACTGAAGTTACGTTAGTTCAGCAGTGGCATTGATTAGTGCTTTATATTCAGCTTCAGTGCTGGAGCCTGCCATAATTGGTTGCCTTTTAGAGATCCATGAAATTAATTTTTTTCCTAAGTAAATAAGGTAGCCACTAGTTGAATGAAGATCTAACAATCAGCCAGACCAATATGCATCAAAATATGCATGAAGACAAAGGTTATAAAGTATCTTAAGCCAAAAATTATACTCCCTTCGATGTAAAAAAGAATATGTTTAATGTGGCGCCAGTCTTGTGAAGTTGTCTCATGCATTTTTTAACATGCTTTGTTGACAGAAAATGTAATGTCCAGCCTGGTTAATGTTGCATATTGGTTTGGTCCGTCCATGCTCTGATAATGAGATGAATCAACATTATCAACAATACTGGTGTGGCTTGTAGTTGAGACGCTGGGGGTAGCCATTGGCTTGCACTTCTCCATGTTGGTTCTCTGCAGAATGGTGTCAACGTATTTTGATTTACTCAGCACACAAGCGTCTTTATCATGGGTTAGTTCAATTCCAAGAAAATAGTGAGCCGGTCCTAAATCTCGTATGGCAAATAGTCAAATTAAGAGAATTTATGACATACCTGGTATTGCTTGTGTATGCACTTTAGATTAAAATATCATCCAATTAAATTAAAATGAAATTAGGAGATGTGCAAGCCAATGGCTCCACAAAGGTAATGTGTTAGTTTTTGACTCTAAAAAGAAGAGTTAACGAGTTGAACCATTCCCTTGATGCTTGTTTTTAAACTAGAGAGCTCTTTTTGTATTGGACACACATGAGTTTGGGAGGTTACACATGTAAATCCTGGTGGTTCCTCCATATAAATTGTTTCACTTAGGTGACCATGTAATAATGCGTTTGAAACATCTACTCGATGGAGTAACACGTTTTCTTTATGGCTGTGGCTAAGAGGAGGCTAATGGTTGTTATTTTGATTACAAAGCTAAAGGTTTCAAAACATTCAAATACTTTATTCTGGCTGAACCCTTTTTCAATGAGTGTAGCTTTATTACATTCCAAATCACCTTTAGCATTGTATTTTAGTTTATAGATCCACTTACTTTCATAGTTTGCAGTTGTCATACTTATTTCCAAATTTTCTTTTAAATAAAGGCTTGAAATTAGTCATTCATAGCTGTAATCCAATTGGTGTTTTCTAAAGCTATTTATAGCCAGTGGGTTTGATTTCAATTGGGACAGAGATAGTCGAACAGAGTGGATATTTAACTGCTACATTTGATTGTTTTGATCTAGTTTTGAGCTTTTAACATGAGAGTGTTCTGTAGCTAGAAGGTCAAAACCTAGATCTGAATAAATATCAACCAGGGATCGCTTTTGAGTTTCCGGTGAGGATGCAATAAACCCAGTAGGTTGTGGAGGATCAAAAAGGGTAGAGTTTCATGAGTCATGGCTAGTAATGGGTGGTTATGGATTTTGTGATGTCAAGGTGGTGGATGGAGAAGATAGATATTGTTTGTGTATTGGGTGTGACCCCAATATCCTATCCTGTTAAACAGGATTCTTCATGTAGATTTTATCAGATTACGAGAATGGGAAAACTAATTGATTAAAAATAAGATCTTAAGAATGGTGAGAATGCAATAAACTCAGTAGGCTCTGGTGGATCTAAAGGGGTAACGTTTGATGAGTCATGGGTAGTAATGGGTGATTAAGGATTCTCTGATGTCAAGGTGGTGTATGGAGAAGATAGATATTGTTTGTGTATTGGGCATGACCCCAATATCCCATCCTGTCAATCAGGATTCTTCACGTAGATCTGATCAGATTAAAAGAATGGGAAAACTAATTGATTAAAAATAACATCTCAAGAATTGTAAAATTTAGAAGTTTGGACAGACAAAGATCAATATCCCAGATGCAACACACCGGAACAAAAAATATGCATTGCTCCAAACAGTATGTTACTTTGTTAGCAGCATATGGACACAGTTTGGGATAGCATTGATGACCAAACATGTCGAGCAGTTTCTTATCCGGTGTAGTTGAGAATACTTTTTAGCAAGGGAGTTACTATCCCATTTATGAGGTATGTTGCTGTTGAAAATGCTTCATCCCAAAATTATTGTGGAAGGGAGGCATGGCATAGAAGAATGAGACAAAATTCTACAACACGTACGTGCTTTCTTTGTGCAGACCCCTTCTTGTGGGGTGTGTGAGGACACAACACTCTATATATTATCCAAATTTCTTTAGATAAGTAGTAAGTGCTTGGAACTCAACCCCCGTCGCAGATTAGAAAGTCAATCTTGAATGCAAATTGTTTTTCTACTCTATGTTGAAAATCAATAAAAGTTGATAAAACATCACTTTTTTTGTTTCAAAGATAACGACCAAGTATATTTGCTGTAATAATCTATAAAGATAGCATATTACCAAAAACCAAACATGAGAAAATTGGTGAGGGCCCCCATAGATCGGAATGAACTAAAGCAAGTGGTTTAGATGAATTGCGATTCAAGGAAGTAAAACGTAGACGATAAGTTTTAGCCATACTTCAAGAATCCCAAGTCTTATTTCTGACCTTATGATATGTAGGGAGACCACACTTTTGAATAATATTTTCTGAAATACAAAAATTGGGAATACCAAGACAACTATGCCACATGTTTGGTGAAGTCTTGTAGTCTAGTAGAGCAGTTAACAGAGCACTCTCTAAGTCCACTTTGGTCTTATCTTTGATCCAGAGAGGGAGCCTGATTCCCTAAAGCCCAGTCTCATTACAGCCAGTCATTAATAGGCGCCGACCTTGTTAAACGAGAAACGACCAGCTACAGTGGCTGCAGGTGAGCACAGTGTAGCAGACTGAGTAGTAGCTGCCGTCATCCGTGACCTTCCCCCGTCAACCGCCACTGATGCAGACCTCCGCATTCTCACACCACGAGAGGCGTCATCCGTCACCCCTTCTGGCCTCTTTGGCGTGCTCAGTGCTCTTGTCTTGGCTCTAGATGACTCTGTGTTGGCCATGTATGTTGCCTGCTTTGGAGTTAGCTTCTTCTGGGACTCAAATAAACTTGTGGCCATGTTGTTAGTATGTCCCTCGGCCATGTAGACCCTGAATGGTGTTGTTCTATGATATCTGAGATCTGCAATCAACATGAGTTTTAGAAATGGGAATTACGTTCGTGGTAGGATGACGGATGACGTTAAGGGAAGAACGGGACGGAACGGTTTTGGTTCAAGAAAGGCAACGGAATGGGACGGACGGAACGGGGTCGTTTGGTCGCCTGTTCAGTTGTCCGTCACCGTGAGTACAGGTTCGGGACGGATGACGGAACGGAAAGGCGAAAGAGATAAGAGAGAGATGAGAAACGAGAGACGAAAAACGAGATAATAGTGAGGCAGGAGAGAGAGAGATAAAAGAGAGAGATGAGCAGCGAGAGAGAGAGAGAGAGAGAGAGAGAGAGAGAAGAAACGAGAGAGATAAGAAACGAGAGAGATGAGGAACGAGAGAGAGAGAGACGAGAAACGAGAGAGATTAGGAACGAGAGCGACGACAAACCAGAGAGAGATTACGAGACGATAGGGGAGAGAGGTGCAACAGAGAGATGAGCGAAGAGAGAGACATGAGAAACGAAAAGGACGAGAGAAAGAAAGAGGAGCAACTAGAGAGAAAAACGAGAAACCAGAGAGATGAGCAATGAGAGAGACATGAGAAACTAGTGGGACATGAGAATGAGAGACGAGAAACCAGAGAGGTGAGATGAGAAACGAGTGAGATGACAGAAAGAGAGACAAAAAACGAGATATACGAACCAGGAGAGCGGTGCGAGCGAGAGACAAGGAACGAGAGACATGAGAAACGAGAGGGGCGAGAGAAAAAGAGACGAGAAACGAGAGAGATGAGCAATGAGAGAGA
The DNA here is from genome assembly GCF_029677425.1 of Wolffia australiana. Lineage (NCBI taxonomy): Eukaryota > Viridiplantae > Streptophyta > Magnoliopsida > Alismatales > Araceae > Wolffia > Wolffia australiana. Next base: position 2,229,254 of record NC_135838.1, read on the forward strand.
TGAGAGCGAGAGACAAGAAACGAGAGAGATGAGCAACGAGAGGGACGAGAGAAAAAGAGACGAGAAACGAGAGAGATGAGCAATGAGAGCGATGAGAGAGAGAGAGAATAAATGAGAGAGATGGGCAACGAGAGGGACGAGAGAAAAAGAGACGAGAAACGAGAGAGATGAGCAATGAGAGCGAGAGATAAGGAACGAGAGAAAAAGAGACGAGAAACGAGAGAGATGAGCAATGAGAGCGAGAGATAAGGAACGAGAGAAAAAGAGAGGAGAAACAAGAGAGATGAGCAATGAGAGCGATGAGAGAGAGAAAGAGAAGAAATGAGAGAGATGGGCAACGAGAGGGACGAGAGAAAAAGAGACGAGAAACGAGAGCGACGAGCAATGAGAGAGGGAAAAGAAATGAGAGGATGAGCGACGATAGCAATGTGTGTGTTAGAGATTGATATATATAATATATCGACAAAATTCAAGACTAAAGAATGATATACTCACCAAAGTCCGCGTCCACACCCTTCACTTCTTCTTCTTCTTTCCCGCGGTATGCCCGAGAGACCAGCGAGCCTGAATAAGCGCGTGAAAGGGGAGATGGAAGGTCGGACGGCGTCATCAGGAATCGATAGTCTGTGGGTGATCGACGGTGGGGATTTAAGCAGGAGGGAGATTGGACGGCGGGATTGAGGCGCCGGGCGCGAGCTCTGGCCTGGGCGGCGGCGAGGGCTTGCATGCAGCGGAGTGTAGCGGCGGCGCGTTTTCTGACCAGGTGGGCTCTGACCAGGGCTTGGAGTTTCACCAGGCCCTTGAGCGCTTTTAATGCCTTCCTTGCCTGCAAACCCCAGCATCGTGTTAAAGAAGAGAGCGAGAGAGAGAGGGACAGACGGAGGAGAAGGAAATGGGGAGGGAGAGAGGGTGCGCGAGAGAGCGGGCAAATACTAGATAGATAGAGAAAGAGGGTGGGAGCGAGGAAGCAAGATCCCCCAAGAAGTAGAAAGAGAGGGAGCGGAAGAGACAGAAAGAAATAAATAGACAGAGAGAGAATGAAACCGAGCGAGAAAGAGAGAGACCGAACGAGAGAGAGAGCACAAGAGACAGAAAGAGATAGAGAGAGAGAGCGCAAGAGACAGAAAGAGAGGGAATGAGTGAGTAAGAGAGAGAGAGAGAGAGCGCAAGAGATAGAAAGAGTTAGAGAGCGCGCAAGAGATTGAAAGAGAGAGAACACAAGAGATAAAAACAGAGCTCGCGAGAGACACAAAGAGAAGGGGAGGGGAAGAGATAGAAAGAGAGAGGAAGGAAGAGAGAGAAGGGGAGATGGATTCAAAGAGAGAAAGAGCGAGGGAGAGGGGGAGAGGAAGAGAAATAGAAAGAGAGAACGAGAGAAAGAGAGAAGGGGGAGATGGACTCAAAGAGAGAGAAAGAGCAAGAGAGAGAGAGGAGGAAGAGATGGTAAAAGAGAGAGGGAGGAAGAGAGATAGAAAGAGTGAAGGGGGAGCTGGATTCAAAGAGGGAGAAAGAGCAAGAGAAACAATGAGTGTGTGTGTGTGTGCGTGTGAGAGAGAGAGAGAGAGAGAGAGAGAGAGAGAGAGAGAGAGAGAGAGAGAGAGAGAGAGAGAGAGAGAGAGAGAGAGAGAGAGAGAGAGAGAGAGAGAGAGAGAGAGAGAGAGAGAGTGAGAGAGAGTGATAAATAAAGAAACAGAGAGCATTTGAAGTACCAGGTGACCACGGAAGAGAGACTGAATTTTAATGGCCGCGGCTGCTTCGACAGTCGCCTTTTTGGGTGAAGTTAAGGCGTCGTGAATCTGCAGGCTAGTTGGCACAGACGTTGGAGATCTGCGGAAGCTCCAAGGCCGCCCCTTCGCCGATTGAATCTCCCAGACGAGAGGTGAAGTGGCATTCTGCGGCGGCGCTGCCTCTCTTTCGCTGCCGCCCTTTCTTGGTTTCTTCTTCTGCTTAAACAAACCTCTGATCCAATCGCCAGCGCGGCCCATTTCAAGAAGAAGAAGAAGAAGAAGAAGAAGAAGAAGGAGAAGAAGGAGAAAGAGAAGAAGAAGAAGAAGAAGAAGAAGAAGAAGAAGAAGAAGAAGAAGAAGCAGAAGAAGAAAGAGAAGAAGAAGAAGAAGAAGAAGAAGAAGAAGAAGAAGAAGAAGAAGAAGAAGAAGAAGAAGAAGAAGAAGAAGAAGAAGAAGAAGAAGAAGAAGAAGAAGAAGAAGAAGAAGAAGAAGAAGAAGAAGAAGAAGAAGAAGAAGAAGAGAAGAAGAAGAAGAAGAAGAGAAAGAGAAGAAGAAGAAGAAGAAGAAAAAGAAGAAGAAGAAGAAGAAGAAGAAGAAGAAGAAGAAGAAGAAGAAGAAGAAGAAACAATGAGTAGGGAACAAGAAGAAGAAGAGAAAACACAACAAGAAGAAAAAGAAGGTGGACGATTTTATTAATAGGGGAAAGAAGGCGCCTAAATGCTTGAAAACAAGTCAAGAGTTCATACGGCGGCGTTCATACGTTGCAGCGTAGACCGTAATGAGAGAGTCCTGGCGGGTCATGAGGTGGCCGGTATTTTGGGTTAAAATAATTGAGCTGGAGCTGTCTCCTTAGTTTGGTCAGCAGCGGCGGCCACGCCTTTCACACAGTTCATTCCCATTCGTCAATGTCTTACTTAATAAAATATATAAAAATATCACAGCGGAGTCAAGGGAAAGATAAATAAAACGTGAAGCAAATGAGGGCCCTGAGTCGTTGAATGATTGAACTTCGATAACTCTTTTACATGTCGGTTGGTTACTTGGGTAGAAATTTGCGCAAAAATTCTGTTTGTGATCATTGGCTAGATGTGTTTTCAGAAGTATCTTAATCTGAAGATTATTTTGAGATTCATGCGGTAAGACGAAGGGATGTGAGTTAGATATGGAGAAGGATTGAGATAAACTGCTGAGGGAAAGTAAAATCTAAATAAAACCAAGATTTTAGAAAGAGAAAAAGTTATAAATAGGGATGGAAAAGGTTTCCCCATTAAGTTTATGAATTTAATTTACGTAAATTAGATAAATCGAGAAAAAGAAAATTTCATGCATTCATGATAAGTGTATTTAATTTTAAATGCGCACAGTAAATGTGATGTGATTTATCCTAAAATCTAATTAATTAATGTGTCTATTCTACAAAGATAACACACTAGAATCACTCGTTATCATCAAAGACTGGCTTTTGATGAAGCATTCTACCAGGTAAATCCATAGGATTGGTTGCACTGACTTACATTTCAAGTGTCTTATTATCATTGTTATAATATAGTTGAAATATTTTGTTTAAATTGCATGAAAGTCAATTTTACCATGATTTTAGCCTCTCAAACATACTCTTGAATGGTACGAATGTAGCTATTAAAAAATTATGGTCTTGGATGTAAGCTTAGATTAGAAATTCGTCATTATGGTGAAATATGGGAAATTTGTGGACCTGAAAGTAGGGAGCATTACGGTGAAAAAATTAACTACATAAACATCTTGGAAAAATTTAGCAGTGAGGAATAAAAAAGGCGAGAAGGATGCTGGCATATTTGCCTCCTATCCTTCCCCAAAATGTTTGAAGCTAGACTTTGGCTGATTGAAAGTCAAGCCTCTTTCAAAAGTTGATGGATATCTGAGTTTGTTTTTTTGATGAATGATCTTTATATGCAGACCTAATGCTGTGGTAAAAGTTTTCCAATGCAGTTTGCCTTGTCTAAACTCAAGGAAAACCATGGGAAGAAATCCAAACTACATCAAGAAGGCTTGGGAATCAAGATAAATATTGAAGGGATCATATGATAGAGGACTAAGGTATCTGGAACCATACAACGAGATAAATTCAAGCTTATTAAAAGTTTTAGAGGTTGCAGAAAGAGTAGTCTCCTTCAAGGGAAAATTTTGTTATGATGTATAATAGGAAGAACATCAGATAAATATGAGAATCTGAACGAGGAACAAGTGTTTGACAAAATGCCTCAACAAGGCTGATCTATGAAACTTGATTCAAAATCTGATTTCTGATTTATTTAGGTTAAATCTATGAATCAAATTAAGTATATCAACTAGATATCACTAGATTAAGTTAAAAAATCACCCAAAATCATCCTAACTTCGGCGAGTTGAGGGTGGGGGCTCTCACCACCACCTCCTAATGTCAATGTGCAAATCAACTCAATGTTGTCTTTGTTGGCGCGCTTCCTGGGCATTTCTGGACCTCCTCTAGGGTCTTCCTGAGTCAGAAAAGCCTTACAAGAGATATCATGGGCTACAATTTGGGTAGATGAACCTAGATTAATCTCCCACAACCATTATGAAATTTCGTCGAAAGATGTAGAAATTTAGGTGAGAGGCCCTGTTAAAAGGCTTTAGGAGGGCCTCTCATTGCCATTGATGGTATGAACTGTCTTTGGGGATCCTCCCAGGGGCATAGGATTTCATCTAATAGTGCCCCTCATCTGGAAAATGTCGTTCCAGAGGAGGACGATGACTAGGGGTGGAGAGTGTTGAATATGCCCTAGGCTGTTTGATCGTCTTCATACATATTCCAATGGCTGTGACTAGTCACACATGTGGACCCATGTTAGAAGTTGTGATGACTCTAACTATGTCCACAAACTTAAAATAGGCTCGTAATGACACGGGCTTGGGGTCGGTTGGCTTGAAGCGTAATCATTATGTCTTTCTTCTTTTCTTAAGATTGTGGATTGTTGTACAAAGTAAATGTACCTCTAGATTTTTTTCAATAGGGATTATGTCTAAAAGGGTTTTCTTTCTTCTATATGCTGGATGTGGGTCTACATGATGGGCTACTTGATGCTGCCGCTACTCCCTTGCAGTGCTGCTACTTGCTCCTTAGCACTCGTCGGTTACTCCCTGGCTTAAGCGCTCGGTGCTCATTAGCATGTGGCTGGCATGAGCTAGAATGCAATTATCTGGCTTGGTTTCTCATGTTATAGATGAAACCATTTTATTATTATTGTTCTATATTTTTATTTATTTATAAAATAAATAAATTCTGCCCTGAAAACTTTAAAACCACAAACTCAAGAAACTAATTCAACTCAAAATCTTGTTCCAACCCATTAATTGTCACAATGTTAAATCATATTTTCAATTATAAAACCATTTGGATTCTTACAAATATCATTAGAAATTGTGGAGTCTTAGAAAAATGGTCCAATTAATGCATGAAGTGAAAATCATCTTAAAAACAAGATAATTTCAACATAATGATGCCAAAACTAGCGTTAAAATATGTAGAATTCCACACATTAATTAGGATTTATCAAACACCCCCAGATAAATAATTCTGTCCACATAGAAATGATGCATAACCAGGCCAAAAAAAGTTTCTTATTCTGATGCAAGGTGACCTTGATTTCCATTTCTCTGTATCGTGGGTTAGGTTCCTTAGATGCGGGGGATATGTTGGAGGGTTTTCCACCACAAGATAATTTGGTTGTGTCCTACTTATCCAAGCTCCAGAAAACATCTCTTGAGCCCATAAGAAAAATACATCCACTTCTGCATTGTTTTATTGTGTACTTCGGCAATGTAATTCATTATGAGAGATGTATGACCCTTGCAGATCATGAGTTCATAATGTATCCAAGAAATGCCATCCAGAACAGACACACATATGAAATGGTGTTGATGGAGATTGGTGGAATGACAATGATTGAGCCAATAAAACTTGGACAACAAAGGAGGACAAAACTGTATGTGATTCATCTCATTCCCCATTCAAATTGTCCTCTCTCACTCACTCTCATTCTCTCTTTCTATCTCTTTTTCTAAATCGTTCTTAACCCCATTGGTAATTTTCTTCTCACCCCAGTTATAACCTATTCATCTAGAAATAATTTGGTGGGGCTAACAACCTGCACCCACCAAAGGTACCTTATCCATAATATGACCGTCCTTCAAATTAGAATAGATTTTATGAGAGATCAATTAGTGGGGCAAGCAGCATTCACCAAAGAAATGGTGCCTCCCACACTGGAGGAACCGAACTGTAACCATAAAACTATTAGAATTGACCAGTCTTAGTGAGGAAATACCTTTGACCCACCGGCCACACATCCCCATTTATGAAGCCTCTAACAATTGGGAATCAATTTATGGAGAGATAATCTCATGGGGAAAGCACCATTTCCCAACCAATAGTGGCTTGATTTATAGGTTCTTTTGGTTACATGACAATCAGCGATATAAGATTGTCTTTAAATATTGGGGGCTCCAAGAGGGTTGTGACAACTCTCTAATGGCTCAAGACGATCAGGGAACCACCAAATGAGTGTTAGGGGTACCACAATTGATGCGAGCACACAGGATACAACTTAGAGCAAATTACTATTAGGGGCAGGAATCAGTGTCCCTTCATCTAATCGTTACAAAATAAGGGTGATTCGGAAATCTGAACTCCTTTGAATAGTTAATATACATGATTTATGCTTAAGAATCTCTTTTTTTTTCATTTTATTCCTTATTTTATTTTAATTTATAAATAATTCCTCTTAAATATTATTATTATCTATTTCTACAGGCCAGCACTTGCGGAGATGACCACACTCAACTCTATAAAATTTTGAGTGAGTTTAGATGATAAAACATATTTGATCTAAGGCAATTTGAATTGACAAAAAGACTAAAAGTAACACCCCAATATTTCTTCATCACGAAGCCCCCCTGCAAATCATAGCATATATATCAGGATAGTGAAGTTGTGGTGAATCCTAATTCACCCACCAACGGGTCCTGACATTAGATTATCCTCTAATTAGCCTCCCCCAAACCCAAAATATATGATAAGAAACAATCTTGTGGGGCAAGGCATAATGGACCTATTTATGGTGCCTTCTCACTGGTGTAAGCGCCATTGGTCCATCAATGACATGTCCTCAATTGGTCGAGCCTCTTGCTAACCTAACTAGATCTCATGGAAGTTGACCAGGTGTGATAAAAAACATGAACCCACTAACAGATGCTCCCCTATTGCAGAAGCCTTCTTCAAATATGAACAGATCCAAGGAGATCACCAAACTAGGCATGCGTCACTTGCCCGCCAGCCCACCCTACATTAAATGAGTTTGTTAAAACTTAAAATAGATCTAATAGGGAACAATTTGTCTCTCCATGGACTCATACTTTTTTTTGGGCAAGAACTACTGCCCTAGAAAATGCCTGACCTATTCAAGAGCGTCCTAAAAGTAGAAAAAACTGTGATATGATACAATTTGGTTGAAAGAACCATTGAGTTACAAAGATTCCTCCATTAGATAGTCCACACAAACTAGAATATAAATTATATGAGAAGGTACAGTTGGTCAAGAGCCCTTAATCATACAAAGATCTCTCACCCATTGATAAATTGTCTTATAAAATTATCAAGTGGGTAAAGGACCTTAGATGCACCAATGACACCTCCTTGTCAAAAGAGAATCTTGCAAATGAGAAAATATCCAAGAACAAATCCTCTAGGGGGTGAGCACCATTGACCCTCCGATGGCTCCTTTATTGTACGAGCCTCCTTTAAACTAAAGCTATTGCAACATAGTATCACATAGTGCACAGGGAAAGCTTTATTTACTCTGGGATAACACATCCCTCTTCACAAAAGCATCCTACAAAAGAGAGTTAACAAGAGACAACTTAATGGGGAAGCTTTATTCTTATAGTAATGATATCTCCTCAGGTTTTGAATATTTTTATGACGTCAAATATGTCTCAGAGTAAGTGTTTTGGTGGAGGAAGCACAATGTTTCCACCAATAGGGACTCTCCTATAAACCACTTGAGATCCGTCTAAGAGATGATCTAGAGGCCCTGGCACCATTAACCCTGAAATATTAAATGTGATGCTTGCAATTTTATGATTTAAATGTTCCTATAAGTTGAAAGGCCTAATAAAATTTTAATTAAGGTTCCTAGTTAAAGCGCTATCACACTCTATATATGTATATATAATTTTAATAAATGTTATACAATTATTGATGAGTGAAACTGTTAATATAACATCAATGTTAACTTCCATTGCATGACCTTATATTTTTTATCTTTCCTAGTGAAACTGGAGTTTATCTGATTCACTTTATTCATTATATTAGGTTTCATAGATTTGTAGGGAAAATAGTATGGGAAAAGTGGCCAACATTGTGGAGGAATGTAATCCTCAATGTAATATAAGCTATCAATGGAGTGCGAAAGGGGCTGGATCCATTAATAATGAAAATCTCAATGTATCAAAAATTGGTCGTCCCAGGTCACAATATTACATGGACCATTGGGTCAGCTATGACACATAGGGAAGAAAATTTTATTTTATCACAAAATAATAGCCAAATTCATAAAGGGTTCAAGATAACTATTTTCCAATGAGGAACCAATTTTTTTTTGCACTTTTAGCTGCATTTTGTGCCAGACCAAAGGCAATAAGAAGAGATACAAACTCCTAAAGAAGTCTGTTTTTATTGAATTTCCTTTGAGCCTGTCTCATGTTATATCTAACTAGATTTTTCATGAACCCTGTAAAATTTAATTCTATACAAGGACATACAAAAGACTATCATAATTTTACCCTATAGACGAATGTATGTGTAGTTAATTACTCCCATTCCCTATAACCTTTACTAGGCAACTTCTTTATTGACTTTATTAACATATATATTCATTAATCAAGGATAGACTAAACATAAATTGATAGGTTGAGTGGCTAGCACTTGGGGTACTGAACCACTTCCCATGATTTAGAAGATACACATGAGTATCTTGACATTTTCATCTAACCTACCCCGTCATCAATTAGCAGGTACGTCGAATCTGTCACCTACTTGAGGCTCTTAGAATGACTTGCATATGATCAATAATTAAACCTTATCTGTCATCTCAGCTAGTTCTTAAGAACTGAGTATACATTGTCAAATGGCCCTTTGATATTTTACTACCGCAGCCAAGGATTTCATTTTATCATATTCATTGAGCTATCTCCTATTATTTTGAGGCCCAAAAATACCATCTTCATAACTTAATTACGTCTGAGCTACTACAGTTTGGAATTCTACGTATATGAACCCCAATGTCATAGTTTAAATACAAGGGACCATCCCTACGATGTATTTAGTATCTCAAGTCTAAGGAAAGCTTATAGAACCATATCCTGAATTGACTTGACTGACAGTTTGATATAATACCATATAGGGATTCATATGGACATTGAGTGACATGCTCACTCTAAAGAACACTCATTATGAGTTTTTAATGTCCCAACCATAATGGTTATGGGATCATCCATTATCCTTCGATGAGTGTGATGAGATAGTGCTATTATATAGCGTTGATATTTGAGTTTTGAATCATCTAGAAGAATCTACTACCCCAAAATATCCCATTGGAATTCTTATTTGTATCTTAGATATCTAACCATATCTCCAAGGTGCCTGGACTCTTATGTGTTTCCATTTTAGAACATGTACAACAAACCGTACGTCACTAGTTTACTTGCCATGTAGTGTCTCATTGTGCCCATATGCGCACAGCTTGTTGAAATTCCACATGGTGGTGAGTAGTCATCTCTGTACACTTCAGCAGCTTCTTACATAACTGGGAAATTTGATTACTCGTCTGCAAGAATGGCAACTCAATGTGCACTCTTAGAAATGAGAACCACTAACATTGTGTTACATAAAATGAGGCACAACAATTGGCCATTGGCATGTAATGACATTGTGCATGCCCAACACAAAATGTTTGGATATTTAGGCCTATATTTATCCTAAGAAAGGACATACACATGATAAAGGTTATGATGCTGCAGGGTAGGGAGAATCCTAGGTCTATAACATAACATTTCAATGTGGTGCATGCGACAACATATCTGGCTGGGTATACGAGTGCATTATGTTAGGTTCTGTGCCTTGGTTCAACCATGAAAAACATGATTTCCATGATGCAAAATCATATGAATCGATTCATAATCGATCTTTAAAATCAATACATCACATGTACCTTTTGGAGAACTTTTTCTACCCTTGACCTACTCTCAAAGAGATTGTTTTGAAGGCATTCACATGTCCGGCCTCTAGAAGTATCCATGCGAACACTTGGCGGTTGGATCTCCATTGCTTCTTCTTGAACTCTCCTTGAAAATCTTAAAGATGTTCTCACCATGAAGACACTCACCTAGGTTGAGTGGAGAAGAGAGTAGAGTGGAGAAGGGGGGGCCCTCAATTCTGGCTGGCATGGGTGCTTGAAATGAGTCTTCCTTCCCTCTTTAAACTTTATTTAAGTTTTTTCTCAAAAACCCATAAAGTGAAATATATCCACCAATGCCCTTATGACCTTGTGCGTGTGATCGTCTAGGCCCATGTATCAGTCTAGTTAATAACTTTAGTGGCCCAATAACATTTATTGACCAGCCTTATTAATTAACTATATCAAGATATAGATTAATTAAATAAGGATCGATTTAACCCAATCAATAGGTTAAGTTTCCAGCCCGTGGGGTGCCAAGTTACACCTCGTGCTCTAGAAGACACCGAGTAGTTTCAAACTCTCTCATGGAACCTTTACCGTCATCGGTTATCATATATGTATAATCCATCATCCACGCGTGACTCTCAAATGACTTAGGCTATGGTTTATCGTTAACCCCTAATCCGTATTTCAATTAGTACTAATGGGTAACGAGGATCATTAGAGAACTCCTTGTCCAATATCCTCGCTTCCCTGGCCAAGGATTTTATGCATCGTTCGCCTTGAGTCAATCTCCTCTTATACCAGGGGCGGATAATCCCGTCTTGACCACGCAATCACTTCCGTGAGCTTCTCACTACATGGGAGCAATGACTTGTTTGAATCCCATGATTAGATGGTTGTAAGTTGTAGTCAAAATGTAGTTTCCCATTCACGAAATATCCTTGGTGTCTCAGGTTAGTAGATCAGTAATACAACCGTAACATGAATCAACTTTATTGACATTTAGGTATAATATCATTCATGGACTCGTACGGATCAATTCATTGAACTTTTTCTCCAAAGAGCGCCCACTATTTGTCCTTAGTGTCGCCACACTAATGGCCATAGGATCAACTATACTTTTCATATAAGCATGATCAACTAGTGCTATTCTATCTGGATAATTTGATCTCCCTCTCGACTATCCATCAAATAGGAATATTTAGAACGCATGTTTAAGAACTAGTGATCTCTATATTATGATCTCATCATAATTCATTATGTCATTGAACGTATTCATGGATTTCATTATAAACATCACACGAAATAATAATGAACACAAATATTTTATCCAATGAACTTAGATAAACATGGTAGTGTGATTGGTTTGACGGCCACACAAGTGCTGGTAAGGTCCCCATCTTCTTCTATGCTTCTTCCCACACACCTAGGACACCAAGAACACGCTTGATGGATCTCAAAACTCACTATCTTTCAATCAGCCCACACAAGTAGGAAATAAGTTCAAGATGAATTTCATAGTGATCTAGGCCTCAATTTATAGATTAGAGGGAATGGATTGAAAGAGGACAGTAAGATGAAGCAATGCTAAAAATTTGAACTCACTCGGAGTTGTAGATCAAAAGTTATGACTGTTTGAAGTTGGAGCAATCCTAGCCCATTGATTTTTCTCTCTCCACATCATCGTCTCTAACGCTTCCTCGTTTTCCATTTTTCAGTTAATCTATCACATCCCTTAAAATTCTGCGTCTCGTCATCTTTTGGGTGTATTTTTTGGAGTCACCACGTGTACCTGCAAAAGGGCAAAAAGAAAAAGAAAAAACAAATGAAAAAAGTGGTCTTTCTCGAGACTAACGTTGCAACGCGTCTGCGTTGCGCCACATCCCTTTTTTTGTTTTTTTTCATTTCATTAATGGCTGATATGAGCACGCCATGTGCACATGCGCGGGCCACGTGTACACATGGCGCTCCGTCGTGCGCCCACGTTGCCCTCCGTTAGAATCAAAAGAGAAAACACAAAAGAGTGTTTTTTTGTCATTTCGTTTATCGGCCAGCATGCACATTTATTATTAAAAAAATAGTGTCTTTTTTATTGTCCACATCACCTACGTCAGAAAAAAAGCTAAAAAATTCATTAGTCATAAATGCTAGTATGGGATCGATTCGCGATGCCATAATGCCAACCAAATGATTCGCTGTCACTGATCATTATAATCAGCTCTAATTCATCGTCGTTTGACAAATCGAACCACGACACGTGGCGGCCCAAATAAAAGGCTAATAAATATTTTTATAAGATTCATATTTATAAAAATCGAAGCCAAATAATACATATAAATATATATTTCGACTTAGAAAATTCATATCTATCCAAATTTATTGTCAAACAAATTCCAGAAAAATCATATGCTGTTTCAAAAATTATATTCCTTTAGAATCTATTGTTCGAAAAATCTCATTCAAAAATATATTTAATCATTCAGAAAATCATTCAAAAAAATAGATTTAATCATTTCAAGCTTGATAATATGCAAATATGAGTGATTTAATGCAAATAAACATGTAAATATGATCCTATTAAAGTACTAAATATGCATGTTATCAGCGGTACGTTTGGCATTCGTGGGCGGGGGCATGGGCTGGGATTGTGGTTGCGGGTGACAATTGAGGTCGCGGTGGTATTACGTCTAGTGCACAGTAACAGCCTCGGCAGCCGCCGATAGTTGCGGCGGTAGTGGCGGCGAGTTATGGTTTCCACGAATCTCAATTTTATGGTGATAAAATCAATCGTATGTTAAAAAACAAAAAATTACTATAAATAAAATAAAAAAAAGTTTTTCTCCTTCCTTTTTCTCCTTCCCAAGAGGGGTACCCCCCTCCCCCCTATACATAGCATTGAATATGTGCCTACGCCAGGAAAAAGGGATAAAGTCCACATGAGAGGGTCCTAAAGGTCCCTCCTTAGATGGAGATCTCCACTCTTGGGCCTAAACACAACGGCCCAACTATGCAAACACAGAGCCCCATTATATAGGCCCAACACAAGGACAAATACTTTGGTGTATTTACAAGGCCTACAACAAAAAGAAACCATAAAAGCATGAACGAAGGTAACGTCAACATTTGGGGGCCCGTTGACTAGGCCGAATAATAGAAGGCCGGGTTTTTCATTCAGCCCATGTTCCATGAGCTAACTTAGGTTGGTTTTTGGTGATAGATGGTCCCTATCACTATATAGTTCTAGATGGAGGTGGGAATCCACGATGCTGGTGAACTTGACTTATGTTTCATGCGTACACAGGTTGTAGTGCAACTTTACGTAGGAGGTGCATGACACACCCTACATTGTGCACCCAAGGTCATGGGGCATACTATTGTTTTATTTGTGTATGTACCACTAGCTGGGTATAGATTTGGATATTGAGGCATTTTTTCGATCCTATTTATTGAGTAGTCAAAATAAGCAAAGTAGACAAAGACGGTAGGGTCACTCGAATTATTGTGTTTGGGAGATACAATATAATACTGATATCTAAAGAATTGAAAACTCTGTATACCTCGTGGGAATCTTTTTCCACCATTGAGTTGCTCCTTTGGAGACTGGCATGAATTCATTCAAGTACCTGGCTCAATAAGTATCTAAGGGATTAAAAGACTATTGGATTTCATCTACTATTTCACCAACTCTTTTCAAAGACCTTGTTGATCTCCTCACCATGAAGACTCTCTAATGGAGTGAGTGGAAATGAAAGAAGAAACGATGGACAACCCAAATCTTATGTGCATGACCCTCTAGGCCCTTATATCAATTTAGTTAATAAATTTCAAGTTCTAATAATTTTTATTGACTAACCTTATTAATTTAATATATCAACATACTTATTAGCTAATCAAGAATTGATTTAACCCAACTGATAAATTCAGTTTCCAGCCTGTGGAGTAGAAAGATACACCTTGCAATCTAGTAGATATATAGGACTATTCCAACTCTCTCATAGAAATTTCGCTATAGTTAGATATTATGTATGGCTAATCCTTTGTTCACTAGAGACTCCCAAGTGACTCAAAGGATAGTTAGTCACCAAATCCAAATCAGTCATTCAGTTTGTACTCATGTGTAACAGGGGTTATTATAGAACACCATGTGTAATATTGCCCATACTATGTGAAAAACTCACATTTAGGCTACAGTTAGATCATGGTTGGAGTAGAAAGATACACCTTGCAATCTAGTAGATATATAGGACTATTCCAACTCTCTCATAGAAATTTCACTATAGTTAGGTATTATGTATGGCTAATCCTTTGTTCACTAGAGACTCCCAAGTGACTCAAAGGATAGTTAGTCATCAAATCCAAATCAGTCATTCAGTTTGTACTCATGTGTAACAGGGGTTATTATAGAACACCATGTGTAATATTGCCCATACTATGTGAAAAACTCACATTTAGGCTACAGTTAGATCATGGTTGGAGTAGAAAGATACACCTTGCAATCTAGTAGATATATAGGACTATTCCAACTCTCTCATAGAAATTTCACTATAGTTAGGTATTATGTATGGCTAATCCTTTGTTCACTAGAGACTCCCAAGTGACTCAAAGGATAGTTAGTCATCAAATCCAAATCAGTCATTCAGTTTGTACTCATGTGTAACAGGGGTTATTATAGAACACCATGTGTAATATTGCCCATACTATGTGAAAAACTCACACTTAGGCTACAGTTAGATCATGGTTGGATTTGAGTTTAATCAATAGAATTAATAATCATTTACAAATAAAATAATTTGTCTATTTAATTATAAGAAAGAGTCATCTCTACAAGGAACATATACTGATGGAAATATAAATGGCCAGCAAGCCAATCACACATTCCATTATCATTCCATGTGCATTGATAGAATATATTGATTATAGTATACATGTGAGGCTTATAATGAAGTCCATGAATACATGATCAAACTTAATGAATTATGATGAGATCCTAATACGGAGATCGATAGTTGTTAAGCATGTGTTCTAAATATTCCTACTCAAAGGATAATCTAGAAAGAGATTAAGGTATCCAGATAGAATATCACTATCTACCCTCACTAATGTGATGAGTATGGCCGCTACCATAGCCATTACTATGGAGACACTAAGGATAGATAGTAGGTGCTCTTTAGTAGAAATAGTTCACTTAATTGGGCCATACGAATCCTTAAATGGTAGGATACCAAAGTGTCAATCAGGTTGATTCACATCACGGTTGTGTAAGTGGTCCTTAGATTGAAGCCAACAAAGGCGCCTTATGGACGGACAATCGTACTTTGATTATGACTTACGTGTTCTAAATGATGGACTATACGTAGATGGTAACGGATGACCAATAGTGTTTCATGACTGAGTTGATACACACTCCTTTGTACCTTCTTGAGCACAAAGCGTAGCTTGGCACCCCATGTGCGGGAGACTCAACCTATCCACCTATACATTAATTAATATATATGATGATATAATTAATTAATTTGGAAGGTGAATAAAGGTTATAGGACACCTTGAGTCCTTAAGTAAACTAATACATGGTCCACACGCAAATGGTCTTTGGACGTCAGAAGATATACTTAAGTTTAGGGGTTTTATAAAAAATACCCACTTAGTATGAATTGGGGAAGGCCTACAACTAAATTCACCTAGGCCAAAATTATTCAGGGGCCTTCTCCTTCTTCTCCCTTCTCCCTACACCTCCTCTCCACTCCCCATGTGATTGAACTGGCATAACAACGACGAAGACAAAGGGTAAATGGAGGTTGCAAGGTTGAATGGATACATTTAGAGGCTGCAATCTTGAGCAGCTCCATTGGTCTTGCTCTGGGATGCAAGAAAGCACTGATGCAATCCATGCACAAGTGCTTCATTTTATTGTTTTATTGATGTGATTTTGATTCCATTTAAGTCTTCCCATGTTTGAGGGAATGAATCATTTTGTAACGCATTGGATCTTTTAGAAACTTCACTTGACAATATCCTCACCGTGGTTGTTGTAACTGGAGACTGATGGATAGCATTTATAAGGGAGTGATTGGCAACCTCTTGTTGTTATAGGAATAGACTTGACATACAATGTGATCATTCTATCATGTGAAATAAGATGATGAACTTTGTTGAGGTTTTTGTGTTTTAATGTACATTAAATTACAATAGTAATCATGAATTTATAAATTAATAAGTTCTTTGAAGTTAAAGGTTTTTGAATGCTTAAAAAAAAAAATTTTGTTTTAAAATATTAAGAGCTATTAATATAATTTTTAATAAAAGTTGTTAAAATCTTCTGTATAATTAAAAATGCTTTTTAAATATTCTGAAAATGTTTTTAAATGTTTTTAAAATGTTTTAAATAATATAAATGGCATTTTAGGTTTTAAAGTGTCTTTAAAACATTGATTTATATTTTAAAAAAATATTTTAAAATGTAAAAAATAAAGAAATTAAAATAATTTTTATTGAATGAGAAATGGTTTTTTAATCATTTTTATTTATTTATTTTGGGTTATAAAGGGCCCATTAAGGCCTAAATGGGCGGAGCCCATTAGCCTTAGTGGCGGACCCGACGGGCGGACTTAACCAGTTAAGTCCGCGGTCGGGTCCGCAGTAGAAAGTTTAA
The DNA here is from genome assembly GCF_029677425.1 of Wolffia australiana. Classification (NCBI taxonomy): domain Eukaryota; kingdom Viridiplantae; phylum Streptophyta; class Magnoliopsida; order Alismatales; family Araceae; genus Wolffia; species Wolffia australiana. Next base: position 2,245,867 of record NC_135838.1, read on the forward strand.
ATAGATAATTAAAAAAAAAACGTGGCGGGCAGGAGTCAAACCCGCAACCTCCGCAATGGCAACGTGGCGCTTTACCAGTGCGCCACGTGTGCACTTTAATATAGAAATAAAATTTCTATATTTAACTTACTTTGGACCCGATAAATCGAATTAGGAAATTCGATTTATTCCAAAGGTCGGGTCCGACGGTTGACTTTCCAAAATTCATTTTTTATTTCTAAAAATCATATTTTTTCCGACTTTTGGAATTCCTATATTAAACCTAACTACTTTAATTAGCACTAATTACTATAATTAATTATTTAATTAAGGAAACTTTCTATAAAACTTTGAAAAATCATAAAAAATTAATTACAGATCCTTTTGAGCTCGAATTTTTTTGAAATTCTCAGAAAATTACAATCTACCCCTCTAGCACTATAAATACCCCTTCAGAGCAAGGGTTGAGTGATCTGACGGGGAAAACCATCTCTCTTGAGCTCCTCTTTGAAGAAGAAAGTGCTCCCTCTTGTGAAGTTCTTCCCCTGCAATCAGTGTGCTTGTGCTTCTCTACTCTCAATGGAAGTTTTTCATTTTCATCACTCATTCATTTACTGAATAGGGTAATAGTTTCCTCCACAATCATTGAGTTAATGGTGATTTTTATTAGATTTTGTGAAGGATAGTGAAGGAATTGATATTATTTTTGAAAGCGATTAAGAGGAATTGATTTGTTCATCTTGAAAGTACTTCTGAGACAGATTTTCAGAATTGATCTTGATATGACATATTGAATCTTAGTGCATTTGATCATTCATACATCATTGAGAGCGGTGATTGACCTTTGATCAATCACGGGGAGCGGTATATCGTTTCTTCCACTAATCTGAACAGGTGTTGAAGATCAAGAAGGCAGGGAGGTGACGTTGGTGGCACCAAGGATGTGACGGTAACGAGGGAAGTGGACGTACGAGGACGAGCTCGTGACGGTCTACCCAAAGGCGATTCGGGGGTGAAGCTCGTGCACCCAAGGACGTGACGTACCATCGGAAAACTCCTCTGCAGAGGCAACTCGGTGAGTTTGGTTGGGGTGCCTTACAAGGGAGGATCCTTCGTAAGGTTATCCTAAGTCCTAATTAGGACTCGAAGGGGGGCCTTGGATTGACTCGATCACTAGCGGATCAAGGAACCAAGTAAATCTTATGTTCGAGAGAAAGAAGGTGAGCGACAATCCAAGGAATTTTAAAAGTAATTTAGGCAAATTAAAAGTAGACAAGCTAATTCACCCCCCCTCTTAGCTTCCATCAAACTTGAATAATTTTCTGTAAGGCTCACAAGAAATGATAGTAAAATATTGAGTTCCAATCACAATGAAGAAAACTGGCACTGCAACATGGATGTATCTTTAACCTCAAGGGTATGAAATATCAAACTGAAAAATACTTAAGTATTAATAGGTTAGCAAGTCTCAAAGTTAGTCTAGAAAAGATGGCAAAAATGATGCAAAAAATTATAACTAATGCTAATATTTCCAAAGTACGAGATATTACTTTTTTAATGTGTTTTAGGAGCAATCATGCGCACATAGAATCTGTGTGAAAGTATGAAGAACTAAATGAGATGAACCAAGAATCTCCATACAACTCATGGAATGAAAAAGGGAGTAGAACAGAACAATAAGGATCCTCGACCTTTAAAATAGAACAAATCTAAATTTCAATGATGGACTCAGCAACCTAAATTGCCAAAAATGATATGGGAAATTTATCTATGCAAGTTATGCACAAAATGATGGACAATGTGTTAAGGAACTTGCAAACTGGGAGGAAATAAATGAATCCAATGGAAAAAAATATGGAGAAACTAGATATGAATAATATCAACTGAGCAGACTCCAGTAGTGACAACATAGCAGGTAGCATAAAGGATAAGGATATCAACTCAATATTAATCCATGTGATATAGCTTTCCAAGATTTGAACAGTCCACCTTTGATAGAAGAAAATAATGCGAAAATTCTTTTACTCACCAGTTGAGAAGGGAAACAGGTACCTCATCAAATGAATAGGAAGCATTAAGAAGGAAAGTTAGGAATAGAAGGACGAAACTTGGATGAAAGTAGTGCATAGATAAGCAAGTGGTGTACAGATAGGGAGTCCAAATTTGATGGATGGTAGGTTCTAGGGCTTCGATTTAAGGCTAAAAAACCCCTTTGTATGGAGCAGAAGTAGAATGATGGAGCACACCATCTTGACCCATCACAGGCATCGTCCGAGCCACTGTCGTCGTGGTCAACTGCCTGCCGATTCACGTCTAGTTGACCGGCACGCCAAGGCATCAAAGAAGACACCCGGATTCAAACAGCCCGGATGAATTACACTCGCTTTTTATCGTGTTTTGACTTCCTTCGTCTTCTTTGTTAGTCGCACTTTTGTTTTCTCAGTCTCGTCCAGTTTTCATCGAGTCGTGAAGCATCCGTCGTTTTGTCCGTTGTGTCTTTCTCGTTATGTTGGGAGGGGTCCTTAGTCATTTGGACCCCCCTCCCTTTCCCCTTCTTCTTCTGTTTATTTTCTCTTTTTTTTTTAATGGGGGGCCCATTATATAAGGGCCCATATTTTTGGACTACACCCCCTCCCCCTTAGGGACCCATTAGAGCCCATTAATTTCCCTACTTAAGGGAAGAGTGGCGCCTTGATCACTCAAACCAGGCATTATCAAGAGAATTGTGTTGTTGTTGTGTTTGCTTGGTCTCACCAGAACGAGGGAAAGAGAGGAGAGGGCGAGGAAAGAGAGGCACTAGGAGAAGAGGAAGTCTGGAAAAGGAGGGAACTTGAAGATTGTAAGGGGAAAAAATTTGTGCGGCAGACTGAAATCTCCGCTGCCAAGCACCTCTTCCCCCCCCCCAGCCTGTTCGACTCCCGTCTCCCGGCTCCGACCGAATGAATACGGATCTTGATAGATCCACCTTTGTCTCCACCTGCCGGGTCGACGCCGCACTAGTACTGCCTGGACGAACGCCTACGGCCTTGGATTGGGCACCGTACTCCCTCGCCGGGGAGTCATCAATGCACTACAGTCACCGAGTTCAATTTGCAGATGGGGTCACTTCTGTGGACGGGCTGTCATCCAATTGACCACCTAGTAGTGAACGTCGCTGAAATTTGTTGGCAGTCCGCGGTGGGACCCTCACGGGCATCCTCAATACGCCTGAATGGACCTCACCGGCAGGCCATTACTCATGTTTGCGGTGGATTGACCACTCGAGATATGCACTAATTTGAGTGGCCTTTGATTGCATGAACCGACTAACTGCCCACTCAGTGGCCAGATCTGCTCGCACCGCCAACCGAGCGGTGGATTGCCATGAGCTCCCCAAACCGGTGCTCCCTCGGTCACCAGGATCCTGGAACCGTCTGCACCCTGCGTGTCGACAGTGTCGTCATAGAGCAACAATAGATCTAATGCGGTGCTACTCGACCGTGTTGTGACCAGTCATCAGCCGTTCTTGACTGGAAGAAGTTGTGAGCTGCTTCGCACTTAAGCATTTGCACCGGCCGCTCCTAGCCACTGACAGCTTGGTGTTCGGTCAGTCCTCGACTAGCCCAGCATGCTCTCTATCCGTCGTCCTCCTTCCCCAGGCTCTACCTACCACTCCAGCATTTGGCCGTTGCCTGCAGTCGAGCAGTCTCTCTGCTCATCCCACTTAGCCACCAGTCCAGCCCTCGGCATCGACAAAGATTCTGCACAACGAGCATACCGCCGATGAGGTACGTCATCCTTCCACTGTTCCTTATATTATCCCTTGCAATATACTTTTGATCGACTCTACCGTGCTCGCGCTAGTTAGGTGAGAGAGAATAGAGAGATAACTATGATACTAGAGCATCTTAGCGGTACCGGGTCGAGCCCGTCCAGTACGTGCGAGCCCTACGAATTGATTCCGTTCGGCCCGTAAACGTCATCGTCCTTCCGACGAGGTTTGAGAGGCCACCGTCGCCTATACCTGGCAACCCATTCAGAGCACGGAGTTTGGCACTCTCCATCGAGTTGGGGCCTACAAGTAAGACACGTAGGACACATCACTTAATCATATTTACATTCCAGTTAGCGTTTGGATTTATCCGCCGAACGACATCGTTGACGCTGTCCGATATCACTATCTGAGTATGTGAGCATCGACTCAGTACCGATCGGACAATATCCTAGACAACGTCCGTCATCATATAAACTTATTCCAAAGCAACATCTAAATTGAAGCCAACCTGTTCCACCCTTAATTTTCCCCTTTGGAGATTATTCTGAAGCCATTAATGTTTTCGGCCTCTAGAAGTATCAATCCAATCATGTAACTCTTGAATCTCCACTTAAGCAAAATTATTTTATATTTTGATCAGCCATAAGTAGTTTTATTTTGTTATATTTGAGTAGATAAAACAATTTTATATTTGCTAAAACTTTAATTTTTTTGGGAATTTATTTTTTCCTTAAATATTTTTTTCCATATTATTTAATTTAATAAATCACCCAAAAAAAATCAAAATCAATTATATATATATATTAAGGAGAACATCGGGGTGGCAAACTGGTAGCTCTCCTCTCTTGTTGGAAGTGCAAGATCTAGGCTGAAATCCCAGCTCCTTCAACTCAATAAAATTATATATTTTAGTGAGTTCGACCTGATCTGATTCCTTTGGACCCAATCAGACCCGATCGACCCAAAGCTTACATAGATGGCCCAACTTAGTTATGTTTGAGCTGGTCAAACTGATCATATTATGTTCACCTGATCGTGACCCTTCCCACCCAAAGCGGATCTGGTTGGAACGGATCTTTGGATGTCACGTTGTGACCTCCAAAATCAGATCGGGTCTAACCTTATCTTAGGCCTCTTGACAACCACCCAACACACTCATCCATGCCCGATGCACACATGCACTGGGAGCCACTAGCAGTTGCTAATAGTTTGCACTAGTCTTGTGTGGTGGGTGCTATCAAATATTGATTCCAAATGAATCAATATTGTGTACATTGTGGCAAATGTATTCACTCCTTCACTTGCTCATTTGGAGATTATGATAAAGTCATCCACTTGGGCGACATCGAAAAGTATATATATATGCAATCAAGGTGTTCTTTGATCTCAACTTCCTTTGCTCCAACTCTCATTAAAGCTCTTATAGATATTTTCACCATAAGGACATTTTTCTTTGTTGAAGTACAAAATGAGAATGAACAAAGGGGGGGGGGGCAGCTCTGGCTTCATATGTGCCTAAAATGGATGGCCCTCCGCTTTTTGTATTTTACATTAAATATTTCATAAAAATATGATAGGTATCCACCAATGCCCAAATAATTTTATGCGTGTTACCCTCTATAATTATGTATGGTTCATCAATAAATTTAATGGTTTAGTTATAATTATTCTCCAAAAAGGGGAGAATATCTTCTAAGAGAAGATAGTGGGAGTAAAGTAGTTTTGGAAGAAGTTCCAAATCAAGACACAAATACTAGCTCATTAGATGAGCGCTCAGTTCATGAAATGTTCAGGCAAATACACAAGAGCAACGTAAGTTAGGAAGAGTAGTGAGACAACCTGATTGCTATATCGGACATATAGCATCTGGTGAAGTCGAGACACTACATCTTAAGGATGATGATCCTCTAACGTATGACGAGGCGGTTCGAGATTCTGATTCTCAGAGATGGCTAGAAGCGATGGATTCTGAAATCCAGTCTATGCACCAAAATCAAGTATGGTACTTGGTTGACCCTCCTAAAGGTATAGTACCTATCAGGTGTAAGTGGATCTTTGAGAAAAGGATCGGTGCAGATGGACAAGTTGACACATACAAGGCAAAACTTGTTGCAAAAGGTTATCGTCAAAGGCAAGGAGTTGACTATGACGAAACATTTTCACCATTTGCCATGATAAAGCCAATCAGAATTCTGCTCGCCATAACTGCACACCACAACTATGAAATCTGGCAAATGGATGTCAAGACCACTTTCCTCAATGGAAACCTTGAGGAAGAGGTGTATATGATACAACCCGAGGGTTATGAATCCAAGGAATTTCCAGATAAGGTGTGCAAGTTGCAAAGATCTATTTATGGATTAAAGCAAGCCTTGAGGAGCTGGAAGCTCAAATTTGATGAGGCTATCAGATCTTATGACTTCATTAAGAATGAAGATGAACCATGTGTATACAAGAAAACCAGTGTGAGTGCAATCACTTTTGTGATTTTATATGTGGATGATATTCTAGTCATTGGGAATGATGTAGGAATGTTGTCAACAGTAAAGGCGTGGTTATCCAAGAACTTCTCCATGAAAAATCTGGGAGAGACAACCTACGTATTGGGAATACATATCTATAGAGATAGATCAAGGAGGTTGCTAGGATTGTCCCAATCTATGTACATAGACACCACTGTCAAAAGGTTTGGCATGGAGAACTCTAAGAGAGGTCTCATATTGACGAGACATGGAGTTCAAATATCTAAGGAGCACTCACCTAAGACTCCTGAAGATAGAGCGATGATGTCTAAAGTTCCATATGCTTCGGCTATTAGCTCCATCATGTACGCGATGCTATGTACCAGGCCTGATGTTGCTTTTGCTCTAAGTGTTACGAGCAGATTTCAGGCAGACCTAGGAGAGGAACACTGGGTAGTAGTGAAATGCATCCTTAAGTACTTGAGAAGGACTAAGGATTTATTTCTGATTTATGGAGGAGTGGAGTTAAAACTCCAGGGTTACACTAACTCCAGTTTCCAGTCGAATCCAGATGATAGTAGATCTACATCTAGATTCCTATTTACACTAAACGGAGGTGCGATATCTTGGAAGAGTTCCAAGTAGAGTACTACCGCAGAGTCGACGATGGAAGCTGAATACATAGCAGCAGTCGAGGCTACCATGGAAGCAGTTTGGTTGAAGAAATTCATCACAGAACTTGGCGTTGTTCCTTCCATCTCAAAACCTATTCCGTTGTTGTGCGACAACAATGGTGCCATAGCACAAGCGAAAGAGCCAGTGTCTCATAAGAAGTCAAAACACATTCTGAGGCGATTTCACTTGATTAGGGAGATCATTGCACGAGGAGATATTGTGATGGAAAGGGTTCCATCAACCGACAACATAGCAAACCCACTAACTAAGCCACTAGCTAATGAAGTTTTTGAGTGTCACTGTCAAACAATGGGATTGTTGAACAAGGGTGATTGGCTTTGGTCCTAGTGGGAGATTGATGGATATTATGTGTCAGTCATGCCAATCACACTACCATGTTTATTTAAGTCCATTGAATAAAATATTTACGTTCATTATTATTCCGTGTGATGTTTATAATGAAGTCCATGAATACGTGCAATGACTTAGTGAATTATGATGAGATCATAATACAGCGAACACTGATCTTTAAACATGTATTCTAAATATTCCTATTCGAGGATAGTTGAGACGGACATCAAATTATTCGGATAGAATAGTACTATTTGCTCCTACTTATTCGATAAGTATAGCTGATCCTGTGGCTATTAGTGTGGCAACACTAAGGACAGATAGTGAACGCTCTTTGGAGAAAGAGTTCACAGAATTGATCCGTATGAATCCCTAAATGGTATTATACCTAAATGTCAATCAAGTTGATTCAAGTTACGGTTGTATAAGTGATCCACTCACCTGAGACGCTAAGGACAACTCGTGAGTGGACAACTACATTTTGACTATAACTATGAGGCTCTAATCATGGGACTCAAATAAGTTATAGATTGGATGTAGTAAGAAGCTTACGGAGATGATTCAGTGGTCAAGATGGGATCATCCGCCCTCGGTATAAGAAGAGATTGACTCGAGGAAGACGATGCAGAAAAATCCATGGCCAGGGTAGTGAGGATATTGGATAAGGCGTTCTCCAATGATCCCCATTACGCATCAGTAACAATCGAATGACGGATTAGGGTTTGATGATAAACCATACTCTAAGTCGTTCGAGAGTCTCGAGTGGATGATGGATTATAAATATGCGGTAACCGATGATGGTAAAGGTTCCATGAGAGAGTTTGAGACTACTTAGTATCTTCGAGAGCACGAGGTGTAGCTTGGCACCCCACGGGCTGGAAACTTAACCTATCGATTGGGTTAAACCGATCCTTATTTAATTAATCTATATGTTGATATAGTTAATTAATAAGGTTGGTCAATAAATGTTATTGGGCCATTAAAGTTATTAACTAGAATGATACATGAGCCTAGAGGGTCATACGCACAAGGTCATAAGGGCATTGATGGATATATTTTATTTTGGAGGGTTTTTGATAAAAACCTTAAGTGAAATATAAAGAGGGAAAGGGGTCTCATTTGAAGCACCCATGCAAGCCTCATTTGAGAGCCTCCCCCCTTCTCCACTCTCTTTTCCACTCATCCAAGGAAGAGTGTCTTCATGGTGAGGAGATCTTCTAGATTTTCATGAAGAGTTGAAGAAGAAGATGTGGAGATCCAAGCGCCGAGTGATCGTGTGGATACTTCTAGAGGCCGGACGCGTGAATGGCTTCAGAATGATCTCAGAGGGGCAAAATCAAGGGTGGAACGAGTTCCCCAAAAAGTACTAGCAATGTTTTATTTTATAGATCGATTGAGAATCGATCAACCACGCTTCTGCATCCATGGAACGTGTTTTTCCATGGACGAACCAAAGCAAAGAACCCAACAAGGAGGGGGGGGATATCAAAAGGGCCCTAATTGGCTCCTTTAGGGGAGACATCTTAGTGGGCTCCCCCCCTAAAGGGGCCTTCAAGGTGGACGAAGGCCTACTTGGCATCTCCCTCCCTCAAAGGTATAACAAAACAAAATAAAAGCAAAACACAAGCTCCATGGGGAAAGGCTGTCCACACGTAGGTGTGGCCTTCCCCACAATCTAGGATGACGGACGACGAATCAACGACGTGAGACAGACCCTGTAAAACTGTGAGGGGCCGCCGTAAGATAGTAAAGCAGCACGATAAGGAGAAAACACCACGATATGGACATGGTTTTCAAACCTGGTAGTGGAAGCTTGGGTTCTTCGCATTTGCTCTTGCTTTGCGACGTGGTTGACAACGAGTTGGGGCACGTTTGATGGCATGGTCCTCTATCAGTCTAGATAGGATGGCCCGGGGAGGTCCCTATCTTAGTGGCTATATCTGTTGGTAAGAAGTCTTATGGAAGTCCATGTTGCTCGTACATGTCTCGTGTTCGCCATTAGCAATTGAGCCACGGTGAACTAGAGTTGGATGTGTAGAATACTAGAGTAGGGAGCTAAGGCGGTATGCACAAGCCAAGTATTATTTTTCTGGGTCTAAATATAATTTTTTTCAAACATCTATAAGTATATAGCTAAACCTTTCTAGGTTGATGAGCACCCAAATGATAGTCACTAAGAAGTAGGAACCTTGGACCTTATGGAGGACAAATATAACAGTAAAGGAAAGTTTCTTTCAAATTTTGTGGAGTTGGAAAATTACCCAAATTCAAATCACGTAATAACATATGCAATCGAATTGTGTTGTTAATTTTACTGTAATTGTATTTTAATTTTACCAAAACAAATGAAATTTATAGTTGTATAAAAAATTCCCAAATTTAAGCATAGTGGGAATGAGATTGTCTCTTCAGGGACTGGCCTTTGGAGTTGAATTTAATACTTAAGTTAAGGTAATCGAGAATTTAGGATTAGTTTCAATAATTAGTAATAATTAGTAGTGACAGATAGTATAAGTAAAAAGAAAGGATAAAATAGTTATAAGATAGGATGTCAACTATATCATTTGCTAGGATTAATAATTTTATGGATAAATGATAAAGGAAATAAGATAATTCTATTATTTATAGTATTCTAATGAAGAGACATGTTAAGATAGGCGGTAAAAGAGTTATACAAGATTAATAGGCTAGAGAGAATAATAGGATACTAATCTTAGTATACAAAAGGAAGTTTATTTATTTTAATTAATAATATGTTTTGTGTAAGATAGGAGATGTATATAGTAGTGATGATTTATTAAAATATATATAGATTAATGATATAGAAAGATTTATATCGGATAATTACTTAAGGGACATAGATGATAATGTAAGTATTGTCTACTTAAGATGAATTAAGTAATTAGATAGAGAAGATATACTATAGTATTTAAAATGATATAAATAACTAGATAGTGAGAGATAGAGATTGAGAAAACACAAAAGTATCAAGATGACCAACTTACAGTTAATTTTATTTAGTTATGAAGTTTATGTTTATGAATATTTAAGAATAATAAAACTTTAGTTCTTATAAATAGATATATTAAAAAATTATGTTTGGTATTTCTTTTATAAATTAAACTGCGAGAGGCTGCAATAGGAAATCATTATGAATAAACCAAGAAAACTAGAAAGGTCCATCAATCACCTAGTAGGTGTTGAAAAAAATGCCTCAAAGAGGCTACAATAGGAAATCATGATGATATTACTTTCTCTTTGAATAAAATTGAATTCTTCTGAATTCAAGATGTTCTTAAACTAGTTTTTAACCAGATAAAATTATGAATACTGCCAGATCTTCCCTGATTTGATGAGTAAGGCATAGGGATGCCGATCTCCCACCGTGAACCTTGGTATGGAACTTCCCCATCTCTTCTCCTTTGTGCTGGCGCAGCTCCTTCTCTTCCTGAACGTTCGTCGAAGCCTTCCCAAATCTATCGAGTCACGGTGGAGCTCTCACAACTTTGAAACATTTGTCCCAAGGTTTGAAAGGGTCTTTGCCATTGCTTATCTTACTGCAATGGGAGATTCCCCTATTAGGCATCTAAACTCCGATTAAAAGGGTCGAGAGAAATGCTATCTCAATCCTCCATCTACCTGCCCCAATCCAACAGTTGTCCAAGGCTGTTGGATTGGCCTATGGTTTTTGATAAGCCTAAAAATGCGTGTAAATATGTCGTTGATTTGACGTTTAGACTTATACAATATAATTTATAAATACCCTTAATCACTAAATATAGAATAAAGAGCAAGCAAGGGGTCAAACCACAGGGAGGCAACAAGTAAGAATTTTTATCCAGTTTTAAAGAATTATTCAAAGATGAATTAATTTTACAATTAATAAACCTTAATTAAGCTTAATAATTTTTTTAATTAATCAAAATCAAGTAAAAACTTAATTTTCATTTTTTAATATTTCGGTCAAAAAGCTCAAGATAGAATTATTTCAATTATAAGATTAGATTAATTTGGATTATTAATTTCCCAATTATTATAAAATTTTAAGACAATTTTTATGAATTAAATATGGGAATTTAATAATCAAGAAAGGGATTTTTAAACTGGACTTCAAGATGAATGAATTTTCAAATCAAATATTATTTTTAGGTTTTTTATATATTAAATTAAATTTCCAAAAAATAAAAATTGAAATCTAGAGAGAGAAACTAGACAAATTAACCTAGAGACAAAAAGTAAAGAAATTGGGGAAAAGTTGAAACCCAACCCTAAATTAAAGATTTAATAATGCAGGAATGTTCAAAATTGATGTAGAATTAAAGATTAAAAACCAGATCTTGAATCAGAATCAAAATGTAGCGCAAATTTCATTCAAAACCACTTCTAGGGTATGTAGATTTCGCCCATGCCTTGGCGTTTTAGAATCGTTCAAGAAGAAGTTTGAAATACAAATCAGAAACTTACAGATTTGAGTGCAGAATCAAGAACTGTCGACTTCGAAAGCAACTCTTGTGTCCTTCCTGGCCAAATCCTTGGAGAGAGCTTCAAAACGTGAATTTCATCTACCCTCAGAATTTCTGCCCTCTATTTAAAGATACAACGGTTAGATTGTAGAGGGAGAAAAGATGAACCTACCCTCAAAATTTCAGCCCAATCAGACATCTAGATCTCTAGATATCGTCATTTTACTGGCGCTTAATCTCCACTGTTGGATTAATTTATCTCTCCTCCAAGAAGCTTGGAAATGGTGATTTCTGATTTGTTGGCAAAATTTTCCTCGTTTTTCGCCTTCTCGGATCGCGTTGTGACACGTATCTGTCCGTGTCTCTCACTCGTAATCATTGGAGAATATTCGTTCTTTTTAATCAGCTAGGATGATGCCACGTCGCCCTTCTCTTATTTTTTCTAAATAAAAACAGAAAAGGACAAAATAAGCCGTAATATTTGATTATTTATCGTCTATTCCCTTGTGCATTTAATGCACGCATCGAATTGACGCCGCATTTTTTTTAATCACATGTGTGGGTTAGCGCGTGCATTTAATGCACGCGGCTAACCGATTCACGTGCAAAGAAAAAGCACGTGTGTCAGTTTCAGCATCCATTTAATGCACGCGGCTGACCGACACAGTATTTATAAAAAAATCAAAACATACCTTTTCGCTAACGACACCGATTTTTTTCTTTTCACCTAATAATTTCCTCATTATGGCATCGCGATTTGCGATGCCATAATGAGCTAATAATGCTCTTATATATATATATACATAATGCATCCACGTATTTGCCCGAATTTCAGGCAAATGACGTGGATTCCTCTTGATATATATATATATATAATTATTATAAAAAATACCAAATAAATAGCATTTTCTCTTAACGAAAAAATTCTAGGAAAGCCCTTACCAACCTTTAGCCAAGTATTTAAGGCCCTGTAAAAAAATATTTCTTCACTGAAATGAGGTTAAATTCGATGTTAAAAATGATAAAAATTAGAAATAATAGTAAAATCAAAGTGTAAGTCATTTATCTTCATTTTAATATGATAACATGCAAATATGGTCATTAAAATACATAAATATAATGTTAAATTCATCAATTAATTATGTTAATTTGCAAGTTATCAGTTTTTCCCTTTACCGCTACCATCGCGAGCTGGCCAGAGTCATCATATCTCCCTTGGATCCATCCAATGACTGTGATTTACCTATCACATAATGATGAACCCTTATGCCATATCATTAGCCACAATACATGTCCCATTAGCCACTGCATCCGCTCATCACACTCTAATTTGCCATCCACATGACCTCGCTGTGCACGTTAGCACCTACAGCGAATTAAAAATCTGAAAAGAAAAACAAAGAAAACTTAATAAAAACAGAAAAATCTTATTTTCTAGTCTTTAAGAGGCTAAGATTATATTAGGTCACTTTAAACAACCGGATATGACACATGCTTCACGCTGAGTCTGCTCGAAGCCCGATCATAATCTCTCTTTAATTTCTCAAGGTTACACCCCAACAGGAAGCAAACCATTTTTTTGTTTCCCAGCCCAAGCCAGTAAATAACTGAAAGCAATGGGTTACAAGTTACCAAAATTCGATAATATTAAGAAATTAAACATGTATTTCAATTTCAATTGTGGATATCATTTGAATAAATAAAATATTACCCCTCTCATGCACATATGTCGGCCATGCTACCTCTTTTGGGCTCTCTACCAATAGGCTTATGTGGGCTCCTTCTGGGCTCGTTTGTGGGCTCCTTGGGCTCTATGTTGGACTAAGATGTCGATCTAGTGGCTCTTCTTGGCTGTGGATAGGTTTGGGCGCTCCTACGCTCAATTGCTTTGACTGCCTTGAGTGCGGTCGGCGCTGGTGCCTAGCTTCCTTAAAACAACCTATTTTCGAATCCTTTACATTACCTTCATTCCTGTAATAAAATAATTCACTAATGAGAACAATTGAATCCATTAATGTTATAATGCTAAAACATGATTTGCATTTAAATGATTGGGCTTGTAAAATATGTAAAAATGAGATGATGCAAAATGCTTTTAAGATATGTAAGTTTCCATGACTCATTTTGGATTCATCACTAACCCATTTGTACCCTCTGATATAGTACTCGAAACCAGACCTCCATTAAATTTGTTTTCTTATATATATCAGTTATTATATTGTCATGTTTAACACCTAGTCATGAGCAAAGCTTAATGGATGTGTTATGGGAGAATAGGTTAGCAATAGGATGCACCTTTGATGGTATTAAATGAGTTTCCTTCAAAGTATATGAGTGTAGATTATTCATATAAGAGGGATCTATGCCAATGGAAATCCAAAGATATATTCAACCTCACATGCTACAAGTGCTTAAGAGTATAATCCTGAAATGGCTTTAAGGATACCTTTTTTATTATTTTATCCAGTAGATCTTGAATTAGTAAACTTCATATGGTACCCCATACAATTAGATAAAAAGTACAAAATAATGAATGAGGAGTAGAAATAAAATTATACTAGATTCCAGTTGGCGAGTATGAAAAGATAACTCCAAGCTAAATGTAGTCACTAACAATATAATTACCGCTTGCCCTTCAGTCATCAGGTCTTGGAAAAGCTATTATGCATAGATGATTGAAAATAGTCGGTGAGTATGCAAAGATGAATGAAATCTAAGTATAGTCACTAAAAGTATAATTGCCCATTGCCCTTCATTTATTAGGTATTGGAAAGCTAGCTTAACAAAAAGTATTTTTTTCTTGATCGCTATTCAGGGTATAATAAAATGATAATCCATCTTGATGATCAATAAAATTATAATCCATCTTTACTTGTTCAATGGGTACATTTTCTTTTTAAAGAGTACCGTTCAGGCTTTGAAATACTCCAACTGCTTTTCAAATGTGCGTGAATGCCTAATTTTCATAATTTGGTGGGGGATAGATTGGATATTTTCATGAATTATTTTTCAACGTTTGGTTCTAATTTTGAATCGTGTTTAGAAAAATTAACTAAGAAATATTAATTTTTTATTACAAACAACTTTGTGCTGAGATGGAAAAAAGCTCACTTCATGGTTGACGAAGAAATAGTACTAGGCCGTCAGGTAAGGAATCATGGGCTAGAGGTAGAAAAGTCTTAAGTATAAGTGATCAACCACCTTCTTCTACCCCTTAATTTAACGTGACTTTCAAGGTTCCTGGGATGTGTGGGCTTCTATAAGAGATTCATCAAAGAAGTTGCAAAAACATTCTAAAGCTCTCCCAAATATCCCACCTAAAGAGGTTAATTTTCATGTTATTTAAAATATTTCAATATCATGAATGATTCTCTCGTACAAGCTCCCAGTTTTTTTAAGCACCAATTTGGAATTTATTTTTTGAGCTTATTTGCGACACCTCTGATTTTAAGGTAGGAGAGATAATATGACAACGGTGTAATAACAAGATGGGGGCCATCTATTACACAACTAAGATGAGATTGTGTGTCTACCTAAGGACCATCCATGTCATTAACGTAGTGATACATGGCCCATCACTCATGCTTCTTCCTGTGTCAGCAGCACCTTTAAGTCATTGCTAACCCCATCATGCACACTACTAGTGAAGCCATCATCTACATCATTATGAACATGTTAAACATATGATTGTGGTTCTTAGAATAGGGGTGAACGAGAAAGAACATTGTTTTTACCATTTCCCATCCATCAAGGATACTAACCACCTATTGGTGATATCCTTATTCATCAAGGCTCTTTCTAGCATCACCCTTGGCACTCAAATGAAAATATAAGTAGCTAGAAGGCCAATAACACATTTTGTATCTCATTCATTGTTCATTAATATGATGCATTCATTATAGTGCAATGTGATGACTATAACGAAGTCCCTGAGTACATGATTGGACTTTGCACGTAATCATAATACATATACTACTAGGATTTAAGCATGTGTTATAAATATTCTTGTTTAATGGATACTCTATAAGAAAAATAAATGTATCCATGGATACTAGATCTATTATGTCTCACTCATATGATAAGTCTATTCAGTTTAGTTGCTGTTAGTGTCAAGAAACTAAGGATAGATAGTGGGTGATTTTTAAAAGGACGAAATCAGTGATTTTATATGTATGAATCCCTAAATGGTATTGTGCCAAACTGTAAATATAGTTAACTCATGTCATGGTTGTGTAAGTGGTCCTTAGATTTGATACACCAAAGTTGCCTTTTAGACCAAGGATTGTACTTTGACTTTACCTTGCATGTTTCTAATTATGCAGTTCTAAATAGTCTTAGTTGAGGTTCACTAGGAAGTTCACAAAGATGATTTAGAATTTAAGAAGGCATTGTCTGCCCTTAGTATAAGAGGATGCCGCTTAAGGAGGATAATGCAATGAAGTCCTTAACCAATGCAATAGAATATTGAAACTGAGTTATCATATCATTTCAACCCATCAATAGTAATTCGGATTAGGGTTGGACAACAGACCATACCCTAAGTCATCCTAGGATCATCAAGTGGATAAGGGACTATATGTCTACAATAATAAACGACAAACATGTTTTATAAGTGATTCAGCATACACTCCTTTCTATCTTATGGAGCACTCCTTTCTATCTGGTCACACAATGAATTGGAGACTTGACCCACCGATTGGGTTTAAATAATTAGTCATTAATTAATCTATCCAATGACATAGTCAATTGAATTCAGAGGCAATTAAAGGTTTTTGCGCCAGAAGAATTTTGGACATTAGGAGATAACTTCAAGTTTGAAGGTAATATGAAAAATACCGACTTAGTATAAATAAGGGAAGGCCTTGAATGAAATTAATCTAGGCCATAATTTTTGTTGAGGTTCTTTACCTATTTGCCTCCATAGCTCATCTACATTCCTCATGTGATCTAGGTGGTGTATTAATGATGATGGAGCATGAACAAAGCTTGTGAAGGTCAAGGAAGAGTTTTGATGTGTTAGGGGGTCATGTGAATATGCCTAGAGTCAGCACATTTGAGCAACCCACCATGTCTCACTAGAGGATCCAAGAAATCACAAATACGATCCATGCCTAAGTACTTTGATCAATCATTTTGTTAATGTTCTGCTGGTTCTGTTATTAGTCTTCCACTGCAAGAATCCATTGTATTTCATCCACATTAAGTTATCAGAACCCAACAATTTCCACTATTCATGATATCTTTGTCCATCAAGGCTATTCTCTTTGATTGTGATGTAGCTACACTCCTTGTTTTCGTATATCTTCATGATCTATAGACAAATGTTTCAGGTCAACACTTCTTGGGATTTTCTTTCATGTGTGCACACCAAGAACAATGTCAAGGTAATTTCAGAATGGTGGTGAAAATACATGCATGGAGCGATGATAGAGAAATTGTATGTACATATCCAGAATTGCACAACATCAACAATGATTCATTGATTTTTATAGATTGTATGTGAAATATGTTCAGACTGGGAGATCAACAGCCACTAATAGTCATTGCTAATCTGTAACACAAACCTTGGTAGTTTCAAGTTTTATATTTGCTATCTTCCTCTTCGTTCTGCTTGCTTCCCAATCGTTAAGCTTCTAGATTGAATCTTCTCATTTTCTCACCTTGTCCTTCACAAATTTTCAGTATGCTACTAAAGCACCTGTTTTTAAGCCGGAAGAGGAGTCCATCATGAAGAAGCAATAAAGAGATTTAACTATTGGATAATGAGTTCTTTGATATATGCCCACTACAGTGGCCAGGGATTTAAATACATCTTACTTAAATCAATTTTCTCTAGTACCATCGGGAGACAATCCCAACTTGGCAACACAATCACTTTAGTGGAATGGTTGATGCATCAAAGCTCAAATAGTTTAGGTTCCCTAAAGACTCATATGTCATAGTCAAAACACAACCATTCATAAGGCATATCTGGTGTCTCAATAAAAGGACTACATAGTAAACGTGTGCCCCTCTCTTGTTGTTTTGTTTGGAAAGGCCCATGTGAGGATCATTTCCATGCTCATATAAAAGGGCATAATTGGCTTGTAAACCCTAACGACAACAACATCCATCAGGTGTCTGTCCCTTGTTTATTCTATTCTACTCCTTGATGCCCACTACGTTGTCTTCGGAGTTCAAGATGCAGCTCATCTATTACATCCTATGACAAGCCTACACCCAGAAACAGGAGCCTTGGACATTGACATCATACCAGTGATGTGTGGAGGTTTATTGTATATCTGAGTATGTTGTCATATTAATCTTATCTGGGTTGGTATATTCCTTATTTTACTATTAGATCTAGGGATTTATTTCAACACACACTGATACTATAAGTCAAATAATCTCCAAAAGGCAACCCAAATGATACAAGTTGTGTTCCGGTAGAAAGAGGAGCACAGAGCAAATGATGGTCTTCATAAGGGTTCTAGATGAAAGAAAGGTCCATGCAGCATTTCATCTTCCATGTCAATGAGAGCTTCCTATTTTCTATGAATGGTGTGGCACATCTACAGACGAGGTCATAAGATGCTCCCATGCTCTTACAAAACTACAATTGAGATCATAGCGATTAAAGGCTTAGTACCCATGTGCCAATCAACAATACAATTCAAAAGTAATTTAATCAAGAACGAGCGTGCCAAACTTCCATAACTTGCCTTTGGGACATCACTTTCAATAATATAACACAATTAACACATCCATAGTTACTTAAGAACCCCCTTTTGAGTGATACTCCTTGTTTCCTATTTAGAGAGCCAAGTGATTGGTTCAAATAATCTTAATGAATTCGACGCAAAATTTGGTGTGGAAAATCCAAACCGATTTGATCCAAACTTTTCGGATCAGATCAATCAAATTGTTCATCAGCTACAGCTCACTTCATCATGGATATCGCTGCCTCTCCCTGATGTCAGACAAGGTTGTCATCACCAGGGATGTTACCTTTCATGAGACCATATTTCCACTTGCCAACCCCTCCATTCCATCGCCACCTGTAATGTCTAAAACCCAAGATACCTGTACCACTGTGGTCTTCCCCATTCCCACTCCCTGAGTCCCCTTCGCCATCATTTGAACCTACACCACCACCTTTACTTATTCCATCCTATCTCTCTCCACCTACTTCGCCTCCTAATTCCATCCCTCTACGTTTCTATCACCCGCAATTCATCAAAACATGAATATTACCCCATAAAAACCCAAAACTCGGTCTCTCTCTGACATTTTTACCCCACTAATCACTCCATCCACCTCATCTCACTACCCTCTACTCCATGCCTCACCACCTCCCTTTCCTCTTCACCTGAGCGAACTTACTATTCCTCTGCCGCTAAGCACTCCCACTAGATGCAAGCTGTGCAAGCTGAATACCATGCGCTACTCCGCAACAACATGTGGTCTCTAGTTCCTTGCCCATCAAATCGTAACATTATAGGATGTAAATGGATCTTCTTCATGGAATATCATTCCGATGGATACATCAAACGCAACAAAGCTCACCTACTAGCCAAGGGCTACTTACAAGAAGCCACCATTGACTACTTAGACACATTCAGCCAAGTGATCAAAATCACAACAATCCGTCTTCTCCTTATGGATCTCATCTGATGTTGCTGGGAGCTTCACGAAATCGATGTGAGCAATGCCTTTTCACACGGGAACTTGGATAAGGTAATTTATATGGACTAATCTACTGGCTCCTCCCATCCCACATTCCCTTCTCATGTCTCCGCTTCAAGAAATCCCTCTATGGCCTCAAACAAGCCCCATGTGTCTGGTTTCACAAGCTTACCTCCTTCCTACTCTTCATTGGCTTCAGCAGCTCCAAAACTGGCTCCTCGCTCTACTGTCGCCTTATTCCTAACCCTGTGTATCTTTCGACTTACATCGATGACATCTTCCTCCTTGACCCAAATTGACTAAGATCTCTGCGGTTTTATCGTCCTTACAATCAGCATTCACCTTTTGTGATCTTGGCCCCGCCCCACTTGTTGGGCCTCAAGCTCATACCGCAAAAGTCTGGCATGTATCTCCCACAATCTCGGTATCTTCTTTCCATACTTAATAAGTACCACATGGATGGATGCAAGTCGCTTGCCACTGCCTCTCCTTTGTCTGATACATCCATCATCGGATCACCTCCTGGGGATGCATCCAACTTTCGAACAATGGTTGGTGCATTGCAATATCTCACACTCACACGACCATATAGCACCTTCGCAGTCAACCGGGCTTGCCAATCCATGCACGAACCCCAATTCTTAGACTGGACCTGCAATTCGCTACTTCAAAGGAAGTATCCTCCATGTTATCTTCATGTCATCCTCCTCCAATCTATCCCTTTCAACATACAGCGACGCAGATTGTGCAGGTTCTCCCACCGGTGGACACTCCGCCGTTGGCTGCATAATGTTATTTGGAAATACTCCGATTGTTTGCAGCTCGAAGAACCAACACACCATCTCCAGGTACAACACACAAGCTAAAATACAAGGCCATCGGAGACACCACTGCCGAACTCCTTTGACTACAATCGCTCCTTCATGAACTCCATCTTCCGGTCCAAGATTCACCCATGCTCTGGTGCAACGACATCAGAGCCACCTACCTCGCAGCTGTTGGGATAGAATCCCTACTGCCACTCGTTGGCAGCACAGGTCCTGGTGGGAGAGAACAAGGGAGAAAGAACCAATGAGAAGAAACCCTCGTTCTTGAGAAAATAATGTTCAACATTGTTCCTTTTATCAAAGGAACTTTAAGCGGGAAGTGAGAGTGCTGAGCGGGAAATAAAAAAACTTGTGGCACCCATATCTCAAGGTCAAACACCACAGCGGCCAATCCTGCCTTCCATGTGAGAACCAAGCATGTGGAAATTGACTTCCACTTTGCTCATGAACTAATCACAGCTCATCATATTCAAATACGGTTCATATCATCCAAAGATCAACTAGCCGACCTGCTCACCAGGCCACTATCCAAGCATCGTCTTGAACATATTCTCCCCAAGATCAATCTCGTTCCGACAATGATCTTGCGGGGGGTTGTCGAAGATAGAACGGTTCCAAGCGAGAGAACCACTTCTAAATGACAACGGTCACCGACGGTTCGCCCGACCGTCAGTGACTGTTGGCACTCCCCAAGAGACACTTCCCAACCCTATGTAAACCCATATACATCAAAGGATAAAATACACAACAACGACATATCTCTATTGTTGATATCTTAATTCTTCTTATCTCTCTCTTTCTTTGATTCTTCTCACATATGGCCTCCTTTCTCTCTTGAAATACATTGTTTTCCTCCATCTCTTTCACCATACCAACAGAATTCGGACAAGGCCGCTTCAGGACTTCGATCGGCCTTTCTATTCTTATCAGTTCAAGCACCAGAAGCTTCTCTCAGGACGAAGCAGGGAGTAAGTGGAGTGCAACCAAGAATGACTTACCGGAAAAATGTCCGTGGAGCGTTTCCTAATCCAGGTCAAGGCCTTGCTCCTAATTTTATACATCGTGTGGTGGATTTACAGATAAGATCATGAGATGCTCCAAAGATCTTACAAAAATTCAACTGAGATCCTCGTCATAAATACCTTTGTACTCATGCGCGTGGCAGATAAGGCAGAGCTCAAGCCAACGCCAGCACAGTTCAAATGGACTTTGTTCAAAAGCGAACACGCCGCAATTCTCCAACGTAGACTTACGACATCACTTTCACATACATAACACAGTTTACGCATCCATTGTTATTTAAGGGCCCCCCTTCCAAGGGACACGTCTTTGTTTCCTCTCTAGGGGGCAAGGTGGGCCGTATGCCGTCCTCTCTTTCTTTTTGCCAAGTGCCAACGCATTACAAGGGTATTTTTTAAAGAACGAACTTGCTAGAATTCAGCGACATGAAGTTGGGATTTAATTACTTGTGGTGCACAACTACTTGCAAATTTTGCAGTGGAAATGGTGGACTAAGGTTCTACTTGTCATTTAAATTTAATTATTTCCCTAAAAAATAAAAAAATATAAATTATAATAAATTATGAGAACTTATTAAAACAACATAAATATCTATTTCATTTATTTTAAACAGTTTGGATTAGTGTTCCTTCCATTCATTTAATTAGTCTTAGGAAATAGCTAAAAAATAAAAAAATATGAAATCACCTAAAAAATATTTTAAAATATATTTGAATAACAATTGTTATTTAGTGTTGTTTGATACATTTGAAAGTTTGACTTTTAGACTATCCAGCGGTGAGAAAATTCAAATCCAACATTCAGGATATTAGACAAGTGTTCTTTTGACTTCCCCCTAGGACCAAGTAGTGCTCTTTCTCCAAGAATCTTGATCACCGTTAACTCTCTCTCCCACTCTATTGTAGAAAAAGAATGAATCAAAGAAATATGATGCAGTAGGCCTCCAGCAGCAACTTGGGAGCAAAAATTCAAGATGACATAGAATGAGAGGGGATGGGGGATTAAGTTCAAGTGCCCTAACTCTCCGAGCCAATCAATTTAATTCCAAGGGTTTGGAGGACAATAATTACTTCATTTATACTGTGGGTCCATGTTATTGTCTTGCCATATTTGAAAATAGGCATTTCAAATTCAAATTGTGGGTTAGTTCAACAATTATTGTCTTTAGTTGACTCGGTTCTTAAAGAGGTTTGAATGGCTTCTAGAGGGGGCTTATTGTGTATTGGGCCCCTTCTTATTCTATAGGAGATGGCATGGGTTTTTTCTTTCCTCCTATTTGTATCCTAAATCACCATTTTATTTAACTCCATCCTGTACTTCAAATAAAACTCCAGGAATATATGAGAAATCCACTTAATTATATGGAGTCAAGTGGGGTTATTCTCAAAAATCAATAAGCCAAATGATAATAAAACTTAGGATAGTAACCCATAAATTTCTTATTTTATCCTTAAATGGTGAATAATACAAGTGAAAATGTAAAAATATTGTGTAAAAAATAATTAGAACTGCATAATTTTATTGATCTAATTTGATGTTATCAAGAGGGAATTGGGAGAATTCATGGATTCAAAACAATAAAACAATGTGGTGGTGGCACTGACAAGGAAAAATAGAAAACATAACAACTAAATGGCCCAATGGTACCAACTTCTATGTTTGATATCTAATGTTCAACAGTTCATTTTGAAAGGCACGCCAAACTGAAATTTTAAGGGCAGCTTATTTTTCCTTGTCTCTCTAACCATGTCTGTGTTCTTATTTATAACAAGACTTACCAAACTCTAGAAAATTATCTTTATAGACCCAGTCAAATATATGATTTCAGAATTCATCAATATTTCATAGTGAAATGGGTTTATTTAAACAGAGAGACATAAAAAGCTGGATAAACTCATTGGTCCACAAGCAAGGCGCTTTAGTCATGATTCAACATAAAGACTTATAGTTAGTGTGTTGCATCTACATGGTCATCCGTTTGTCAAAATATACTTGGCCTAGAGATACATATTCATTTGGTCCTAGTTACTTGAGTCACATTCTCTCTAGTCTGATCCAGCCCACAGCATAATCAGTTGTCACTCCTTGGTCCATAATCATTAAAACCAAGTTGTATAAATTCCTATTTATTTCTGATAATATCCAAAAAATGTTACTATTTGTGTATGAAAATGTTTTGTTTAATTATTTACATTCCGCAATCAAAAAAAATTTAATTCACTGTGCATGAATTTATTTGATGCAAAATATTTACCAACTCATGCTTTATTTTATTTTTACACTCTAAATTTTTAGGCTAATCCCACGTTCACTCCTTTCACTCAAGTGGATAAATTGCCGTCATTTCTTGAAGTTTTATTCAACTACAAGATTATGGTAATCTAACATTAACTTGTGGATGCAAATTGGAGAATAAGGGGTTACCGCACCACAATTTGGACCAAAATTGAAGGCCTTATACTCAAGGAGACAGAAAAAACCCAGCTTCGGTATCTTTTGAATAAAACGAGGCATCATTTGTTGAAATAACTTAACAATTTGAGCTTAAGAGATGATTTCCGATGAGAGAATAAATGAAATGGTGGTTCAATTATGTATTTGAAGGCATATTACCCCTTGATTCCCTAGAACTAAATTCAAAGACTGGGAACATTAGTTCACAAGGCAAGCACCATTTTGTTTAAGATACCCTCATAGGTCCTTTGACCAAGGAGTTTGAGAAGAAACACCAAATCAGTCGTTATTATTAATCCTCTATTCTATGGCATAATTTACCCAAAGTTGATGAAAATTAGGAAGTGAAGACTTTTAAAACTTAGTTTTATCTTACTATACTGGGGACATTTTTTCTAATATAATGTGAATTTAGTTTTAACTATTACTTCTCTTTTAACAGAGTTAGGTACAAAATGTCATATTTTTCAGACAATGACATCTAAAGGTTACTATGAGGAAAATGATCTATTAACTCTGGGGAATAGTTTATTTATAAACAATATATCAGAGGAACCATGAAACAAAAATGTATATATTTATCCTTATAGTAACCGCATGTTAAAACCAGATAACATTCTTGTACATATTTATAAGATATATGTGTATGTAACTATGTGCAAAAAGTATGACATGTGATAATCGTATAGGTAAAGCAGAATTTGGGAAATTCCTAACCTTGAGTTGGTTTTCTTCTTCATGGGACTCCTACTCAAACATTTTTCCATATGGACAAAGGAAAAAAATAATAATAGAATTGAGTAAAATTAATTAATCTGATTAATATATTTCAATTTTAAAGTAAATATTTCAAACACAAATTATGAATATTTATAAGAAAATCAATATCTGGACCTACTAAACGCCTCAAAAATTTTGCAGCAGCTCTTTCTCTGGCAACAATTACATGTGATTTAGTGCACATCATGCCTACCTGTCAAATTAATGGCTTTCATGCACTAGGACTTTTGCTCAACATGCCTGAAGTTTTTCTCACACCTATGTTTAGCAATCAGTGCGCTGGAATACTAATACCTTTTTAGCTAGGAAGCCCAACACGTTGACTATTCACTTTTTAGGTGTTACCAAAGAAAATGAAGTACATGGTATTTTATTATCTCACAAAAGAGTCACATGGACATAATTAACTTATTAAAAGAGCTAATTAACTATATAAGAAAGGTAGACGCATAGTTTTTGGATATTATACTTGATAAAGAGATATGAGACACTAGAGATATCATTGTCATAAGTTCACATCACCAATACTTTCCACTCCATGTTGTTTTACGTCACTACTACTATTGGCCCACTTTATGGACGAAGTATCCCTTTGCATCATTTAACTCGGTACTAATTCAGATATTACCTTTCATTTATCATGCTGATATGTAAAGATAAAGGTTGAGAAAACTCAAATATTCTCAGTTCTTAGAGGTAAAAGATTGATCACTGAATGTGTGGACAGGGGAATCCAATGACACGCTAGCCTATAGTTATAGGTACAATATAATGCCAAGTAAATATTTAGGCATTGTTTAACATTTGTAGATGCCTAGACACTAATATAGTTTGTGTTCACATGTTTTAATTGTTTTAACTACCATACAAAAAGCAAAGTGAATCCCCCTCCCAAAACATGCCAAAATCACAGTTATAGTTATATCACACAAGGGAGAAATAGGGCACATAATTTCAAAACTGCAAAATTTTAATATATCATACCTCGATTTATATAGATCATCAATAGCAACGAGAAGCCTAAGGAGACAGGAGAAGGGGAAAAATATAAATGAATAGATAAGAAAATAAAGCACATACTACTTATAAAAATTACCTCAATTATTGAGTGGCTCCAATCCCATATTAAAGATATGCGGTAATTTTTTCAGTCTTGTTCCCATGTCTCAAAAACAATGCAATCTCAAGAAAAAACCCCACTATCTTGTGGGACTCATATTATAGTTGGAGATCTCCATCTTTTGGATGATGCCACCAATCCTCATCAGGTTAGTCATATACAAAAACTGATGGAATATAAGTGGCCCCCAAGACAATCACACATTCCATATCTCATTTCATGTTCCATGATATAAAATATTCATTATATTGCACATGAATGATTATAATAAAGTCCATGAGTAAATAATCGAACATTAGTAAATTATGACGAGATTGTAATACATATTCAAAGGATACTTGAGAAAGACATCAAAGTATCAGGATAAAATATTGATAACATGATAAATGGATATGTATTATTATACGTTTTAGATATTATTGGTACTATTAATTTATAATTTATCATGTTATCATTTGAATTAAGCAAATCTTTATGCATTAGCTAGAAATTCCATTTTTTTCACATTATGGTTATTTTTCACTAACTTCATTGACTTCTATGAAGTCAAGTAGTTTGATTAGTGATTAGTATTTTATAAATCAAAGTGTGCAGAAATCTGCAAGAATTAGGAGATATAATTCATAGGGAATTGGAGAGTTTTCGGGAGCTTAGTGAGTATGAAAATGGGCTGAAATGATAAAATGGTGTTGTGGGCTTTTAAAAGTGAAATCGGAGGGGTCTGGGCCACGACCTGACCTACCCATTAGGCCTTCAAACACCTTACAAAAGAAACAAGCTGGAAATTACAAGACAAAGCTCTCAACAAATGGAGAAATAGAGGCAAAATGCCAAGAAAAAAGAATAGAAAATGCCCAAAGTGGTATTTATAACTTCTTAAAATGTATAAATACTACTTTTCTGCCTCATTTTCCCTCATTCTGGACGAGCTCTAGCAAGTGGCTGGCCAGCAGGACAGTTTCCCAGTTCATGGCCTCAAAGTTTCATAAAAATCTCCTTCGTTTGCTCCTTCAAATTCATTCTCAAACTTCTTCTACAGCCTCTCTTCATTTTCTCTCTCTATCTCTTCATTTGAGTCATTTTCTCCCTTTAAAACTGTTTCATTCTCTCTCTAAAATGCATTCTAGTTTCTCTCTAGACTATCCTTCATATTCCTTTCAAAATTTTAAAAAATCGTGTTTGAATTTCATCATTGAGGACAAAAAAGTGGAGTGTGCAGGACCTAGCTAAATTGACTAAGTCCTGACCATATTATGTCAAGCCCAATAGGGCTTAGCCCATTTGGATAAGCAATGACTTAGCTAAATTGGGATGAACCTTAGTGAGCTGACCTAGTAAGCTCAGCCCTATAGGGGCCACATAAGGCCCGTCAACCAATCCGGTCCGTTGTCGCTACCGTAGCTGCTCTACAACTGCTCTACCACCACCACTAGCGATCGTGGGGAAAATGTAATTTCCTTATTTTTTGCATTTAAAAATTCCATATAACATAAGACAAATAGCTAAAATTAACATAATCACTTTTCCACCCTATTAACATCTACATCAAATTCTAGAAAAATATTTAACTCTAGTTTTAATATTTCTAGTTTTTTGTGTTAATTAAATTCCAGAATATTAAAAAAATATTTATTTCTATTTATAGTGTTAATTAAAATTATGAAAATTAGTCTAAAATATTTTTAGTGTTTTTTCTTTGTATTTCTACTTCAATTTTGATCATAAGAAATTATATAAGTTGATTAAAAATCTATAAAAATCTCAAAATTTGTATTTCTCATTTTTAAACATATTTCTTTAATTCTAAGCTTCAGAAATTTTCTGAAATTAAATTTCTGTCTCTCTGTGGATTTAAGTGGAAAATTTTCATAAATATTGTTGGTTAAGTCTGAATCAGAACAATGACATAAAACCCCCTAAATTTGGACTTATCAAATATTATTAGGTATACTTAGTCATATGATGAGTATGGTCAGTGTCATAGCGAAGGTTCGCCATTTTTATAAGTTCTCGGTAAAAAACTGGACAAAATCGACATGGTCGGTTTGGGCTTCACATGTTTACCAAAAATTCGGTTAAGGTTTGCGTCCGGACCACAAACCAGACCATCATTTGACCCAAAAAAGTAAACAAAAAATAGATTAACCTTATCTCTTGGAACCAGGATTTGAACATTGGTCGCTTCCCCCCAGACACCCTTACCCTTCAACCAACTATGCAACAAAAGTTTCATGCAATTAAATGAGTAAAATGTATAATCATATAAATTTATTTAAATTACAAATCCGAGAGGAAAACATTTCCCAGTTTTTTTGGCCTCCAAGGGAAGATCTTGCACGGGTCATTGCTCATCATTACTGCCTTCATTATTGTGTTTCCGCCACCATTTGCAGTTTCTCAGAATATAATTTGAAGCTTCCAAGTGTTAAGACAATATGACGTGTAGCGGATGAAAGATTTGAGGAAGGGAAAACATAGTTTAAAGAGGAGCTTAGCCGAATTGAAATGTCTCAATTACACTGGACACTTGGACAACCACAAACCGCATGGCTATTTTTGGGATGACAGTTAATTGAATTGATGAGGAATGGAAACCGTGAATGACTTCTTTGTGTAAAGAAACTAAATGTATCACATGAGGACTTATACTTGGAACACATATTGCACTTAGTTTTGAAATAGTACAATTTGACTCACAAGGTAATTGATGTTTTATTAGCTTTTTCTCCTCAATCACAAAAAAAATCAACAATATTTTTCTCCCTTTATAGGTATTTTTCATCACAACCAATAATGCTTGTAATAATAGTACAATAGTTGCAACCTTATAAATGCTATTGAAGGATACTCGCGGGAAGTTCAACAAGCAACACCATGCACCGTGTACGGCCAATGTTTTAAACTTATATATGCAGCAAGGCTTTAAGCAGCTACATATGTAATTATAATTGAACTTTTATTGCATGCATTTTTATCTGTTATTCGTTTAAAACGTATGATAGTAGATTTTTTCACTGACATATGGAGCCAAAAATAAAATTTAAAAGGTCTCTAAGCAACATGAAATTACAATTCAAGAAAATACTTTAAGATCATTCAAAGGTATTCTATATAGACTTTGAAAACTAGTCATTGCAGTTGGAACTTCACCGCAGCAACTTCCCCACTATCAAAACAAATGTGAGAAATTGGGCATGGAAAACTGTAAATCACTCATTTAAGATGTCCCTACAAGGTCAAACTCAACATAGGATACGATTGAAGTAGCTTGGGAGAAAAGAACAGTATAAGAGAATATGACGAGGGACTATCTCGACACCAACAAAGTGAACTTTTCCATCACTGATGAAGAGTGGAATCTCCTAAAGCTTTTTTGACTTGGACTTCAATTTTATTTTGATATAACTGAGATAATTTTCAAGTCCAAGTCTATTACATTATCACCAGTTTTAAGATCACATGAATCTATATCAATAAGTTGCAAAAATCAATTGAAGGTCTAGACAACCCACTTTAAAGTGAAGGGTACCCTTTAGCATTGAACAATCAAGGTCACATAAAAGTGCATATGTTTCCATGATGAATAAATAATTAGAGTGTGAGGTTTTCTCAAAGAATAAACCTATGATATATATGGCTACAATGCTGAACCGAAAATCAAGTTTGTGTTTATTCTAATAAATGAGCAGAATTCAATGATCTAGTCTGTACTTCGGTTGCTTGAAAGTACATGTACTTTGTTGACTTCACATTCAGATTCAGTTATTGAAGATAGATGTGTTCCAAGTGATAAATGATCAAAGGTAATTATTGCATTAATGGAGGCAGAGAAAACATACACTACAATGGTACCAATATCTACAAGAGATGAAGTAGATGGTTGGTAAGTGAACCTGGCATTGATATAGAGGATGATTCACTTGAGTGGTGGCATCATATTTAATCCAAAAAGTATCCACATCTAGCTATCCTTTCAAAATAATTTTTACCAATCTGTGCATCAAGTGCTCTAATGGGGCGTCTTTTTCAACAAGGTGATCATCAATTGCGACATTTAAAAGAGAATGGTTATCAGCAAAAACAATCTCAATTCTGATGACTATGAAATATTGGGCTCATAATGACCATTTGGATGAGGAGGTAATGGAATCTGAAGCAGACGATGATGTAGAGGAGGTCAAATGTGTTATACTTTTATTTGTTTCAGGTGGTATTCTTATCTTTTAAAAAAAATTATTTTAATTTGCATCCTCTTACTCATTGATTATGATGCTTAGTCTGGTTTTTATATGCTGAGAAGATAGATGATGATGCATGATTTGAAATGATGTAAAAGCAGATTGGAGTCAAAACAATAAAATGTAAGAGTAAGTAAAGATAATGAGCCATGTGTAGTGGCATCCCATAGGACAAAAACTTAGCATGTTTAACAACAGAAAACTGATTTTCTTTAGTAATTTTTTCCTCATGAAGCTTTGAAACAAAAAAATATTGGTGATTTTTTATTTGACTGTGTGGTGAATAAATAGTGAACATGTAATAACTACATATGAAAAATGATTGATTCTGTTTTTTAATTAATCTTTTGACCAAAATTTGACTTTATGTTTCTTAACTTTGATGTCGATTTTTGGTTGCTAGTTGTGGTCAAAATATTGGCATTATGATATAGAGGCAAAATTGAGGTTGTACCAAAAATTAGGTACAAGTTTAAGTTTTTGTTAAAAACCAATACTGAGACTGACATCGTCATTCCCTACTCAAAGCGATTAATGTGGGGACACTAAGGATGGATAATAGGAGTTCTTTAGTGGAAATATTTTGCTAAATTGATCTGCAAGAATCCCTTAATATAATTATACCAGACTATCAATCAACTTGATTCACGTCACAATGCTGTAAGTGGTCCATATGCCTGACACACCAAAACCTCTTGTGGAAGGACAGCTGGGCTTTGACTATGACCTACAAGTCTCTAATCATGTGATTCTAAAACATCTTAGCTTGAGTGCATTAAGAAGTTTACAAAGATGAGATCCTCCATCCTTGGTTTAAGAAGAGGCAGCTCATGGAAGATGATGCAATGAATTTCTTGGCCAAGGAAGTGAAGAATCGAAGATGATTTCTCTAGTGGTTTCCAAATGCTAATGACAGATATGGGTTTGACAATTTACCATATTAGAAGTCATCCTAGTGAGCATCAAGTGGAAGAGGGATTTTATCCTAGTGAGCATCAAGTGATAGAGGATGAGTGGAGGTCGTCAATATGAAAGAGGATATTCAACGTGACATGGACCGCGTTGACACTTCTAAAGGCTGCATAGATGAGCACCTTGACTAATCTCAATCAAGAATCTAAGAAATTATTGATGTGATCCGTGCCCCTAGGATTCATTTCATTTTTTGATAATGTCATTTTGATTCCATTAAAGTATTCCATTGTGAATTGTTTTGAATTCTTCATCTGAATCCAGACCTCTAGAACCCAAGAAAAACACATGAAGATAGTTCTTGCAGAGGATCAATGCATGATTGACATGAATCTTCTTTGCTTACATTATAATCTCTTGATCCCTCTTTGGTATTTCTCATGCCACCACTAGAACATTTGGCAATATCTTCATCTATCAAGCATCTTCCACTTGATTGATATGTAATCTATATTCCTCATCTCCCTACCTTTCAAATATCTCTGACCAAATCTATATTTTTCACAATTGCAGTGATTACTTACACACTGCCTGACCACAGAGGACAGTGTAGAGGCAGTCACAAAAAGGATGATAAAAAAGATGTCTAGAGATATAATGGAGAAATAAATAGAATATACCACTCAGAACCTGCACACCTTGAAAGACAATAATATAATTAAATACAACAGCCCAAGGAAGCATTAAAAACCAACCCATCTGGAAAGAGTTTTCCTGATCTGAGCATTTGTTGGATCAATTTTAACCTTTTTTTACTGAAAATGAAAGTTTTACAATGGATAGTTATTGATGAAGAAAAACAATTGTTTCAGGAGTCTCAGAAGTTACTTATTATTTAGAACTTCAAGTTTTTCATAACGTTTCAGTGAAAAGTTACTTCAAACTATAACTTTGCATGACATGAATTTGATGAATTAAACTGCAATTAATCCCTTCATTATATCTTACTCTTGTTTTCCTTTACATTTCATTGGAATTTACAAGGAGAAGCTTGTTTTCTGCAACTGGATTTATAAGAGCAGGTTTATACCTTGATTCAACCAGTGGGAAAGGTAGACCATGCATCTTTAGGCAATGGGACTGCTGCTTAGATGCAAACAACCTGTAGAATGACATTGAGAGAGATGGACCCTTGAGGTTCCATAAAAGAGGGATCAAGTGGCACTATCTATTATCATGAAGGCCATATCTAAGACTTCCGTGGGCAACCCTACAACAATGAACACAAAGAAGGAAAATTGGGAGACTCTCGGCATGACTAATATAACAGTCAAATGGGTTATTCACTCCATGCATAAGATCTAAATAGTGAGTATGAAAATCAAAAGATTATAATGCAGACATGCGGGTTGTTTTTGGAATCAAGCTAATCGAGGTCTCTGATTTGAGAAACCTTGGCGAGGACCTTCTCCAAGATTTCCGAGTGTGCACCATCAAACTTTGATTCCCTTACGTCATCTATGGACCAGTATGGCGATATAGTAACAATAATGTCTGATGATGCATTATTTCTTTCTAGCTAATGATTGCTCGTTATGGCATCGCGCGTTGCGATGCCATAATGAACTAATAATGCTCTCTTTTCTTTACTCTTTTATTTTTTTATTATTATATATCTACTTATTCACCTGAATTTTGGGTGAATGACGTGAATGCCAGGTGATATGTATATCTATATATATGATTCTTTTCAAATGGCAAATAAATAAATAGATTCTTTAAATTAAAAAATATTTCTTGGCTAAATAATTGTCAGAAAATTATAAAAAAATATAGGAAAATTCCGAGAAATTAATAAAACCTTTACCAACCTTTAGCCGAGTGTTCTAAGCCCTGTAAAAAATATTTATTTAATTCAAAGAGGTCAAATACCATATAAAAAATACTAAAAAATTAGAAACAATAATAAAATCAAAGTGCAAGTTGTTTATCCATTTATATACGATAACATGCAAATATGGCCATTAAACATATAAATGTAATGTAATACTCATCAATTAATAATTATAATTTGCATGTTATCGCTGCCCACTATACGTTACCAAATGAGCTAATAGTAAAGTCTGAGTTTTTATTAAGAAATAAACCATCCGAAATACTACTGTTAAGATAGAAAACTGAATGTTTCAATGAAATCCAATCATCTAAATTTTGATTACGCATTTTCTTGAGAGCTTTATTCACAGAAAAGTGCAATGTAAGGTATTTTAGTTGTTAATTTGTGAATGACATCTACAATTTTTGTATAAACAGATAATAAATTGGGTTGAAATTATTAATAATAAATCACGATAATAAACATAAAGTGGACACCAGCTTCCACATGTCCATATGAGGCCTTTTTAATGGTGTGAAATGATGTTTTGATTCAGACAGTATAGAAAATTTAGGATGTATAATTAGTTGATTGCATGAAATTAGTTAACTAAATCAATATTAAAAATTTAAAATTAGTCTCGTAATCGTCGAGCTATATGTTATATTTCAGAAGTGTCAGGACACGTGATGGAAACAGCACAAATGTAAATTAAAATGCAAAATGATTTTGTCTATAAAATATAAAAGTAAATAGGAATATATTATGGATGCCACAAGAAAAAGGATTTCAAGACTAGATGTCAGTTTCATAAACCAGGCTCTTGGTGACTGTTTGAGACCCCATATTGATTTTTGGCATGGCAAGCATGATCAAGATAGTTGCGATCTCTGAATTGCCATGGTTATTCGATCAGAGAGATGCTATGATTTTGTGGAAATACTGATCGGGTGCTATGGTGCATTAGATCTTGCATCATCATGGCTTGCATTAAATTGGATATTTTTGATTCAATGCTAAATAAGCCAGGTTCTGTTCAAATTGGAAATATTGATGAAAGACAATTAGGCAGTAGAGGCATATCCAATTTGTCAGTAACTTCTTTGAGGGAGTATTCCTCTTTTTCACTGAACTACTGAGGAAGTATCCCTTGATTACCTGTTTGAAGTGAAAATCATCCCTAACTGTATGGCATAGAGATTGATCCTTTGAATACACACCTTCAGATCTTGCTTATAGTTTGTGCTATGCAAAGTATCTTGAGTAATGGAAACATAAACAGCCAAACATTCTTAATGTTGAGTAATCTGGTATGGTTTGGAACAAAATTCCCCATGCACTTTCTATTCTGAGAACTCAGGTGGGCATTGTATCAATAAAGTATGCAGCTGTAGATAAGGCTCCATCCCAGAACGTTCTAGGCATACTAGCTTGAAGAAGTAAACCTAGAGTACTTCTAGCTGATGCATGTGTTTTAAGCGGTTCCATTTTTTTCTAGAGTTTTTGAATGAGATACTCTATGTATCATTCCTTGAGTCTTTAAAAACATGACATATTGATACTATCTACCCCATTCTAGCTATAAATGTTTGATTTTAGCATAAAGTTTATTTTCTACTTTTTTTTAGAATCCCAGGAACGCAAGTTGTAAGTCAGTTCCTCTTTTGAGAAGGTGAAGCAATGTATACTTACTGGAATCAACAAAAATGACATAATATGAAAAATAGTGTGATAAAACTGATGAAGTTTGATAACACCCTAAATTTGGTATTTAATTCAAGCAATTAACACAATTTTATGCATTTAAAGAGTTTGAAATAGTGTTGTTATCATATATTTACATGTTACTTAATTTTCCAAATTAATTCTATTTTTTCCTAATTGGCCGTTAATTCATGAATTTTATGGAATTTATTTAAGCTTAGAATAATTCTATTTAAATGGAGTTGCATGTTTAAAAATTAATTTTAATGTTACTTAATGTAGGGATGACTGAATTTTCTAGATTTTCCAAGAATTTTACAGGGTTTCTAAAATTGAAAAAAGGATATATTTATAAGGAAAATACGAGTTTTAAAGACATTTCTATAATTGACGGGGTTTTTTTGTAAACTTTCATTGCAATTATGCCCTTAAAACAGCTCTCGGTCACCCATTGCAGGCGTAAATTTCTAATTAAAATATTTGCAGGCGTTTTATGAAATTAATTAGGATTTTTAATTTTTTTGAGAAAAATATGGTGGAGAGAGAAAGCAGAGGGGCACATACATAATTATATTCTGGGCAGCATCAATTTGTGCATGTCTATTTTAGTAGGGACTTGCAAAACTCCAAGGAACTTAAACTCTGTGCTGGGTCGCCACGTGGCCAAATATTGGCCGGTGTAAGGGAATCGGATGGTCGATATATGTCAATGCATATTCGTCTCCCTGGGCGTTAGCTTCATCGCCCGTGGGCCGAATACAAAGTGCACGCACACAAGCTGATGTGGCACCCCGTGATTAGCTGGCGGCAGTAGCACTCAGGTACCTACAAAGCGCTATGTATGAGGTTTATTTTTTATTTTTTTTCCTTATTTCAAAGAGTAGGTATGTGGCGCGCTGTGAGAGGAGGTGCCAAAATATCTTTAAAAATTTGCAGCTAATGAGATTTCAACAAGTGATTGCGTGGTTCAAAATGAAAAAATAAAAAAATTGTTCCAATGACTCAGATTGGCCAATTTTTATTTATTAATAACTCTTGATCCTGAAGTCCGATTGAGGTGATAATTTTATGGATTTTCTCGTCTCAATCTCCTATTTCTATCTATACATTTAAATAATTCAGATAAATCCTAATTAATGTTCCAATAATTAATCAATAATTGTGGTAAATGGTAATTTTTACCATGTAATGTAAGTAGAAACGCAGAATTTTGAGTTCAGATCGTCATTGTAGAGGCGGATCTTTCACACCTGCAAGAGAAAGAGCAGAACCAGCCTGTATCAAGCCAATTTTGTCCTTTGTGTGTCATAGTATTTCAATTTTTAATGTTATTTGGATGATTTGTTAGTGAATTTTTTTATTGTTCTTCTCAATCCTGGTCTGAATTTCTAAATTGCTAGGCGTGAGCAGAATGTACAAGCCCTTAGCGGGATTGAGAGGAGAGATTGTTAAATTTACCTAGCTATTCCATTTGCACAATAAAAAGTTTATAAAACGTTTAATTTCTAGGAGATATTAGATTTCCTTTATGATCTAATATTTAGTAAATTTTGATATAAAATTCCCCAAAATCAAATTAAAACCAAATGAGATTTTCTTATTATCCCCTCGGATTGACCCCTTGGATCCCTTTTATTGGATCAAAGAAGTCAATCTAGAGCTCCGTACTTCTATTCTTCCCATCTTTCTACCCCTTTCTTAACTCTTAATCTATTTAGGGTGATTTGATCTTCATTGAAGATTAAATTATATAATTAGGTCACTAATTGAGTATTTTACTAGTTTCCCTTGGACAATACTAATACTTATCACCATACATCATGACTTAGGGTTTCATAAATTATATTGTATTAGCTAAAATCAACAACGGTAAGGGATTATAAAATTGCATAATTCAAAGTTCTCCATAAATAAAAGTGAACTTTCTCAAGGGGTTTATTTAAACCATCAAGGATTAAAGTGAATGGAAGTTTGTGTGACATTGATGTACAATGTGATTCATTATTTTTTTCTATTGAGGTGCAAAAATGGAAGCCCAAGTTGATTGATGCTGTGCTGCAATATCCTCCATTGTCGATGTCCCAGTCTTGACTGCCATGTTTTTGATAAAGTGTTTACCCCAATGTGTACCTATGATAGGGTTTGATGTGACTTCAAGTAGTAAAATCCATCCCTAACCCCCCTCGTAGTAGAACTTGATAGGTTTCCTTGCCCTTCAAAAGACATTAAGAGAAAAATGAAATTCAATATAAACCTTATAGTTTATATTTAACTTGTTAATGATAGTAAATTCTAGTGATTTCAGAAACATGATGAACATATAGAGATCAATATACTTATCAGGTGTAGATATTTTTGAGAGTATTATAGAAAAGATTCTTAAACGTATGTTATTACATAGCAGAAGATGCTTATTTCAATGGCAGTTCATGGGTTTAACTATAATATATTGTTCAGGAGTAACATGATGTGTCAGTCCCCTGTTTAACTACCATGTATTATTCTCAGCACCATTGATTACATACCATATGAATTATTCTGATGGCTATTATGAAGATTTTTGGTAAACGCATAGCATTCTCTAGCACAATGTCCAAATTGAGAATATGTTTGGTATCTAGGATGGTGTCTATTATTACTGCCTCTTCCCTGGCCACAAGTTTGATGATATCCTCTTGTATGAACATAATATATCGTCAAACTTCATGTGAGAATTTTTCTGCATTGAGTTAAATTTTGGTTTTTCCAATTTTTGAGACTCAGTATTGGTGGCTGAAGGGGAGAAGATTTCTGAACTTGAATTTTGTTGAAAAGTTAAGCACACATCGTGTACCTCACCATTGATCTTTATATCTTGAAACAATATGTGTGTCATATTAGGGTTAACACCAACCAAAATTTGTGAATACTGTGGCCAAATACCTCTCACAAATGTAAAGACTATAGCAGCTTTTCCTGCTTATTGATCACATAGTTCTAGAGACTCCTACGAAATTTAAAATGGTTTATAACTCATCTGTAGTCATCACACCTTTTCTTCCATGTGAAATAGTAGTACAGTTTCATAATTCTTGCATGATTTTTGTTGGAAAAAATAGTTTTCAGTTTGTCCCAAGCTTCCTTTGTGTTTTTAGCCTTGCCGATGAATGGAGTAATCCACTCGGACAGAGTTATAAGAAGAACATCAAAAACTTGTTGATCCATTCTCCATGAAGGCTTCAATGCAAGGTTTTGTATAATTGTTCCTTAAGAATCTAGAATGGAAATTGGCGGTAGTTCTTCTTCAAAAATTTCATCAAATCCCACTAGTTGTGAATTGGTAAAACCAAACTTCTCCATGAGTGGTAATTAGCATTGGCAAGCCTCAGATACATTATGATTCTCAATGGAATAGTGGCTGGGACTTCTCATAAAGTTGTCATGATGGTGTGACACATTGAATAGGTTGTCAATGCGGTGGAAATTTCTTTCATGATATTGATCAAATGCTCTGATACTATGTTGAGAACTGACGATCACACACAGCAATCGACAATAAGAGAGATTATATGGAGAAGGAAGGGTAACAAGATGGAAAATGTATTACATTGTTATAAAAAATACAACAAAGAGATGGAGCGATAAGGAGACACAAATGGCACAACGTAATGTACCTAAGATTGTTATTTCTGTACACATAATTCTACATGGTTAATTCATATTGATGACGTAATTATATGATATATTGGAATGGCTTGTTTCCAGATATATCTGTTATAAAATCCCATATAGATTTAAACTAATTCGCTAAAAATTATCTATGTATAATTGTAGTTCTCTATCTGTGATCCAAGTTAATTCCTAACCATCTATCATCCCATGGAGTACAAGATACATGTCAGATTATTACTAGTCATGTAGAATTACTGTTATACCATATCCTCTAAGCCAGTGCTGAGGCTGATAAGTATGATGCTAAAAGTAAGATACCTCAATAGGTTCCCCATTCGCTGAAACATTAATAGGGACCGACATTAGAAGGCTGTTTTGAAGACTCATAAGTAGAGGACACAAGATGGTTGCTTAAAGGGTGGCTTCTTTGATCAACACATCCAGGGATTAAGCAACCTCGTTAATGAACATTTCTTGTAATTTTTATCATTGTCTAACCATCTACTGACATGCAACAAAGAGAGAGCAAGTAAACATTAAATTCATGTGTACACTTTACTCTTTGGTAAACTTGCAGACTCCTATTTTGGGTTATAAGTTCTTAGTTCATTGGGTACTTACGCAGTTTTTGGCATTGGAATATTAGTTAGATCTGCAGTAGTAGCGAGTCTACAAGTCAGTGAATGACACTTCATATGATGTGCCCAATAGGACTTAAATTTAAAGATAAGCTAGTATTAAATGAACACACACTAGTAAAGAGAATAGATGGATAGGATTAAACCTGTCAGTCATGATTCAATCTAAACAGTATCAAATCTAGCGGTGAGGATTCCACCCAGACAGGATTAAACCGAACGGATCAAGTTTGTCTTAATCTAGCCATTGGAACTAATGTATGGCCAGATGAACGGCTAGGAGTAAGCCATACATAACAGTCTATTATACTATAATATAGATACTAATCCACTTGTAACAAGTTCTTTTATGGAATATAATACAACGATCCTAATTGTCTCTATCTTTCGCTTTCTTCTCTCCCTTGTTCATACAACTTCTTGTTCATCTTGATCTTTGCGTGAAACAATTCAGATTCGGCATATCCATCACGCTCAAGTTCTTACAGCCATTGCGTCCCTGGCCTCCAATTATTCCTCTAAAGTGGATGCGCTCTCTTGCCATGGAAATAGTACTCTATGCTACTTGGAAAAGTCCTATGGTCAAAACTCGAGAAAGGCCATTTTAAAGAAGATTCAAGCCATGTCAGCATCTTCAATGACCAATAAGGATTTAAATAACTTTAGAATAGTAAGAATTGGACACGTATCTATACTCATTATGAAAAATAGACAGTCAGGATTTAATATAAGACCAGATAGATGGCTATGACTAAATATAGATAGGATTAAATTTAGTGAATAAGATTAAATCTAGATAGGAAATTTAACCATTAAATAATCAAAAGTTAAGATTTAAAGCTAGATAGGAAGTTACAAGTCCCGATCTGTAACATTCAAATGCTAGCCATTAATATGATTATTCAATGTATAAATATTAACTAACCAGTGGATAAGGAGAGTAAGGTGGATATCAAGGATCTTTACTTCTGAGTTTGGTTCTTGGTGCCTTTCCTTCTTATATATCTCCTTTATCATTCTTCTTCTACTCCTACTTATAATTCTACTAAGAGATCTTTACATGGTATCAGAGCCTTCAACCTGAAGACATGTAGAGATATCTCAAGAGTCAGTTTCAAAAATCTATCACGAACACTCTGAGTCTTGGAGCTTAAACAACCGCAATACAAGTCCTGGCATTTTTTCCCATTGGGACAACGATGTCTATGAAACTTACAAATGACAACTATCAACCATTGAATTGTTCAATATTGCCGATTCTCAATGTGTATGGATTAGTTAAATACATTGAAGGTTCATCTGCACGCATTTATGCTACAGATTCTGAAGGAAACGGTGTAAAAAATCCAATATTCAAGGCCTGGTGGAAATTGGAAGAACAAAAGATTGGCTTTATGCATTCAATATTATCAGAATCCATCATACCCTGCATCAGCAAAGCACAATCTTCCAAAGAAGCATGAGAGAAACTTGAAAATACATTTTCCAACAGAAGTTAATAAAAAATCATGGAACTTCATCATGAATTCCACACCATGAAGAAATGTATTATGACCTAGGATGAGTATTTTGTGTATTTCAGGTCCATCATTGAATCTCTTGAAATTTCAAATCAGATGATTAGTGAACCTACTATGATCTTACCTTTCTTGAGGGGATTAGAAACTGAATATTCACAGTTTGTCATTAGCATTAATGCTAATATCAACAGTATAAACTAGATGGTATTATCATGAATTTGAAAGCGCATGATGCATTTTTGGTTTATCAACAATAAAGCAATGGAGATTTCTTTTTTCCCTGTGCAAACAATAACCAAGTTTGCAACATACACCTCTATATTTAACAATGAAGGGATGTATACTATATTAGAAACTACTATAGAAATCATGGAAAAGGAAGCAGAAAGAATAAAATATTCCAACCACAATATGAGATCTGTTTTCAGTTTGGTCATTGAGCACGTGAATGCAGTGAATTTATAATAGAAATGAAATGCCATTGAAAATTACAGATCATCAGAGAATTGTAGGATTAAAGCCAGCTTCAAGTCAACCTTGAGCCTATCTACCAAATACTTCTGACATATAAACAAATGAAGAATAGTATCCTGATATTGGTGTCACTCATCACATTACATCAGATAAAAATATGATTCATTCTGCCTTCAGTCCCCATGAAAATGATCAACTTCACTTAGGTAATGGCTTAGGTTTGCAAATACTTTCTATTGGATTTTTCAAAATCGTTACAAATGATAAGAAGTTTTATTTCAAATACGTACTTCATGTTCTATATATAACTAAAACTATTATCAATTCAGAAATTAAATTTGGATAATGATGTCTATGTTAAGTTTCACCCTTCATATTGTCTTGTGAATGACAAAAAAACAAACCAGATCCTTTATTGAGGGTCAATTAAAGATGGACTTTACTGTCGTGATTTTACGAGTTCAACCACTCATATAGTTTACTTTGGTGAGAAAGCTCCATCAGACACTTGGCAGGCTCGACTTGGACATCCACATTTTCATAGTTTACAGTTTGTAACAAACAAAGTCAGTTTGCCAGTTTCTCAAATTTGAAAACATTATATGTGTGAATCTTGTTGCCTTAGCAAATCTCATACAGTTCAGTTTACTCTTACAAAACATATGTCATGTAAGCCTCTGTACGTAATTCATTCAGACTTGTGAGGGCCATCACCTTTTCAGTCCCACTCTGGGTTTCTTTATTATGTTGTTTTATTGATGACTTTAGTAAATTTATATAGAGATATCCACTTCAAAAATCATATGGCTTAATTAAATTTGAGGAATTTCAGAAACGAGTAGAGAATTGTTCATATTCTCTACTCTGTGTTCCCTACTAAAATTAAAAAATTTTGATCTTATTGTGGTGGAGAGTTTCAAGCTCTTCATTCATATTTCAAACAAAATGGCATTGTTCATAGAGTTCTTGCCCGCATACTCCAGAACGAAATGGCACTGCTGAAAGGAAACACAGACACCGGGTTGAACATGTTTAACTTTACTTTGTCAAGCTCAGACGTCCAAAAACTTATGGGATGAAACTGTATCTACCGCTGGAGTTCTTATAAATAGAATGGTAACCCAGTTTTTAAAAATAAGTATTGTTTTGAGACTCTCATGAATACTCCTTCAAATTATTCCTGGTCATGAACTTTTGGCTGTTTGTGTTTTCTTTATTTCAACCATATTCAAAACGTAAGTTAGATGACAGATTAGAGAAATGTGTTTTCATTGGCTATAGCATCTATCATGTCGCGTATAGAGGTTTATCTCTACATAAAGGTAAGTTCTCTATATCTCAACATATTATAATGCCTAGTAATAGCCATTTTAAAATTACAATGCC
Source organism: Wolffia australiana (assembly GCF_029677425.1). Classification (NCBI taxonomy): domain Eukaryota; kingdom Viridiplantae; phylum Streptophyta; class Magnoliopsida; order Alismatales; family Araceae; genus Wolffia; species Wolffia australiana. The sequence continues at coordinate 2,287,816 of NC_135838.1, forward strand.
TGGTCTTCTTGGAGCTTGTCAGCATGATAACTCTTATTGTATTCCTCATTAATATTCACCTCCATCTCAGTCATTTAACTCCATAGATCAATATTCTTCTCATACATTGTTTTCAAACTCAATTTCTGGTCTATCAACTCCTGCTGGTCTTCACTTGCATAATTCACCAACTTCATCAACTCCTGCCAATCTTCGCTTGCACAATTCACCAGCTTTGGTTTCTGGTTTGTCTTCTTCACAAAGAATATATTTAGATGAAGCTCTGCTTCATACTCTAGATAGAACATCTGAACCAGGTATTAATTGTAAAGTAAAATTCTTGTGAGACATATATCTTCATGATGATAAATCTTCTTCTCATACAATGGTTCACTCTCCATCATATCAAAAAAACATTTATTAAACATCCACCTCCTCATTGTTTTAATACTTCTGTAAACTCATCATTTGAACTGACTTCTTTTTCAATAGCATCCAAAAACAAGAACCGGGTGCTAGCAATGAAATCTGTATCCAATGCTCTTTTGGAAAATAATACTTAGATTTTACTTCCTCTCAATCCCAATTTACATATCATAGGAGGTAAATGGGTCTACAAACGCAAGTATAAATCCTCTATAGAAGTTGATAGATATAAAGCTCAATTAGTAGCAAACGATATAGTCAACAAGAAGGTTTAGATTATTTAGATACATATAGTCATGTTATCAAACATACAACTGTCAGATAAATTTTGTTTTTAAGTTTTAGTTCCAATGCTTTCTTGCATGGTGATCTCTCTGAAGTTATTTATATGGAATAACCTACAGGTTTTAAGGATCCTGAGTTTCTATATCACATTTGTCATCTTAAAAAATATATTTATGGACTGAAACAAGCACCAAGAGCTTTGTTTCATAAATTAACTTATTTTGCCATTACACTTGGTTTTCTTTGATAAAAAACTGGCACCTCTTTATTTTACAAACCTGATTCCATTACACCTATTTTATTCTGATTTGTGTTGATGATATTCTAGTTATACGTCCAGATACTTCAAAAAATCGTACACTGCTTACAAATATTCAAACACAGTTGGCCATTAAAAATTTTTGTTCCATCCCATTTTTTCTGGGGATTAAACTGATTAAAGTTACAAATTGTTTTTTATTATCTCAGCCAAAGTACAATCATTATCTATTACAACGTGCTAATCTGGAACATAGCAAACCACTACCCAAACCATGTGCTTAAGTCAATTATCCATAACCTCTTATTCATCAACCGAATTCAATGATACTACATAGAGAAGTTTAGTTGATGGATTGCAATATCTTACTTCGACAAATCCTGATATAGCTTGTGCTTTTAACAAAGCATGGCAGAAAATGCATAATTCATTTGTTTATGACTTGCAAGCTCTCAAACATCTGCTTCATTATCTTCAGGGCTTTATTACACACAAGCTTACTTTTATTTGGACTCAAATGATATTTAAATGCATTTAATGATGCAGATTGGGCAGGTAATAATACTTATAGAATATCTACTAGTGCTAATTTAGTTTTTCTTGGCAAGAATATAATCTCCTGGAGTATGATAAAAGAACCACCTGTGACCAGATTTGGCACTGAAGCAGAATATAAGCCTTTAGCAAATGTGGCATCCGAAGTTATTTGGATCAATTCTCTTCTCAACAAACTCCACATATTACCCTTTTCTGCACCAACATTATGGTATGAAAACATCGGTGCAACTTATTTGGCTAACAATCCAGCTTTTTTACACACTTCGTACGAGAGCAAGTTGTTGCCAAGTCACTTGGAATCAAGTTTGTCGCAAGTGATGGAACGATAAGTGATGTTTTCACCAAGGCCCTATCAAAGCAAAGGTTTTGGGAGATTCAATCCAAGGTCAACATTGTCTCCGCCACTATCAGCTTGCGAGGGGGTGAGGGGTAAGGACGATTCAAGCAGCGTCAGCATCATCAACGACCAATAGGGATTTAAATAACTTTACATTAGTAAGAATTGGATGATGAATAACATTATAGAGAGAATGAAATAGGGAGAGGTAGTTTAAATCATTGAATCCGCAGTTCTATTGATGAAACGCTGGTTCTTATTTATATTACTTGATAATAGTTATTATCTAGCATTTTAATCCTAGCCATTATCATTGTTATAACGGCTAGAACTAAACTCATCCTACCCGTTAGTTTGTTACCTATTTAGATCTAATCCTTACCATCTACATTTGGTCCTATCAATGTTTAAACTTATACTTAATCCTGACCGTCTAATCGTGATAATGAGTATACGGTATGTGTCTTCTTTTTAATTGCTAATCTCTATTAAAATCCCTATTGGCTGACTGTATTGCTGACGTGACTGCCGAGTTGTTCACTCTGTTCTTCATCTTCATCTTCTTCTTGCTTACCACCCCCCCTCAAGGGAAACGACAGAGTAGCAACATTGAGCTTATCCCTAAGAAGAGAAAAACATGCTTGAGGAAGAAGCTTTGTGGGTGCATCAGCTATCTACCCGTTGCTTGGAAGAAATCTAATTTGTATTTTCTTTGTGCGAACATAGTGGAAGTCAATTCCCACGTGCTTCATCCTAATATAAAAAACTGGGTTAGCTTCTAGATAAGTGGCTCCCATATTATCACACCAAAGTACTGGTACTGTGTTTGTGTTGATGTGAAGCTCTTTTAGAAGGGATTGAATCCATAGAACTACTGCTGCCGCATTTGCCAATGCTTTATACTCGACTTCAATACTAGATCTTGCTACTGTTGGCTGACTTTTAGAACTCCACAAGACTAAGTTTTTCCTGATGTAAACCAAGAAGGCACGAGTGAACCGTTTGTCAATTTGATCTCCAGCCCAATCTGCATCACTAAAAGTGTTAATAGATATATCCGAATTCTTATGAAATAATAAACCATGTAAAATTGTTCCTTTTAAATATCTTAATAAATTTTTTAAGAATTTCCAATCTTCATTCGTGGGTTTATACATTTTCTGACTAGCTTTACTCACAACATAGGTCTAGCAAGTGTCAGGTATTGTAAAGAGCCTAATACTTCTCTGTATAAAGTATGTTCTATAGTACTTTATGTAGTAAGTAATGTTTTTTATACACTACAGGGAGTTTCAGATGGTTTAGAGTTTTCCATATTATATTGATGTGTAATTTGAGAGATGTACTAGATCCTTTACATAAAAATAAGGGTAAGAAGCTATTTTATCCATCTCTGAATGTACACCCAATGGATTATTTGATCCATATTGATGCAATGCGGCCAGATGAAGAAGACTGGCGCCTACTAAAATAAAGGGGAGTAAATAATGGAGACTAAAAAAATGATTTAAGGTGGCATTGTCCATGGAAAAACCACCCCAAAGCCAAGTCACTATGGTATCTCTTACTAAAGGTATGGCGCTAGCTAAGCTTGTAATTACTGTTGCTCCCCAAAAGCTCATCTGACCCCAAGGTGGTACGTATCCTATAAAAGCTGTCACAATCATTAATAGGAATATGACAACTCCGAGACACCGAACAAATTCCCTAGGACTGCTATAACTCGCATAATATAGACCACGAAAAATATGAAGGTAAACCACAATCCTGAGAAAGTAATGTGCAGGTCCAAGATCCTTAATGGCAAATACAAAGTGTAATTGTGATATTCAGTGAATGACTTCAGACGAATGCGGTGAAATTATAGTAACATCATCAACATATATTAGAAAAAAAACATTCTAATCAGATTTAAAAAAAAAAAAAGAGATGTATCAGTTTGGATCCAATAAAGCCAATAGTGTTAAGAAATATAGCTAATTTTGTAAACAAAGCTCTCGGCGACTGTTTCGGTCCATATATATCTATTCATTAAATTTACAAACATGATTTGGAAAATTAGGATTTTTGAAACCTAGTGGTTGCCCCATGAATACTGTTTCTCTAATATCACCATGTAAGAATGCATTGGGTAAATCAAGCTGATGATTTTTCCAATCATGACTTACATCAATAGAAAGCAGTAATCAAATGGTTGTGTTTGACCACAGGACTCACAGTTTCATTGTAGTTGAAACCCCCTTGCTTGTTAACTCATTTGGCAACCAATCTAGCTTTATATTTTTCAGTACTACCATTAGATTTATTATTAATCCTACAAACCCATTACAACCAATAACATAAAATTTTCAATTTCTAGGTACTAAATACCATGTGTTATTTTGAATTAAATCATGTATGTCAGCAGTCATAGTGATAAGCCAAAAATAGGGGTAAAAACTATGCAATTTTTAGCCCTTGTCGTTGTGGATTTTGGCTTATGCAATAAAATTTATAAGAACTCCACTTAAGACGTATAGTGATAAGTACGAGTGTCGTCCAAGGGAAGCTAGTAAGGAATTCAATTTGGTGATTGTATTGGTCGTTTCACTCTGATTAAACTGATTTTGATCTTCAATGAGGATCAACTCACCCTAATTAGATGAGAATTTAGAAAGGGGGGTAGAAGAGTTGAGATGAATAGAAGAAATATGGAGCTCTAAAATGGCTTCTTTGATCCTAATAAAAGGATCCAAGAGGTCAATTAGGGAGGTTAAAAGGGAATTTTTAATTTGAGTTTGGTTTGTTTTTGTAACTTTGATAATTCAGAACTGAAATGGGGGTAATTTAATCTCCTATGAATTAAAACTAATTTTTTAGAGTTTTTCTTTGGAATGCAGTTGAATGCTTAGTTGAATCCCTCAAATTCTCCTCTGAATCCTAATCAGGGCTTGTACATGCCGCTCAAGCCAAGCGATTTAGAATTTCAGATCAAAACCAAGAAGAAGAAACAAGAAATTGAACTAATCTCATTCAAAATGCACAAATCCAAATACAATCAAGGAAAAAGTACCATATAACTTGATCCAGGGTGGGACTCCTCTCTGTCTTGCAGCTGTGATAGAGAACCATCAAGAATGAGCTCCCCCTCTCGAAATTTAGCTTTTATACTTAGGTTATATGGTAAAAATCACCATTTTACCCCCGTTTAGTACTTAATATTTATCTATCAATGTAGGGTAGATCTGAATGATCCAACCATACAGATATAAAGAGGGGATCAAGACGAACAAATCCATAAAAAAATCATCTCTATCGAACTTCAGGATCAAAAGTTATTAATAAATCAATTTTAAACTAATTTAATCCATTGGATTTAAAATTGATTTATTTATTAGTTTCGTTTTTAAACACACAATGACGTGTCGCTCTCTCATTGGCTGGCGCATTTTGAATCCTCCTTTTTGCAGAAAAGTCCTTAAAGAGCCTGGAATTGCTTTTGGACGCCGCCCAAAAGTAATTGCGTATATGCACCTGGCGCACTCTCTCTCCTCCGATTTCTCCTAAAACATTAAAAATATATATTAAAAATTGCAATAAAACCCTGTAAAATTTTAAATTGGATCTTTACGCCTGCAGTGGCGACTGAGAGCTGTTTTCAGGGTCTTTTGCAATGAAAGTTTGCAAATGAGGCCCTTGAAAGTTCGAAAATAATAAAAATAGTTCTTTTTCTATTATAAGTATACTTTTTTTCCTTGAAATAAATACATTTCCTCTTTAAATAAATCTCAGAAAAATCCTAAAAATTCGTAAAAAATTCTAGAAAATTCACTGATTCATTCCCATGATGATAAATGTCGAAATAAAATATTAAATATGCCATTTTCTTTCAAAAATAATTATTTCAAGCTTCAATAAATCCTTTAAAATTCATAGAATTAACAGAAAATTAGGAAAAAATCAGAAATCACTAGAAAACACTATTTTCATGTAAATATATGATAACAACCCCATTTTTAGCTCTTTAAATGCATAAAGACAGAAATTAGGGTGTTATCACATAGCATTCGTCCATTCACTAATTTTTGATGCTATATTAAAATTATTTGGTCATTTGTATTAACAAAAAAAGTTAAACGCTAGGCAAGTGAATGTTTTATTGCATAAAATATTAAACGTTACTTTTGATATTGGGTTTTTATTGATTTAGGAGTGAATATACCAACTCCCTCCTGTAGATAGATATATGAAATATTTCTACTCTTTAAGATGTTTTATTGTTCACGACTGTAATCCAATGTGCTTCGAATTTATTTTTCTAAGTTTAAAGGATTCTTTGGATCACAAGTCAACATCTTAACAGGGTCATTGAGACATTGTTCTTTCGCCGAATTCTAAATATTTTCTGATGATTGATTCAATTGATTGTTTGAATCATAGGACAATATGTCTCTGCTATAAGAACGATCAATCGAATCAATATCTGAACTATATGAAATATCATTAGTTTCGGAAATGGTATTTAAAATATCATCATCTATAGTATATATTTTTGGGTCATAGAGTGATCCAAGCATTTCGTTCTTACTAAATGGATCTGAACAAGTATCAAAAGGAAAACTTTCTTCAAAGAATACAACATGTCTGATGATAAAGAATTCACCTCTAAGGAGTGACAGACATCTGTATCCTGGATGTAGAGAACTATATCCCAAGAAGACACACATTCTTAACCTAAGATCTAGTTTACTCTTTCCATATATCCTTAAAAACGGATAACAAAGACACCCAAAAGTTTTAAGCACAGAATAATCTGGTTTAGTGTTAAAAACATTTTCATATGAAGATTTATGATTCAGTAATGATGTAATTCATCTATTAGTAAGAAATACTGCAGTTATACTGTTTCATTCCAAAGTTGTTTTGGCATTTTGACATGATGAAGAAGTGTAAGTGCTGTTTCGACTATATGTCGATGTTTCCTCTTAGCTGTGCCATTTTATTCTGAGGTATGATGACACGATAACCTGTGAACAATACCAGCTGTTTTTAGATATAGGTTAAGAGCTTGATATTCTTCACCAGTCAGATTGTAACTATTTTATTTTAAATAAAAACTATTTTTCAACGTGTTTATGAAACCGTATAAATGTGTCAAGAATATATATTTTTCATTAAGTTGAAAAAGCCATAATATTTACTAAACCATCTACAAATATAACATATTATGAATAAACTAAATGGGATGTGATCTGTGCTGGTCCCCAAAGATCTGAATGAATAATTTCCAGCAAGTGGTTAAAAAAATAGTTTGTAGAAGAAAAAGGCAATCTTTGAGATATTGAAATATTACAGGAATCACCCCTTAGTTGTTGTTTGCATTAAAAGAAGGTAACTCCAAATTTATAGACAATAGCTTTCAACGCTTTTAAGTAGGGAGGTCCCAATCTTGAGTGCTAAATTTTAAACTAGGTTTTTTTCTCCCATGTTGAAACATTTTGATGATGGACTATCCAGATAGTAGAGCCCATCCCTATTTGTTCCTCAAAGGCTAATTTGATTGGTTGTTTTGTCCTTCACAATACAGTAGGAAGAGTGAAATTCAACAAAAACGTCATTGTCAGTGGTTAAATTATGTACTGATAAAAGATTTTTAGTAATTTCTGGAGCATGCAGAATAGTAAGAAAAATAGTTTTATGACAAGTAGTAATTTTAGATGAATCAATGCCTAAAATATTAAAACCTTCTCCATTACCTATTTGAAGACGATAATTTCCTTGATATGTTTGCAGGTGTATTAGGACATTCTGATCAGCTGTGACGTGCTGGGTGGCTCCACTGTCCGGATACCAACAACTATTTTCTGCAGAGTAGGCTTGTGGTCCATTACTTTGACTGTCACTTTGAGAGCTGTTTGAGAATTTTACTAGATCTTGAAATTCTTTAGCTCGATGCTCAAATTGTGAATAGATTTGGCATCGAGGTTGAAACCTTTGATTTCTTCCTCTGCCTCGATATTGACCACATTTTTTAGAGTAGTTGTCTCTTTGTAGACTATGATTTGATGAAAATGATGACTTGAAAAGCTGGTTTTCAGTCGCATTAGCCATCAAAGGAGATCCATTTGAATTTTCCTTCTGATGACGCATATGATATGCACCATAAGCTATTAAATTTTCAACAATTTGCTCCAACCCATGCGATCCAGACTAGCATTTATACTTACCACAAAGTGGGCATATTCTGGTGGTAATCTTCTTAAATAGGTATAAATCTTGGTTGGTTCACTTATAGGCTGTCCAACAATCTCGAGAGATTCTGCAATGAATCTAAAATGTCAAATGTATTCGTCTGTAGTCATTCTAACCTTCCTGATGTTGTGTAATTAAAAATTCAGTTCCACAATTCTTTACTGATCCCTTTCGGCAAAGGCACTTTCTAAACACTCCCATGCCTCTTTTGCAGATTTACCTTTGATGGCATATGGTATAATTGATCAGGAGATGGTTGCTTGCAAGAATCCCAGAACTTGTTGATCAATTCTCTACCAGCTTCCATATTGATCTGGAATAGAAATAGATGGTGGTAATCCATCGATAAAGCTATTTAAACCATACCCATTGAGCAGCAGTAGAATGATGTTTCTCCACATTTGGTATTGTGTGCTTTAAGCTTGATAGACATAGCATTGCCTGCCCAGAAAACAATCTGTACTTCTCGAAGGAAGTTTGGACGGGAAGGAATTGGTGGCGAGGCTAGCTGCAGCAAGCTTCTTTTTGGCTTTGGAACATCAGATTTTACAATGTGCGACAATCCATGAGTCCCTAGTTATATATGGCGTCATGTTTCAAGTGGTACTCTGTTCTTTCCTATTTAAAGAGTCAGGTGGTCCGTATGATATCATCTCTTTCTCTGTTTCTTTCTTGAGCAAAGTGCCAACACCTACAAATAGGGATTGGGCATTTCATCTGATCCATCAAGCATTCTATCGATCAAGTTTAAACCTGGATTCCGACTCAGTTTAGCCAATTTTTTTTGGATCATATTAAATGGTTCTACACAATCTATGGATCAGCTTACTCAAACAAAGTTTTTCTGACCCCCCCCAGTTTGGATCCAATGGATTGATTTGATCTGAATAATTAAAAAAATATATTTATTATAAATGAAAGAGAGACAAGAAGAGAAAAAGACAAAGAGATAGCAACAGAAAATGAGAACTAGAGAGAGAGAGAGAGCAAGAGAAATAAATGAAAAGAGATCGAGCAAAAGAGAGAACTTGATATAGAACAAGAGAGAGCGTGAAAGAGACAGTGAACTAGATAGAGAATGAAAGTGAGAGAGAGAGATAGAGAGAGAGAGAGATGGAAAGAGAACGAGCGAGATAGAGAGATAGAGAGGGAGAGAGAATAAGCGTGATAAAGATAGAGAATGAGCAAGTAAAAAAAAAAGAGAACAAGCCATAGATAGAAACAGAGAGGAAATTATAGAGAAAATGATGGAGAAATAAAAAGAGGAGAGAACGAGAGTGAAAGAGAGAAACAAAGCCAAAACAATAGAGAGAAATAGAGGAGTGGGTATAGGGAAAGTAGGAGCAAAAGAGAACAATAATATAGTGCACTATCCAATGTGTCTGGACTAAGGTTATCCATCCCATGTCCAAACTTTTAGAGGCTTGTCCGTAGTTCATCAAGTACTGAATAGTTCATTCTATGTCACGTCCCATCAGGGAACCATCCCATCCAAGTTCTAGTTGTCTGCTCTGATGTTTGTGATACAAAAATACGTCATCCTTGTTAATGCTCAGCTCCAAGTCTGATTTTATTTTCAGTTTCCTGATAGGTTTTGCATCTTAGGCTCTCAAATCCTGCTTGGGTTTGCATCTTGGGCTCTTGGTTCTATAGTGCACGGACAGTAATTTTGCTCGTGGACAATAAAACTTTCCTGTTCCGGAGTTTGGCTGATTGACAGGATGAAGGATCATCCACCCATCTAATTATACAGCACAATTGTTTCATAAATGGACAAAATTGCCGTCCAATCTGGGACCTTGGATAGCAGACATGAGTGTTTCTACATCACGCAGAAGTCATATATCCGCTTGAGAGTTCCAGCTGGAATTTGACACGTGTTGTGCAACGTATCAAATTATGAGTGGCCTAAATCACTTCCTTGTCATGGACATGAGATGAGATGTGAATGTCTTGGACGGGATAGTTTTTGCATGGGATGGGATGTAGACAAAATGAACTATGGGCAGCACAATCTTGACAACCTTTTAAATATTGGAACATATGACGGAATGATCTTTCTCCTGTACCATCATTCGTCCATGCCTTGGATGATCATGCACTACACTTGGTTCTCAGGGCACACTATCCAAGGCCCCTGACAGGATTTTTTTTGGTTCCATGGCAAAAAACCATCCCATTCGGGTTTGGAGACCGGTTCCATCTTTCACCCAAATCACAGGGACGTGATGATTTTTTAGTCCATGCACTGAAATAGAGAGAGAGATAGAGGCCAACAAAGATAGATAGAGAGAGGGAGCGAGAGAGAAGTGAGAGAGAAAGAGTGAGGGAGACAGTGAAACAGTGAGCTGAATTGACAAAGAAAGAGAGAGAGCAAGAGATGGCCTGAGGGGTATTGAGGAAGATGAATCAGTAAAACAGATTCAGCAACTCACGAAATGCATTAACAACAATGACCACCAATATGAACTTAAACAAAATATTAGCTAGTAAAAATTGAACACATACCATATACACATTCAGAGAAAGGCCAATATTCAATCTTGGTCTAAACATAGATAGGCATAAAGATAGAAGGTCAAGAATAAACCCAATATAGGAATTACCGGTTGAAATTTAATCTAATACAGCTGTTATAATCTGTTATACAGCTAGGATTTAAAGTCCTATAACTTCCCTTATAAATATACAAGAATATAAATATAAACAATTTTATATAACTTGGTGTGCGTGTGTGTCCCTCTCTCCTCTACTCTCTTTCTCTTTAATCCTCTTTCTTCTCCTTACTGACGCTTCTCACATGAAGTTATTTCAAAGGACAGAGAAAACAAGAGAGAGAGTTGAATGGAGGGAGAGAGATCATCATAGAATGACAAAGATTGAGTGTGCCAGAGAGAATGAGAGAGGGAGAATATTCAAGAGAGAGAAAGAACAAGAGATAACCAGAGAGGAAAAGAGAGAATGCGAGAGGAGAGCACATAAGAGTATATGAAAGGGGTCGTCATGACGTCATCCGCGGGGCCTGCAACCGTCGGTGAGGGAATACATCTGCTTCGTCGCAACCGAAGGCCCATGCCGGCGGGTTGAGCCCACCCAAGATCGCTAATGGCCAAGTCCCTCATCGACCCCCTACCCTAGCACCCGTAGAAGGTCCTCTTTTTGCATTCGCCCAACATGTTTTGTAGTTGCATCATCATCGTCATATTACATCTTCATATAGACATGCAAAGTACAAGCAGGCTGCCGACTCGCAGAGCTGACTCCGAGTGTCTGATGTGGGAAACCGAGTGTTAGTGAGAATTTGGTCGGAGAGCTATTCTACATGTTTGTAGCGCCGGCCCGTTCTGGACCCTCCGACGACTGGGCGGATACGCCTACGTCGCAAAAGTCCCTCCTTCGTGGGGGACCAGCTCCACGTCTAACGGGGCGGCCCCGATCCCGTACCAAGCCTCATCTCCCCCTTCCACCCTGGCCTTTCTAAGCCCCATCAATGTGAGTGAGTTTGCCGTGACCAATTTCTTGGTGTTCTCGCCCAATTGGCACAAGTCAGTCGATCGTATACTACTTGGGGTGATTAACAATGCAAGGGACAGGGTACCGCAAAGGCTCTTATGTTTAGGGGCAAAGGCCCAGATCACCGTGAAGCGCGACCTATGCCAGCGACGACCAGGCCATCGCTAGACACCGCTGCCAACTACCCCAACTCGACGGAGCCGAGTTCTCCCGACCCCGGGAGGATTGATGGTGCACGCCATCAAGGATCATCGACAACATCATCCGCATCGCCCACAACTGTCATCGAAGATTAGGTGACAAAACCTCGACTATCATGTTTTCATTTTCGTTCTTATTCCTCGTGTTTTTGTGTTTTTTCCCATCTCGTCATTGTGTTTTCGTCTCGTTGGCGACATTTCCCATATATCCGTCGTCGTCGTCACGGGCCTTCGCCTCCCCCTTGTTTCTCTTATGTTTTCCCTTTTTGTTTAACTTTGTAATGGGGGGGCCCATTTGTATAAGGGTCCCCCCTAATGGACCTATTTTTCCCCTTGTTGACCCATGTAGAGGGCCTATTTGACCTCTCCCCTTTATAAAGGAAGGGAGGGCACCCTAAACAGGCAGACCAGAAAAGAAAGAAGAATTGTTGTTCGATTGATCTCTGGTCTCCCACTTCTTTGGAGAAGAAATTTCAGAAAGGGAGGGGAGAAGAGGAAAAGTGAAGAGGATAGAGAGAAGGAATGCTTACCTGCTCGCACGTGTTTTTCGATTCCTAATCGAAGGGGTACAGTGTGTGAAGATCCTGTTGGTTGAGCGCAAGCTCCCAGCCATTGTTGGATGACCACGAGTGCAAAGGTTTGTCACCGATCATGCGCTCGAGGGCGGCCGTTGACAAGGGGAAAGCGGGCGACGGAGAAATCCTCGGCGAAGAAGGGTGTGCAGATCCTCCCCCTCTCAAAGTCTACCTCCACCCCTTCTTCGCCGCCCCGATGGCCGCCTCCCAATTCCCAGTTTAGTGCGGAGGAAATTGATGGCAACGAAGATTCAGCGTTGACTCTGCCTATCTGCTCCGCCGAGTCCACGCCAGAATTCGGTGATTGCCGCTTGCGTGGCCTATTTAACTTGCTTGTAATCGATCAAGAACTCCCTACGGCGACCTGGTTCCACCCTGCTCGAGGATCCCTCGGCCGTTCTGGATGGGTGTTCTTCTTGGTCGGGAACTCAACTAGGGTGGGATCCCAGCAGATTGAGAACTCGTTCTAGTCAAGTTCCTCATCGATCAGGGATTCAACCTGACTGAGGGTTCGTCTGATTTGGGAGAGTACTTGGTCATGACTCAAAGTGCCAAGAATCCCCTCGGATCGAGAGTTTGCTTGGATTGGGGAATTTGCCTGATTGTGGTTTACTGAGCAGGAATCCCAACTGAACGAGAGCACGCTCGCTTGGGGCTTGCTTGGTCATGATCCAAAGTTGATCCGCGATTGGCAACAATCCTTATCTCTCGTGCCTGGTGCTTCAGCGACGATGGCTAATCCCTTGATTTGTTGATCCGCGCCACCAAGCGAGTCTGAGTGAACACCCATACCACCTCCTACAGTCATTGTGCACTGGTTGGGTATTCTGCTATTAAAGGGAATCAACCCGTCGCTGCCCGCTCGCCGTAGCTGCCCATCGCGTCGGTGTTGTGAGTCCACTACACAAGCGCCGACTACGACTAGTTGCTGGCTAGAGCCGCGACTGCTGTCGCTTTCGTCTTCCTCTCTCCTCCGACCTTTACATACAGCTCAAGCACTAATGCTCGTCAAGTCGCCGTCTGCTCTCTGGCATCTCTCCACTCCACCCGCTCCAAATTGCCGTCGACGTCGACAAAGTTCTGCACCACGCGCCTGCCTACAAGGTACACCGTCCTCTCCAGACACTCGCTTACTTACCTTTTGCAGTATATTTTTCGGCTTGACTCCACCACGCTTGGGCGAGGTAGGTGAGAGAGGTTTTGAGAGAAAACTACGATATTTGAGTGTCTTATCAGTACGAATGAGTACGTCCGTTACGTGCAAGCCCTATGGATAGATTCCGTTCTGCCGTTGACGCCTTAGTTGCTCCGACGAGGTTCGAGAGACCACCGTTGTTGTCACCCGGCGACCCCGTCCAAGCTTGGAGCTCGGTGCCTCCCTCGAGTCGGAGCCTGCATGTACGACACGTAGGACATTCATATTTGCATCATAGTTACATCGACCCGTTAGGGTTAGCCGTCGGACGACGACACCGTCGACATTGAATACCATCATCATTTATCGGCACTGAACCATCATATTCGATGTCGACTGAATGACGTCCCCGACGACGTCCGACATCAGAGACAGAGCACAGAGAAAACAGACAGAGACAAAAAAAAGGCAAAGATAGAGAACAAGAGAGGACAATAAAGGAGTGAGATAGAGAGATAGATAGAGCGCATGACAGAAAGAGAGCAAGCAAGAGAGTGAGGGTACAAGAGAGAAAGAGAGAGATATAGATATATATATAGAGAGAGAGTGAGTGAGTACAAGAGAGAAAGAGAAAAAGCAAGACAAAGAGAGAAATAAATAAAGAGAGACCGCAAGAGAGAGAGAGAGAGCAAAAGAGAGTACAAGAGAAAAGGATAGGTCAAGGGAGAGTAATAAAGAGAGAGAAAAAGAGAGAGAGAAAGACAAGAATAGAGAAATAAAGAAAGAGTAATAGAGAGAGAGAGAGTAACAAAGAGAAAGAAATAGAAAGAGGACAACAAGAGAGGGAGAAAGAGAGACAACGAGAGAAAGAGCAAAAGTGATGGGAAATGTTTAACATTTCCCTGTCTCGTTCTTTCTTTCTCTTTTCCTTGAATTCTATTTTCTCCTCTTGTTCTCTCAATTTTTTTTTCTTTCCTCACTTTTCCCTTTCTTTGACTTTTCTCTTCCCTCTTCGCCCACCATTATTAATTATTCTACCAATCTCTTCCCTTAGTAATTTTCTTTCTTTCTCTCTACTCTATAACTTCAGATTTTGATTTTTCTAACAACCTCTCTCCCTTGCCTTTCTTCTACAGTTTTCTTCCACCAATCCCACCTCTTATTTTTACCACTTTCTGTTACACCGCCCACAGTTTATTTGTTTTGTAACTCGATGTTTTATTTTCCTTTAAACAGGCTATGAGCTTATCTGTTTGGACACTTTTGCTTGAGAATTATTCTGAAGTTGGTTTACTACATAAGAGTGTTTGTCTAGTGATAACTGCAATGGAAATGGTTGTTATGGCAATGAGCTTCGGGCAAGTTCTATTCGTTATCCCTCCAGGAATGACTGTGTCAGCAAAGCTACAAGCAGACAACTATCAATCCTGGAAAGGCATCATTCTACCACTTCTGAACGGGTACGATTTACATAAATTTATAGATGATCCATCTCCTCCCATCGAAATTACAGATCGACAAAGAAACTTAGTTGACAGCCCCAAGTTTAAGCCACGATGAAGGACTAACCAACAAGTGATCGGATTTCTGCAATCTACAATACCTAAAGCCATTCTTCCATGTGTAACCAAAGCCAGGTTTTCAAGAAAAGCTTGGGAAATGCTGGAAGCTACATTTGCCAGCAGACTCCACTCCGAGTCATGGAGTTACATCAACAATTTCACGTGGGCCAAGGGTCAATGACATTGGATGAATACATGAAGCACTTACAATCACTTGTTGAAGCTCTAGAAGCCGTTGGACAACAAGTGAGCAAAATAGCGGCTATATTCACTTTCTTACGAGATCTAAACACAGAATATTCTTCGTTCATCATTAGCATAAATGCCAATCTTGATCATATCACTTTCGAACAAATTGTGGCCAATCAGAAAATGCATGATGCATATCTAATGCATAATCACAAATTTAATGTTACACGCCACAATTGCCGTCCGCACTAGTCAAAGACGATACTACAACAGAAACTACTATACCACTTCGAGCCATGGCAGAGGTAGAGGGAGAGGTCAACATTTCCAACCTCCCTGCCAAGTCTGCTCCCAATTCGGTCATCGTGCCCCAGAGTGTCAAGAGTTTATCAAGCTCCTTCAACGGGCAACAAATACACGACATAGTCCCATGGCACAGGCCTACTCAGCAAAGCACCAAGGCTGGTTTCCGGACAGTGGTGCCATGCATCACGTTATTGTCGACACCAACATCCTTCACCAAACTCAAAGTTATCAAGGAAACGACCATCTCCAGATAGGCAATGGCAAGGTTTGCATATTCTTGCTGTTGGCTCCTCCAAAATCACAACCAGTGATAGAGTTTAATCTCTTCGAAATATTTTGCAAGTTCCACAAATCTCAAAAAATCTCCTATCCATACAAAAGTTAACTTATGATAACGATGTCTATGTTAAATTTCATGCGTCATACTGTCTTGTGAAGGACAATGCAACTCAGCAAGTATGACTGGGAGGAATGGCTAAAGGAGGCCTATTGTCCTTAAGCCCACCGTCGCCCAAATCGCCCATCATAAGCAAAAAAGCTAGTCCAGCAGTCTTGCACTCTCGTCTCGCCCATCCCCAACTAATGACTTTGAACAATATTATCTCTAAATTTGGCCTTTTATTTTCTCATCGCCAAAAAATTTTTTGTGTGACACTGGCAATATTTCTAAGTCCCACAAGTTAACTTTCTTGCTAACTCTAAATTCTGCTAAAACCTGTCTTGAAGTTATCCACTCTGACTTCTGGGGACCTACTCCTGTCCTATCTCTCTCTGGTTATTCTTACTATGCTATATTTGTGGATGACTTCAGCAGTTATACTTGGCTCTATCAGCTTAAAAAGAAAAATGATCTCCTTTATGTTTTCCAAGTTTTTTAAAAACAAGCTGAAAATAAAATCTCCCCAAAAATCAAATATCTGCAATCTGATTGGGGTGGAGAATATCAATCTCTTTACCATTATCTTCTGCCACAGGGAATAGTTCATCCTGTGTCCTGTCACCACACACCAGAGCAAAACAGCACAGCTGAGAGAAAGCACCACCATCTCGTTGAAACCGCTATTGCGCTGCTTCATCATGCTTCTATGCATAAGTCTTTTTGGGATGAAGCCGATGTTACTTCAATGCTCTCCTGATTATGGCTTCCTCGTCAATTGACTCCCCACCCATGTGGTGAATCAGCAGTCACCCTATGAACTTTTATTTCAATGCTCTGCTGAATATACATTTCTAAAACTTTTTGCTGTCTTTGTTATCCTTTTCTCAGACCATACGCCAAGTATAAACTTGATATTCGGTCAGAGAAGAGTGTCTTTCTTGAATACAGTCCTTTTCATACAGGGTATCGCTGCCTCTCTCTCCACACATGTAATTTGTTTATCTCTCGACATGTCATTTTATTTGAAGATCATTTTCCCTTTTCCTCTCTCTCTCTCCATTTTGGCTCCTGGTATACTTGGCTCGGTTCCTCTGTACGTTGAGCCATCAACTCGCACACCACTGCCTTTTGGTTCCCTCGGCCCAGTACCTTCATCTGCTCAGTCCTCAACTCCTTCTGTCTCAGATTCTACAGTACCACATGCTAATTCTCGCAGTTCCTCATCCATCTCCACTTGCATCACGCCCAATCCCAGTCCCCATTCCTCCCCGATTCCATCATCACCTCTCAATCAATGCTCAAAATTTTATCCTAATCATCTGTCACCCTTTGGTCTCCCTCTTCTCTCCACCCTTGATCACTCGCCTACATCAGGAAACATCTTCAAAGTTCGTAACCTTAATGACATCTATCTTCATACCACATGTGAGTCGTGCTCTCCATCCCCTACTGGCCAATCATCGATCAAACATCCCCTGCCTCAATGCTTGCTCTGCCACGTGAGTCCAACCAAAGAATCAAATTCCTACACTATTGCCTTAAAGAGCTCAATTTGGATGCACGCCATGCAAGCCAAATCCAATGCCCTTCAGCATAATCACACTTGGGATCTTGTTCCTGTTGGAATTCCACCATCAATGTGGGCTACAACCGTTACTTTTCTTAACGGTTGTAACCTTTGGTATTCGGCGGTTGCAAGCCCTTGATGGAGGGGTTTACAACTGCCACCCTTTGGAATCCCGTTGGGATCCTATTTAAGGGGTTTCGGGTCCCCTTGATCCACCATCAAGAGGAGTCCCCTAGGTGCCATCGTCCTGGAGGAAGAAGCTCCTCATTGAAGGATCAAGAAGGACCCTCCACCCTCAAGAAGAAAGTAGAAAGAGATCATTGATGGAAGGTATGTTTTGTTTGTTTCTGATCTATCAAATGGTATCAGAGCATGATAGATTGACGGAAATCGATTACAAGAGTGATGATTTTTCGTCATTTGATCTCCAAACTCCGTTTCCGCATTCAGTTTTTGGAGTTTGTTTTTTTTTTTTTGGGAAGATGAAGGTTGTCATGAGTTATATTAATGTACTTGCATCCTTTTTCGCAAATGATGAGTGGCTGGGTTGGTCAAATTGCCGTTGGGGAGGGTGGGAGAGGGAGGTCGTGGGATTAAGCCCCACCTCCCCCCCTCACTCTAACTATTTTTTTTCATTTTAGAATTGGGCCGGAAATGACTCCCCAAGGTAGCCCATTAAGGTAGGCCCATTGAGTTAATCCACATTGGGCTTCATAAAAGGGCATAAGTTCATCTTCAAAAGCATCCCAAAATTTAATTTTTCTTTGGAAATATATAGGACATTTTTTTTTATGCTCATATGGGCCTTATAATAGTGGCCCACTAGAATTTACATGGGCATAGAAAAGGTTGAATGCAACATTTTATTTTATTTCATTACATTGAAATCTTTCCAAAATAACATTTTATTTCATTTAAATTCAGTTATGTTAAAATGAAATCCTTGTTATTTTTATTTATGAATGATTTAAAGTCATTTTTTTTAATTCATGCAAATATATCCTAACCCAAAGGAGAGGAAATATTTGGCAGAATGTATTGCACACTAGGTCACTAAAATTTGAAATGGATCTAGTATTTTCGTGTGCAATGTGATGGCTATATCGACCTTAGTTATTTCTTAAAATACTAAGATAAGGAAATGATAATGTTCATGCAAGCACTTATTGGCCCAAAGGAAAATGAGTGCTTGGCCGAATGTAAGCCATGTTCATGATAGAAAATTTAACAATCATTAGGTATAAATGATCAGGATAAGTCATCCCAAAGGAGGTCTTACCAATGATTATTTGTGATCGTCTAAATTTAACTATCTTATGAAGTGGATCGCTCGCAAGTTGATTATCATCCAAAGATGAAATTAATGTTGCATTTGATCGCTTGTGCCCAACTTCACTGTTTGGTGTCGACGTAAATTTCGATTACGTACTTATGTGAGTTATTTTCTTCTTTGTATTTAGGCTAAAAAACTTCTTATATTTGCACGAATTTGAATTCCATTCCTATGTTAAGTGGTGCAAACTTTAAGAAATGGAAGGAATTCTTATCATTGTACTTGGGTGCTTCGGATCTTGATTATGCCCTCCGGACCGCACAACCACCGGCCATAAAGGAATCTTCTTCTCCTGAAGAAAAGAAGGCCCATGAAACATGGGAAAGGTCCAATAGGATGTGCTTAATGGTAATCAAGTGCACCATTCCTGAATCCCTAAGGGACACCTTAGCGGAAGAGGCAACTGATGCCAAAATTCTCATTCGGGAAATTGAGAAACGGTATCATAAAGAAAATAGAGCTGAGATTAGTACTCTCATGAATCGCCTTACAAATATGAAGTATACAGGAAAAGGCAATATAAGAGAGTACATTATGGAAATGTCTCATATACGTTCCAAATTAAAGGGATTAAACTTGGAACTTCCGGAGGAATCCATTGTTTACATGGCTTTAAACTCTTCCCACCGCAATTCAGTCAATTCAAGGTGAGCTATAATTGTCAAAAGGATCCATGGTCCTTGAATGAGCTCATCTCGCATTGTGTGCAAGAGGAAGAGAGACTAAAGTCAGAACAATGCGAAAGTGCTCATCTTACCATTGCTTCTTGTGACAAGTCTAAGGATAAAGGAAAAAGGAAGGGCAAACAAATTGCTGGCGTTCCACCTAAAAAGAAGCTGCATAAGGAGGTGCGTTGCTTCTTTTGTAAGAAAGGTGGACACATGAAGAAAGGCTGTGCCAAACGCATTGAATGGTTCAAGAAGAAAGGTATTTTTCTTTCTTATGTTTGTTCGGAAGTTAACTTAGCTTCTGTACCAAGGTACACTTGGTGGGTAGATTCCGGAGCCACTACTCATGTGAGTGTATCCTTGCAGGGCTGCCTCAGCCATCACAAACCGAATGACGGTGAAAAGTTCATCTATCAAGGTGACGGGAAAGCGAAGGAGGTTGAAGCCGTTGGAGTCTTTAAAGTCATTTTTAAAACTGGTTATCATTTGATTTTAAATCAGACCTTTGTTGTGCCATCTTTTGGACGTAATTTAATATCCATTTCGGTATTGGATAAATCTGGTTACAATTGTTCATTTGGGGATGGAAAATTTGGTCTTTATAAGGATTCTGTACTTCTAGGTACAGGAATTTTAGGTGCTTATGATAACTTGTATATGGTTGACACTAAAGTCTCTTTGGAATATTCCTTCCAATTAAGTACGGTTGGTACAAAGCGAAAGATAGGTAATGAGATTTCATCATTCTTGTGGCACAAAAGGTTAGGCCACATTTCTCAAAAGAGAATTGAAAGGCTTATGTCAGATGGAATTCTTGATTACCTAGATTTTAAGGATTTTGACACCTGTGTCAAATGCATTAAAGGAAAACGGACAAATATTAGAAAATCTGGTTCATATCGAGCTTCAGACGTCTTGGAATTGATTCATACTGATATTTGTGGTCCATTTCCTATACCCTCTTGGAATGGCCAACAGTATTTTATCACTTTGATGGATGATTATTCTCGATATGGTTACTTGTATCTCATTCATGAGAAATCTCAAGCCATTGACGTGTTCAAAAACTTTAAGGTTGAAGTTGAAAATCAACTCAACAAAAGGATTAAGGTCATTAGATCTGACTGCGGTGGAGAATATTACGGCAGAAATGATGGATCAGGAGAACAACGTCTAGGACCTTTCGCTAAATATTTGGAGGAGTGTGGAATAGTCCCTCAATACACTATGCCAGGATCTCCTAGCATGAATGGTGTTGCCGAGAGACGAAATCGTACACTCAAGGATATGGTAAGAAGCATGATGAGTCAGACTTCTTTACCTGAACCATTATGGGGTGAAGCACTAAAGTCAGCAGTTTATTTGACTAATAGAGTACCAACAAAGGCAACAGAAAAAACCCCTTATGAGCTTTGGACGGGCAAAAGACCTAGTCTAAGGCATTTACGTGTCTGGGGTTGTCCTGTAGAGGCAAGACCTTATAAGCCTAATGAAAGTAAACTTGACTCTAGGACATTAAGCTGCCATTTCGTTGGATACTCTGAACGATCCAGGGGATACAAATTTTATGATCCTACAACTCGAACTATTTTTGAGACGGGTAATGCTATATTCTTTGAGGATGATGAGTTTGTGGGGGGAGATAAGGTTAGAACTATTGTCTTTGAAGAGGATTGTTTAAAAATGCCTCCTATAGTTCACAACAATGCTCAAGATAAAGAAAAACCACTTGACATTGGTGAAACAATAATTCAAGTACAAGATGATAATCAAGAATCCACCAACCCTGAAATTCAAACTCAACAACCTCAAGAATCAATACCACTAAGGAGATCTACCAGAGCGAAAAAGAGAGCTATTCCTGATGATTACTTTGTGTATCTTCAAGAGCATGAAGTAGACATGAGCATCGAGGAAGATGACCCAATCAACTTCCGTCAAGCCATGGAAAGCTCAAATTCTCAAAAGTGGATTGATGCCATGAAGGAAGAGATCAAATCCATGCATGATAATGGCGTTTGGGAACTTGTTCCATTACCTGAAGGTGCAAAATCCATAGATTGTAAATGGATATTCAAGACCAAAAGGGATTCAAGGGGTAACAAGGAGAGACATAAAGCACGTCTTGTAGCCAAAGGATTTACTCAAAGGGAAGGTATTGATTACAAAGAGACTTTTGCTCCAGTTTCTTCAAAAGAAACTTTTAGAATAATAATGGCACTGGTTGCACATTACAATCTTGAGCTTCATCAAATGGATGTAAAGACTGCCTTTCTCAATGGAGACATTGAGGAGACGATATACATGAAGCAACCAGAGTATTTTGAATCCAAAGATTCAAATAATTTGGTTTGCAAATTAAGGAAATCCATTTATGAACTCAAGCAAGCTTCTCGTCAATGGTATCACAAATTTCATAAGGTTATCATTTCGTATGGTTTTGAGATGAATAAAGTCGATAATTGTGTATATCATAAGTTCAGTGGGAGTAGGTACATATTTTTAGTTTTGTATGTGGATGATATTTTGCTTGCATGTAACGATATGGGATTATTGAGTGAAACCAAATCATTCCTGTCAAGGAATTTTGAGATGAAAGATCTCGATGAAGCCTCGTTTGTCTTAGGCATAGAGATATACCGAGATCGGACTCAAAATATTATGGGGTTACCACAAAAGGCCTATATTGATAAAATCCTTAAGAGGTTTAACATGCAAAATTGCAAACCAGGAAATACCCCTGTATCAAGAGGAGACAAATTTTGTCTTGGTCAATGCCCTAAAAATAATCAGGAGGCAAAAGCAATGCATACTATTCCTTATGCATCAGCTATTGGAAGTATGATGTATGCCCAAGTTTGTACGCGTCCGGATATTGCGTATATACTTGGAGTGCTTGGAAGATATTTGAGCAATCCAGGAATGGATCACTGGATAGCGGCCAAGAGAGTCATGCGCTATTTACAGAGAACTAAGGATTTCATGCTCACATATAAAAGGTCAGATCAATTGGAGATCATTGGATATTCTGATTCTGACTTTGCTGGATGCCAAGATTCAAGAAGATCCACGTCAGGTTATATATTTCTGTTGGCTGGAGGAGCCATTTCATGGAGGAGTGCAAAGTAACCACTTGTAACTTCATCCACTATGGCGTCAGAATATATTGCTATGTATGAGGCATCTAATCATGGAGTATGGTTGAAGAATTTTGTCACGGGGCTTCGAATTCTAGATCGTGTCGAAAGACCATTGAAGATATATTGTGACAATAAGTCAGCCGTTCTGTTCTCCAACAACAATAGGAGCTTGACAAAGTCTAAACATATAGACATCAAGTACTTAATTGTCAAGGAAAGGATACAAAATGGAGAATTGTCCACACAGCATATTGGAACAAACTCAATGATTGCGGATCCGCTTATGGAAGGTGTATTGCCTAAAGTATTTATGGAGCATACCACTCACATGGGCATTCTTCATTGGGAAGAATAGTGAATTTAAGTGGGAGTTTGTATGAAGTGTTCTTAATGTGGACATGTATACATTTTCTGCAGAACTAAAGTTTCTTTTATCCATTTTGTTTATAAGATCTCCATAAAGTGGGACTCGTATAAAATTTAATCTATGTCATTCTACATTATAGCATTAGTGATTGTGGTGGCTGAATTGCACAATAATGTGATGAAAGCTGTTCAGTCCTATGCTAAATATGTTGATGGACGAGATGAATATTTGTACTTTGATAAGTAGTAACCGTTTGAGCTCATTAAAGGTGGAAAGTCAAGGTGTGTAGCCCAAGTGGGAGATTGTTGGAATTCCACCATCAATGTGGTCTACAACCGTTACTTTTCTTAACGGTTGCAACCTTTGGTATTCGGCGGTTGCAAGCCCTTGATGGAGGGGCTTGCAACTGCCACCCTTTGGAATCCCGTTGGGATCCTATTTAAGGGGTTTCGGGTCCCCTTGATCCACCATCAAGAGGAGTCCCCTAGGTGCCATCGTCCTAGAGGAAGAAGCTCCTCGGTGAAGGATCAAGAAGGACCCTCCACCCTCAAGAAGAAAGTAGAAAGAGATCGTTGATGGAAGGCATGTTTTGTTTGTTTCTGATCTATCAGTTCTCCCCGCTCCCAATCTTCACAACATTGGATGTAAATGGGTGTATCATATCAGGTATAAACCATCCGGGAAATAAACAAGTATAAAGCTCACCTTGTAGCCAAAGAATTTCATCAGCAGGACGGATTTGATAACACCGAAATCTACAGCCCTGTCATCAAACATACCACCATAAGCCTTTTACTCTTCATTGCCATCACTCATCAACGGCATATTCATCCATTAGACGTTTTCTAATCCCTTCCTTCGTGGTGAGCTTACTGATATCATCTATATGGAGCAACCCGCTGGCTTCATCATCTCTCTCATTCTCCTCTATCTCTATTCTTCTTCTTTTCTTCTGCCACTTCCACTTCTCGTGAGAGAATCTTTCCAGAGAGCGGGAGGGTGAGAGACAGAGAGCGAGGGAGATAACGAGAGAGAGGCAGAGAGCGAGCGAGAGAGAGCGGGAGAGCGAGAGACAGCGAGCAAGATAACGTGAGAGAGACAGAGCAGGAGCGAGAGGGAACGACAGAAAGAGAAGAGAGAACGAGAGAGAGGGACCAAGCGAGCGATAGAGGAAGAGAGAGCGAAAAAGAGAGAGCAAGAGAGAGGAAATAATGAGAGAGAGACATGAAGCAACAATGAGCGAGGGAGAAAGCGAGAGAGCATGAGAGAGAAAGAGCTGATTTTCTGAGACTGTTTGATTTTGATCACACAAATCGAATAAATTTTCGGTCGTTTGCGCCCCAGATTCTTGTTCGATGGACACATTTGGTCAGTTCAAACAGGCTTTGCTTATGTTCATCAAATACTTTGATCGATTCGATTCGAACCTTAGTTACAACTGTAGTTTTTTGAGAACGAACGTAACAGAACTCAGAAACTCGCACTTGGGATGTCACTTTCAACAACATGCCACAATTAAGGCGTCCATAAAATTGTAAGTGGCCCCCTTTCAAATGAGAGCCCATTGTTTCCTTTTGGTAGGGCCAGATGCTCCGTATGCCCTGTTCTTTTCCTGTTGATATATATTTTATTTACCATCTCGTTTATCGCATGCGCATGGTAGATGAAGCGGAGCTCAAGCAAATCGCCAGTCGCGAACGCAATTCAAGTGTCTTTTGTTCAAGAACGAACATGCCAAAGTTCTGCAACATTAAATAGAGACCTCACTTTCAACGACGTAACACAATTCACGCGTCCATAGTAATTTAAGGAGTCCTCTTTAAACTGAATACTCCTTTCTTTTCTACGTTCTTCTCTTTTTCTCTCACAGGCCAAGTGCCAAGACGTTAGAAAGGTTTTTTTTAAGGCCGAACGTGCCAGAATTAAGCAACATACACCTTAGACGTCAGTTTCACTAGCGTGTCATAATTCATTTCTCCATAATTTTTTAAGGGGCTAACTTTCAAACGACAATCATTGTTGCCTATTTGTAGGGCCAGGAGTTCCATATGCTCTCCTCTCTTTCTCTCTTGAGATATATTTTATTCATCCATCCCTTTCTCCCTACCCACAATAAATATGTGGGTCGCTAAATAGAATCCAAATGACCACCCACTTGGCCAAATGATCACTCCAAAACGTCTGTGCAAACAGCAGATCAAACGGGAAATTGATATGGTGATGTGTCTTAAAGATGCTGTTTCTGCCAAACTTCCCAAGTTGATGTCTGTGGGTCCGATGTATAACGTTTTCATGGTTTGCTTATGGGGAAAGAATCTCATACAAACTCCTCCGGCCTCGAAATACTGATCCGATTAACAGCGAAGTATTCTCTTGACCTTCAACTTGGGAATTTTTTTCCTGATTTGGTAATCTTTTCTGGATCTAATCTCATACACCACAAATCACAGGCTAATGTAAACTTCCTCTTGGTTCTACTCGGCCAATAAATACAAGAGTAACGAGAAGAACACCCCAGGATCGGCGCTTCTCTGTTTAGCCCTTCAAGAATTAGAAACTGCTCTAAGGAAGAAGAAGAAGGGAGTGAGTAGAGTGCAGCCAAGAATGACTTGCCGGCGTCTGCCGCAGCACTCGATAGAACAGCCTATCCTGCGGCGAGTCGCTGGCAAGTTGTTCTTGGCTACACCCAACTTCACTCCCAAGTCGGGACGGCTAATAAAAGGTATTCCCGACGCCCCTCAAATGAAGAGTTACCTTTGTTCGAGTTATCTGACATGCTTGAAGTTCACGAAATGAATGGTAACAAGATAATATATGGTTTAGTATGTGCATCGTCAATTATCCTTTAATTGCATATTTTTACGCCTACGATGCAAACGCTCAGGATTGGGCTCGTCTGGGATGACAATCCACCAACTCTTCGCAAATAATTCTACAGCTAAATGCGTAGTGCATCTGTTGTCTGTCGCTCTCTCTCTGTCTCTGTCTCTGTCTCTCTCTCTGACTCTCTGTCTGTCTGTTTGTCTGTCTGTCTGTCTGTCTGTCTGTCTCTCTCTGTCTGTCTGTCTCTCTCTCTCTCTCTCTCTCTCTTCCTCTGTCTTTCTCTCTTTCTCTATCTTTCTATCTTTCTCTCTGCCTTTCTATCTTTCTCTCTTTCTTTCTTACTTTCTCACTGTTTTTCTCTCTTTCTCTATGTTTCTCTCTTTCTCTCTGTCTTTCTCTCTTTCTCTATCTTTCTCTCTGTCTTTCGCTCTTTTTCTCTCTCTTTCTTTCTCTATTCCTCTCTCTCTTTCTTTCTCTGATTCTCTCCTTCCTCTCTTCCTCTCTCTCTTCCTCTCTCTCTTTCTCCCTCTCTTTCTCTCTTCCTCTCTATCTTTCGCTCTTCCTCTCTCTTTCTCTCTTTGTCTTTCTTTCTATCTTTCTTTCTTTCTTTCTCCCTCTCTTTCTCTCTTCCTCTCTCTCTTTCTCTCTCTCTCTCTCTCTTTCTCAATTTCTTCCTCTATTCCTGTCATTCTTTATCTCTCTCGCTCACTTTCTCTGTTTCTTTCGGTCTATCTCTCTTGCTTTCTCTCTTTCTATCTCCCTCCCTTTCTCTCTTTCAGTCTCTCTCTCTTGCTCCCTTTCGTTCTCTCTTTCTTCCTCTCTGTCTCTCTCTTTCTCACGTTCTCTCTTTCTTTCTCTCATTCTCTCTCTTCACTCTTTCTTTCTCTATTTCTCTATCTCTATCTCTCTCTTTCCTTCTCTCCTCTCTCCTTCAATCTTTTGTTCTCTATTTATCTCTCTTTCTCTATCTCTTTCATTCTTCCTACCTTTCTCTCTATCTTTCTTTCTTTCTTTATTTCTCTGTCTCTCTCTCTTTCTTTCACTCTTTCTTCCTCTCTTTCTCGCTTCCTCCCTCTCTTTCTTTCTCTCTTCCTCTCTCTCTTTCTCTCTTTGTCACTCTTCTTATCTTTCTTTCTCCCTCTCTCTCTTTCTCTCTTTCTGTCTCTCTCTCGTTCTCCCTTTCTTTCTCTTTTTTTGTTTCTTTCTCTCTTCTATCTATTTCACTGTCTCTCGCTCGTTCTCCCTTTCATTCTCTCTTTTTCTGTTTCTTTATCTCTTCTATCTCTTTCACTCTTTCTCTCTTTCTTTTGCTCTTTCGCTCTTTCTTTTGCTCTTTCGCTCTTTCTCTCTTTCTCTCCCTTTCTTTCTCTCTTTCTCCTTCTCTTTTTCTCAACCTCACTCTCTTTCTCCGTCTCTTTCTCTCTTTCTTTCTGTCTTCCTCTCTCTCTTTCTTTGTTTTTCGCTCACTCTCTCTCTCTCTCTTTCTCTCTTTTTTCTCTCTTTCTCTCTCTCTCTCTCTTTCTCTCTTTTTTCTTTCTTTCTCTCTTTTTTCTTTCTTTCTCTCTCTCTCTCTCTCTTCTCTCTCTCTCTCTCTCTCTCTCTTTCTCTCTTTTCTCTCTCGTTCTTTCTCTCTTTTCACTCTTACTCTTTCTCTCTCTTTCTCTCTTACTCTTTCTCTCTCGTTGTTTCTCTCTTTTCTCTCTTACTCTTTCTCTCTCTTTCTCTCTTTTTTTTCTCTTACTCTCTCTCTTTTTCGTTCTCTCTTTTCTCTCTTACTCTTTCTCTCTCTTCCTCTCTATTTTCTCTCTTACTCTTTCTCTCTTTTGAAGATGAATAACAGGAGTGAGAACGGAAACTCGCTAGCAGCCCATAGGATCATTAATAAGAAGTAGCGAGTAATAATTAAACACGTACCCTATACTCGTTAGAGAATATAAATAGGAAAATATAAGTTTAAACGTAGATTAGGATTAAATATATATAGATCAAATATAGATAGGATCAAACGGTTACGATTAAATCCGGATATAGCCGTTATACTTGTTATGACTGCTATGACTAAAACGAGGATCAAACGACCAGAACCGTTCGATCCGTAGCCGTTATATTCATATAACGACTTGCAGTTTTAAACACTTACTATTTTAAGTAACATCGATCAGAATATAATAGGAACCAATGTAGTCTGTGTTGAGCATGGAGAATAAGAGATCTTAATTCCTAGGCTTAAGCCTGTGTCTTCTCTCCCTCACCTCACCCCCTTGTTCTTTTCTCCCTTTCTCTCGTTCCTCTCTTTTCTCTCAAGCAAAGTACGAGTTTTTACACCTATCTCTCTTTTTTTTCTCTTTTTTCTCTCCTCTCTTTTCTCTCTCTCTGTTTCTCCCTCTTTCTTTTTTTTCTCTCTCTCTCTTTTCCTTCTCTCTTTTTCTCCCTCTCTCTCAATTTTTTTCTCTCTCTCTCTCTCTTTTCCTCTCTTTTTTCTTTTCTTTTCTTTTCTCTCCTCTCTTTTGTTTCTTCTTTTTCTCTCTCGTTTTTTATTCTCTCCCTCTTCCTCTCTCTCTCCTTCTTCTCTTTTTGGCTCTCTTTCTTGCTTTCTCTCTTTCCTTGTCTTTTCGTCTCTTTCTCTCTCTTTTTTTTTACCTCTTTCTCTTTTTTTCTCTCTCTCTTTTTCTCTTTCTTTCTCTCTCTTTTTATCTCTCTATTTCTTTCTCGCTCTTCCTCTCTTGTTCTCTCTTTCTCTCTTTGTATCTCGCTCTTTTCCTCTCTTCTCTTCCTTTCTCTCTCCCTCCCTTTCTCTCTCTTTATCTTGCACTTTCTCTCTCTTTGTTTATTTGTCTCTCTCCCCCTTCTCTCGCTTTCTTTCTCGATCTCTTTCTATCTCTTTTTTCTCTTATTGTCTGTATTTCTCTCTACTTTTCTCGCTTTCTCTCTCCTTCTGTCTCTTTCGCTCTACTTGTCTCGCTTTCTCTCTCCTTCTGTCTCTTTCGCTCTACTTCTCTCGATTTTCTTCTTTTTCTCGCTCTTTCTCTCAATATTTTTCTCTTTTTCTCTCTGTCTTTCTATTTCTTTCTCTCTCGTATTTCTTTGACTATCTATCTCCATTTTTGTCTCTTTCTCTATTTCTCTCTCTTTTTGTATCTTTCTCTCTCTTTCTCTTTCTTTCCCTCTCTTTTTTCTCTCTCTTTCTTTTTCTTTTTCTCTCTCTGTCTCTCTTTTTCGTTTGTCTTTCTCTCTCTCCCTATGTTTATAGCTCTATCTTTTTTTTCTATCTCTTTGTTTTTAGTGCTCTCTCCTTTTCTGTATCTCTTTTCTCTCTCGCGCGCTCTTTCTTTCCCTCTTTCTATATCTCTTTTGCTCTCTCTTTTTATCTCCATTTTCTCTATTTGTTTCTCTCTTGGTATGTCTGTCTCCCTTTCTCTCGCTATCTAATACTTTTGAACGGAAACTAACATATTTTGGTAAATTTGGAGTTTTTTTCATGAATCATTGCAAAATATGGTCATACCCACTATGCAAAATAAACAACAAAATCGAGATACTCTGAAATTCAGAGTCTGAATGTGGTTAGACTGTCTTAACTGGTCACGTTATGGGGGATACTGGGGCCCCTATTCTGTGTCCCTAACTGGATAGACATGCTTTTCTTTTAGCTGTGAATTTTCACAGAGGGGCAAGGGAAAAACAATTAATTACTTTTGAAGCAACATGTCGCAACACTATTGATGTACTAGTTATGCCAGCCAAGGCATGTTTAACACTTGAACATCAGTTAGTTCTATAGGTATTTTCAGCATTTGTATTATCAATTTGTACTTAACTCTACACGAGGAAAGTTTTTTTGCATTGAGAAACACCTAGAAAAGTTCTTTTAATTGGACCAGTTTAGTTACTTTAATTAAAATTTTGAAAATGTTTAATTATTTCTTTTTAGGAGCAAGGTTAGTCAACGTTGTTGATGGATTTGATATGACATGTGAGTTTTTTTTACGCTTGGAACTCTTCATCATTCTGAATAATTTAGTCTTTATAACTTCAACGTATTTATATTTATATACGAAGCAATATTTACTGTTGTCCCTTGGCAAACAGCTAGCTAACTTCTACCGATAATTTACTTTTATGTATTTTTTATTACTACGTTGAATACGACGTCTGAATCTGATATACTTTAACATAATTATATATACAAGAAACATTTTCCCAATTTCACTAATGAACACCTAGATAATTTCTACTCTAGTTCTGTTTAATATCCTGGTTATTATCAAATAAGACACATCAACATTGCACTGTAGATATATCACTTTATGTATCATAGAAAGTATTTTATCTCATGAAACTTTAAGGGACTTTATGTGATGAAACTTTGAGATACCTGGTGGTAGAATAGGTTTCACAATAGATATTTTATTATAAGTAGTTGATTTCCCAGAACAAAAGTAATTGATCAATGACATATTCAATGAGTATAATTAATGGTGATTATAAGCTGACCAAAAATTATTTGTATTCTTTTTAAAAGGAGGTTCAATTACTGGGTGCCTAGCTCATAATATGTGATAATGTCTATTTAGAACCTAAATTCATGCATAATTCTGTATTTAATTACGTTAGTAGTTTATACCTTCATGTCCAGTACAATCTACAGCAAGAAGTTTTCGTTATTTATTGTGATTATGCAAATGATGTCAAACATGAAGTTAAAATTCTGTATTTATGTGGGGCTCTTATAAATTTTAATTTTCAAGTTCATTTTTATTTTCAAATAATCATAGAAAGTAGTTTTGAGTTCCATATGAAGCAATACTTGCTATCTGATAAGTCAATATAAAGGTATTAAATCAGAGTTCATTAAGGCGCATTTTATTCACATTTCATATTAAATCCTAACAGGGGGGCATGTGTATTTAGTGAAATATCATGTTAGAACTCTCGACATATATTCACCTGTTAAATAGTATAAAAGTATAGTTTTTTTGTGCTGAATGTGACCCACTTGGCCAATCAGCCAAGTAGGCCAAAACTAACCTCTTCTTTGGGAGGATTTGGGACCTTTTTCAGGACTAGTAAAATTGATCTTATGAAAGAACCAAGGGACTCTTCATAACGCCAAAGGAGAGCTCATTGGGATAATTGGCCTCCCTCTCGAGAGAAACTTCCAAGGAGCTGCAAGAGACCCTTTAAAAATGTGCAAATATTCTAGTATGGGCACTAATGGGCCTATGGGCTTGGCCCAAATTTATTGATTAATCAAGGGGAGTTAGACCCTCACTCCCCTATCAGTGAGGAATGTAAATTTATTGATTAATCAAGTGAAGTCCTCACTCGACCTAGTTCGTAATAGTTAGTATCAATAACCTAGATCCCCAGTTCCCAGGTTATCACTATCCATCAAATATTAAGGATCAAATGGGCCAATTAGGCGTCCTTTATTTAAGTTTATCCACCCTTATGTTGTATCCCTTTCTTCACATTTTTCCGCAGCTACTTTTATGAAAAAATTGATTCAGCTCTACAATATTTCATAGCCCATTATTGCATGACGAGAGTGGTTATCAGGTTTTCAAAGAGTCTGATAAACAAAAGAGAAGCAATGCTTTGAGTTCTCATTGGGCTAGTTGACCAAGAGGTTTGTACGATCTTTCATCTTTTAACCCTGATTTCATGACCTTTATTCCTAAGTCAGCATTCCAAAAGATAGCCTAGATATAATCTTTCCAACACCACAGAGTTGACACTGATTATATCCTTGTTACCATTGATTTTACATGTAGATATACAATTAAATGACCATGCACCTATCTATTAAAATTTCAATAGTTTCATAATTTTTTGAAATGATATTCTAATTTATCCATTTTTGGGTGTTTTACAAAACATTCTAACATTAAAATCATAGAGATATTAAGTGTTATGAAAAAATAAATTTTCTTATAGATACTCATATTAATATTTGGTATGAAATAGCTTTTTATTCTAAGAAATGTGCTTTGCCACGTGTTGTAATCTGAATTATTTTAATGTTAATCAATCATTGATATTTAACAATTTGAAAATGTCAAATTATTGTAGGAGTCATTATGACCTCAAGAATTGTGATGGCATTATCCAAAAACTACAAGTTAACTTTAATTTTTTATTTCAATATAAAATTAAGCTATTTCGATTGTAATAAATGCAATTTTAAAGTGAGAAGATGTGGAAGCCCTACAGAATTACGACATTAAAATTCCATAGATGTTAAGAAAATGCCTGAAACCTCATAGATCTATGGCCTTGCTTTATAACACAATACGACAAAACATGTAAATGTGGTACTAGCAGGATGTGTTTCCGAATCATGCATTTCATAGTATACAAATTACTTTTTTTTTTCTTTTCTTGTATTGCAACATCATATGTTCGGCCATAAAAAACGTATCAATGGCATCATAAAGAACTGATACCAACAGCGAGAGAAAAGTTTGTTGAATTGTATGTGTAAAACTATTGAATGATATGGTGGTAATGTGCTGAGAAATAGAGAAAATATCAATGGTACATACTGTGACAACTTCTAGCCTTGATATCTGACAATACACAAGGCAGGTAGAATTTGAAACTCAAGACCAGCTTTCTCTTTCTCCGGGCATAACTATTTGTGCTCAATGTTCTATTACTGGATATATCAAAACTGTAAAAACTATATTGGAAGTGCTCTTACATTGGTACGCCTAGTAAACGAGGTAATTTAATGTTCAATAAAAATCTCTTGATCTAGTTCATGGGTTCAAACTTCGAGACAACATAGAAAAGCATAATATCATCCTACGTCAGCAAATTGCTTAGATGTTGGCCAAATAACAGGATCTTATCTGAGTTTCTTGAAACTACATTCTATCATTATCACATCACCTGCATTCCAATCCACGTAATAAATTTCCATTCATTCCTCCTCCATTACATAATCAATAAATCCATTTTATCCAAATAATCAATACATTTATCGTTATTCACCTTCAACATCAGTCCTGCACTTTATCTGCCATTTCTCTCTCCTATTATATTTTACACTTCTGAGTCTTTATCTTCCTGCATTTCATCTAATTGCCTCTCTTCTATATATGAATATTTATTTCCACCTTATCCAACCATTTTTATGTATATCCATATCTCTATCTCTATTACATATTTCTTACCTTCCCCTAATCACCAATTAAGAGGCATACACATTCTAATCATTCTTCCCAGCAGAGACAACCATTTCTCATCACTATGTAGCTTTATTTTATAGAATCAATTTAACTATACATTTATTGTTCCATAAACTCAAATTTCAACAACTTATCACCATAAAATACATCCAAAATTTATATCTTACAAAACGTTATGTTTAAAATCTCCATCTCACACAACCTTGATAAGCTTAGGGCCATCAAAATATATTACCTGATCACCCAAACCCAACACCTCCAAGTCCAGTGAAATTCCTGCCCAGTAATGCCAAGAACAATGGCAGTTTCTCAATAAATTACTTTTAATCATTTTATGCTCTTAAAGCTACTAAGGTTTCCACGTATATCAATAAATTTGAGTCATTTTGATAAAAATATATATATGTATAAACAATTTTAGTTTCCGTTTGCTTTCTTGCATCTAATTAAAATTAAAAATATAACTTTTTTTTAATAATAGTATATATTTTAATTTTCACTTTTTTATTTTTTATTTCTATTGATACGGGCTTTACTCTCTCTATGCTTAGCAATAAACTTCTATAATTGTTTTTTCCAGAATGTTGAGCCTCCAATGATGGTTTCAATCTTAATTATGGTTATCAAAAGTGAAATATATTAAATTTGATATATTGGTACATAAAGAGGACTTAACCCTCCATTGTAGTCACAGGAACCCTAGGATATGAGTAATTCCATGGAAAAGTCATCCAATGAGGTCCCATGGAAGCCCCAAGGTTAAATCTAATCCATTACATGATAATACACTAATTAATAGATTAATATTCATATTTTATGGATATTTGTATTAATGGAATTTTTTAAATCTAGTGAATTTATATCAATTAACTTGTCCACAAAGGTTTTGGGAGGAAAACTAGTATATTTGGAATACAGATAAACAGAGACATGCCAAGCAGGTTATTAGGATTCCCCCAATCCATATACATACTGATCAATGAAAAATAATTTAGGATGATGGGCTAAAAGGTATGTCTCATACATATGTAGAAGGTATTCTCTTCACAATATGCCAAGTTCAAATCCCATATAAACATTCTGCATCCTAGTATGCTAGATACAAAGACATAATGAAGATAACACAGTATGCATCACTTATGCTATGTTGAAGACCTAAGGGGCCTGTGTACCAAAAGTTGTGAATGGTATCCTATGAAACATAGTTAGAGAACACTTGAATTATGTCAGCTGTATTGTTATGTACTTGAAAAGGAATATGAAATCATTCATATTTCACAAATAACAATACTTGAAACATAGGGGTGCACAAATTTGAGTTTTCAATTGGATCTAGATAATTTACAATAATTCACAATATGTTGACTCCTGTTTACAATAATTGGAAGTATATTCTATTGGAAAATATTATAATTTAACTAACCCAAACTTGATGGCAGAATCTATGTACATCACTACAGACACTAACATACACGAGCACATGTGTTTATAAAAATGAAAATCTCAAATATTGACACTACATACTTAATTTTAGACCCTATTCAATTATTTTCGGATACAATGATACCATTACCCTAGAAAAAAAAGGCATTGTCTCATCATAACTTGAAGAGTACTTTGAGGTGATGATAACATCAAGTTAGACCAATAAAACTATGCTTATGTATTTATTTTATACCATTTATTTTTTGATTTGCACTTCCATTAATCACCATTTAAGGGTAAAATGAGAAAAATAAGTTTTTTTTATATGTTTTATTGATTTTTTAGACCAATCCTACATGACTCCCTATACTCAAGTAGATTTCTCACATCTTATTGGAGTTTTATTTGAAAAACATGACTTAGGTAATTAAAATGGTGAAATTCAGACACAAATGGAAGAAAAGGAGAAACCAAAGCCATCTCCATGATAATAAGAAGAAATCCAAAACACAAGAAGCCCATCCAAAGCTTTTTCAAACCTTTAAAGGCAAGAATTATCGAACTAACAGATAATTTTAACTTGAAAGGCCTGTTTTCAAATCTTGTAAGGAGTGAACATGGATCCATGTAGGAAATCAACTAATCTGAGCCCTCCAAACTTTTAGAATTATCAGTGTCTGAGAGAGTTATGGCACTATTATTTGATCTCTTTGTATATCATCTTAGATTTCTACTCCCAACTTGATGTTGGACTCCTAGTGCATCAGATTTATTTGGTCCATGGTCCTTAGGGGAAGTGACAATAAGGTTTGTGTGAACCCCAGAATATTTTACTTGAACTTTGTCACATTTTCTCTAGATAAATATTCCATAAATGAGACCAGACTTCATGCTTTCCAAGGCATCAAATGGCACTAAAAAATCATCGTGTAGCAAAGGTTACAAAGTTTTTCGTCTACTACCCGTTTCTTGGACAGTCACCAAGTTTTTCATAATAGGAGATTGATAAAATTATATACGAGCTGAAAGCCAATCATACGTCCAATGTTTCATTCCATGTATATAATCACAAATCATTGTCTTTACTGTGCAAGGGTGAGCTCATGCTTAGTTCACATATTTATGTGAAATGAGAAGTGAATTATAACTAGCGCATACCATGGGGAGTCCTTATTTTGAAGCACATATTATGAATATTTTTATTCATATGATATCAGTGGAGGACATCTGAATATTAACATAGAAAAAAAATGTATATTCATGAAATATGATGAAGGTGGTTGGTGTCATAACCATTTTAGAGGCGACACTGAGGATAGTTAAAAAGATAGAGGGATTAAGAGATTGAACCATGTGATTCTGTGGATGGCTTTATAGTTAAAAATCAACTATATTGGTTTAACTTGCACACTTACAAGTGCTCCTCAGAACTGAGGCACCAAAGACATCTTTTGGATGGACCATTAATTTTTTGACTTGGGCCTAGAACTGCTAATGTTTCAGATTACAAAAAAAAAATAGTTGAAATGAAGCAACAACTACACAAATGTTTTTGTGTATTGAAGAGGGAATTTTATACTCTCTCTGTAAGGGGAGACTGATTTCTTGAAGCTGATGTGATAAATTCCTGGGCCAATAATGGAAACTCGAAAGAGTACTCCAATGATTTCTTAAATACAGTAGTACTTACAAGTTTCATGGATTAGGGTTTTCAAACTTACCATGACCCAAGTAAAATATAGAGAGTTCTGCCAATGAACTATTATGTGTAAAAGGCAACTTATGACACAAATATTTGATGAATTACTTTTTTTTCGTGGATATGTGGTGTACCTTGCAACCTCTCACGTTGCCAACTCATTGAATCGATTGGGATAAATGCATATAGATTAGTGAAAAAATATGTTGGATATAGAAAAATCTTTGGGTTACCCAATAAATAGTTATGTTTTCATTAACTCTTGACTGGTACAAAGACTAGAGGGTGAAACCAAATTCAACCGTACAAGAGTTTTTTTCATTACCTGCATTCTCTCTCTCCTGGGGTTCCCTCCAAACCAATGCAATGGTAATGATTAGAATATCACCCTAGTTTGTTTGGACAACATATCAGTTATACAACAAAGAGAGTTAATTTGTGTGGAATGTAAAAGCTCATTTCAAGAACCAAAATCATGGATGTTTGATTTCTCATAGGATGATTGATCATCAATATTATTGGGCTCTGTTTTGATTTATATTTATTTCACTCTGTGAATAAAATCTATATCATACATTATGCCATAAAACCCTTACTCCATCAATGTTTTATTCATTAAAATAAATCCATTAAAGACAAAAAGGGCACAATTGACCTCATGATAATTAAGTGGCTAACTTTCTTAATGGATATAAATCTTTAAAGTATTTCATTTTAGAAACTATATAGGGAAAATTGGTTAATCTGGTTATCATACTTTTATGAAATATAGAGTAAATGATTTTGATTTATTTAAATATTTTTTAACGATAAACATTTCACTGATAAACATTTCAAATGATCTATATCAGAATTTTTTGTTATTGTGAACTCTCATTTCAACTTATCCAATGATTGGCATGTAGGCATGCACTGACTTTGAGACAACTATTTTCATGCACCCATGGAAATGTCAATTGTTGTGCAATTAAAAATTAAGTTTTGGTTTATTTCATAAATTGTAACTAATGCCTGAATGTCAAACTTACTAATTTAACAATGTATATCAATGGACATCAACTTTATGCAAGTCATTTGATTTATAGGATAAGTGTTTTCTACTATAAAATTTAACAGAACTTAATATTCAAAAAAATTTTACTTAATTAGAATCCATAAATTACTGTATGGATGAAAATCCATGAAATTTTATGTTTTCCTTAGTTGTTAAATTTTATATTCAGTTGTTAACTGCAGTCTGACTTTGATCAAAACGTTCTAAAATATGGGAAAATGCCTAAACAATCTTTGAATTATGATATGCTTTGTCAAATCATTCCAAGTCATTTTTGAAATGCATAGAATTAGTAAGGGCTTTGTTCATTTTATGCATATAGTTGAAGTTTGACACCCCATTCAGCATGCTTTGCTTCCATTTTTTAATATTGTTTCTATCATGAATATTAGTAGGTTCTACGAAAGTTGCAATTTTGGAGGTTGTTTTTATGGCATAACACATGGGGTCACTTTCTCTCTCCTTCAAAAAGTTCAAAACATTAATTTATTTGTATCTTCTTTAATTCTCTAGCTATGCGTTCATCCTTTGGGATGTCACTGTGACTACCAACATCTTCAATAATAATGTGGAAAATAAGTGAAACTTTTACCATGAAAATTTATGAAACATAAAATGATAGAGTATTCAGGGTAGGAAAATCAATTATTTTCATCCATAAATACTTGCACATTTTTTTCATCGCATGTATTTTTGAAGAATTAAAGAAATTATTTTCTTTGAGCTAACACATTAAAAACAATTCACGAATTTGATGGGTTCCTAATATATAGTTAAAGCTTTCATAAATTATACTTTTTTTTGAATGTACAAATTGTGTGTAAAAAATAGAAAGGAAAAAACTACAAATATATTTGGATAATGCTGAATCCTGAGATGAATTTTTTGTTATTATTTCTTGGGATTTAGATATCCACTGTAATTTCATCAAAGCTGAAAGACTAGGGAAGTTAATTTTATTTAAATGAGTAAATGAAATAGAAAAAAATATATTTTATAAAGGCAAGCTAATATTTTATGTATGATGATTTAACTTATCATATACATAATAATACAACCTGAGATAGAGATCAAGCTATTTTCTAAGAGCCCATAGGATAAATGTTTCAGCAAAACTTTAAGAAATGTAAGCCTCTCAAGATGAGACAAAGGCACGGGGAGCCCATCCAAAATGGTTGGTTAAGATATGCCAACTTCCATTAAGTATACTAGTGAAACCTAACCATGCATGCCCACCAATTATATCTTCTAAATTGTCCACACTAAAAATTCAACCTTCTCCTCCAAAAGGATGGTATAGTAAATAACCAAATATACCACATGAGCTAATCATCAAGTTGGTAATTTTTCATACATCTCCTCCAGCTAGAGTCCTGATGTTATATACACTACCAAAATAGACAGCTTTGAGTACTAAAAAAATCACCTAGACCTAACAAAATAAAGTGAATACCTAAATTTGTGGTCATTTTATTTTTATCATTCCTTACATAACCAAAAATGGAAAATATTCTTTCAAGAGTTCAGGTCCCCAAAATGCATGATAAATACTGCCAAAACCTAAGACTGCAGATGAAGTTAAGAGAAGTACTCTAGACACAAAGTATAGAAAAGCATCTCTAACTTCTCCTCCTAGACCTACCCCAAACTTAAAGTAGCTAGATGGGAAACAAATTCAATCCCCAGGGAGCGGTTGGATCAAATCTGACCCCTTGGAGGACTGAGAGAACCCCTCTCGACCCCCTTAAAGCAAGATTCTGAAGGATGAAAACTTATCTTCTGATCCAGAAAAAGCAAAGGCAAAGAACCCTTCTAGCTGTGTAGCATGGAATAGGGGGAGAGTGACACTTCGCTGACAAATCCAATCACTCAGGACGGTGCCAGAAAGACTCTAGAGAAATGAGGAATTGTGCCACCAGGAAGGAGAAGAGCTAGGAAGACTGAAACCAAGGTTAGGCAGCGACGACCAGCACAACCACCCGTTTCTCTTCGAATCAGGGAGGATCTGGTAGGATCCCTACTTGATCTGGTAGAAAACTAGTTGATGAACACCATCCTAGTGATTAATTCTGATTTGAATAGAAGAGAAGTTTGATTTCATTTGATTTTCATGAATCAGTTTTGTTGTGGAATTTCATCAAACACCTGGTGTGTATTCAAGAATATTCATTGCTTATCTAAGTTCTTTCCCACTGTTTTCCTTATAAAATATATAGAGAGTGAATCCATTCCTGTCTTTTGGCCTCGTGCGGGTATTCTGTTGAACACCTTCATAATGAATTAGATTATAAACTAGATAATCCCGACTCTCTTAGCCAACTTCCTTAAAATTAAACTCATAGATAAATAATATTTTTTCTGCCAAAAAAAATACATAAAAATATATATAACTATTGAATAAATACTACACCTATATAAGTGATATTCTACTGTTATAATTGGTCTATGAATCATATATATTCATTCTTAATATTTTTAATCTCTCTCTATCTATATTATAAACTAGATAATCCCCACTCTCGTAGCCAACTTCCTTAAATTTAAACTCATAGGATAAATAATAATTTTTCTATCCCATTAATTTACACCTTAATAAATATATAATTTCTTACTTTCTTATCCCAAGTAACACTTCCTCCCTCCTTTAGTCATCTTCTTACCTCTGATTAAACCAAAGATTTCTATTAACTAACTTCTTACATCTTATTACCCTAAAACTCTTGTTCCCTATCTAACTAAAATCTTAATATCTTGTATCATAATCTCTATATCCTATTAATATTATTTAATTATTCTATCGGTCTTACTAGTGTTCTCTACTTCTTCTACTACATATACAAATATCATCCTTAAGTATAACATCCAATATCCTACTTCTTCGTCATCTCTAGTATCTATAAAATGATATCAGTGCTACATTATATTCTTTATTTATTATCAATTACTATTTACTATTATTGAATACTATCTTAAATCATTTAATCCATTAGATAATATCCTCTAACTAATAATTACTTATCTTTTACTATATTCACTATCTTTATTCCTATTGTAACTCCTCCTTGACTACAACTCGATTATTAAATTCACAGCTAAATGCCAGTCCATCTAGAGATGAGCTTACTCTTACTATACATCTGAGCAATTTTTGTATGTTTTATCAAATTTATTTGATTTAGGCAAATAAAATTACAACGACATTAAAATTAAATATGCAATCTGTCTTCATCAACTTGGCAATGTTGTCTGGGTTTCTTACTCACAACCAGCTAATGCTTAAGTTCCATTAAAGAGCATTTCCGCGTGGTAGAACCTCCTCAAGGAATATAAGATTTTCATAAGGCTGATTCTAAGATGCCATCAAAATATAAATATCTTCCTTTAATAGAATTTTTTTGTGTATAAAGTCTCAAATTCAGGATCTTCTGCGGCATGGATTTCTTGGGAAACAAAGTCATAGGCACATACGTTCAAAACCAAGAGGACTCATCCATAAACCAATTACCGTTATAAGTAACGTATAGAAATATCAATGTTTATTGGAAAAAACAACCCCAAAGATTTGGGCCGAGAAGCAGTTAGCAGTAATCTTTAAATCTCTTCAGCTTAAGTTAAAATCATGGAATGTATTTGCACCATCAGCATCCACAAATGAAGTATTTTGTACAATACCATGAATAGTGCACAGCAAAGCATCACGTAATACTCCAGCAACTCCCATGTTATTAAATTGATTCAACAACCTATTATCAAACATGATGAATCTAGATATAGCTGCTACACAAAAACAAGGTGCAAAGAACCAACCAGACTGGCTTAATTGATACATCAAGAATACACGAATGAAAACTGCAATTGGACGAAAAAAAAGGTAATTTTGTTAAAAGGTTACCGTTGAATAGATCCAGCAGGTTCAAATTGACGTAACACAAACAAAATTAACCCTAAAGCCCCATTGAGAGCATACAAAGTCCACAGACCCCCAAATTGACACCAATGAGTAAAATCTCAAAGAGCTCTTGGGCCCAAATATGGAGATGGAAACTAAGGTCACTGTTTCCATTACAAGATTTTGAAATAGCAAAGGTGCGTAGTGTTAATCCATTATTTCCAACTAAATGGTATATAAAGTCAACAGATATTAATAAATGATATAGTTTTCCATATAGCTACACCAGTTCAGGGTAGTTCTGTATCGGGACCAAGACAATATGTTGTAGGGGATTTATTGAAACCATTGAATTCAGAAGATGGTAAAGTAGCTCCAGGTTGTGCCAGAATATGGCAATTCTAGATATGAGACAAGACAAACTCTTATAGGGGATTCTTGAAACTATTGAATTCACAATATCATAAAGAAAACTTGCACCTTATCTTCAATATTAGTTTATTTCATTTATTTTATGCATAACTTTCTTCAAGAAATCCACTGGATAACGTAGCGACAGAACTTTTATATGTTACGTCTTCCCTCCTGCTCGTAAATACTCCAAAAGTGGCACCTTCAATTAAAGCACAATATTCACGTCCGTTTATGAGTATATAATATATCATAGCTAAACTCAAAAGTCAGGAGAGATAATGCTAAGTAGTAGACCAATCACTAAGTTCTACTTCAGCTGTACCCAAAAGACATCAAAATAAGCGACTGTTTCTGGCTTAGAAGGAATACTAGCTATATACTAAACACATGCAAGTTGAACATGGTATTCAGGGAGCTGGGAAAAAATGGAAAGGGAGCTCCGAGCTAACCCAGCTTAAAAAAAAAGAGATTTTCAAACTTGTGAGTAGTTAAAAACAAAGTCGCAAACGAGTGCATAACGCATAGGAATTTATCAAACAGTTCGGGCTGAATTCTGAGTAATGCAAAAAAGCAATGTTTAATGAACCTGCTTAGTATTGGGTAGTTGATTTTGTATAGAAATTGTGGCATCAAAACTTTGTTTGAGAAATAACTTGAAAATGACTTTTGAAATTAGAACTCAGTCGTCTATATTTTATAAAGTCCGAGAGTTCATTATTTATATTCACGAATGAAATTAATTAAATCTAAATTTGGATATATTTACAAGAAGTACTTTGGTACCTATAATTGTAGAGTATTTTATTACTAAATGTATTTGATATTGCGATATAACCTTAATATATAAACTTCATAAGTTAATATATCGCATAATATCTTAAAACATAACAAGAAAATATAGAGAGCTCCATTTTTTAATTATTGAATTTTTTATCAATAGCAATCAAGCTAAGATTTATCTGGATTGAATTTTTTTCAATGATCATTAATTTGCATAAACTTTGTTGATATATTACTTGATTGATTTGAAATGCATATAAATATTAATAAATTGACATGCACAGATTTCATATATTTCAGTTGCATTGAAGCTTTTTTCCCATACATGAGTCTATAGACAATAGTTTTTTTAAAATAAAGGACATTTAAATAGGAATAATGAATCAAAATCAGATTATCAAAACTTAACTCATAAAATGTAAGCTCAGCTAGAATCCGATGAAAATAGATTTTATCCAAAAAGTTCCAACTCCTAGAGAATGTCATAGGGCTAGTGAATGATACTTTGGGGAGGAAAATACCAGGCATAGGAGCATGTATTTTACACAATTATCAATGTTTTGGATATATTTTCTTAAGGATATTTATTTATATTTTTATTATAGATTTTACTAATCTAATCGTTAATTATGTGCAGTGCAATAACTATTGCTAAATCTTACCAAATTTCGCTTCTATATGAATATTTTCTATCCACCTAGTTGTTTTGATATAATAATAATATGGATACAAGTAAAAAATGATATGCACAATCCTCAAGTTACTCTTTAATTTACTTTAGATGTCTAATAGTTCATAGGACATAAAAATCTAAAATATGGTGTTGAGGCTATCTTCCTGTTTGAAAACTCACTGAAGATATAATTTTTTTAATAATAAATATTGAATATCTTATTTACAAGCAATGAAGGCAATATAGATACAGAAAATAGTTCATGATTTTTTGTGGTTATGAGAATACCGATGAGAGGGAGTAGTTCCATATTTTCTTTAAAAGAATAAATCACTGCAAAAGATTCATTTGGAATTTTCTTAACCATTAACATTATATTATGTCAGAGAAATAGTTTCTGAAGTCTAAGGATGTTTGCGATGATATTTGGCATTTTCAATCACTTCTTTTATACCTTCTTTAGTGGCCCCTATCCGCCTTAAACACTTAATGATTGAACCAGTTGTTGGGATGAATGGCCTAGTGCATATTGTAGATCTGGGCCAGCGCATTGGGATAGGTAAAA
This sequence comes from Wolffia australiana, assembly GCF_029677425.1. Lineage (NCBI taxonomy): Eukaryota > Viridiplantae > Streptophyta > Magnoliopsida > Alismatales > Araceae > Wolffia > Wolffia australiana. The sequence goes on from NC_135838.1 coordinate 2,331,340, forward strand.
AACAGCCCATTTGTGGTGATCACAGGCCTTGAGCTTTTTATTCCAGAGACACATGCCTGGACAGACCTATGTGGGTCACTCTTGATTACAAGGGGGATCAACAGGTATGTCAGCATTTAAAGTGCCTCATTTGGACAGCTCTCATCAGCAAGCTGACTTAGTGAAAGCCACAATCAGAAAATATCTGAAAATGGTTTCTCATCCATCATATGAATGTGAGCTATTCCACCTTTATAGTTTCCAAATGGCTATTAAGCCCATTAAAATATTTTTTGCATAAATAAAAAATATGTTATATTATATTTTGATCTCATATTTTTCATATAAAAAATATGACAAGCATTATAAACTATACTCACAAGGCATATGCATGAGAAAAAAATTCATCCAAATGATTTTTAATTTATTTTAGTGTCTTAGATTAAAACTATTGGATGAAACCAGCATACTGCCAAACTGGTGTCTCGAATGTAAATTTGTTTCTAGATGATGGATGTATAAGTTCCTAATGCGGGTACTATGTAACACATAAACGCACATATGCTGAAGGAGGTTGTGTGCACATGATACATATTCTGTATTTTCTTTTTATTAGCGAGTCACTTTAAGGGTAAAGTTGATAGTTGATGAGAACATATTGTGTATGTTAGTAATTGCAAGAAGAGTTCAATTACACTAAATGTTGCACTCAATGGATTCAAGTGCGTGTAAACTTTGCTCAAAATTTTGTTCATTATGAGTTAGTTTGTCTTAATATGTATCATCATGAAAGATTATATGTTATTCAGGGGAATAAGATTTTTATTTTCAATCTAATTAATTTAAATGCTTTAGAGAAATCTCTTGCTTATGTCATCAGACCTATAAAACCACTTAAATATGATGGAACCACTATGTAAGAATAAAAAATAACATTTTTTTTGTTTGATCACATGACAGGGTATTGTTCCAATATCATATCAATTTGACCTTCTGAGAAAATAGACTGCAACGAAGAAGTTAGACTACTCCTGGAAAATTTTATCAGGTTATGTTGGCATTTATGGTTGAATATAAATTGTTTATTTCATCTTATAATGTGCTCAATAATTATAAATATACAGTTTGAAAGAAGAGAAAGTGATAATTTGGTCATAAATTGATAATTTGGTGCAAGCTAATGTATGCTACTACTAGATCATAATCTTGGATGAACTTGAGGAAGCAAAAGAGTATCAATTCTTCCAACAGAGAAGAAGCGAACCCAATCCAAAGTATCCTGCTTGAAGAGAAAATAAAGGAAAGCTAATTTATGCACCTTTTTTTTATTTTATCCCTCATCTTTACCCTTGGATACATAGTGGGTAGATTTTACATCTACAATTCCTGTCCTTTACATATGTGGTTGCCTCCATTCTTAGAAGCCAAGTGATGATGAACATTTTATCTACACAATGAATAATGATTTAACTGAAAAGGAGCCAAGAGATACTTTTAGGTTGCAATTAAAGTAAGTGCAGCATCTAGACTGTATGGATACTTTTACTGTAACAGCCTTCAGATAAATTTGTGCTTCAATTTCTAGTTGGAAAATTTTGATTATATTTATCTACTTCAAAAAAATTAATTTTCTTCCTTTTCTGAATTATTTATAATGTTCACATGTTCTACATTAAATGATAGAAACCTCGATATAATATAATTGTCTCATGAACTAAATATTGTAAACGAATACATGATGTGCAAAGAGGAAGTTAAAAAATGTGAACTACATTTCATAGTGTCTCGTAAAATTTGAGATCCCTTTAATGAGAAATTAATTGACAACTGTGTGAAATGTATTAAGGGAATACAAAAACACAAAGGAAAAGAGGATCAAACTGAGCTTTATGTCTTATAATTTATTTGTAAAGATTTTGTAGATTATTTTGTATGCAAGACAAAATGCTCAAGGTACCTTAGTCAAATTCATTAGTGATTGTTTACCATACCACCAATATATTACTCACTAGAAATGAGAATCATTGGTCATGTTTTTGAAACATAAAGTCAAAATTTATAACCAGCCCAAAAAATTGATTAAAGCCAATCAAACCATGATGCAACAGATACTGTGGTTCAGGTGAAAATAGTCCGGGACTTTATGGTACGCCAGTACAGTAGTGTAGTATGGTAACTTGATAACATGCAAAACAACTTAGAAAACTCATGCATATTAAATAAATATTTTAGTCATATTTTCCATATTTGCATGTTATAATGAGGTCAATTATGATTTTCCAAAATTCGTTGGTATTTTTTTCCAATTTTTCTGACATTATAATGAAGCCAAAACAAATTCTAGGAACTACCGAATAGCTGTTTTTTATTTAATCAGACATCTAATACATTTTTTACTCGAGGTGTTCTCAATCGGCAAAGCCTCTCTAAGGGGTTCTCAATTGGCAAAGCCTCTAAAGACAAAGGTGTTCTCAATCGGCAAAGCCTCCTAGGTGTTCTCAATCGGTGAGGCCTCCAAGAGTAAAATGTGAGTCCACATGTCATGATCAAGTTTGTTTATAATCCTTGAATTTAGTTTGTTATTGCGCATCATGTCAGTTTTGATCTGCAATTTGAAAAGTTAAAATAACCAATTATGAGCTAATTAGTGGTTCTTTTCGGATTTGCAGGACACATGGCAGAGAGGGAGTGAGAGATTCTTTAATTGCATTTAAATAAAAAGGCAAAATAGCTTACATGGCCCAATGACAAAAAAGGACTCCCTTTTTTGCAATAAATGCATGCACTTTTAGAACACAGGAAATCATTAAACAAGTAACAAACTTGTCTTTTTATAATTTATGGCTTGACCAGTAACAAGAAAAAGAGGGCATGATGCAACTGCACCCATGGATCAAGTATATTCTCTATCTCTCCCTTGTTATTTGATAACCTTGATTTCAGCACAGGTAACATGTGGGCGCACAAATTTTAATTTATCCTCTTTTTGCCTTGTTACTCATGTATTTAAATCTATTTCATGTGATCTAAAGAGAGGGGAATGACCAATGGAGGAGATTATTTTTCGTGTATTTCTTGCTAATTTACGAAGTGGAAACCCAAAAAGCGCTAGAGGCAGATGGAGGAAAACGAAAATAAAGAAATCTGAGCAGTAGAAATCAACAATTTTCAAACTGTGATATCTGGACATCCAACCGTTAGATCAACCTGAAATTTGCAGGGTAGTTTTGTAATTTTTCCCTATTTTGATCCATATGTATTAGTATTTAAATGAACTGAGGAAACGGGCTAAACCACCTCAAGCATACCCCAACCATAGTTGGTCAGGAACGACACATCAAGCTTCTTGAGTCAAAATTTCTCTTTGTTGTTGGCCTGATTTTTTACGTTTCTTCTTCATATTTTGGTTCCTTCTTGAGTGTTTCCAAAATTCCAAGGCATGGGGAATATATTTATTCACTAGGATGATTTTGTTTGCAGGTTAAGATCACTTTATTTTTCAGTCAAGATCAATAGACTTATAGTAGGACAGCATTATGTTATGTTGTTTAACACATTTACCATGTTAGATTTGAAGATCAATTTAGAATCCAGTAAAAATATTCATTTCTTCTAATTTTACTACTTTCTCACTTATATCACTACCTCTACTCTCTGTCGCTAGAACAAATATTGGATTGTTTTAAAATTAAATACTCTATCTATAATATTTATTCTTAAAAATTCATAAAATGTTCACTGATTTTGACCTTGAATTTGATTTTATGAACGTTTCTTGAAGTTAAAAAAACATTTATCTATTTATATAATGTATATATGTAAGAACATTGAACATATATATTTGATTATTATATAGTTTTGGTTTGAAATTTGAGTTATGATCTCAAATATCATTGCTGAAATTCTATGACTTATCAATAGAAACCTATGAAATTCTCCTTGTATTCTGGAAATTATTAACGAGAAAGCATATGACAAACTTTGCATCTTTCTTTATATTCAAACCTTTTAATCAATAAAAAGAAAAAATATTTACAAGTTGATACTCAGTTGCCTCCTTGGAAATAGGCCCCTTCCTCAACCTATACTTGCTACATTTTTGTAAAGGAAATCACAAATTTTAAAGTATAAGCCTAAACACTAATGACAGGGTTAAATTTATGTTTAATTATACCATTTTTTGGCTTATCATTCCTCAATACAGCATTTTAGATTACCTAAACATGAATGATGCATCCGAACACAAACATGAACACTTTGCAAACTGAAAGAGATGATAATTCCATAATAATTTATAGAAAAAACCTTCAGGAAAATACTAAACATGACAGCATTCTCACTCATTGTTAACAAAGGGAACAATGGAGATACCTCATGAGCTCTTAACATATAGGAACCCTAAAAATTTTACATTTGGCTTTATCATGAAGAAATGGGACCTTACATCTCTGATGAAAACAATTGACCCCAGAATGACCATTTGGTGCTTTTTTTATAATGTAGAACATGTAGGGCGTTAAAAAAAAGATCCCACCACTAAAGTAATTTTTGGGACAGGAAATTTCCATTTTTTTTTATAACATAGAGTTTGCAAGAGGAGATGAGTGTCTAAATTTCCTTTCAGCAATAACGAGAAAGATACCCTTTCAGTCATTTGTGAAGACAATGATAATAATTTAGTCATCCATTATGTTCGGCCAAGTGTAACTTCAGTTCAAGAGTATGATCCTGAGCCCTCGATTTCAGCTGAACAAACTTAACGACCTTCAGTAGAAGGGCCTTGACAAGATACACTACACAAGAAAGTGTAGTTCATAATAATTCTATTGTATTTCTAAATAATGAGGGGATGGTTTTAAGAAAAATACATATGATATTTATTAATAAGAACACTCAAAGTAGATTTTAAATTCTTAAACTTGGATATATTTCATGAAAAAATATATTCAATCAATAATATACAATGACATCTAAACCTATGTACCATCACTCAAAGGGCCCCCCACCCCTTTCTTCTTTCTTCCATTCTGCACTTATTCTACTAGAACCCCTTGATGGTGTAAAGATCAACCAAATATCTTAGAAGAATTGGAAAAGGGAAGAGATCCTACCGCCCGGTGACCGTATGGATACATCTAGAGGTCAAGGATGTGAAGGGCTTAAAAGAACTCAACAAGGGAGAAAGTTAAGGTATGAAGAAATTCCCCTCAAGGTAGACTCACTTTACATTGTTTATTTCCCTCGGCCAGCAATTTCTCGGGAGCTTATGATACTTGTCCGTGAACATCTTGGCAGTCCAGATATGAAGTAAAGGAAGAAAAGTCTCTTTGGAATTTCAAAAATTGTCTCTACTGTAAGCAACATAAGTAGTTCAATGGAAATTTCAGAGTAAGCTGCATCACCATTAGGTAGGGCAAAAAATGGTCTCTGGAAGGGTCCTGGCTGCACATAGGCCATGGTTCATATTTTTCATGTATTGTGTGGTGCATCTACATATGAAATCATGAGGTGCTCCCAATATCTTACAAAAATATGAGTCAAATCCTCGGGATAAATAGTCTTGTACGCATGCGCGGGTAGATAAGGCTGAGAATACACTGACTACCGACGGAATTCAAATGCAGTTTGTTCAAGAAGGAATGTGCCACAATTCTGGAACGTGCACTTGGGACGTGTTGTAGAAACAAAAACTGGATGAAATAAATCCAAACCCCAAGATGCTACGGTCGAAATGCGGAATCAACTCAGACAATATAAATATGTGGCCGTATAGAAACAGATAAGAAGAACCTTGTCACGTCACTGGCATGATGTAAACGTCCAAGGCTCTTGGTGCAGGGCACTAGCTTCTCGTGTGGTGCAGTAGAACAGCTCCTTCTTCAAGTCCCAAGCCAAGGGAGTAATCACCAAGGAGTGATGAAGACAAACCAAGGGGGAGAGAGAGGAAAAGAGAGGAAGAGACAAGAAGAATAAACACAAAAACCACTTCACTACAAATTTGGATTAGGGTTAAAGAGGGATGAACACCCCTTTAAATAACAGGGAAATGGGCCCAAAATGGGCCATTTTCTCACATAGGGACAAGATAAGGAGGGTGCGCCTCGATTCCCATGCCCTCTGTTAGAGAATGGCTTTGTCTGGTCAAGCCCCCCCTCTCTCGCATTTCCGCGGTGGGGGGAAGCTGTCAAATCCCCAACAGGACATGACTTTCTACAATATAACACAATTCATGCGTGCATGATTATTTATGGCGCCCCGTTTCAAGTGATACTCCTTTTTCTCCTACTTTGATGGTCAAGTAGTCCGTTTATCGTTCTCCCTTTCTCTCTTTCATTATTTCGCGAAGTGCCAATGCCTTACAAATAGCGATTAGGTATTTGATCTGATGGATAGCGCGCTCAATCGATCGAATCCAAATCTTTATCTGGACTCAGTTTAACCCATTTAGTTCAGATCATATTTAATGATCTGCCCAACCTTCAAATCAAATTAGTGGAACCAAGTTTTTCCTAACTTCCCTGTTTGGATTCGATGATTGAATTGTTTGAATTTATAATAACATGATTATTTATTATAAATAAAAAGGCCCAAGGAGAGAGTGACGCAAAGAGAGAAAGACACAGAGAGCAATAGAGAACGTGAACTAGAGCGAGAGAGTATGACTGAGAGAGACAGAGCAGGAGAAAGAACTAGAAAGAGAACGAGCAATAGAGAAAAAAAGAGACAAAACTAGATAGAGAACCAGCAAACCATCCCTGAACCATCCCATTAAAGACCTTGTTGTCTCCTTTGACGTCTGAGACACAAAATAGGTCATCCTTATGAACGTTCGGCTCCCACTCAGCTTTTCTTCTCAGTTTCCTACTTGGCTTTTCATCACACGCTCTCTAATCCCGCTTGGTTTTTCAACTCAGGCTCGACCCCCCGGCCACACAATCCAAGGCCCAATAACAGGTAAATTTTTTGGACCCATGGAAAAAAACCATCCCGTCTAGAGACCAATGTCCCATTCTTCCCCTAATCCTCCAGGTGGAATGAAGAGATGTGATAGAGAACCCTTTCTTAATGCATGCACTACAAACAAGAATGAGAGAGAGATAGGCCAATGAAGATAGACAGAGAGAGGGGGCAAGAGAGAATCCAAAGTATAGTTTTGCATTGTCCGTGACGTCGACGGTGGATAGAGGGGACGAAGATCGTCCAGTCTGATGTCCCATATTTTTGAGCTTCACCCGGCTCATCTCGTTCAGGGGTTCGTCCAAGGTTAATACAGTTTATCTGCATCCCCACTCAACCCAATTCATCGCGTCCAAGTTATACTCATCTCGTCCCCTGTCCGGGATGAAAAAAGGAGGTCATGAGTCAAGAGTTTTTCATCTCCTTGTGAGGCTACGACTCCCTGCTCCTGCGTTAGGTCAATACTACTTCGCCTTCCTGCCCTTGCCCCTCCACCACACCCTCCACTGCACCGCCATCGGCCCTCTTCCTTGCATTCTCATTGTCGAAGTCCACTCCCCCGGCGACTGCTGTTGGAAGCTGGCCAAGTCTTGCTCCGCCTTGACTATAGGAAATGATCCATTTTTTTCTTAATGTAGAACATTATATCATTATAGATGAATGCAAAACCATTATATAGATACAGAAATAAGAGTATATAGAGATATAAATATGTATATATAGACAGAGACTCAGAGAGAAAAAAAAGAGATACAGAGAGATACTCAGAGAGAAAAAAAGAGGGATACAGCCACAGAGATACAGAGAAAAAGGAGAAAGAGAGAGAGAGAGAGAGAGAGATAGACTCAAGGACAGAAAAAAATAGCTCTATAGGGAGACAGAGAGAATAATATAGAAACAGAGAGAGAGACACTTAGAGAGAGAAACAAAAAAAAATGTCCTTCCCTTACAGTCCATCGACAGATATGACGTCCTCATACACCTTATATAAGGGAAGAGAGAAGGGATAGAATGTGGGCCAAGAGTAGGCCCATTAAGGGAAGAAGAGACATATACTCCAACACTCCCCCTCAAGCTGGAGCATGGAAATTAAACATGCCCAGCTTGCCACCAATAGTCTCATACGTTATCCCAGCAAGTGCCTTCCTAAGGATATCTGCGAGTTGATGTGCTGAAAGAACATGAGGAGTACGGATAGTACCATTTATGACGTACTATCGAATCAAGTGGCAATCAATCTCGATATGCTTGGTCCTCTTGTGAAAAGTGTCGTTGTTGGTGATGAAGGTGGCGGCTTCATTATCACAATACATCTTCATAAGCAAGGGAGGCAGAAGACCGAGTTCAGTGAGAAGGGATCTCAACTAGAGAATTTCCGATGTCATGTCCGCCATGGCCCTGTACTCTGACTCGGCACCAGAATGGGAAACCACAGATTGTTTCTGTGATGTCCATGTGACCAGATTACCCCCAACATAAGTGGAATAACCACCATGAGACTTGCGATCCTCCTTATCACTAGTGTATCATGCATCGGAATAAGCCTCAACGTGTAGATGGCCATGCCTTCGGTACAATAGACCTTTTGCAGGGGCTCGCTTGATGTAGGCAAGAACACGATATACACCATCAAGATGTACCACATGAGGAGCTTGCATGAATTGACTCAATACACTCACTATATATGGAATTTAAGGGTGTGTCATAGTCAGATAGAGAAGCTTACCAACTAGACAACGATACTGGCCTGGGTCCTCCAATAATTTTGTTGCCTTATCCCACCAATCAATGTTTGCCTCCATAGGAGAAGCCACGTGCTTACATCCGAGCATACCCGTTTCTTTCAAGAGATCCAAAGCATACTTCCACTAGCATAAAACCATGTGGTCAGGGTGGTAAGCAATTTCAAGGCCAATGAAGTACCATGGTGGGGAGAGATTGCGCGTTACAAAATGCTGACAAAGATAAGCCTTGGTCGCAGCAATCTAGGCCTCGTCACTGCTAGTAAGAATTATATCATCAACATAGACAGCCATCACAACGCACCCCATAGGAGTCCGCTTGCAAATAACTGAGGTATCAGAGATAGTGGAGACAAAGCCATAAGCAAACAACAATGTGGAGAACTTGTGAAACCAGGCATGAGGGCTTTGCTTCAAGCCATATATTGTCTTTTTGAGGGGACAAACTATAGAAGACTTCCTCTGAGCAACATACCCAAGAGGTCGCTCCAAATAAACTTGTTCTACTAAGTCACCATAAAGGAAGACATTTGAGGCATCGAGCTGATCAAGAGACCATGCCTGATGAGTGCCACCGAGAGGACCCGGGCCACTAGAGAGAAAGTCTCAGTATAGTCAAGACCATAGGCCTGGGAGAAGCGGCGAGCCACGACAAGCACCTTGTACCGGGCAATAGTACCATCAGGATTGTACTTGAGGGAGTACACGCACTTATAGGAGACAACATTGGTGTCGGACGAGCGAGGCACCAGCTGCCACGCGTCTCACTGAAGAAATGCAGCATATTCTACATCCATAGTCGCCTTCCACTCTGGTACTTGCAAAGCTTCAAAATAGGATTTGGGAATTGACCCAGTGATAAGTGAAAGGGCAAAGGTGCGATAGGAAGGGGAGAGATGAGCAGAGGAAACATGATGGCTAATAGGATGTTGAGTACAGTGACGTGTGCCTTTTTGAAAGGCAATAGGAAGGTCAAGGTTCAAGGGAGAAGAGGCAGGTACCGGTGAGGGAGGTGCGGGGGATGAGGATTCAAAGTCGACGGATGGATTGACAGGTAGAGGAGAGGTAGGGATGACGGGCTCAAGAGCAGGAGAAGGTGCGAAGAGTGGTGGAAAGTCGAGATCAGAGGAAGATTCAGCTAGGACGGTGGAAGAAGAGAGAGCAGTAGCAGATTCAGTAATGGAAGCCGAGGGAAGCGGAGTGAGAAGAGGGCCTCGAGTGTTAGAAGAAGTTACAGAGACGGGTGACGGAACAACGGGTGATGGTGTGAAGTATGGGACATCCTCATGAAAAGTGACATCGGTAGATGTGATGTAGCGATGTGTAGAGGGAAAGTAGGCCCGATAACCTTTCTGAGTCTTAGAATAGCCAACGAAGACACCCTTGAGACCACGCAGAGCGAGTTTGGAATGTCGAGCGGAAGGTATGCTGGTGCATGCAGGATATGATGATTGATGATGTTTAACTAATTCATATGATTCACATTTAAAAGAACACACATTAATCCATGGTAAAGCTTCTTTAAGTTTTGCAAAACTTGGATGTCCCAACTGACAATGGCATGAAAAAGGGTCTGATAAGCCGAAAAATCACGTAAAATTACGTGGTCGTTGCGCTTTTTAGACTTATGCAATAAATTTATAATTCCCTTAATTACTAAATAAGAATATAGAGCAAGCAAGGGGTCGATCCGCAAGGAGGCAACAATTCAGAATTTTCAAACAATTTTTATGAATCAAGTCAAGTAATTTTGAATTCTGCAATATTTAATTCAATTAATATTAAATAATATTCTTAAAATAATCAAAATTCAGTAAAACTTAATTTTGATTTCGGTCAAATAATTCCAGATAATAATATTATTATTATTTTAAGCTCATAAAAATATAAATTATTATTTTAAGCTCATAAAAATATAAATTATTAATTTCCCAATTTAATAAAATTTATAATAATTTTCAGAATTAAAATTGGGAATTTAATAATCAAGAAAGTGATCTTTGAATTGGAGTTCAAAATGGATGAATTTTCGGTTCAAATTTTATTTTTGGGTTTTTTATATATTTAAATTCCTGAAAACTAAAACCAAAATCTAGAGAGAGAAACAAATCAAATTAACCTAGAGAGAGAAAGTGAAGAAATTGGGGAAAGCCCCAATTTCGACCCTAAATTAAAAATGTAATGAAGCAGAAATGTCCTAAAATGATTAAGAATTAATTATCAAAACTCAGATCTCGAATCCAAATCAAAAAGAAGTGCTGATGCATTCAAAATATGAATCTAGGGCATGTACATTTCGCCCATGCTACATGCTGAATCGTTCTAGAAGATGATCAAATACAATTCAGAAACTTACAAATTTGATAAGGAGATCCAGATCTGACGACTTCCAGAATGCCTCCTGTGTCCTTCCTGGCCAATTGCTTGGGGAGAGCCTCCAAAAAGTGATTTTCGCCCTTTTCCAGACCTCCATTTAAAGATCCAACCGTCTGGATTGTAGAGGGGGAAAAGACAAACCTACCCTCAAAATTTCAGCCCAATCGGACATGTAGATCTCAAGATATCAAGGTTTTAGTGAGAAAAAATCTGAGCCGTTGGATTTATTTAACTCTCCTCCAATAAGCTTGGAAATGGCGCGTTTTGATTGGCTAGCATGATTATTTCTCGTTTTCCGCTTTCTCGGATCACGCCCTAACACGTTGTTGTGCGCGTCGTCCGCCCGCAATCATTGGCAAGTGATTTCGTCATTTGAACGGCTAGGAATTCTCCACATCACCCTGAAATAATAAAAACAAAAGAAAAGGACAAAAGGTCTTTTTAAAAAAAATATATATATTTTTTTATTCTCTTAGCCGTAATCTTTGACCATTCTTCTCTCTTTTATTTTAAATCATAAGCCGCTATTCTTCTCTCTCTTCTCTCTTTAAATATTTTAAATCATAGCCACTTATGTTGACTATTCTTCTCTCTCTCTTCTCTCTTTTATGTATTTTAAATCATAGCCGCTTATGTTGACTATTCTTCTCTCTCTCTTCTCTCTATTTATTATATAATAATAACCACTCATTCTCTCTCTCTCTTTATTCTTATTTAAATAAATATATCCATTTATTCGCCCGGGGGAATGACGTGGATACTCCTTAGTAAATATTTAAATATATTATAAATGCCAACTAAATAATATATGTGTTATTTAAATATGTAAAAATCATTTCTTGGCTATATAATGGTCAAAAAATTATATAAAAATATGGAAAATTCCAGAAAAATCATGGAAACACTTACCAACCTTTAGCCAAGTATTTAAAACCCTGTAAAAAATATTTCTTCACTGAAATGAAGTTAAATTCCATAAAAATGATATAAAATCAGAATTAATAATAAAATGAAAGGTTAAATGATCTATCTTTATTTTAATATGATAACATGGAAATATAGTCATTAAAACACATAAATATAATATAAAATTCATTAATTAATCATGTTAATTTGCAAGTTATCAGGGTCTTCGGAAGAACATTTGGAAGTAGAAAGTGAAAACAGAGCAAGTGGTCCAGCTGATGGTGAAGTAGACATGAGCTCATAGATTCCTTGTCCATTCTCACGGCCCAGTCCAATCCTCTGCCCCGCACGAAGATCCTAGAAGATGCAATGATAAGGATAGAAGAAAACACCACAGTTAAGGACTTTGGTGATGGCACAGATGGAAAGCAGGTTTGTGGGAAAACCGGGGATGTGAAGGACATTGTGGAGGACTAGGGAAGATGTTGTCGGAGTGGTTCCTGACCCCTTTACAGGACACGAGCGACCATCAACGATGTAGACATCAGGGTGTGAGGTGTTAGGGGAATAAGGGTTTAAGATGGAGAAGGTACCCGTCATATGAGCCAAAGCTCTTGAGTCAATTATCCAAATCATATTAGAAGCTGAGAGGGCAGACATACCTGGAGTGGATGAGCTTCCTTCAGCATAGGAAGCTAGATTGGTGTCGAGAGAAGCCGACGAAGTGTGCAGAGAGGATGCGCGGGAAGCCTAGAGATATGCAAGCTCTGCATGTGAGACCGAGACTTGGAAGCCTGCAGCAGATGAGGTGGTATCTCACATAGTGGACATCATAGAAGGAATTGAAGTGTTCGATGCGGCCGGTACGGATTTTTCCTCCATAGGGGGCGAGTACCCATGCAGGTTTCCTGAATTCCTTCCAACACTTCTCAAAGGGATGCATCAGCTTCCTATAATAGTTGCATGGAGGGAAGGGATTCTGGGGCTTTCTAGAGGTAGGCCCCTTGCCCAAGGGCTTTCGGGGGACCTCCAGATCCGCTAGATGCAGCTAGGGTAGAGAAGTCGGCCAAAGGTGTAGGTGATAAGGTAGGCACACTATCATGAGCCCGGAGTACCGCAGAAAAGATCTCCTCGGTGGGCATCACCTGAGAACCAGCAAGAACCTGTCCGCGTATCATATAGGCGAGCTCACGCTTCAGCCCACTCAGGAATGCACCAGCTTGAAGCTCGTCTCAAGATCAAGCCAATGTGTCGCAATCAATAGATAGAGGCTGATACAGTGCTATATCGGTAATGATGTACTCCATTGCACCACAATATTCCTGGAGTGAGCGAGAACCCTACTTGCATGCAAGTAGATCCTCGTATAGACAAACAGTCTTTCTGACATTACTCTTGTTGGCGTACATCGTCGCTAGTCATTGGCATAAAGCACGAGCTGGGTGAGTCCGACTGATAGGTTGGATGATCTTGCTGTCGACGCTCTAACACAGCCATGTACACATCCGATTCAAGGTAACTCCACTCGACATAGGTTGAATCTGACTCGTTCGGTGGAGGATCCATCAGGTAATGTCGAAGTCAATGAGCATTCAAGAATTCCAAGAATGCATTCGACCACGAACTATAATTTATTCCGTCGAACATATATGCCAGACGTATGAGAGCCATCATGATTGAGTGTCTCACAGGAGTTGGGCCGCGGGGAGCTGTTTGGATGGAAGACTCTGCTTCGTCTGCCATGAGAGAGGTAATAGGTGATAGCGACAGCTTTGGAGGAGATAGGAACGCCGCCTGTAAAGACACTACCGGAGAGAGATGCCACCTGGATAGGATCCTCCGCTTGATGATGGGTTTGCTGGAGAGAGGTCGCCGTCTGATGAAGATCTGCGCTGCCTGGAAGAAGCGCCGCTGGATGATGGATAAATACAGCTGGAAATTGCCCCAAGGAGCTTTTTTCCGCCAAAGAAGACGCCGTCAAGGATCGCCGCCGTCAAGGATAGCCGCCGTCAAGAAGAAGCGCCGCTGATAGATCACTGTCAGGATAGATCGCCATCAAGGAGGAGCTCTGATACCATGTAGAGAGCAAAAAGAGAGGAAGGAAGATAGAAAGAGAATGGCGCGATAGAGAGAGAATGACAAATAGAACGTAGGGTTCTATATTGTGTTGATATGACGTCCTCATACAACTTATATAAGAGAAGAGAGAAGGGATAGAATGTGGGCCAAGAGTAGGCCCATTAAGGGAAGAAGAGACATATACTCCAACACCCGTCTTCGTCCGATACCGCAGACAGGACAATTTTTTCATCCTGGGATGAACAAATCGTACTGTCTACGTGCTTGCATTATAATACTGTATAGGTAGGTGTTCATTTACTACTAGTCTAATCTTATGTCAAGTTCAAGAGAATGAATGAGACAGAGAAAGGAAGAAGGGAGCAAGAGAGAGGAAGAGAGCGAGAGACAGAGGGCGAGCGACAGAATGAGAGAGAGTCAGTGAGCGAGCGATTAAACGAGAGATCGACAAACCAAGCGTGAGAACGAGAGAGGGAGAGAGACAGAAGAATATGAGCTAGAGAGAATGAGAGAGACAGAGAGAGAACGAGAGAGAATGAGAGAAAGGGAAGAGGGAATGAGAGAGAGAGAGAGAGAAAGAAAGCGAGCGATAGAGAACGAGAGAAAGGGAAGATAGAACGAGATAGAGACAGAGAAAGAGAGAGGGAAAGACAGAATGAAAGCTAGAGAGAACGGGTAGACAGAGAGTGAGCGAGAGAGAACGAGAGAAAGAGAAGAGAAACCGAGAGAGGGAGAGAGAGAGAAAGCGAGCAGTAGAATACGATAGAGAGAGATGAAAGAATTAGGGAGAGAGACATAGTGTTAATGATAAAGAAGAAGAAGACGAAAATGGGAGTGAACAACTTGGCACGCCACATCAGCAAAGGGCTCCACGTCAAGACCAAATTCTCCAATAGGAGTTTTAATAAGAGTAGACTAGTAAGACTCAAATACATACCCTATACTCGCTAAGAGAAACAGATGGATAGGCTTTAAATGTAAGTTCAAACATAGACGTGTAGGATTCAATCTAGAATAGGATTACACGTAGACTTATTTAAATCATTCTAGCTGTTATAACAATTATAACGGCCAGGATTTAAACGTTCGTAACAAACAAATATTCACAACTACTATATGGTAATATAAATAATAACCAATGTTAACAAAATGTCTTGCAATTTTCAATGATCTAATTAAGACTTCATCTACCTCTCTTGTTTCTCTCTCTTCCCTCTCTTCTATCTTTGTTCTTGTTCTTGTTCTTGTTCTTGTTCTTGTTCTTGTTCTTGTTCTTGTTCTTGTTCTTGTTCTTGTTCTTGTTCTTGTTCTTGTTCTTGTTCTTGTTCTTGTTCATGTTCTTGTTCTTGTTCTTGTTCTTGTTCTTGTTCTTGTTCTTGTTCTTGTTCTTGTTCTTGTTCTTGTTCTTGTTCTTGTTCTTGTTCTTGTTCTTGTTCTTGTTCTTGTTCTTGTTCTTGTTCTTGTTCTTGTTCTTGTTCTTGTTCGTGTTCTTAATCTTGTTCTTGTTCTTGTTCTTGTTCTTGTTCTTGTTCTTGTTCTTGTTCTTGTTCTTGTTCTTGTTCTTGTTCTTGTCCTTGTCCTTGTTATTGTTCTTGTTCTTGTTCTTGTTCTTGTTCTTGTTCTTGTTCTTGTTCTTGTTCTTGTTCTTGTTCTTGTTCTTGTTCTTGTTCTTGTTCTTGTTCTTGTTCTTGTTCTTGTTCTTGTTCTTGTTCTTGTTCTTGTTCTTGTTCGTGTTCTTGTTCTTGTTCTTGTTCTTGTTCTTGTTCTTGTTCTTGTTCTTGTTCTTGTTCTTGTTCTTGTTCTTGTTCTTGTTCTTGTTCTTGTTCTTGTTCTTGTTCTTGTTCTTGTTCTTGTTCTTGTTCTTGTTCTTGTTCTTGTTCTTGTTCTTGAGGTGTCTCTTGAGAGTTCAAGGAAGATTGACACATAGAAAGTCAATGAGCGAGGGAGAAAGTGAGAGAGCAGGAGAGAGAGAGAGAGAGTTGATTTTCTGGTATTGTTCGACTTTAATTACGTATATCGAATAAATTTTCGATCGATTTCATGCCAAATTCTTGTTCGATTAACAGATTGGATCTGTTCAAATTGAAGTCACTCGTGTTTGATCGAGTCATTCGATCAATTCGAATGGAGTCCTTGCTAGAAATGTAATTTCTTAAGAATGAACGTGCCAGAATTCAGAAACATGCACTTGGGATGTCACTTTCAACAGCATGCTACGATTCGCGCGTGCATAAATTTTCAAGGGGCCCCCTTTCAAATTACAGCCCATTGTTTCTTATTAGCTGGGCCTTCCTCTTTCTCTCATTCATCGCTTTCAACCCATGCTCATGCCAGATAATGCGGAGCTGAAGCCAATCCTCAACGCAACGCAACAGATTCCAATGTACCTTGTTCGAGAACGAGCGTGCCACAGTTGTGCAACATTCAATAGAGACGTCACTTCCAACAACGTAACACAATTCACGCGTAGATCGTTGTTTAAGGGGCCCTAATTCAAGTGAATACTCCTTTCTTTCCTATTTAGAGGGCTAGGTGGTCTGTATGTCGTCCTCTCTTTCTTTCTAAAGCCAACTGCCAAGGCGTCAGAAAGTTTTTTGAACAGACCGAACGTGCCATAATTAAGCAACATACACTTTGGACGTCACTTTTTTCTCTCTTTAGATATATTTTATTCATCCATCTCTTTCAACCGGCCCACGAAATCAAAATGTAAATCGCTGAATAGCATCCAAATGACCACCCACTTGGCCGAATTATTACTCCAAAACTATTGTTCAAACAGCAGATCAAACGAAGATATGCTCGTTTCGCCAAACTTCGCAAGTTTATTTCTGTGGGTCCGATATATTACAAACTCCTCCAGCCTCGAAAGACTGATCCGATTGACAGCGTAGTACCCTCTTGACCGTCAACTTGGGAATTTTTTACTCATTTGGTCATCTTATTTGGACCTAATGTCATAAACCACAAATCACAGGGCTTTGGTAAACTTCCTCTTGATTCTACTCGGCCAATAAATACAAGGGGTCGGAGTAACGAGAAGAACACACCAGGATCGGCGCTTCTCTGTTTAGCCCTTCACGAATTAGAAGCTGCTCTAAGGAAGAAGAAGAAGGGAGTGAGTAGAGTGCAGCCAAGAATGACTTGCCGGCGTCTGACGGAGCACTCGATAGAACAGCCTATCCTGCGGCGAGTCGCTGGCAAGTTGTTCTTGGCTACACCCTACTTTACTCCCAAGTCGGGACTGCTGGTAAAAGGTATAATTGCCCAACGCACCTGAACGAACAGTTGCCTTTGTTGTAGTTATCTGATGTGCTTGACGTTCACGAGATGAATGATAACAAGATAATATATATGGTTTAGTCTGTGCATCGTTAATTATCCTTTAACTGCGTGATTTTTAACTCCTACGATGCAAACGCTCAGGATTGGGCTCGCCCGGGAGGACAATCCGCCAACTCTTCGCAAATAATTTTACAGTTAAATGAGTACTGCATCTGTTATCTGTATCTACGTTCTCTCTCTCTCTCTCTCTCTCTCTCTCTCTCTCTCTCTCTCTCTCTCTCTCTCTCTCTTTTTCTGGCTTTCATTTTCTCTCTCTCTCTCTCTATTTCTGTCTCTCTTTCTTTCTCTCTTTTTCTGGCTCTCTCTTTCTCTCTCTCTCTCTTTCTCTCTTTCTCTCTTTTTCAGGCTCTCTCTTTCTCTCTCTCCTCTCTCTCTCTCTCTCTCTCTCTCTCTCTCTCTCTCTCTCTCTCTCTCTCTCTCTCTCTCTCTCTCTCTCTCTCTCTCTCTCTCTATTTGTGTCTCTCTTCCGTTCTCTCTTTTTCTGGCTTTCATTTTCTCTCTCTCTCTCTCTCTATTTCTGTCTCTCTTTCTTTCTCTCTCTCTCTCTCTCTCTCTCTCTCTCTCTCTCTCTCTCTCTCTCTCTCTCTCTCTCTCTCTCTCTCTCTCTCTCTCTCTCTCTCTCTCTCTCTCTCTCTCTCTCTCTCTCTCTCTCTCTCTCTCTCTCTTTTTCTGGCTTTCATTTTCTCTCTCTCTCTCTCTATTTCTGTCTCTCTTTCTTTCTCTCTATCTTTCTCTCTCTGTATCTTTCTCTCTCTCTCTCTCTATTTCTGTCTCTCTTTCTTTCTCTCTTTTTCTGGCTCTCTCTTTCTCTCTCTCTCTCTCTCTCTCTCTCTCTCTCTCTCTCTCTCTCTCTCTCTCTCTCTCTCTCTCTCTCTCTCTCTCTCTCTCTCTCTCTCTCTCTCTCTCTCTCTCTCTCTCTCTCTCTCTCTCTCTCTCTCTCTCTCTCTCTCTCTCTCTCTCTCTCTCTCTCTCTCTCTCTCTCTCTCTCCCGTTCTCTCTTTTTCTGGCTTTCATTTTCTCTCTCTCTCTATTTCTGTCTCTCTTCCGTTCTCTCTTTTTCTGGCTTTCATTTTCTCTCTCTCTCTATTTCTGTCTCTCTTTCTTTCTCTCTTATTCTGGCTCTCTCTCTCTCTTTTTCTGGCTCTCTCTTTCTCTCTCTCTATCTTTTTCTTTCTTTCTCTCTCTCTCTCTCGCTCTCTCTCTTTCTCTCTCTTTCTGTCTCCCTTCTTCTCTTTTTCTCTCTTTCTGTATCTCTCTCTTTCTGTCTGTCTTTCTCTCTCTTTCTGTCTATCTTTCTCTCTTTCTCTATCTTTCTGCCTCTCTTTCTTTCTCTCTCTTCCTGACAGTCTTTCTCTCGTTCTCTCTCTTTCTCTCTCGTTCTGTCTGTTTTTTTCTCTTTCTGTCTCTGTTTCTCTCTTTCTGTCTCTCTTTCTCCCTTTCTCTCCCTTTAGGTGTCTCTCTCTTTATCTCACCCTTTATCTCTGTCCCTTTCTCTCTGCATTTCTTGCTCTTTCTCTTTCTGTCTCTCTCTTTCTCTCTTTCTTCCTCTCTATCTTTATCTCTCTCTATTCCTCTCTCGTTTTCTCTTTTAATCTCTCTCTTTATTTCTTTCTTTCTCTCTGTCTTTCTCTCTTTTTCTCTCTTTCTATCTCTCTCTGTCTCTCTTTCTCCCTTTCTCTCTTTTCTGTCTCTTTCTCTCTCTCTCTCTCTTTCTGTCTCCCTCTCTTTCTCTCTCTTTTTGTCTCTCTTTCTCCCTTTTTGTTTCTTTCTCTTTCTGTCTCTTTCTCTCTCTCTCTTTCTCTCTTTCTGTCTCTCTTCCTCCCTTTCTCTCTCTTTCTATGTCTTTCTCTTTCTATCTCTTTCTCTCTCTCCTTCTCTATCTCTTTCACTTTCTCTCTTTCTCTCTTTTCTGTGTCTTTCTCTTTATGTCTCTTTCTCTCTCTCTCTTTCTCTCTCCCTCTATTTATATCTCTTTCTGTCTCCCTTTCTTTCTCTCCCCCTCTATTTCTATCTCTTTCTGTCTCCCTTTCTCCGTTTATTTCTCTTTTTGTGTCGCTCTTTTTTTGTCTCTTTCTCTCTCTTTCTCCCTCCGTCTCTTTCTCTCTCTCTATCTCTATCTCTCCTCTCTTTCTCTCTCTTTCTCTTTCCTAATCTTTCTCTGTCTATCTTTCTCTCTCTCTTTCTCTCTCTGTGTCTTGCTCTCTATCTTTTTCTCTCTTTCTCTTTCCCTGTCTTTCTCTCTCTTTCTGTATGTCTCTCTTTCTCTCTTTCTTTTTATCTCTCTTTCTTCTGCTCTTTCCTTCTCTCTCTTTTTCTCTATCTTCCTCACTCTTTCTCTCTCTTTTTCTCTTTTCCTCTCTCTGTTTGTGTTTTTTTGTTTGCACTTGTTTTGGCCGCTCTATGGAAATACATGTCTGTGCGTGTGTGAGCCCGTGTGTGGGTGTGTTAGTGGGTCTCTCCTATTAGGGGCCCCTAGGACCCTTATTTGGGCCTTCTGCTCTTGATTTCTAAGGAAGAAGGCCCATATTTTTCTCTAAGAGGAGGCTACTCGATGAAGGATAATAATGAAAATGCAGAAAAGATGTGATTCCAAGGTTTTTTTTCATTATTTAGGTGTTTTTTAGTTATTTTTAGGTTTTTGTAGTAATAAAAAAATTTTCACTACGAAATTGATTTTGGAAAAAGAAAGTCTCTACAAACCCTAATGCAGCCACCGCTGCCATCGTCACCGTCGCCACTGCCATCACCGTCGCCCTCGTCTAATCGGCAACCGCAACCGCAGCCGCAACCGCGGCTGCATCCGCCACCCGCGGCCGTAGGCCGCCGACCGCCAGTTCCAGCCGCAGACATTCTGGTAGCCAACCGCAGCCACTGCCGCAACCGTGCGTGCAGCCCCCAGCCGTGGCCGTAGTCACCGGACTGCCAACGGTGGCCAACCTTCCAGCCCACCGCACTTCCGTGCCTTGTCGTCGCCCGACCGCCACATCCCCTACCTTACCGTTGCCGCGCTACTGCACCCTACTGCCGCCGCGTGATAACATGATGAATGCATGTCTATTTTCATACATATTACATGTTTTGGCATTATTAATTTGGAATTTATCATGTTATTACTTGAATTAACTAAATATTTATGCACTAGGTATAAATTCTAATTTTTGCACATTATGGTTTTTTTTTACTAAGCTGCTTGACTTCTCTGAAGTCCATCGATTGTAGTACTGATGAGTATTCTATAGTTTCACATGTGCAGAAATGTACATGAATGAGACGACGGTAACTCTGAAAGAGTTAGAGAATTTTTGGGAGCTTAGTGATTCTACAAAAGGCCTTGAAAGGATCAAGTGGAGCTGTGGACCTTGAAAAGAGAAATCTGAGGAAGATGGGTTACTACCTGACCTTCCCATTGGACTCTCAAAAGCCTTATAAAGAAAGAAGCTAAATATTAAAAGGGGAAGGTCTCAATCAATGGAGAAAAAGAGGCACAATGGCAAGAAAAGAGAATAGAAAATGCCCAAAGCAGTATTTTAGTAATACTCCCAATATATAAATACACATTTTCTCCCGCATTTTCATTCATTCTGGACTTGCTCAAGAAAGTGGCTGGCCAGAAGGACAAGGCATATTTCAGAATCCTGGTTACTTAACCTGTTTGATCTAAAGTCTAGTGAAGTTTTCACTCAATCTCAACTCTTGTTTGCATTGACAAATGTCTGATCTTGGTGAAATATAAGGATCCAGACTTTGTTATTATTTCTTAACAATTAGATATCTACTATAATTGCATCCCAGCTGAAAGTATAGGGAAGTAAAATTAATTTTTAAGAAAATAAATGAATGAAGTAGAAATAAATCGTATTTAATAATGGCAGGATAATGTTTTCTATACTCAAAGAATACAACCTGAGATAGAGATCAAGCTGATCTCCAAAAACCCAAAGGATAAATTTTTCAGTTAAATTATAAGACATGTAAGCCTATCCATACCAGAAAAAGGCATTGGGAACCCGTGCAAAAGGCGTGGTTAAGATATCTCGAATTCCCCCAAGTATACTAGTGAAACCTAACCATACATGTCCACCACTTATATCTTCTAAATTCTCCACACCAAAATTTCAACCTTCTTCTACAAAAGGAGACTAATGTAAATAACCAAATATAACACTTGGGCTAATGATCAAGTTGGTAATTTTTCTTACAACCCCGCCGGCTAGAGTCCTGATATTATATACACTACCAAAATAGACAACTTTGAATACTAAAATGAAAGCACCTAGACCTAACAAAATAAAGTGAATACCTAAATATGTGGTCACTTTATTTTTATCTTTCTTTACAAAACCAAAAATGGAAAATATTCCTTCAAGAGTTCCAGGTCCCAAAAATGTATGATAAATACTGCCAAAACCTAAGACTGTAAACAAAGCTAAGTGAAGTACTCTAGACATAGTATAGAAAAGTAGCTATAACTTCTCCTCCTGGACCTAGCCCCAACCTTAAGTAGCTAGATGGGAAGCAAAATCAATCCCAGGGGAGCCGTTGGAGGGCCGTGAGAATCCCCTCTCAACCCCATTAAATCATGATTCTGAAGGCTGAAAACTTATCTTCTGGTCCAGAAAAAGCAAAGGCAAAGGACCCTTCTAGCTGTGTAGCATGGAATAGGGGAGAGTGACACTTGGCCGACGACTGCAATCACTCAGGACTATGCCAGAAAGACTCCATAGAAATGAGGAATTGTGCCACCAGGAAGGAGAAGAGCTAGGAAGACTGGAACCAAGGTTAGGCAGCGACGACCAGCACAACCACCCATTGCTCTTTGAATCAAGGTGAATCTGGTAGGACCTCTACTGGATCTAGTACAAAACTAGTTGATGAACACCATCGAGTTGATTAATTCCAATTTAAATAGAAGAGAAGCTTGATTTCACTTGATTTTCATGAATCCCTTTTCTTGGGGCATTTCATTAAACACCTAGTGTGTATTTAAGAATATTCATCAATTATCTATGTTCCTCCCCAATTTTTCTTTATAAAAGATATATAAAAATATATACAGTGAATCCATTCCTGTGTTTCAGCCTCGTTCAGGTATTCTGTCGAACACCTTCACGTTGTTAATAGAATCACCTTCATTCCTCTTGATTTTCTGCCAAAAAAATACATAAATTATATATAACTACACAATCCATACTACACCAATATAAGTGATATTCTACTGTTATAATGGTACTATTAAACATATATATATTTATTCTTCATACTCTTATTATTCCCTGTCCCTTCGCCAGTCATCTGCTTACATCTTATTAAACCAAAGACTTCTATTAACTAACTTCATACATCTTATGACCCTAAAACACTTATTCCCTAACTAACTAAAATCATAATATCCCTTATTATTATCTCTATCCCCCATTAATAGTATTTAATTATTATATTTATCTTATTAGTGTTCTCTATTTTTTCCACAACCTATACAAATAGCATCCTTAACTACAACATCCAATATCCTACTTCTTTGTCATCACTATTATCTACAAAAAGATATAAGTGCTGCATTATATTATCTCTTTCTTACCGATTACTATTCATTATTATTTAATATTATCTTAAATCCTCTAATCCATTAAATACTATCCCATAACTAATAATTAGTTATCTTCTACTATATTCACTATCTTTATTCATATTATACTGCTCCTTAACTACAACTCAATTATTATATTCACATCTAAAGGCCAGTCCCTGTAAGGATGACCTTTCTCTTACTAAACATCTGAGAGAGTTTTATATTTTTCTTCAAATTTATTTGATTTAGGCAAACAAAAATTATAATGATATTAAATAAATATGCAATCTGCCTACATCAAATTGGCATTGCTGTCTGTGTTTCTTACTCACGACCAGCTGATCTGAAAGTCCCGTTAAAGAGCATTTCCGTGTGGTAGAACCTTCTTAGGGAATATAAAATTTTCATGAAATTGATCTTTATTAGAATTTTTTGGTGTACAAAGTCTTAAATTCAGGATATTCTGCTGCATGGATTTCATGGGAAACAAAGCCATAGGCATGTAGGTTCAAAGCCAAATAGACTACTCCAAGAGGACTCATCCACAATCCAGTTATTGGTACCAATAACATAAATAAATGTGATTCATGTTTATTCAAAAATGCAACCCCAAAGATTTGGGACTAGAAGCAGTTATCATTAATTCACTTCACCATAAGTTGAGTTAAAACATGGAGTGTATTTGCACCATCATCATCTTCAAATGAAATATTTTGTACAGTAACGCCATGAATAGTGAATAGCATAGCAGCAACTAATATTCCAGCAACTTCCATCATATGAAGTCGATTCAACATCCTATTGTGAGACCCGTCGAAGAAGATGATGAATCTAAATATAGATGCTACTGCTAACATGCATATTTAGTACGTTCAAATTATCATATTTTACATGTCTATTTGCATTAAATCACTCATATTTTCATGATATCGACCTTAAAATGATTAAATATATTTTTAGAATCATTTTATGAATTTTGTAAAAAAATTTTTACGAAATGTATAAAATTCAGAAAATCATTCTAAAAACTCATTTAATTTTTTAGGAATTTTCTGACAATAGATTCTAGAAGAATATAATTTTTAAGACATAATATGATTTTTCTGGAATTTTTCAATATTAAAATTGAAAAGATATGATTTTTAAAAGTCAAAATATATATTTATATGTATGTTTGGGATTTTTTTAATTAATATGAATTTTTATATATATATTTAGCCCTTTTATTTGTGCCGTCACGTCTTGCCATTCGATTCGTCGAACGGCGCCAAATCATAGGGATTGTTTATGATTTGTGACAGCCAATCATAAGCCAGGCAATCATCGCTTTGCGATACATGAAGCGATCATTGCATTTATTGCTCACGCATCAAATTTCAAAATTTTCTAGCGCAGGGTGACCTGGACCAATCAAAAAAAAGGAAGGCATTTTTTGCAATAAATGCGTGTGGGCCAAGGGATAAAAAGACAAAAAATATGTTTTTAATTTTTTTTTTCATGGTATAGTGGCAGGCGATGTGCTGTCCAACGCGAGGTCACGTGTATACGTGGCCTACGCAAATTGACGTTGTACTTGAATGGCTGGCACTGAGAGGACAAAAAAGGGCTCGCGTTGACGAGGAGCGCGCTGACGCGCCGCCACGTCAACTGGGAGAAGAATTTTTGTTTTTTCTCTTTTTTTGTCTTTTTGTCCTTTTCCAGGTACACATAGACTCCGAAAAGTCACGTGCAGAAGAGGAAAAGTGTGGAATCTCGAGTGATTTGACTTCTTATCTGAAACATGAAACAAAGACGCTGATGAGGAGAGAGAAGGAAATCAAGGGGTAGGATTGGCTCAACTTCAAATGGCCATAACTCTTGATTTACAACTCCCATTGAGCTGAAATTATCCATACCCTCTGATCTATAAATAGAGACCTAAATCATTGTGAAAATCATCTTGAACTTGCTTCCTACTTGTGTGGGCAGAATGAAAGATAGTGGGTTTTGAGATACATCAAGTGTGCTCTTGGTGTCTTGGGTGCATGAACTTAACAGCACTCGTAAATTACCGCGAACCTAGAAAAACATAAGGATCTAAGGTAAGTGTCTTTGCCTTACGTTGTTTCTTTTCCAGGCATCATAGTTCGCCAAATTAGTGTTCTTCAACATATTTTCACTCACAGTTTACTCCTTTATAACCTGTTATCTCGTCTCTCCATCCTCTCCATCACACCGTTCTACATTCAACTACTACCATCGTTCACACACTCGACCATCATCGTATCCTTCATGTTCACTTACTCTTTCTTAAGTTAACATATAACTTACATCCATTTACTCGATATTAGTAGCTAATATACTCTACTCTCGTCTTTACCTCTCCTCGCATTTATCATCACTATCATAAAAAATTACATCATTAATCATCATTCCTTGCGGAGATGATCCACACTCATCACTAACTAAATATTATTAAGTAAGTACGGGTAAATATATTTTTATTGAATAATCTCAATTACCAACTAAAAGTTACCTAAAATTTGAGATTATCTGCTACGCATAAACAAACTGCAAAGAACCAACCAGACTGGCCTAAGGATATATC
Organism: Wolffia australiana; assembly: GCF_029677425.1. NCBI lineage: Eukaryota > Viridiplantae > Streptophyta > Magnoliopsida > Alismatales > Araceae > Wolffia > Wolffia australiana. Next base: position 2,356,880 of record NC_135838.1, read on the forward strand.
AAAAATACATAAACAAAAACTGCAATTGGACCAAAAAAAGCAATTTTGTTATAAGGTTTAAATTTATGTGAATTTTTCAAACAGTTTGGGCTAAATATTGAGTAAAGCAAAAAGGCAATGTTTAATGAGGCTGCATAGTATTAGGTATTTGATTTTGAATAGAAATTTGGGCATTAAAATTTTGTTTGAAAAATAACATTATAATGATTTATGAAATTAGAACTCAGTCATCTATATTTTATGAAGTTAGAAAGTTTATTATTTTGATTCATGAATGAATTTAATTAAATCTAAATTTAGGTATATTTAGAAGAAGAACTTTAGTAAGTATAATTATAGACTATTTTATTACTAAGGGTATTGGATATTGGGTTATAACCTTAATACCAATAAACTACATAAGTTAATATAAGACATAATATCTTGAGAAAAAACAAGAATATATTTGCAGCTCCATTTTTTAATTATTCAATTTGTTATCGATTTCAATCGAGCTAAGATTCATCTGGATTAAATTTTTGTCAATGATCATTTTTTTCATAAACTTTGTTAATATATTTCTTGAATAATTTGAAGTGCATATAAACAATCATGAATTAACCCAATATCATACACAGATTACCATGAAGTGCATATAAACTATGACAAAACATTTTCACCAGTTGCCATGATAAAGTCAATCAGAATTTTTCTCACCATAGCTGCACACCACAACTATGAAATCTGGCAAATGGATGTCAAGACCGCTTTCCTCAGTGGAAACCTTAAGGAAGAGGTGTATATTATACAACCCGAGGGTTATGAATCCAAGGAATTTCCAGATAAGGTGTGCAAGTTGCAAAGATCTATTTATGGATTAAAGCAAGCTTCGAGGAGCTGGACTCTCAGATTTGATGAGGCTATCAGATCTTACGACTTCATTAAGAATGAAGATGAACCATGTGTATACAAGAAAACCAGTGGGAGCGCAATCACTTTTGTGATTTTATATGTGGACGATATTCTACTCATTGGGAATGATGTAGGAATGTTGTCATCAGTAAAGGCATGGTTATCCAAGAACTTCTCCATGAAATATTTGGGAGAGGCAACCTACGTATCTATAGAGATAGATCGAGGAGGTTTCTAGGATTGTCCCAATCTATGTACATAGACACCATTGTCAAAAGGTTTGGCATGGAGAACTCTAAGAGAGGTCTCATACCAATGAGACATGGAGTTCAAATATCTAAGGAGCACTCACCTAAGACTCCTGAAGATAGAGCTATGATGTCTAAAGTTCCATATGCTTTGGCTATTGGATCCATCATGTACGTGGTGCTATGTACCAGGCCTGTTGTTGCTTTTGCTCTAAGTGTTATGAGCAGATTTCAGGCAAACCCAAGAGAGGAACACTAGGTAGCAGTGAAATGCATCCTTAAGTACTTGAGAAGGACTAAGGATTTATTTCTGATTTATGGAGGAGAGGAGTTGAAACTCCAGGGTTACACTAACTCCATTTTCCAATCGAATCCAGATGATAGTAGATCTACATCTGGATTCCTATTTACACTAAACAGAGGCGCGATATCTTGGAAGAGTTCCAAGCAGAGTACTACCACAGACTCAACGATGGAAGCTGAATACATAGCTTCAGCCAAGGCCGCCACGGAAGCACTTTGGTTGAAGAAGTTCATCACAGAACTTGGCATTGTTCCTTCCATCTCAGAACCTATTCCGTTGTTGTGCGACAACAATGGTGCAATAGCACAAGCAAAAGAGCCACGGTCTCAGCAGAAGTCAAAACACATTGTTAGGCGATTTCACTTGATCAGGGAGATCATTGCACGAGGAGATATTGTGATGGAAAGGGTTCCATCAACCGACAACATAGCATACCCGCTAACTAAGTCACTAGCTCATGAAGTCTTTGAGCGTCACTGTCAAACAATGGGATTGTTGAACAAGGGTGATTGGCTTTGGTCCAAGTGGGAGATTGATGGATATTATGCGGCCGTCAAGCTAATCACACTACCATATTTATTTAAGTCTATTGAATAAAATATTTACGTTCATTATTATTCCGTGTGATGTTTATAATGAAGTCCATGAATACGTGCAATGACTTAGTGAATTGTGATGAGATCATAATACAGTGATTACTGGTCTTTAAACATGTATTCTAAATATTCCTATTTGAGGATAGTCGAGATGGACATTGAATTATCCAGATAGAATAACACTAGCTGATCCTACTTATTCGATAAGTATAGTTGATCATGTGGCTATTAGTGTGGCGATACTAAGGATAGTGGACGCTCTTTGGAGAAAGAGTTCACTGAATTGATCCGTATGAATCCCTAAATGGTATTATAACTAAATGTCAATCAAGTTGATTCAATTCACAGTTGTATAAGTGATCCACTGACCTGAGACACCAAGGACAACTCGTGAGTGGACGACTACATTTTGACTATGACTACGAGCCTCTAATCATGGGATTCAAATAAGTTATAGATCGGATGTAGTAAGAAGCTTACGAAGATGATTCAGCGGTCAAGATGGGACCATCCACCCTTGGTATAAGAAGAGATTGACTCGAGGAAGACGATGCAGAAAAATCCCTGGCCAGGGTAGTGAGGATATTAGAGAAAACGTTCTTCAATGCTCCCCGTTACGCATTAGTACTAATCGAATGACGGATTAGGGTTTGACGATAAACCATACTCTAAGTCATTTGGGAGTCTCGCGCGGATGATGGATCATACATATACGGTAACAGATGACGGTAAAGGTTCCATGAGAGAGTTCAAGACTACTCAGTATCTTCGAGAGCACGAGGTGTAGCTTGGCACCCCACAGGCCAAAAACTTAACCTATCGATTGGGTTAAATCGATCCTTATTTAATTAATCTATATGTTGATATAGTTAATTAATAAGGTTGGTCAATAAATGTTATTGCGTCATTAAAGTTATTAACTAGAACGATACATGGGCCTAGAGGGTCACACGCAAAATGTCATAAGGACATTGGTGGATATATTTTATTTTGGAGGGTTTTTGATAAAAACCTTAAGTGATATATAAAGAGGGAAGGGGTCTCATTTGAAGCACCCATGTAAGCCTCATTTGAGAGTCTCCTCCTTTCTCCACTCTCTTCTCCACTCATCCAAGGAAGAGTGTCTTCATAGTGAGGAGATCTTCTAGATTTTCAAGAAGAGTTGAAGAAGAAGATGTGGAGATCCAAGCGTCGAGTGATCATATGGATACTTCTGGATCTCAGAGCTTTAGAACGATCTCGGAGCGACAAAGTCAAGGGTGGAACGAGTTCCCCAAAAGGTACATGAAATGTTTCATTTTATAGATCGATTGAGAATCGATCGACCATGCTTACGCATCCACAAAACGTGTTCTTCCATGGACGAACAAAAGCACAGAACCCAACAGATTATTAAAATGAAGTCAAGGATTGGGGAAAACACTTCGACTGTGGCCCAACCATAGTTGGTTAAGAAGGTCACATCAAGCTTTTGGAGTCAAAATTTCTCTTTGTTCTTGGCCTGATTATTTAAGTTCCTTCTTTATATTTCGGTTCCTTCTTGAATGTTTCCAAAATGCCAAGGCATGGGAAAATATTCATCCACTTGGAGGATTTTGTTTACAGGTTAAGAGTACTTTATTTTTTAGTGAAGATCAATACACTTATAGTAGCACAGAATTAAGTTATGTTGTTTAACACACTTACAATGTTAGATTTGAAGATCAATGTAGAATCCACTAAAAAGATTCATTTCCCCCAATTTTACATCTTTTTTCTCTTTAGATCGCTACTCTACTTTCTGCCGCTAGACCAAAGATTAGATTGTTTTAATATTAAATACACTATCTAGAATATATCTTCTTAAAATTTCATAAAATGTTCACTGATTTTGACCTTGAATTTGAATTTATGATCGTTTCTTGAAGTTAAAAAAGACCTTTATCAATTTATATAATGTATATATGTAAGAACACTGAACATATATATTTCATTATTATATTGTTTTGGACTGAAATTTGAGTTCAGTATGATCTCAAAGTACATTGGTGAAACTTTATGACTGATCAATAGAAACCTACAAAATTCTCCTTGTATTCTGGAAATTATTAAATGGAAAGCATATGACCAATTTTCCATCTTTTTTTTTTTTCAAAAATTTTAATCAATAAAAAGAAAAAATATTTACAAGTTGCCACCCAGTTCCCTCCCTGTAGACTGGCCACTTCCTCAACCTATACTTGCTATATTTTTGAAAAGGGAATAACAAATTTTGTTGTACACACCTAAACACTAACGACACAATTAAGTTTATGTTTCATCTCGCCATTTTTTGGCTTATCATTACTCAATACACCCTCTCAGATTTCCAAAACATGAAGGACGCATCCGAACCCAAACATGAACACTTAGAAAAATGATGGAGATGATAATTCCATAATAATTTCTAGACAAAAACCTTTGTGAAAATATTAAACATGACAGCATTATCCCTTGTTGCAAACCAATGGAACAATGGAGACACCTTATGAGTTTTTAATATGTAGGAACCCTAAAAAGTTTGCATTTGGGTTTGTCATGAAGAAACAGGACCTTACATCTCTGATGAAAGCAATTTTACCCCAGAATTACCATTTGGTGCTTTTTTGATAATGTAAAACGTGTAGAGCATTAAAGAAAAGATCCCACTACTCAAGTAATTTTTTGGAATGGAAATTACCATTTCTTTGATGACATGGAATCTGCAAGAGGAGATGAGGCTCTAAATTTGCTTTTACCAATAATGAGAAAGATACCTTTTCGATCATATGCGAAAACAATGATGATAATTTAGCTATCCATTATGTTAGGCCAAATGTAAACTCAATTGAAGAGAATGATCTTGATCCCTCAATTTCAGATAAACAACCTTAACAACCTTCATTAGAAGAGCCTTGAAAAGATACGCTACATAAGAAAGTGTAGTTTATAATAATCTATTGTATTTCTTAATAATGTGGGGATGGTTTTAAGAAAAAAATGTATGTTATTTATAAATAAGAACACTCAAAGTAGATTTTAAATTCTTAAACTTGTATATATTCCATGAAAAAATATATTTAATCAATAATATACAATGACATCAAAAATTATGTACCATCACCCAAAGGCCCCCGCCCTTTCTTATTTCTTCCATTCTGCACTTATTCTACTAGGACCCCTTGATGGTGTAAAGTTTAACCAAGTATTTTAGAAGATTTGGAGCAGGAGAAGCTATCCTACTTCCCAGTGACTGTGTGGATACATCTAGAGATCAAGGATGTGAAGGACTTAAAAGTACTCAACCAGGAAGAAAGTTAGGGTATGAAGAAATTTCCCCTCAAGGTAGAGTTACTTTACTTTTTTTATAAATCAAAACTGAATGGATCATGATTTCATATGCATAAAAAATTGGTTTTTCATCCTCCAAATCATAGCTTGATAACCTTAGAAGAAAGTTGTGTTTTGACCATTACTTAAAAATCATTCATAATACTCCAATAAGTTATATCTCATATAAATCAACAAAATTCAGAAAGATAAATAGATAGTCTAGATGAGATCATCTGCCATCAATATGAAAGAAAATAAAGTCAAGGAAAAGATGCATCGAATTCCTAAGCTGGGGTAGTAGAGGTATCCGAGAAATGATTCTCTAATGATCTCTGTTATACGTCATTACTAACAAGGATGATGGACTAGGGATTGACGGTAAACCATACCTTGAGTCACTTGGGTTCCATGTGTGGATAAAGCATTATAACCTATATGGTAACCAATGACAGTAAAAGTCCCCGTAGAGAGTGGATATACTCCTTTATAACTTCTATATCATGAGGCATAGATTGGCACCCCACAAGCTACAACTAAAACTATCTGTTTGATTAAATCAGCCAGTAGATAACTAATCTACACTTGCATACAGTTAATTCATGAGTTTTGTCAATTAATATTATAAGGCCAATAAATTTATTCACTAGACTTGTACATTAACCTAGAAGGTAACACGCCAAATATGCATGGACATTGTTGGATACACATGTCATAGGGAGTTTTATCAAAATTTCAAAAATGAGTATAAACAGGGGAAAACCAATTTACTGTGCAATCCAGACTTGGGCTCATCCCCCCCCCCCAATCCTTCTCTTGTCTTCTCTTCCTGATGGCAAATGCCATAAAGGTTCATCAATGATTCCGTCCGCGCAAACCGCCACCGTCATCGAAGACCGGGTGAAGATACTCCTTATCGTTTCTGATTTCCATCGTTTCTTTGTTATGTTTTTTGTTTTCCATATTTGTCGTTTTTTTTTCATCGCATTCGCAATGCGTCACATATGTTCATCCTCATCGTCATGGGAAGGGGCCCCTAGTCCTTTCCCCTTTCCCTTTTTATTCTTATATTTTCGATTTCCTCTTTTTATATCTTTGTGATGGGGTCCATTCTATAAGGGCCCCTAATGGATCTGCCTTCACCCCCCTTGTTGACCCACTTAGGGGGCCCAATTCCTCTTCCCCCTTTATAAGGGAAGAGGGAGGGGCCCTAGGTCCTTAGACCAGGAGAAATCCAGAAGTTCACGTTTGATTTTTGTCTGGTCTCCCTTCTTCATTCAACAGAAAATACAAAGGAGGAACAGGGAGCGGAAAGGAAGAAGGTGGAAATTGGGGGTCGGGAATGCTTCCGTACCCCCACAATTTTTCTCTGATCAGATTATTAACGTCCATTCCTTTTGGGCAGCTGATTCTCACGACAGAGTTCTCTCGCCTTGCCTGGGCACTCCAATGCAACGATGAGAATTCCGACAATCTAAATCGCCCCCATAGATCAATTATTGGGTGCGTGATATTCTAGGGGAAGACTTGACAATTCCCGGCAATACTATTGCCAGGGCCATCCTCCTCCCTGCCCCTACACCATTCATTCACGGTGTGCCCGATCTCCCAGTAGACACCAGAAAAGGGGAACCAACAAATTCTCAAGGGCCCGGTTTATTCGCTCGTGGAGCCAACTCCAGATATCCCCCGATAGGCACCCCGGCAAGCCGTACGAACCCTCTGACCAATCAGAATCCTGAAACGTCGGTCGATCTGGACGAGGGAACAGATGACCCCCACCAGACGAGGCTCTCACACCTACTCGAGCCCCCCTCTCAACATTGCATTGTCAACAGATCCAACTGTAGGACACTGCAAAAGCTCAATCAGCATCGGCCATCTGACCCACTGCAGTGTTGGTTAGACTTCAGTTGACCGCCAAAACTCCTGCAGCACCAGTCGATAGAACGATGATCCTCCGTGCCCTAATTGTTCGCCGCTTACTATCGACCGCCGCCTGTGAATCATCATGTCGATGTACCGAAGATCATTTGTCACATCGTTTGCCTTAATCTGCTTGCGCCAGTCATCCAAAGGGGTGCGCCCGAGTTCAGAATTATACTTGAGCTAGTTCCTCTCGGGCCAGACCACGATCCCTCCTCCTCCGACCTTTATCCCGAGCTCCAGCATCATCATCGCTCGTCAAGCCACAGTCCGCTCTCTAGCGCCTTTCCGCCACACCTGTTCTGACCGCCACAACTGTCGATGAACCTGCATGATGAGCCATGCCGACGACGAGGTACGCCATCCTCACACTCGCTCGTTAATTATCCTTTGCAGTACACTTTTTTCTTGACTCCATCGCGCTCGGGCTAGGTAGGTGAGAGAGACAAATTGAGAGAAACTACGACATAATTGGGCATCTTACTAGTATGGATGAGTCCATCCGTTACGTGCGAGCCCTTTGGATTGAATCCGTTCAGCCGCAGACGCCTTCGTCGCTCTGACAAGCTTCAAGAGGCCACTGTCACCGTCACCCGGCAACCCCGTCCAAGCTTGGAGCTCGGCGCCTCCCTCGAGTCGGAGCCTGTACGTACGACATGTAGGACACTCATTCATTACATCATAGTTACATATACCCAGTTAGGGTTTTACCTGTCAGACGACGACACCGTCCGCGTTCAATACCACCATCTATTATTGGTACCGAGCCATCATACTCGATGCCGACCAGACGATGTCCCCGACGATGTCCGACATCACTTCCTCTTAAAATCACATTTCCTCCTATTGCGACTAGATCATGAGAATATTAACTAGATCTTCTATAAAAGATTAACAGATTCAAGGGGAAATACAACATTAAATTGCTTGTATCAATATAATTATAGGCCAGGTAAGTGAAAAACTTAAAGATACAGTTAGAAGAAATCATGTAACGGTGGAATCTACTCCACACAAGGTATTTCATCATCCTATATTAGACATTAAAACCAGATTTGATTTGGTTCTACAGAATAAATCATTTCATATTTTTAAACAACCCTCACCAAATATAAAATATTCAAATAAATTTAAGAAAATGTTCTTCCATATAAACTTAATTTTTTGTGGATTTGATATCTGTGAATTCCTTAGATACTGGGAATGAAAAGATAATATTAGTATTCAAACATTAGATTAACCATTTTAACCCTGATAACATGAATATGTGATCATTTAAATGCACAAAAACATATGATATTGGGATAATCCAATGTGGTTAGGCATTTAGATATAACACAGAATAACAAGGAATATGACGCAATGATACATAGTGGATCTTGGTTTCTGATGACCATGATAAAAAGTTCATATAAAACTCTTGCTATGAAAATCCAATCAGAATCAAATGGACATTAATACAAAACCAAAAATGAGGATTTGAATAATCTAATAAAGAATCAAATATTCTGTCCTTTTGATTCATAGAATGACTTCTCACAAGAAGCTCAAGTTTTTATCCTCTAGATGTTTCTTCACGGTCATCTATATGTAAAGTCCCTTTGTATTCTACACCATAGGTACCACAATTGATCCAAGAAACATCTCATCAATTTGATTGCAATAAGGGAGGGCATCCAATGAGTAAAAGGACAAGGGTGAAAAATAGAACAACCATTCGATAGGTAATTTTTTTAAGACTTTCTCCTATTTACATCCAATAATATGTTTTTCTCTAAAACCCCTATACTCTTTAGTATCTCTTTTGATATCCAATAAAACTTTTGTATATGACCCTCTTGGCTTATGCACGGATCTTGTTAACTACTTTAATAAGCCAATAATATTTATTGGAGAAATTGAGTATACAACTATAGCTACCAAATATATTAATTTATCAGCACTCAATTTTTCATATTTCAGATGTCGGGTATCCACTTTGTTCTCTATAAGGAATTGCCTTTCTTGAGATATTACCTATTATACGGAGACCAGAAAATCCATCCTGAGAACATAATCCCTTTTTTAGGCTTGTCACATCAAATTTAAGATGTTTTGGAATCCTCTAGATATTCCTAGGCTTTTCTTGCATCCAGTGAATATGAAACTGCTCATCCTCAGATATCTACTATGTCTAAATTATGAGGACCACTTTCACAACCATGATATGGATTAACAGGATTGACACTTAGTCATTATACTATCAGGGGATTCATATGTTTGAATTAAATTACCTATTTTACAAAATAACACCCACTATACATCATTTATGTCTCCACACTAGTCGCTCTCAGATCAACCAAACTTATAATATGAGTGGGACTAGATAGTGCTACCCTATATGTGTATTTAAATGTCCTAGATATAAAATTGTTTATATTACATGTTTAAAAATAATAGGTCAGGATAATATGATATCATCATAACCCAATCACCAACGAATATATCATTTGACTTCATTATAAGCATAACTTCATGAGATGTGAAATGAATAATTGGATTGGAGGCCATATTAAATGACATCAGTATATAAATTTGAGAAATAGTTCTCTGATGATATCTTAATGTATCATTCCTCACTAGTTTGATTAATTCATATTTGATAGGGTACCCTACCCAAAGTAATTATAGGAGCCTTACCTCAATGAAGGATAATTTGTACATGACAATTTGACAAAACTGTTCCATAAAAGAGTTAGTAAACCCATTTTTATATTATGTACAATGTGGCGTACTTCATACCTTATGTGTTGGAGATTCAACCTATCAATGGTTCACTAAATTATATTGTTAATTAATAGGCTATCCATAAAGGGATATTGGGCTTAACAAGTTATTAACTAGAGCAGTACATGGGCCTAAGCTCTGCATGAATAAGACTTATCAAACACTAAAGGATACACTAAGAGTGTTTCGGTTTTAATGCCAATATCATGTTTAAGTATAGAAGCACAAAATCTCTTTTGACAATATACCCAAGCTAGTGTATGAAGGGTGCCCCATTGTTTCATCTTGACAACCCGCCTCCAACTGATTGGAATGGTGAGAATACTTTTACCAGTCTTTATATATGTTGTTTAGGTTTGGGACAAGGGGATTTGACATGATGAGGAGCCTCTAAGGCATCCATCTGTAGCTGATTACACAATACACAAGGTGGTTATGCTTTTCTTTCGTTTTGATTTTAAGGTCCATTTTGATTCATTTTAATTTATGTTTCATGAATCATTTTAACTTGTTGAAAATGAACCAAAAGACAAAAATAGCCTCAAAAGTGCTCTGGTTCATCAAAAATGGAGTGCAACAAATTATTCTTTCATTGTTAATGACCAACATAATTGTCAACCATCACAGCATAGAATTATTGTCAATGCAATCCCAAAATGTTATGCTGGCAAGTGGCAACCCTTGCATCATTCCAAGATACAACTATAACCAGCACCAACATCATTGCTTGTCTTGAGCAGCTGAACCAATGCTAGTGGTAATGACGAACAATAGTTTATATATCACCACGCATGCCTTTAGTTCCATAATTGGCACAGGGTCATTTTTTATCCTCAAGTGCAAGGTCAACTTGTGCCATCAATTGAATGGTGCATCACATTTTTCAGGCAAGGATTTGCATCAGACTTGCTAAACTACCTTACACATTGCAGATCAATTTTGACATGATGTATGAATTGTGGGAAGGGAGCTTGTTGGGGAAAGATGGCGGTGCTCACCCGCATTAGGCCACTACCAACTAAAGCTGATTGGGGCAAGCATTGATCCACTCGTTCCAGGGCCTGGGTATTGGAAAGTCCTATTGGCTATATCAACTGGGCCGCACCAACTTGGCCAGAGCCAGATAAGTACACCATATGAAATGGCACCGCATGAGTAGCCTACACAACATGGCCTGGCATCATGTGGGGCTTGACCACAAGCAATGATGCCACATGAGTGGCACGTGCTACATGGCCGACGTAAGAAAGGGAGTCATGCCACACAGGTCGTCACACCACATACTCAAGGCTTGTGTCCATAGGGAGCAGGAAAAATTTTCACAAATATTGTGCCACATGAGAGTAGAATCTGTAAAATCTGGATCAGAGGTGATAATATACATGTATTCATTCCTCATGTAAAGACCTTAAAAATTCAAAAATAACTATTTAGTATCAAATAAATTTCACACAAAATATCAGAAATATGTATAAATATTTATTAATCTAAATAATATAAATTGCAATTCTGAAATCCTCATAAAATCCCAAAGTAAGGGAATGTGTATCTTGGTACTTGAAGCATGAAATAATAAAAGTATGCTTATCTATTTTTCAATGAACTTCATCCAATTGTAAAATATGTAAATAATAATTTCATTTATTTTTTGGAATGATTTTCATTCTTCTACTAGTACAGAATGTGATTATATCTTCCTTATATAGTTATTGATATGGTTGAGAATGTTTAAAAATAGTTCATGGAAAATTTGGAATAAGAGCCAAAACTATACAAAGATAGGTACATAGTAAAAGTACCCTTAGATCTTTTTGCTAATATAAAGTGATATTAGGTTGACAATGATATGTGGTCAAACTACCAACATCTTTAATAAACATAAAATCCTTTTTGATAGCTTGATATTCAATTCATACTAATTACAAGATTGTATATGAGCTAATAAATCATATTCAATCTCTTACAAATCAAAATGAAATATCAAAATCCTCGAATAAACATCAAACTGCATTCGTGGCAAACCTAGCACATGATCATTTATCCTGGATGTCTTTGGATTCTAATTGCATTTCAGTTGGGTTTGTTGCGTTATGACAAGGCGTGCTTATTTTGGAGGATGGATTAAGGGTAGTGCGGAAGATGTAGAAAGTAGCGGAGCCAAATGGTTTAGCTTTTGTCTTCTACCCCATAGGCTACATCCTAATTGGTTGTTGGCAAGTAACAAGGGTAGCACGCAGATCAAACTTAGTAGTTCATTATGATATCACTAGGCCACAAAATATTTGGTAAATAAAGTATGGTCATATACTATAAAGCATTGCAATTTCAATGAGAGGTTTGCCTAATAACTTTGTCTTGATTTTTCATACCACTACTATGTTTCTATCTTTATTTACACCGAAAGATTGTATCGAATATTTAAATTTGGAGGGAGTATATTTTTTACTATGTAGATCGTATGTGTGATCAATATATTCATTATTTATTATTTATTACCTCAATCAGGAAAAGATGTCACTTATTATGCCCATCCCTAACATTATGCATGTGTATCATTTGATGTGACCAAACTTTCAAACTCTCTCATAAACCTAAAATTCTTCTGGTTGGATGCTTCTAGGAGGGAACATTTTAGAGAATAAGAAATCAAAAAAAGGATTCAACATCAGTCCATCGTTACATGCTAGCCTCTATAAGAAATTGATTCATAGGTAACATGATGATATGGAACCTAGAGCCATGTTTGCCTATATGATTGAACCCTCTTGCAAAGCAAAGTAAGACAGAATAATATCAGATGCCAAATGTTTTCAAGGCTCAGATGATCGAGTCATCATCAACGCGGACTCCCATGCTTAAGATGATAGAACGCATTGATCGGTTGTCTATTCTATCAGTTCAATGATTTAATCAAATAAGCACGAAAGCCATCATATATTATTTACCTGAGTACCACTCCCATTTTATTGTTAACTTTGACGTCAAAAATATTGATGTCACTCAAGTGCAGTAACTTAACTTGATAAAGAGTGCTGAGGAGAACTGTCCAGAGGAAAATTATTTTAAGCCATGATAACAAAGGAACATAATCATTTTAATACAAATATTTCAAGGCTTATCTCCGGATTTTATCTTGATTATTCATCTCCATGGTGTCTCATGCGTGCATTTACTCATTTGTTTCCCAATGTTTTGACATGAAAATCATTAGGTAAGGCATTATTATGGCATCAAGATTTTGCAAAGTTTAGTCATGTATCATAATTCAACGCACACAAATTTTGATTCAAGTCACCAAACATTTCTCTGATGGCATGCTTCAATCCATGCTTAGAAGTAGAACATTATTTGCATGATGGACTATTATAAAACGTGCCAAAATGGGATTCATAGAACATAATTAAAATGTGTTGACATAGCACCTCACGATTCCCAGTGCCACATCTTGTACTGAATGAAAAAATTCAGCTGGTTTTAATTCTGTTCCGAAGTTAGGTGTCCGCACCTTTAAGAAACAGATAAAACAGGGCACATAATTACACACAAATTTGGACCAAACTTCATTTTTTTCAAATGTGAAATCCTATGAACAGATTTGTGGCTGCATGGAGGAGACAGAAATTTAGATCGCAAGGAAAAGCAATTAACCTCACCCCTAAAATTTCTTCGCAAGGAGGGCACAAGCAGCTTGGAGTCATAATTTCTTCTGATCCTAAAATGCTATTGTGCTTTTTTTTTCTTAATCAGCTAATAACTTCCTTTTTCATCTCCAATATTACTAACCTACGTGAAATATAGTGCCTTTAGGGAGATACTTTATTAAGACAGCCCCAAAATTTTTCAAGAATGAAAAAAAATAGAGAACTAATTCATGATGTTCCTAATTTTAGATTCTAGTGTAGATTTTGAAAATTAAGGTTAATTTCATCTTAAAATAAATCAAACACAACATTTCTGCTCTCAGTCCTCAAGAGAAAATCATGATCTTGCGGATCATTTATCTTCTCTTTATTTTAATTTATGCGCACTGACTATATTTATATTTTTTTAGGAGTATAAGGGAGTAGAAATTCATATGTATGCTAAAAATGTGTGTCCGGGCCATGAACTCAGCATGCGTGTCACAGCTTTAGCATGCTCGCAAGCAGGTTTAGCATGCCTTCCTGAAGTTTTAGAAACTTTGCATGTAGATTATGTGGTGAAACATTTGAGCGCACATAAGCTGCCAAAACGCCACACCATGGAACGCCTGAAGTGCCGCACTACACAATATTCAGAGTACAGCAGCTTGCAGCTATTGCTCTTGTACAACTACATAGTGCTGCTCTCCCATCCATGTCGAGCACACTCTCTGTGCTTAGCCAAAGGACAATGTTTTGGCTAGGTCCATGTTAGACAAAAGAGGGGAGGAGTTCACTTATGCGGCTGCCAACCGGGCACCATACTCTTAGCATGACTAATGACAAAGTCAATCCTTAAAAGGTGTGGCCCCATTGGATACCAACAGAGAGGTGGTTTTTGTACATTTCCAATTAATATATATATATATTATAATATATTTAGTATGAGTTATATCATTTATACACAAAGTTCATAAATATTTCTATAAATTTGATTGATATAATGAGCCTGTTATGCCTGAATAACTTGAAATTTTTACTATAAAACCTGTCAAAGTATAGAAGAAATATATTCAAACCAATCTTTTCAAGTTCAAAGACAAAAAAATTAAAAGTGAATTTATGTATCCTTCAAGATCAACCCTTTTCTCCAATTCTAATGGTTATAGACCGTGAAAAGGAAATTAGAATTTTAATTTCATGTCTAAAAACCTAATAAGTCATGTATGACCTTATCTAAAGTTTGAGTTATCACAGAATTTTATATTATACATTTTACATCATAGGTACCGTATACATAATGTAATTCTCACATTTTCAATGATTTATAGGTGCTAAAGTAAGAAGCTCAGCAAGGCCAGGGTGGAGCTGTGGTTAGGATGGTTCAAAACTTGCAAAACTATGGGGAAAATGGGCCCCAATATTCCCTTGAGATATTTACTATCTTTAATATATTTTTAATAAGTTTCTAGAATCAGCCTTCCCATCATTTTTTAGACAGAATTAGCTATTTTTATGAAGAATAGTTGGTATATTTATCATTAATGAAATTATCTAGTTGAGCCTATTCAGTCCATGGTAAAAAATTTATGTTTATCGTCATTATTTCAAACTTAAAGTTTCTCATCAGAAGACCAACAAATGTGTGAATAAGCCCTACCTTTTGCTTAGGATACTTGGGCATGTTAGAAAAAGGAGATAACCAAATATGTAGGACTAAATGAGTACTAAGGCTATGTTTCTAATTGAAAAAGGAGAAGAACAGAAACTTTAGGGTGGCCCTTAGTTGAGGTTATAATTGGATCCAAATGATAGGATGTCTCCATCAGATATTGTGTCAAATCTAAATGAAAATGAAATATATTGGAAAATTACCAATCAAAGTACTATTTCAAACTTGAAAAAACATCCGAGTATATATCTGGATATGATTCCACCAACAAACCTAGGTGTTGCAATGTCTTTCAGTGGAATTACTTTTTTCCTTCAATATTTGAAGCTATTTCATTTTCGTGTAACAATAATGGCGCAATAGCACAAATAAAGAAGCTCCGATCTCATAATAACATCAAAAGAAATTGAAGAAATTTAACTGGAGAATGGAGATCATTTCTATTGTAGATACCAAGATGGGAGGGTTTCGTCAACCAAAAATGGAGCCAATGAACTTAAAAAGCCTTTGGCTGGAGAGGTTTCAAAATCACTCCAAAGTCATGGGATCATTACCTACAGATGATTGGTTTTAGTCCAACACTGATATTGATATTATTATATACACTCCAAGAGAATACCTTTTATATATATCCTTCAATCTCACTGAATTAAATCATCTTCACCATTACTAATGTGTGATTTTTATAAGGGAGTCCAAGATTATATGCAACAATAAGAAAATCATGATAACATCATATTAAATGATCAGTTATGTTTCAACACATCTGAAAAGCATTTATATTCAAATAAAAATCCAAAAGGATATCTAAATATATGAATAGAATAGTACTATCGGCTCTCACGCATTTGTTGAACATGATTGATCCCATACCCAATAGTGTGGAGATGCCAAGCAGAAGTAGTGTGTGTTCTTTGAAGAAACATCTTGTGAAACTACCTGTACGAATCTCAGGCTAATATATACCAAACTGTTATGCATATTTATTCATATCATGCCAGTGCGAGTGTTCCTTGTATCCATTACACCAAGGACATCTTGATGATGGAAAATTGTATGAATATGATCTAAGACAAGATTTTGCATGGTCTCAAAATAGATGCAGCAAATAATCAACAAAGCTGACCGTGTAATCAAGGTTAAACTTTCCACCTTGATGCAACAATATATATAAAATATGTTGTTTTAACATTATAATGTATGCAAGAGTAAGTATTTTCCCTACATTGGGCTGGGTAAGGCTTGATTCCACAAGGACCAGGTAATCAGAGATTAAATAAAGGTAAAAATATATTTTTGAAAGCTTTTTGAGGATTTGTATATTTTTTGTGTTTTCATTATTTTATAAGGAGAAAATTCATTAAAATGAAGGAAAAATATTTTAAATTTAATGTAATAACTATTGATTTTATGTTCTGTTAATTTATTATGATTTTTTGAATTTTTTCAGCGGAGGAAATAAATTAAAATAAATCAAGATACCTATGTTCCTGAGGCTCAATTTGTGCATGGCTGTTCTGTCCAGCGCGCA
Source organism: Wolffia australiana (assembly GCF_029677425.1). NCBI lineage: Eukaryota > Viridiplantae > Streptophyta > Magnoliopsida > Alismatales > Araceae > Wolffia > Wolffia australiana. Next base: position 2,373,761 of record NC_135838.1, read on the forward strand.
AATTGTAGGCAACGGTGCACCATTGGGCAGCAAAATGGGGTAACAATTGGTACTTGATGAAAACGTTGTAGATTTTTCTACATAAAGATATTTTCAGTGTCGTCTGCTGCAGTGGAAAGAATGTCGAGTAGCTAGCTACTACAACTTTTATATAAAAGGTGAGAAATTTCAAGTAAAACATACAAGAGAACACACAAACCTTGTTGTCACTTCTCCCAATGGCCAAGTGGTATTTTTTCTCCAAGAATCTTGATTATCCTTGAACTACCTTTCCCACAATCTTGTACTAAAATATCAGATAAAGAAATCTGATGCACTAGGCTGCCAACAATAAGTTGGGAGCAGCAATCCAAGGTGAGATACAAAGAGAAGATTGAAGAGTTTAAATAGTAGTGACCAATCTCCAGTAGCCATTGGATTTAATTCCAGGAGTTTGGGCAGATAGAATTACATGATTCCAACCTTGATCTGTGTCACTTAGTTTCCATATTGTGGGTTAGTTCCACAATTCTTGCCTTTTTTGGACCTGCTTCTTGAAAATGAATTGTGCATGGACTTCTTTTATTTAAGGCCTCTTTTTGTGATCAGGAACATGGCTTGGGTTTCTTTTTCTGTCCCAAGAAGTATGTTCGGCTTCTCTTTTCCTACCATTGGTATCCAAAACTCACCATTCTATTCACCTAAGTCCTGTATTTTAAACCGAACTCCAAGAAGATGAAACAAATCCAATCAACTCTAACGTTCCAAGTGAAGTTCGTCTCAGAATTAATAAAATAAATAACAATATAGATTAGGGAAATAAATCATGAATTTCACATTTCATCCCTCAATGGTAAATAATCCAAAGGTAAATTTAAAAATAAATTGTAAAAATAAATTATAACTACGCATTTGCATTAACCTAATTTGATGTTATAAGTCCCTAAGGTTAAACCATGACTGTTTGCAGAAACTCTAAAAGATTTGACAGTATAGCATCCTTGCACGCACCATATTCATCCATAGTGAAGGTGATGTTGATCATCAAAGAATTAGGAGAAATGTTCTTCAAATTTTAGGGGAGAAGCACTTGAACCCATTTGGGTCAACTAAACATTGCCAAAAACTTGGACTCTGGGTATATAGCCTTACTATAGTGATCACATGGAGCAATTTATCTATTGAGAGAAGTGCAGCCACAACAACAATCCCTCGTCTTAACATGTCACTAGTTTTAATACCATCAATGTAGAGGGATCAAGGGGGAGTAGGGTTCAGAGATGATATGATGGATGGATAAAATCACATAGTAATGAATAATGCCTTTAAGAAAATGGAAAAAATATGTGGGAGTATAGCTTTTAAACATCTTATACCCCATACTTCGGTATGTGATTAAAGGCTACAAATACATACTCCTGCATAGAGATCCAGACAATATTGATCAATTTTATTGTGATTTGTTAGTGACATTATGTTTGATAAATACCTCGTAAATGATCACATGAAGCATACTTGGGCAGCCTTGAAGCGGAAGATCTCCTTTTTTCGATACAAGTAAAGTCTCACATAATTTGATGGTCTAGAAGATGTCTGTCTTGCTTGTATGGATCATCTACAGATTGCTCCAAATATTTCATGCAATGACTAACCAATGTATAAACTTATTATTTAAAGTATCTAGGCCAAAATGATCAAACCTAGCATAAAACACTCTGAACGATTAACTGTACTATCAAGTCATAGTGATCTCATCATGTGTAGCAAATATGCAACAGTGTTAAGGAATTTTGCATGGTCAGATTTACCCCGTTCATAATTAATTCCAAAGAATGTAACAAGATGGGTAGTGAGTATGGATGACCCAGGATAAGCAATGTGAAACTAGGAGGCATGATTGGATGATAAATCTATTCATTGGAAGAATTATTCTCATGTGCAATCAATAAATTCCAATATGCACTTTTTTATGATGTGGAAACCAACAAACGCTCATGGCTGTGAGGGGAGTGGAGTGATAGGTGTATAGACAGGGTCATACGCAAGTGCAGATTCAAGAACAGGTGTCAACTTAAGCATAAGTGAATGTGCAGACAAAAGCTAGTTCGGTGCGAGCATAGTGCAAGTGCTGGCCAGTTTTTCTCATCATACCACGTGTATGTGTGTAATTAAAATATTATAATGAACACTTTTATTGGCCTTTTGAGACATCATATATCATGATGACAGCATGAAACTTTATCCAATGATTGGTTGGGCAGAACATTTTGAAATTGGAAAAAATGAATATGAAACCTGAAGAATATATCTAAAAAACTAAAGATAAGATCCCTCTATTTTTATCTTTCCACTGGTCAAAACAATTAAAAGATGGCATATGTTAATAACCTGAGGGTAGATAAACCCTTGTGATTTTCATGTTGAGCTCAAATTTATTTTCTTTGCCAACTCATGCACCAATTACTTTTTTAATATGATCTTGCTGGTTTTATCAAATATGGCAATAACCGGGGGAAGTGGGTTCTGACCATTTCCTTTGGGATCCTCTGAACTATCTTATAAAATTGTTTATCATTATTTTAGGATAATAAATTCATAAACTGAATAACTAAGAAAAATATCAAATGATATCGCTCCCATTTCTGATTTATAAATCTTGATGTTGAATCATATAAATTTGTAATTTGATTGATAGAGATTTTAAAAAATGCCTATTTTGAGTCAAGAAGAAACTCATGAAAAGTAATAACTTGACTCTGGTGGAACCGAGCATTTTACTAGGGAAATTTAAGTATACTTCTTGATCATGGCAAATTGTGTATTAATTTTCAATGTCGTTGTAATTTTAATATTTTTTAAAAAATCAAATAAATTTGATAAAAGATATAAACCCACACGGATGTATAATGGAAGCGAGTTTGTCTCCACAGGGACTGGCCTTTAGAAATGAATTTAATAGTTGAGTAGTTAAGGAATAATGATAGTAATAATACTAATGAAGATAGTGCATGTAGTAGAAGATAAGTAACAAGTAAGTGGGAGAATATTAAGTGGATGACAGAACTAGATATGATAGAGTATCAGATATTATTTATATATATTTTTATATGTATTAGGAATAATAAAGAACTGAGAGATGGAGTGAGAGTTATGGGTAATGTTAGTATAAGGAATGAAATAAGAACAGAAGGTTAATAATATATATATTAGAGTAAAGTTCTAATAATAGAGAAGTTAAGGTTATCTAATTAATTAGTAATAAGCTATATGAAACTAGGAAGTGAATATAAAGATAATGATATTATGGCCTTAGTTAGAAAGGGAATAATGTGTTACAGAAATGAGATATAGGAAGTCAATTAATAAGAATAGCTACTATAATAAGAGGTTAAAGAGAAGAATAAAAAATAGAAAATAAGTGTTTTAAAAATAGGAGAAATAAGGAGTTATACATTTATTAAGATGCATACTAAAGTTATAGAGTGATACTTATATGTATCCTAATAGTATAATCTAATTAGAGTTTAGTAAGTTTATCATATAATTAATTAGCTAGCTAAATAGGGAGAGAGGTTATGATAGAATAAAGGATCTAATAAGGGTAACTAAGGAGTATATGTATAATTAATAGTATGACTATATTGGTCGGCTTCGACTTATATAGGTTTATTAGTCACTATCTAATTATATATACGTATTTATATATTTTAATATATTTTTTTTGAAAATTATATATTTTTAACGGCTAAAAATTTTGATAATTCAGGGTGATTCTATCGACACTTGAGAAGTGTTCGACCAAATGCCCGGGAGATTGAAATCAGAGGTGTATTTTTATATTTAGATATATATATATACTTTTGAAAGTTTTTTATAAGGTAAATTGAAAGGGACTTTTATAAATAGATGAGTATTTCTCATACACACTTGGTGTTTGATGAAATGCCAAACAAAATCATGATCATGAATTTTGATAAAAAATTAATTAGCTGACTGATGGAAATAACTCTAACCAATATATGGTTATCATCTATTTAATTAAAACAAAACCAAACTTGAAAGCTCACTGGATCCACCTTGAATCGAGGACCAGGGGTGGCAGCACCGATCGCCACCGCCTAACCTCAATGTGCCTCTTCCCCCTCCATCTTCCTTGCTGGCGCAGATCTGAGCTCCCCTAGCTTTTCCCTAAAGCCTTCCAGAGCCGTCTGCACTCTGCTAGAGCTATCACGACACCACTGTGTGCTTAAAACCTTGAGAGGGACCTCCGCATGATGTTTATTCATTTTGCGACAAAGATAGTGGCATTAGGCCTTTAAAATCCCTTTTCAAAGGGTCGAGAGAGGTTATATCAACCTCTTAGAAGGTCAGACTTGATCCAATGGCCCTCTAGGGGTTGTTGGATCAGCCTGTGGTCCCCTCATCGGTGGCCTCCGGCGGCCAGCTGACGAGGACAGCAGTTGGGGGGCCGGGAAAGAAAGTATTGCCCCCAGCCATTCGATCTGCCATTGAAAAGTTCAACGTCTGCGATTAAGTTGCAGCCACGGACCATTTTCAATTGATGTACCCCTTTATTACCACATCATATGCCTCGTCATGCTTCTTGTCATCTTTCTGCCTTGTGATTTTCCCATTCATATGGTCCCGACGTCCTCATCACTCACAACAGCCCATCTGAAGGCCTAAAAAAGAAATTAAAAAATCATTAGATATTGCGAACAGATCTAGTCATCCGATCTTCCTTAAGAAAATAAGACAGTTGAGATCATGCCCGTCCACTTAAAAATAGCCCGAAATGACACGAGCTTTGGGCTAGGTTAGCTCGATGACCCATAACAACTTCTCCTTTTATTTCTTAAGATCGCGCCCCGTTGGGCTGCGATCATTTTTTTAATATCTGGGTCTGGCCCGACAAGAATCTGAAAAATGAAACATCCATTATCCCATACTGAAAAATTTACGAAGCATTACTATTTATTAATTTTGCATGGTATTGTAGATCAAAAATAAAACACTTCCCTCTCTGTGAAATGAACTCCATTGGGCCTGTGTGGGCCTGCAATTGGGCCTCTTGGGGCCTATCTTGTGCTCTTTGTAGTAGACCAGTAGTTTGGCCCCTTCAGTCAGTGGTGCTTGTCGGCTGCTGGTCAGCTTGAGCGTTGAGCGCTCGTTTGCTGACGGTTGGCTCGAGTGCCTCCGGCTCCCCGCCTTCAGCTGGCCACTTACAAACCCCCTTTATTTTATTTTTATTTTTATTTTTATTTTTTTAATTTCCTTATTAATTTTCAAAATATTTCCTAAGTGGAATTAAGAAAATGGCTTTCAAACATTAGATAGAATTTTAATGAGGTAAAATGGTTATATTGAAGGTTTTCAAGAATTCACGCATGAAGGGCAAATTTATAGTAAAATAAAGATAAAATTAATAATATGGTGCATACACTAACCCTAAAATGTGTATATTTTACCAATAAAATTCCTTTATCAATGGAGATTCAGAAATCTACCTATTTTGAGTCAAAAAGAAACTCATTAACTTGACCCTAGTGGAATCGAGGATTTTACTTGGGAAATTTTAGTATACTGCTTGATCATGGGGAAAATAAGAACCCAAGTTAATACGGCAGTGGCGAGGATAAAAGTTCATGTTACATAAATTCCAGCCTGCAGGAATGAGGGACCAGGTGACAATGATAGAAAAGACATCAGAGAAAAAGGCCTTTCTAAAGGAAGTGGGTCGCATCTAAGAGATATCTGAAGTCTTCTATCAATAGTCAGAGTGGATTTCTACAGATATGCACAGAATTTTCATAAGATGAGAATTCGTGTGTGACTTCTGGATTTATCAGTGATTAGGAAACTCAGGTGGCCTTTTCTAATCAATGTGGGGGTTAAGAGTAGTGAAGGTCAATCACCAATCTGTAACACGTTTTAGCAAAAAAACTAAATATAGACATCAAGTTAGGTCCAATCTGAGTCCGGTCAAGGATTGGTCCACTCATGTTGGCTATTCAATAAGTCAAAGTTAAGAATTCAATAGTATGGTCATGTGAAAAATGATTTTGAAGTTAATATTAAAATATTAACATACAATTTTGCTCATCGGACCATTAAAATAACAAAATATTTGCATGAATTTCCATGCAAGAAATAATTTCTTACAGGAATTAAATCAATATTCAAAAGCATAATAGTTACATTTCAATGGATTCCACTAAATTTAGTATCCTAATCAATTTAATTACATTTTTCAAGCTGGATACGAATTTATATAATTGTTACTGTAAGGGTGTCAAAAACATGGATACTAATTAGAGAGGAAGATGGAGAGAGTAGAAAGGAAATAAATACAAGGGAATAAAGGGACAGAATAAAGGGAAAGAGACAGAGTTAAAGAGGGGAAAATAGATAATTATAGAGGGGGACCAAGTGAAAGGGAAAGGGATAGATTTAGAGAGGGAGTGAGAGAGGACAGGCATAGAACTAGACAGGGAGAGAGTGAGAAGGAAAGAGATATAGTTAGAGAGGGGGAGAGAGTGAAAAGAAAGAGAGATTTAAAGAGGGAGAGAGTTTTTAGAAGAGAGTCAGAGATGGGGAGCGAGTCATAGGAAAGGGAGAGAAATTAAGGGACGGAGAGAAAGTGTCAGTGAAAAAGAGGGGGAGAGAGGAATAGGGAAAGTTACAAAGGCAGAGAGGGGAATAGAAGTTCCAGAGGATGACAGAGTGAGGGAAAAAGAGTGTGAGATATTTTTAATCAGTGAGTGTGAAAGAGAGATAGGAGAGTGGAGGTAGAGAACAATAAGGAAAGAGATATTTAAGGAGGGAGAGTGAAAGAGAGAGAAGTGGATAGAGGGATATAGGGAGAGGGAAGGAGATAGAGATTGATACAGAGTCAACGAAAGATAGAGAGATTGAGAGAGATAGTTATTAGAGGGAGAAAGAGGGAGGGGGAGAGAGCAAGAGGGAAAGAGGGAGAGTGTGTCGGCTAGCTGACCTTCATTGCTGATGAATTGTATCTGGAGTTTCTTGCCCATGACGTGTTCCCAGACAGTGAAACTTTATCTCAATGAGCTTCATCCATGCATGAAATACTGGATTTGCTGCCAAATAGATGGCACCGTTGTTATCACGCCATAAAATTGGCAGACTGGGGAAATTTAAAGTTCCTTCAGTCATGAGCGAATCTGCATAACTTCAATTGTTACACTAACAAGTAATTTATATTCAGATTTGGTACTTGAAAAGGCAACGGCAGACTGATTTTTAGAGCTCCACGACATTAAATTACTTCCAAGATAGATCATATATGATCATGTTGATCAGCGATCAGCCTGATCACTTGCCTAATTTGCATTACAAATAGGATTAATAGTTAACAAATATTCTTATGATTAATAGAAAACCATGATCAATGCTGCCCTAAATGTAATCAAGTGTTTAAGTACAGCGAATCATAGCTATTGGGTAAATGCATCTTCTGGTGAACTCTGTTAACTGGGAACGCTATCTCATGTTTGGTGAGCCTTAGGTAGTGAAGATTAACTTCTTTCATGGAAATTCATGCTAATATTTTTTATTTTAATGGTCCCATGAGCAAAATTCATGCAAGTGGTATATTTCACTACATCAAATATACTATTCTTACATTTGGAGAGTGATGGCAAAGTAATTGGGGTTTAAAGTGGTTTACAATTTTCCATGTTAGATAACTGAAGCAATGATGAGAGGTACATCGACTGCGATAAAATGTACCCCTTTTGATGGTAATTCTATGAAAATTAACTATTTTTCTGGACCAAGGTTGCAAATGGAAAATTGATGGTGTAGATGACTTGGTAGTTCTTGAATTTTTCTATACTTAGGAAACATTATTAAAATTGTATGTAAAACAATCAAAATAAAGATTGGTTTTATATTATGAAACTCAAAAAATAAGTATGCATCAGTCTCTGAACCTGTGAAACCAAGAGCTTGAAGAGGCAAAGAGAATTTATGAAAATATGCTCCGGGTGATTTTTTAAACAGTAAATTGGTTTCTTCAAAAGAAAAATATATTTTGGATGAGTTGAATTTTTTAAACCTGGGGGTTGTTCCACGACCACCATTTCTTCTAAGTTTCCATGTAAAAACATGTTGGCTACATCTAGTTGCTGAATGTTCCAACTACTGCAAACTACTATAGATAGAAGTAAATGAATTGGTGTTCGTTTAATTATAATAATCAATATTTCAGAAAAATTGAATCCCTCTAATATAGTAAATGCATTGCTGTCTGTCTTATTTACCTGGAAATATTTTAATGTTTACCCTTGTGGATATGAATTATGGATTTCTTTGGGCTGGCCATAAGTTACAATAGAAGGTCCTTCATCACCTCACCTTTGATATTTGGAAAGATAAAATACATCTTTCACGTATAATAAATGAGATTATATTATATCATCTACAGTCCTTCATCACCTCACCTTTGATATTTGGAAAGATAAAATATACCTTTCATGCATAATAAATGAGATGATATTATATCATCTAACTTATCTGTACAGTGATAGGGAAATTTTTATTGAATCTTACTTTACATTGAAGCAAACTTAGGTAATTACATCTCCCCTCAACCTGTTTTATGAGATATTATGCTTTCTCGACGTCCAAAACCAAAATTGAACTTATCCAGGCATTATAGGAGGTGTAACCACTATGAAAGGTACTCAATTAATGAAATGTAATAAAATCACTTTATTTTTTCAAATAGACATGTTATTTAATTTTTTCATAAAATAAAAAGTTATCATAAATCACATATGTCATTTTAGTTCAGGAAAAGTTCAGTGTAAACATAGATTCACATGAAATTCATGCTAATACACCATCTTATAATTCCAATTCACATCAAGTTATACCATAATGAAAACATCAAAGATATTTTATTTACAAAACTTAGTTGGCATTCATAAAAAGTCTTTAATTTATTCTGACTGTATGATTATTTGTTGCATTTCCTGAACCTCTACTTTCTATTAGAATCTGTCACATATTTATAAAGCTTCTGAATTTTATTCGTCTTGTGTCACTGAATAATGTTAAAAAGTTATTTTATTTTTTTCATATTTATGCAATTCTAAAATATCTTGAAAAATAGTATTTTGTTCGACTATCTATATTCACTGTCTGACATGATCTTTAAAATTAGATTATGACTTTCAGAGTGACCAGAGTTTCTATCAACCTAGAGGATCCACATGTCCCTAGAATAATAAAATTCTTAAATTCTGTACGATTTAAATAATAATAATAACCGTGGCATTGGAAAGAATAACTAAGTATGATATCATATTCTTCTGATATCTCAGTGGAATCCATTTGAACAGGATGTTGCACTAAAATGATTATGTCACAACTTTTAGGCTAGGACCATTTATTGACAAAAATAAATAATAACTTTCTGAAATAAACATTTTTGTACCAATTTGATGGTAATATTGATGATGAAGAATCAGTGTGGATGTCTAATTCACATCAAAGAAATTTTCATTTTAAATTGAATAATCTCTCTCTGTGAAATGCATGTGTGAATAGAAGTTATGAAAATAATTGAACTGGTTTTGCAATTTTACAGTTTGAATGTGCTGAAATTTCCATTACTTTACATTAATTGTAGAAGAAACTGAAAAAATAGTTAAAAAATATAGAGAAACGTTTAATTATATTTTTCAAGAGCCAGAAGAGTGGGTTGGAGGAAAATTTGATCATGCATGTCATAGCGTTGACCTTCAGCTACTTCCCTCGTAAAACATTCAAGAACAAGCACAAACATGAGAAAACTTCACACTGCCATGGTTTCAACATGAACCGTGGGCTATGGGAAAGTGTAGATCAAAATGTGAACATTAAAGCATGAATCAATTTATGCAAAAAAAGCCTTAAAATAAGAAAAAAATATACATAGGTAATAGATCTGTACATGAAAAAATTTTGAAGGGCTGGATTCTTCGCCTACTGTGATAAACTTTCTCAAAAGGGAGATTTTTCTAGGAGAAAGGAGTGACAGTCCAAGAACTCTGGTGAAGTATTTGGTTGAAGCAATTCAATGAAAAACAAAAAATGAATATTTTGTTTCATAACTTTAGATGTATGAATTATGGTTTCATAATAAAAAAATTATTTCATAATGTTTACTGTTCCTTCAATTTCCCTTATTGACCCACAAAGTGAGATTAAATTGATTTGAGAGAGGAATAAACTTGTAAAGTTCTAGTGATCAATGTGGTCTCATAGGGATTGTATAGATTGAGATATGTAAGATATTGGTTATCATTGTAATTAAGAGTTTGAGGGTTTATATCCCAACATAAGTGTATAAACTCTCTGTTTTGATTTAGTTTGACTTTTTCCCCTTCTCTCCATCTGCCTAATTCCCAAGGAGGGGGTTTGTTCCTTTAAGGATGAAAATTAGAAAATATTTTCTCATCCTCCGACACCCCTTCTTTGCGCATTTATGTCATTGATTCAGAAGAATAAAAAAATCATCTTATAGAAATGTGTGCTTCCCCCTTTGTGCTATGAAAGTATTATGATGGAGATGGAAATGGATATGGAATTGTGATCACAATAACGATAGCGATGGAGATGGATAGGGAGACAGAGATTGAGATGGAGATGGGCATTGTGATGGCAATGACAATGGCTATGGTGATGACAACGGCTATGACCATGGCGATAGCAGTGGCGGCATAGAGGGAGACGGAGATAAAGATGGAGATGACAGTAGCAATGGTGCTGGTGATGGTGATGGCCATGGCCATGGCAATGGCAATTGAGATGTTGATGACGAAGTGGCGACAGAGGGAGATGGAGATGAAGATGGCGATGGTGATGGTCATGGCCTTGGCCATGACCTTGGCCATGGCAATTACAATAGCAATGGCGACAGAATGACTTTGGCAATGGCCATGGCAATAACAGTGGCAACAGATGGAGACCGAGGTGGAGATGGAGATGGCAATGGTGATGGCCATGGTGATTGATAAGTAAAAATAAGGGTGAATTATCCTATTAAAATCCCTTATCGTTGTTAAATTTATCTTATACAATAGAATTTATAAACCCCTAACTTAAGACATATAGTGAAAACTACAGGATCTTCCAAGGGAAGCTAGTAAGGCAATTCAATTACTTATCCAATTGACTTATCTGGCCTTAATTAGGGTTAATTTAATCTTCAATGAAGATCAAATTACCCTAATTATATGAAGAATTTAGAAAGGAGGGTAGAAGAGATGAGAAGAATAGAAGAAATAGGGATCTCCAAATTTACTTATGTGATCCAATAAAAAGGATCAAAGGAGTCAAGTAGAGGGGTTAAGAAGAAAATTTGATTTTAGTTTATTTTGGGGGAGTCGGGTATCCAAATTTACTCACTACTTACTCATTAACACAATCTAATCTTTCCCAGAAATTAAACTCTTTTTTTATTAATTTATTTGCTATTTTTTAGTTCTTCATTTGAAAGTGGAATGGCTAGATAAATTCAATAATCACTCCTAATCCTCTTAAGGGCTTGTACATGCCGCTCAAGCTAAGCAATTTAGAGTTTTAGACTAATATCAATAAGAAAAACAAAGAATTCTCTAACACATAATCCAAATTACACTAAAATTCAAATACAATGAAGCAAAAAATACCAACTGAAGATGATCCAGGCTAATTCTCCTCTTTTTCTTGCAGATGTGAAAGAGCCCCTGCCAGAATGACCTTCTCAACTCAATTTCTGATTTTATACTTAGGTTAACTGATAAAAATTACCGTTTTACCTCCAATAAGTAATTAATTTTTATCCATCGATGTAGGCTTGATCTGAATGATCCAACTTTACAGATAGAAAGAGGAGGTCGAGATGAGCAAGCCCACAAATTTTGAGCTCAATCTGAATTAAGGATTAAGAGTAACTAATAAGTGAAAATCGACCAATCTAAACCGTTGGATCAATATTTCATTTATTAAATTTAAATTTTGAAAAACCCGCATTTCGTGTCACTTCGTGATTGGCTGGAAAATTTTAGAGACTTTATTCAGGTTCTCTCTCAGAGTGCGACGTACCCCATCCTGGAAATAAGAGAATAAAACATAATACATGACGTATTACACTTACATGTACGTTTATACTGCCATCCCAAGTCAGATGTCGCCATGTCACCTCTCGTGCGTGCATCTTTGTATGTACAGCACGGGCAGTGCACTTACCCCCATCCAACGATGCCTCTACCGATCGCATTTAAGTCATCGGATTCTCATCCGACGGCCGAGATTGTGCCACATGGCCCCGATAACTCAGGTTCTTGATATTTTGCGTCAAAGCCCTTGCTTCTATTCGAGCGCAAACTGACGTCGCCCAAAAATAATTGAAGATATTCCCCTCCAATTCTCTCTCCTCCATATTTCCCTAAGAAAGCCCATAGAAAAATCCAGATTAATTATATAAGACCCTGCAAATATTTTTATTGGATTTTTACGCCTACAATGCACAACTGAAAGCTGTTTTAAGGACATATTTGCAACCAAAATTTAAAAATAGTTCCTCTGACTTTAGAAATCACTTCAAATGCCTATTTTCCTTGTATTTATATCATATTCTATTCAAAATTCATTTCTTCCTCAAATAAATTCCCAAAAAAATCATTAATATTCGAGACAATTCAGTTATTCATCCCCACATTAATTAGCGTTAAAATTAATTTTTAAAGTTGCCATTTCCATTTAAATAGAGTTATTCCAAGCTTAAGTAAATTACATAAAATTCATGAATTAACAGAAAATCAGGCTAAAAATCAGAATTCACTTGGAATATTAATTAACATGTAAATATATGGTAACAACCCTATTTTAACTCTTTATATGGATAAAATTGTGCTAATTACATGAATTAAGCATAGAATTTATGTTATTATCAGCTATGGCAATGGCGATGGCAATCGCGATGGTGATGGTAATGGCAATCATGATGGTGATGTTGATGGTGATGGAGATGGAGGAGATGGGGGAGATAGAGAAGATAGAGATAGACATAATGATATATGGGCCCATTAGGGCTGTGAGGTTCACTCATAATATACATACACTTTTACAGTAATTCGTTGAAAACTCTGATTCAACCAAAATTGCAACCAGAAAAAAATTAGTAATTAGTAAAAACATATATAGCAGCATACACTCACCAATTGGGGTAGAACAGATTAAGGCTATAAATAAGAGAAGACCGCAGAATTATGTACATACAACTTTTAAGACCAAAATTCGCAGTTGTGGGAAAGCTTTATCTTCCCCATTTCTTCATCTTCATGGCAGCAACCTTCTTCTTCTTGTGGGCTCGGTGTTTCGCCGCAAGTCTCAGCTTCCTCTGAGCATGGCGCATCGGGTTGATAACGGCCAAGACCTTCTCGGCCTTCTTTCTCTTGTCCCTCTTCTCTTTCATGACCTTCCTCACCTCATTGTAGGCCCTCACAAACTGTTCTGCCCCAAGAACCCCACGAATCTTGACAAGAACTTCGTTCGCCAGATCTTTAATTTCATCTGAATGATGAGAAACAAAAAGAGAATTTACAATGCCATCGATCAAAAGGGTTGATTTTAGATAAGGAGAAATCTGTCAATGGTTAAAAAATTATGAACAGTGTATTTCCAGTATATGATTGTCAAAGACAGATAGTAGCATTTATTCAAAGAAAAAGATTCTTTACTAACAATTTAAGGAAGATAAAATAATTTTATTTGATGGATTGAAATGTAAATTTCTTTACTAGCAAGAAAAGTAAATTTATTTTAATACCGTTCCATGAACAATGTATTTTAATTCATGACTGTGAAAATCAAAAGGATACAGTTACCACGAAGTGTTACTTTCATTACAATCCATGGAAGGTGAATAAATGTTTATTTATGGATAAAAATGTAAATGTATTACTTATTCCAAGAAAAGTGAAATTCTTTAATACCGCTCCAAGGAAGCAACTAGATTAATGGATAAAGATGAATGAACAATGTTTTTTTAACTATGTGACTGTCAAAATAGGTAGAAATAAAGATTCAAATAAAACTAAATTTCTTGAATAAGAATGCAGGGATAAGTCATTCATGCCCTACCATCTCTGGAATAAAAATTTACACATGAAACATTTTCCCTGTAGGTGACCGATAAAACCAGGTAATTTGCCCAAACGAATCACGATCATTGTTGTTTTATGTGGTTCAAAATTTTAAATAATTCTCGCACGCAGAAAACTCCCTTGCGATTGGGACCTTCTATTTGTTAAAAATCCGTAAGCAATTTAATTTTAAAGATTTTTTTGTACAAATAGTTTTTTAATTATTTTAGTTTTTCACAGGACTCAGCATTTTGAAAAGAGAATTGTAAAATACAACATATATGATCGTAACGTTAAATTATACCCCCCAAATAAAAGTTGGGAACAAAAGATGGTACCAACAAATTAACAGTTTCTTTCGATATCAAACCCTGGAAATAGTTCTAAAAAAACTAAATTGCATATAAAACCAGCAAATCCAGCATAAAAGAACTTCAATATAGATCTTGAATCCAGAAGATCGAAAAAAGAAAGAATTTTCCAAATTCTTAGTCAACGAGAAACATGAGTCATCAAAGGACAAAGCAATGCACAAACCTGAAACCTCTCTCCCAGCAAATCCTTCGGATATTCTATAAAGCGGCGATAACAAATGAAACGCATAATCAGCGCAGTCATTGTGGCCAATCTGCATAGAGATCTTCCTAAAGCAATCAAACACTATCCTCGCCTGCAAAATTCGTAAGCAAATCGACGTTAATCCTTATTATTTAATCCCTTGCAACAAACAAAGAAATCAACCACCATCTCACCTGGGCGTCATCCCCTGTCAACGCGATCTTCCCCAATTTGCCCAGCAAGGGAAAAACAAGAAGCGACCGAAGATTAGGGATTTTCCCCTCCGGCCGTCTCGGCACATTGGCTTCGACTGATGTGTTAATAAGGAAAGAGTTTCTTCCCTTCCTTGACCGTAGAAGATCAAAAGCATCAAGATAAAGTCTCTGCTCATGAGGGGAGAGGTTGGTCCAGAAGACATGAACAGGAGTGGAACTTAGCTCTTTGGCATGAGAATGAATGCCGAAAACAGCGAATAGAAGATTCTGGGCAAGAACGTTGGGAGCTGAGGTATCAAAATCAAAGGACTTCGACTTCAGCTGAGTGCAGAATGAGACAGAAAGAAAGAAGAGCCTGCCCGGGTTCAGGAAGACGGTATGCCCTGACTTCTGTCTCAATCTGGGAACCTCTGAAAAGTATAAGGCTAAGAGGCGGTTTGAAGCGTTTCTCACCCAAACGTGTGGGTGCAACAACAACTTGCAAGTGCGTTCCCAAATCTCCTGAAAAGATGGAGGCCAGAAAAGAAAAAATAGGTCAGATAGTCAAAAGAAAACTCAAATCTCCTCAGGTCTTACCGCAAGATTGAGAAAACCAATTAAATTCACGAAGATAGATGAAAACATTCAACTATGAAAGAAAGATAACTGTATTTTCGTTTGTGTTTGTCGTTGTAACTGAGTACGAGAAGAGGAAATGACAAGTCAACTTCCCTATCAATCGTCCTCACCAGCATGAATATGATGACGAGGACTTTGTCTCGTCATTGTTTATCATCATTGCCCCTTAGCCTTGATCAGATGAAGACAGATGATTATAAAATTGTGATAAGGACTTCACGAAAACCTATCAAAGAAAGTGTTACAGAAGGGGGGTCGCACGAGCCACCCAGTGAAGTAACACATTGGCGGGAACTTAAGCGCCAATAAAAGAAGACCTAGAGAAGACCAAGGAAGGAGAGGAAAAAGCATCGCCAGAGCGAGGAGACTGGCTGGAGATTCTCCCAACCAGAGGAGCATTCGCCGATCCGGCTTGTTCCAAGCTATCTGTCCCTGTTTTCCCCTTTCCCCCTTTCTCCCTTTTCCACTCTCTGTTTGACTCCACTTCTTCTATTCCCAAATCTCATACCATCGAGTTACAATCGGTTGCGACACTGCAAGATTGTTGGATTCCCTTTTAAGTTCTTGTGAACCCCTTTTGGATTCTAAACTCTACATCAGTGGGTTCCTATCAAATTGCAATTCTAATCATCTTGTATTCGCGGGGATGACTCTGAGGATTTTATCTTATTAGCACCTCTTGTCATCGTCCCTTTGATAACCTTGATCAGATGAGGAGGGATGATGACAAGATCATTATTTTTATTTGTCTAAAGCAGGATGACAATGACAATATTTGTCATCGTCTGCAAACACTAATTTTGACATAAACCAAGAGATTTTGACGACAGAAGAGTAAAGGTGCTGATTTTTAAAGAAGTATCTAAAGAATTCGTTCAGCAGGTGAAATCTTTAAAGGATGAGTAGCCAACAGCCCGCAGAGAGATAAATTAGAGATGTAAGAAGTAAAATGGAAGATAATAAACTCCATCAATATTTTATCAAATGAATTGAAAATAAAAAACATAAGGATTGTATTTTTTTTTCAAATTTATCAATATTTTATCCATGTTTCACAAAAAGAATGTATTTCTCCTACTTGCTCTTTAATTGTTCTTTCTTTTAACATTTTTAATGGTTGATTCAGTGTAATTTTTTTCAACATCTTCTATCTGCATCCGATATTTTGTTTACATTCTTAATGTCAGATAGTGAAAATCCTGTTAGATGAGTAAAAAAAAAGGAATTTACCTCAAAATTTTGGTCAATGTACAGATCAGGGTACTGAACAAGCATCTTTTCCAGCATAAGAAGAGTGTGGTAAACCTCTTTCCACAATGGCACCAAATCAGAACTCCATCCTCCAAGCTTGTTAGTAACTTCATCAATCGCAGAATCTATAATGAATTTCGCAACTGACAATATGCAACTATAATATTTCATGAAGCCACTCTTGAGAACGTCGACCAATAATCCAAGGATCTGCAAATATTGAAGAACATTTGAATACGATGTAATAACAGCCTTATGTGAGAAAAAATAGAAAATTGCTTTAAAACCTAAATAAGGACAACTAAAACTGCCCATATCACGAGTTCAAATTAAACACCGAGTGAAAGGCAAGGTAAATGACAACTTCATTGATTCTTCATCACTACCCTCTTAAAGGGAGCGTTACCCTATTGAAAGGGAAAACCTGCACCAGGGGAAATGACTAAAATACCCTTTACAGACGTCGGGGTTTACACCAAAGAAACAATGGACTGCCATTAAGTCATGAAACAATTCAGGTAACAGCTTTAAGGACCTTAATAAGGGAAAATTTAAACTCTATGTCATTCCCGCCAATGTATTTAGAAAAAATAGGGACGATCACCAGACAACAGTGATCGATTAATACAGATGATGGCTAGAAACCCCCCTTTCACTCCCTTCTAATTCATACCAATGTGAACACAGCCAATACGAGTTCTAATCAAACATTAAGTAAAGATAAGAGAAACAACTTCATTGATTCTACATGGCTTCCCTCTCAAAGCAAAGGCTTGCCTTATTAAAGAAAAAACATACACCGAGGGTAATAGCCACAGTGGCCAGGTTCGAATCAAAGAAACAAAGGAGTACCATTGACTCGCAAAAAACAGCATTTAAACTGTTCACCTTCAATACACAGGTTATATTTTTGAAGAAAAAAACACAGATTTTAAGTTCTAATCAAAGATTGAGTAAAAGATAAGGAAAATAACTTCATTGATTCTTCATGGCTTCCATCTTAAAGAGAGGACCGCCCTATTTAATGGGAAAACATGCACCAGTGGAAAATGACCAAAATACCCCTAACATGGAGTACCTGAGCTGCAGCACTCCACAAATGTTTTTTCTCTCCATTGTACCATGAGAGACTGTACTCTAAAATCGGATGAAGCGCCTTCTGGCTAATACGACCAAGCAGAAGCTTTATCACAGCAGCAACCATAGCTTGAACATTTTTATCATCATCATTAGCCAAAGAAACAACCAAATGAAGAAACCATGACTGGGCTTGGCTTTCCACAATGGCTGGAGGTAACTTGACCAGAATAACATGGAGCATCTCAAGAACCGCTTCTCTCCCAGATGGATGCTCATAGCTGCCAAAGGTGCGCAGATTTAAAAGATTTAAAATCCAAAAAAACGGAGTGAAAATGAAATCTTTAATAGAAAGTTAGACAGATCACCTCAAATTCGCCAGTAAGAAGTCCAGATGCTGCTGCAGACGTTTGCTCGAAATACGATAATCTACCAAGAACTGTAGCAGAATCTCACTGCACTTCTTTCGAATCGCCTCCTCCTGACTAGTAACCATCAACTCTGAGATATGCACCACGAGATCATATACTTCAGGAACAACTAACTTTCTTGCAACAATACTCTTGAAGAGTGATAGCCCAACGTGAGAGGGTTTGCTCTGAATATCGATAAAAATAGGAAACTGAAGCAATGTTCTAAGTTCATCGTCAGAAAGGGAAACAGTAGTGCTTCGCAATAGCGCAGTCAGCAGCTTTAGGCACGATTGTGTAAGTTGACTAGAAACATTGCAAGATCTCTGAGCAATATCAAGCAAAAGGGTCTTGATCTTGTCGGCATGTAATTTGAGAGAGGGCAAAGGCAGCCTGGTGAACGGAATCAGACATTTGAAGCTAGCAGAGAGAACATCTTCGAAATTGGAGCTCAGGCAGATAACTAATAACTTAATGAAAGGGTCCAACATCGATAATAGCTCTTCATTCTTTTTGTTCAGCTTCATGTTTTTCAAGCGGTTGTGGAGCAATCCAAGGGCAAAGAAGGTAATAAGATGAGAATTCCGATGGTGAACACTCTCTTCATGAGAATCTTCCAGAAGCCCATAAATAAAAACAAACAGTTCCTTCTCATCAACTGATGGGTTGGCTTCAATGCCGGAAGCAATACAGTTCAGCATCATCTGAAGTTTGGACTTTATTTTCATGGTTAGGTGATTCTGAAGATGTTTTTTGACGGGTGAAAGCAGCTTCAATGCATGAGTTTTGAATGTAATGTTCTGGGAAAGAAGTTTGATCGTCTCAAATGACTTTTTCTTACGAGCTTCCTTCATTCTTGATGCTGTTTTGGCAGTCTCCTCCTCGGAAACTCTCCCAAGAATATCATTCTCTGCTATAGAGATAATCTCATCCGTGCACGTGTCAAGAGCTCCCACAGTGTATTGCAGAGGAACCTGGGACAAAATAAAATTAACAGTATACCCCAAAACCTGCATCTCGAAGCCTCTTTTCAAGGTTGACTGCAGTACTTTGACTATGTAAGGCAAGAACCCGATTCCCAGCACATTAAGGCTTGCCGCCAAGACTGACCTTGCCTCATCTCTAATGCTCTCCAACCTGTTCTTGAGGAAGTTACATATGCGTCGAACGATGCTTTGGAGCTGTGATTCTAAGACTTCTTCAGGAAGCAATTTCAGAATCTTTAGGGCTGCTAGGCTCATTGGGGCGTTGATTTTTTCGGAATCTGAATCAAGGAATTTCTGAATCTGAGGAAGAATCTTGTGCTGAAGGCTTCGTTGAACATTGTCGTCACAGAAATGGAAAGTATCCAAGACAGAGATCAGAAGGCGAAAGAGAGTCTTCTGCTTGTCCGGCCTTGTTTTATGAATAAAAGAAGTGATTTTCATAAGCAGAGAAGAATAGGGTTTCCACTGCATTTTGCCAGAAATGGAAGCTAGGGTTTCTATAAATGCATTTTTCATGTGTTCCCCTTTGCCACCCTTGATTTCAAACATCATAGTGAGGAACAGAGGAATGAATAATTTCTCCATCATTTCCTGTCAAATATCAAATAATTTGATATAGGTAAGCCCACAGACACATCAATAACAGATTACTTTGACTGAAAACCATTAACATATGGCCTCCAATCTGGAGTACGTCTTTTCGCCAGTGATAAATGAATAGTATAATCGTTTTTCAAAAGGGAAGAAGTTCAATAGTAAGAATCAGCAGCAGAAATATCTGCTTTCATAATATGATAATAGAAATTAGCTAACTGAAAAGTTTATTATTTCATTTCTCAATTAAAGTTTTTTGTTCATTCCTAACACATCAAATGTTTTATCAGAAAAAATACTGGAACAAATCTTTATTAAGATACATAAGCACGCTAAATAGCTCAGACCTCAGAAAATTTTCCAATGTTGACTGCATTTCTGAAACATGATAAGGCCTTCACCCTCCTGTGTGTCTGTCAGCAGAATGACGACGTCAGCCATAATGACAACGACCATACATCTAGAAGTCACAATGAAATAAGAATAAAAAATTACCTGCAAATGAAAAATATTATGGAAGAAGTCAACTTCTGGGTCTTCACTGCACAATGGTCGCATTGAATGGAGTGATGGCACTCCCGAAAGCTTCCAGACCATTTCCCGAAGTAGGATAATCCATTCCTGAAAAATACAGAAACGTAAGTGAAAATGCATATATTTGTTGGCAAATTATGAAGAAATCTTCAATTTGTCGCACCTTATGAATAGATGTATCAACCTCGCTATTCAGAAATTTTTGACTACATATCTCCCTGGTCATCGTTTCACTCATTTTGTGCAGAAAAAATTTTGAAATAATTTTCTGAATATGATTCTGCGTCCAAACGAAGCCCTCAACGCTTTCACTCTGCTTATCTTCTGACGATGCACAATCATGGCTTAAATACAAGGAAGAAAAATCTATGAAGGTCAGAAGCGCCTTTGAAGCTGCCTGCCTGAGAATCAAATCAGAAGCTATGTCATTGAAACACTGGGAAAGGATAATCAACGCACGATCATAGCCCAATGAAGAGAACAATTCCACTGTTACAGTTTCATAGGCACAGATCCTCTTGTCATAATCAATTTCATCCAGTTGCGAAGATGAAATTGCATTGAAATCATGGAGAAGCTTCGCCTGAAATACACCAAAATACCATAAGTACGAAAAAGATATCAGAAAATAAAGCGAGAGAGCGTGTGTTTTGAATTTAGGGTCATGGATTAGGACTTAGGACTTAAATTTTAAGGTTAGGGTTAATGTTTTTATGGTTTTGAATTGAAGGTTTATGAATTGAGGGTTTATGAATGAGGGTTGAGGGTTAAGGGTATACGGCTTTGGGTTTAGAATTACAAGTTTCAGGGGTTAGTCTGCTGTTTTCTTCCAAAGATACAAACCTTTGAACGTTCAAAAAAAATGCTTAATTAAAAAAAAGTACCAGAAATTCCAACGAATGATCAGCCACGCTTAGACCATCAAGGATCTTGCAGATTACGAGCCTGATATCAAGTCTAGCAGAAACAAGGACTGTACTGATCACGTTTAAGACTTTTTTTGAAGCCTCAGGTCTTATCATGGGCAATATCCCCTGAATGACGAGCAATCCTTCCATGCATTCATCTAACACATGAAAAAAGAATTTAAACACCGTCAACACTTTTAAAAAGGATTAAACATAAGGATTCAAAGTCAACAGCTTACCGCATGTCAGATCTTTCTTCCCGAAAAAAGGGAGAACTATATCGATGAATTCCCCGGCAGTTGATGTCTCGGTCACATATTTGCCCAACAATTTGAACACCCTGATTTCTTCCATTGCCGGTTGATTTGTTTTTCTGTCAACGCATGGTTTTCAAATGAAAATTAAATTAGGAATATCTTGAATTTTCTGTGAAATAGGTTTTTAATTAGTATTATTGCATTCGTGACAAGTTATTTTCTATTCGTAAGTCCTAATTGGACCAACTTAATGAATCTTGGGTAACCCACTTCTAAACAGCGTTCTTTTTCAATCTTCAGTTCTGAAATTTCAAGGGTAATAAAATTTTAAAATAATACAGAAGAATAGGAGAAAATTTAACAAACTGCATCACCAGAGCAAGTACCTCTGCCCTCGTCGACGCTGAAAGAATTGACATACTCCAGCGAATAGATCTTTCAGGTGGGGCTCAAGAAGTCTTTTCACAGGGCCATCTTCACCGTCCGATTCACTATCCAAATCGAGAAGATTCTCAATAAATCTAAATAAAGATGAAGTCACAGACTCAGATGCTGTCTTAAGCGATAGAACCGAAAGTATCTTTGGGAGAAAGTCATCTAGAAGAGATACACATTGAGAGTTCTTGCTCATTGCTACAAAGCATAAAAGCAGAGGACCGGGGTGTTCACTCCCCGAAATATCTTGCGTAAATCGGTCGATCAAAGGCTTCACAGAGGAAAAAAACAAATCCCACATTTGCGAGCTAATTTGATGACTCGGATACTTATTCAGGGTGTAACAGAAAATTTTTAGGCAGAGAGATCGTAGATCCTTAGCTTCTGAACTCGTTCTCTCATTCCCCTTCAATTCTTCTGTTCTTTTTCTCTGCAGAAAAAATAGATTTCCGTTAAAGACATTACTAGGGTGGGCTCATGAGCTAAAGTTAATATTATGGACCTAAAGATACAGTAAGTAATTTCCTGAAGTGACAATTTACAGTATAGGAGATTTGATCAAAAAAATCAAATGATTGTGCAGAACAACTATCCGAACAATCCAGTCCAGTACTCAATCAGGCCGATCCATGTTGGACCACGTCCACAAATGAAACTAGTGGATTGATGGTCAGTGCTGATTAAGCCTATTTGATATAATGAATCAAGGAGCCATCACCTACGTTGTAGTTCCTGATTGAACTCAAGTAATAAGTCGACCCAACAGAACAAACTGATCCATCCTTGAATGGCCCTTTAGATCAGATTAAGACATTAAACATGATCAGCATCCGGCTGGCCCATGCCATCAGTTAAGTCTTTCGATCAGATGACCAACTGGATTGATGGATAGATCGAATAATTTGATCATTTCATAATCAATTGGATACGATCCAATCACCAATCCGTACATAGCATAACGAAATATCATGAACATTCAACGGACATCAATACTATAGTAATCCTCGCCCAGGGTTTCTACTATAAGGACACACCAAAAGATGAGAGAACAAAAGGGGTAAAAGAATGTTCTGAAAAATAACACTGAAAGGCACAATCAGAATCATTTAATTAACACCAAATCTAAGCTGAAATATTTCTTTTATTTAATCAAGAGATGCAAGATCTAACCTTCAGGCCTCCGGCGGAATCGTCAATATCTGACAATTCAACATCCATGGTAGCAACGCTTTTGACTGTACACCATTCTAATATCTTGATAAGAATGGCCAAGAGCAAATCAAGAAAGGGTTTGATGCGAGACTCATCAAAGCATCTCAGAACATCCTCAAGCACATGCAAAAAACTGAACTTCTTCTTAGAGGAGAGGCTTGAGACTACAGTGGAGAGAAAATCAGTGTGTAGAAAGGTCAATGGAAGCGCAAAGAATTGGTCAAAGAAATGACCGTTACTTCCATCGACAGTTGTGAATAATGGCTTGAGCAAGAGAGAAAAAAAGGGGGGAAGCTCGTTGACTTCAAGCTGCGCCAAGAAACAAAGGATGGCTCGTCGAATATTTACACTGGCGTGCTGAAAAAACAACAAACCAAAAAAATAAATTCGTACTGCAAAATCATACTGGAAGATAGATAGCCTGAATACCAATATTTACCTTGCGAGATGCCAATGTTTTTAACTTTCTGACTTTGGCGACCAAAATTCGAATGATAATAGGTATTAATAAATCTCTGTGAGAATCTTCAATCTGCGAAGATTCTTTCGCAAGAGACCAAGTTGTCAATTCCTCTCTAAGTTTTTTCACAGTGACAAGGTTCTTTAAATGGTCAGAATAAGGGAGCAAGAAATCGTCTTTCCAGTTTAAAAGACAATCCAGTACTTTTCCCTGCGTGTCTGGAATAGGATCATCAAGAAGCCTGGAAGAATAAAACCTCAAAATTACGGTAAATAAATCTGGAAAACGCTTTTTAAAGATTTTTTAGGTCAAACACAGAATCAATGGAACCTGTTCAGTAGGACATCTTTAAGATCTTGACTGCGATAAAGGGACCGAGAATTATTCATCATACGGAGCAGATCAAGCCATTCCCTGAGGATTGGTTTCCATCCTTTACTGACGTAGCTCTCAAGAGCAAATGGATGTCCAGCGCTGTTATTAGGTAAAGAAAGAATATGAACATCAAATAAGAAACTTTCAAAAGTATGTACCGTAAGATGGAATAGGAAGACTGAACCTTGAATTGCCATCAAGCTCGGTGCCTAAAAATTTGAAAAACAACGGAATTATGTGTCGAGACCGAGCTTCTGCAACCACTGGAACTTTCTGGAGTGTGCGTATCAAAAGCGTTAAGATGGTCTCCCATGGTGTGCTATCAGAATGTGTTGTTAATGATAGGTTGAAGCAATTCAATAGACCTGAAACTACCAAATTAAAAATGGATTACGAATCTCATATGGAGTTTTTGTTGAGAAAAGATAAACTGAGTATAAGCTGAAAATTTCAGTACTGGCATCACTCGCACCTATTTTTTGTAAAACCAGGAGAAAATACTTCCAAAGAGAGTATGTAAAGGCACCATAAATATTTGTGACAGATATGCAGGTTATTTAATTTTTTTGTGTCTTACCTTGAACCTTATGTATATATGTTTATATTCCACCAGCATTTGACTGTTTTAACTTATGAATCTCGGATCCACCAAATGGATATTGGATTCAAGACTATAGTGTATAAATGAGGGTTTCTGCCCAAGTATCGACACATTTGATTTTTTTTGTTTCTAAATTATTCTTCTCGGCTCTCTATATGATGTCCGCCGCAATGACTGTCTTCCGTTTCAGTCGCATCAACAACAAAAAGCTTCGTCTGGGCGCTTCTCGTGGATTGAACATATTTCTCTTATTCCTTCAGTCATTAACCGAGATAGAAAGACCAAGTACCACAAGTAAAAAAAGATAGAGAAAAGGACAGAGACAATAACAAAATGGAGATCAGACGTCCAAAATAAGCTCATCATAAACATCATTCACAATTCAAACCCAAGTGAGTTTCATTAAATTTGAGAAGTGCAATCCACATACCATCTGGCTTCAGATGATCTACACTTGCAACCTCCGATTCACTTTTAGAGAGAATTTGAGACTGCACTTTCTCCAAGTATTGAACGAACCAGCTCCAACACAGATCTTTGTGTTTATTTATAAGAACAGAGATGCATTCGATAGCGGGCCCCCATAGATATTCAAATCTGTTGTGAAAAATTCCAATAAGTCCGTTCATCAGAAGAGGAACATGATTATCATAAACCTTCCCAGTGGTAATGTTCATCTGAATTTTAGAAATCAGAACCATTATGGCTCTGCTTGTCGCAACAGAGAGTGGTGTTTCTTCAACAGATAGAAGCAGAGAGATGACCTAAGTTGAAATTTTTCAAGTCAATAGACCGATAAGAAATTTACACCGGCAGAAATCAAGAAAAGATAGAATACATACGCTTTCATTTTGGCATTTAATGATGGCTGGCTCAGACGCATCGACCTTTTGCTTTTTAGACAGCCGAGCTTCCTCATCGGATTGACGATAGGAAGAAGGAAAAAAATAAGATAAAATCCTCAGTGTTGAGATCCGCAGTGATTTGTCAGGCTGAGAAAGATTTTCTCCCAAACTATCGACTAAAGATGATACATAGTCTACGTTTCCCTGACTGAATTCAAGATTTTCTTCTTCTGTCATTAACCTATCAAATGAAATAAGTTATTATTGACTCAGGACAAGATCAATAAAATAAATAAACTAAAAAATCTTGCTCTGGGAGGAAAAATAACAATAAATGACAATGAAAATAATCTTTTTTTTGAAATTTTGAACTGTGATCACATGCCCATGCTGTGGTCACCAAACAAAGACTTCCCAGGCGGTCACCCATCCTGATACTGCTCTCACCCAAGCACGCTTTACGTCCGAGTTCTAATGGGATCCGGTACACTAGTGTGCTGATTCTAGTGCAACAATCAAGTTAAAATCCTAATGAAGTTATTTAAGGAAAAAATGGTTCAAATCCTAAAGCAAAAAGATGTGATACAGACATGATGTCAATTAAAGGCTTTGGAACATCAAAACTCAGTAGTTAGTGCATACGAAATTACTGAAAAAGAAATGGAAAAGTTATAAAAAGATATACCGAAATTGAGTGCCAAGATACTCGGCCACAGCAGATAATAGCAGGGAGGACTTATTTCTCTGCGCCATGTGCAAAACTTGGAGGATTTCTAAATGTCCACCTTTGCAATTTATAAAGATGTTTAGATATGACAATAAAGAAGCAGCCCCCAAGCTCTGCCAGGCTGTTCTTGAGCGATCTGCGGTATCATCTGATATGCCAAAATAAGATCGAGGAGTCAGCTGACGAGAGAGAAGGGTGTGAAAAGAAAAGCAAAAGACGGTAAGCTTAGATCTTGAAAAGAAAACCAGTACTTATCCAGTATGCCAGTAGGGAAAAAATGAAAAGAGAAATAGATGGAGAAAATATATGTCAAATAACATAAGGAAAATAGGACGGCTATTTACCAGGATCAACTGAGAGGAATTGGACGACAGCATCAAGAAAACTTCTGATTTCCCATTTCATGCTATCGGAGGGGAAAAAATGGGAACAGCTTTTCAGAATTCCCCATATCGTTGATAGATCAGATTCGTCAATCTTATTGATACCCAACTTCTGATTTTCGTTTTCTCGCAAATTTCTTGAAATAATGTTTGACCAGTACTGGAGTTTATTCACAAAAAAAATTTGTATGTTCCCGAAACTGTTCTCAGACAAGCCATTCAAATCTCCCCCTCTTTCAAAGAACATCAGCAAATGATAAAGAACATCATCAACAGATGTCTCGATCACCTCATTTAAGACTCTGCGAATTAATGACGATTAAATTATCAGTGAAGACACCTCATGAAAAATCAGATGAAGATAAGGGTGACTGAACGGTACCTAATAATCGGTCCTTTAAAAGTGTTAATCACAGAAGAATCCTTTTTGAGTACTTCTCCAATGAATGACAGCAATCTGCAAAGAGAAAAATCATGAAAAAATCAGAGATAACAAAACGCCAAAATATGAAAACTATCTTCAAAATATTTAAATCACCTGGGATTTTGGCTACGGAAGATTTCACCCCAGTCCTGCACAATCCGAGAGGTGGGAGATAACTCAATAACAACGGATCGAACATCAAGTAGACTAAGAACTAACTCCAACAGTTTGTCGACTGTGTCCAGAGAAAATTCTGAGGCGAGAATGGGGCAAAAAGTAATGTACTTCTTCAGAAGAAATGTCACAAGCTCACAAACAGATGCAATGTCTGTATAGATAGTGGTCAAACATAAAGTTAGAAACGTTTAAATGAGCAAACAAATATAATTAACTCTTACCATATATCTTCACCCCCTTCCTGAATCTCACATAATAAATGAGTAAAGATAATAACCGATTTAAATGATCATTAAGGCCTTTTTCATCACTACGGCGTATCTCTTCTAATAAACAGCTGCATGCTAAAGATAGCTCTTTGGGCTCAAGTGCATCGTATAGTCTTTGAAGTGTCCCATTGACTACGTCAACAACAGCATCTGTTCGAAGTAAGATTGCTCCGACCGTCAGAAATTGATCAATAAACTGGAAAAATGGTGAGTTGATAAGAGTACATGATCGAGAAATATTTTAAAAATTAAACGGAAGAATTTATGGCTCTCCGTTATTCCAGACTAAAGCCTCCCCAGCTTATCTACGAAGGTCCTAGAGATAATATTGACAAGCTACGGTATTTTTCATTTAATGAAGAAAAGACATTACATGCATCCAGACCTTTACATTATATGAATCAAATATCCTTTTGGTTGAATTGCATCTGCTGTCTAAAAATGATTAATATTTTGGAAGAATTTACATACGTGACAACTGAGTTTATGAATCATAGTACTGTTTATATTTTAATTTTTGAAGTTCGGCAGAAAAATGGCTATAGATTATTTTCACAGAAAATACTGCAAAAGGCAATTTACATCACGATTCTCAGGTTGGAAAATCCAAGCCAGCGGTAGCATCTAAAGATCTGGTAAATAAATTCATGACTGTAATATGGATCAAGATAGATACGTAAACGATGATGTGTTGAATTACAGGAAAATTGTAGGAGCTCCAGCGCAGATGTCGACCCCCCATAGGTTTTTACAGAAACAACCGACTAATTCGCATTCATTTTGACCAGTTTAATGACCGGTCAAGTATATGTTCATTAAAGTCACGTGGAATCTCTTAAATGAGAAGACAAACAAAAATGACAAATGTGAGAGGTGAGAAAGGTATTCATAACGAAAGATTATAAAAAATCTGGCAAGAAGTGACAAGGCAGCTAAGAACACAATCAATGTTCCAGATTCCGACACATGAGAGAAGTGAAAAAAGGAAAAATAGGAGTCATTGATCCAAAACATAAAACCAGAAATTCCTAATAGAGAAAAAATAAGCACGAAATTTCAAAGAGAACATGTAATGTATAGTGCTTCAACGTTTTCAACAGCATATTTTGGAATATGTCTTTTTAGGCAACTTCCATAACATACACTCCGAACTAAATGTAACAGGATCATCATAAAAATGAATGTGACGGCTTACAGAAAAATTACCATGCGTATCAAGAAGAGTTTTATCCATGAGAAGCCGAAGAACTTGCCCAGCTTTTGAGTGAAGCTTGGATGAGGTTCCCCTCATAACATACCACAGCAAGGCACATGCTCCTGTTTTCTTCGTCTCCAAGTCCTCTGTAGCTTCGCAAACCACTCTCTTAATGCCTACCACTCAGAAAAAATTTTATACGAGTTCAGTTGGAGGAAACAATATTTTTCAATAAATTTTTTAAAAATTCTCAATATATATATTTGTTCAAAAAAATCCTCATTTGAAAAAAAACAGGAGTGGAATGTTTCAGAACAGCATGAACTTGTGTCAAAAGGCAAATTGTATAAGCTTCAAAATCAGGCATGAAGTTTAACAGATTATTTTAAAGGAAGTTTACATAAATTAATCGAATAAAAATCCTCGTATGAACCAAAACAAACTAGGGAGGACTAAGAAAAAATAAATCATCAGCACCACTTGAACAAGAAATAAGGAGCTCGGTTCACAAAAGCAACGGAGGGCTCTAAAACTGAGGACATGCCTACTTTGACATTATCAGTTACTGAGGTCATTTGAACCTGACCTCTTATTTCTTTTTAAGTTTTGCAGAGTACAAGTAATTGGCTTTTATTGTAGCCACCATGAGATCGAAGAAACAGAAATGAAATGTTCTTGCCCAGTGATGATGAAAGAGGTAGTTGCACTGAAGATGTCGAAGACAGGCTGGAGAGATGGGCTGCTTGGGAAGCCCAGGATAAAGGGACATTGTATCGGGCCAATACAGGCCCAATATCGGGTTCTCTATACAACCCATTCTATCAATAACGGCTAGTAAAACTAGCCGTTATATGACCGTTGGAACTAGCCGTTATCGGCTTGTATAAAAAGCGATATACATCGCATGTATTCGGGTTATGGTTTTTAATTGAAAAACTCTTTTCTTTTCTTCTCCCCCTTCTCAATTCTATTCTTAACATGGTATCAGAGCTAGTGTGACCTGCAACGCTCAACACCTCGTGAAGACTAGGGTCATCCTTCGGGAGGATCTTGTGGAGAAGTTTCTTGCTTCTTATTCATCTCTCGAGAAGACTGGTGGTGGAGCTCTTGGTCTTGAGGCATTTCAAGCAAGTTCGTCTTCTTCCTCATAGTAATCCTATTGGAAGACTAGTGGTGAAGACCCTGAACCAGTCTTTCTAAGAGATCATGGCAGAAGTGTCGACCAAACCTCAGGCTCCAACAGGACTAGCTATTCCTGCTGGAAATCAGCTAGTTGTTCCAGATCGATGGCTCACTCATCTTCCTGTTCTTGCCAA
The DNA here is from genome assembly GCF_029677425.1 of Wolffia australiana. Classification (NCBI taxonomy): domain Eukaryota; kingdom Viridiplantae; phylum Streptophyta; class Magnoliopsida; order Alismatales; family Araceae; genus Wolffia; species Wolffia australiana. The sequence continues at coordinate 2,403,705 of NC_135838.1, forward strand.
ATGCAATATCTTTAATGGAAGCAACCTTCTGCTCTGGGCAAGACGATTCAAGCTGCATTGAAGCCAAGAAAGCTCATCTATCTTCTAACGGAAAGCTGCCCAAGTGAGTCACACCCAGATTATCAGAAGTTTGTCAGGGAAGAGGAGTTTGTGTTTGGTTGGCTACTTGATTCACTTTCGGCTGAGCAACTTACCACATATACCTCTTACGAAACCTCCAAAACGCTATGGGAGGCCGTTCACCGAAATCATTCCAAGAAGAATGATAAAAGTAAGATCATCAATTTGCTTATCCAGGCCTATACTCTCAGACAAGGGGATATGGATGTCCTCACTTATTCAAATAAGCTGAGGGAGATTCATAATGAATTAGACCACTGTCGACCTCCCTCCATCGATCCAGTAGCTCGAGCTCATGAAGCCACAAATCCTCTGTGCCAATTTCTGCAAGGGCTCAGACCAGAATTCGAGCTCATCAGAAGCCAACTTTACAACCGAGAAGATGAGCCCACATTTGATGAAGCTGTGTCTAAGGCAATGCAGGAGGAGAGCCGTCTAAACACGAGTAAAGGGAGTATTGAAAGTACTGCATATGCAACTAAAGGCCAGAATCATCAAAGGGGTGATTCAGAGAAGCCAAACAAAGAAGACATTTTCTGCAATTACTGCAAAAAGAAGGGGCATACGAAGGACAAGTGCTGGAAGCTGCATGACAAGCCTCCACATATAGCTCGAGCCCACATGACACAAGGAGACAGCAGTAATGATCTACCTTCAGCACAAGATTTCCAGAAAATGATGCACGAACTACAGAGCCTAAAAACGTTCATCAACTCTGGATCAATCATTGGGTCCACATCAATGGCCAACTCTGGTAAAGAAGATTTATTTAACAATATTGCTTTACTTACCCAGGATCCATCTAATGCATGGATCCTGGACTCAGTTGCAACCGATCATATGTCATCTAAGAAAGAATTCTTCATGACATATGAAAAGGTACACCAGGGTAAGTATGTTCAAACTGCTGACGGCACGTTACTACCTGTAATAGGGGTGGGCAGTTTAAACATCGAACCTATTGGAGAATTAAAGAATGTTTTACATGTTCCAAAGTTATTTGTTAGTCTCATCTCAGTACAAAAAATTGCAAAAAGTAAAGAGTATAATATATTGTTTGATAATCTTGATGCCTATTTATGTAATACGGAGCTCGGGTGGAAGACTGGACTAGCTAAAGTACACCAGGGACTCTACTACCTACCCTGGCAGAACTCAAGGCCACCACGAGGAGATGCTTCAAGGGTGGCCACAGCAAAGAGACCACCTGACGAAGTCATCATGGAGACACATCAGAGAATGGGTCATCCATCCTACCACTTACTCAAACACATGTATCCAGACATGTTTACAGACGCTTTGGTTGAAAAATTGAATTGCGAAGCATGTCATTTGGGGAAATTTAAGAGAGGGACGTACCCTCCAAGTATTACTAGAATGGAAAAACCTTTCCAAATGATTCATTGTGACGTTTGGGGTCCATTTCCAAATGATTCATTCCTAGTAAAGAGTATACTAGGACACCGATATTTCTTGGTATGTATAGACGACTATAGTAGGTATAGTTGGGTCTTCTTGATGAAACACAAGCATGAAGTCACTAAGAACCTAAAGGGATTATGTAGTCTCATTAAGAGACAGTTTGGGGATCCAGTACAAGGACTACGAACCGACAATGCAAAAGATTTTATGAATCATGAACTCATGGATTTCTTTACAAATGAGGGCATTAGACATGAGACCTCATGCCCATATACTCCGCAACAAAATGGCATAGCAGAAAGAAAAATAGGAGACATTGTGGATAAAGGGAGAACATTATTGATACAGGGAAATGTTCCCACTAATTTATGGGGATTTTCTGTTATGACTTCCACACACCTGATCAATCGACTCCCCTCAATATGCCTTGGTCTTAAAAGTCCCCTAGAATTACTTGAGTCATATTACCCAAGTGTAAGATTTAAAACTGGGTTACCTCCCAAAATATTTGGTTGTGTTGGCTATGTGTATAATAATACACATAAGCAGAATAAGTGGTCAACAAAAGGATTAAAATGTGTTTTTTTGGGTTATTCCGTTACACAAAAGGGATATAAATTTTATCACCCCATAACCAGGAAATACATGGTAACTAAGGATGCTGTATTTGATGAGAAAGTGTTCTACTATAAACCCCAAGGAAATGAGTCTCACCAAGATGTATCACGTATACTTAATATTGAGCACTCAGATGTCGACCAGCAATCACCAGAAAATAAAGGTGATCACTGTTTAGACAAGCATAAAATGTTAGATAATGTGGTTGAAGTAAACTCTCAAGGTCACCTGCGTGGACTCGAACTAGACCAGGAATCAGAAACACCAGATGTGAATGGGGAAAAGGGGGAGTCATCTCGGATTTCCCCATATCCTAAGTATTATCAAAGAAAACAAAAGGGTAAGGAAAAAGAACGCAGGTCGTCGCTTGAGGAGCAAGAGTTATCACAGGAAGGGGGAGAACTATCAAATGAAGGGGAACAGGCATATGTTGAAGATTCAGTAGATCAAAAGAACGAAGCAATGCACTGGCCAATAGCCCTAAGAAAGGGCACAAGAAAGTGTACAAAACAACCATATCCTATGGCAAACTATCTCAATTACCAGAAAGTTTCACATCAATACAAGATGTTTCTGACGCAAGTTCAAGCTATACCTATTCCCAAATCTCCCCAAGAAGCCTTGAAAAGCACATATTGGAAAGAAGCGATGGATGAAGAGATGAGAGCTCTACTACAGAACAACACATGGGAAATTGTTAACCGACCTAAGGATAAGCGAACTGTGGGATGTAAATGGGTATACACCATAAAATGTAATCCAGATGGAAGCATAGACAGGTACAAAGCACGATTAGTAGCTCGGGGATACACTCAGACTTATGGAATTGACTACCAAGAGACTTTTGCACCAGTTGCTGAACTTAATACCATTAGGATTTTAATATCCTTAGCTGTAAACCTAGATTGGCCACTAAATCAATACGACATTAAGAATGCATTTCTACATGGGGACTTAAAAGAAGAGATTTATATGGATATTCCACCAGGATATGAAGAACATCAAGATAAGGGAAAAGTGTGTAGACTTCGAAAGGCTCTATATGGACTAAAGCAATCCCCTAGAGCATGGTTTGGGAGATTTACTCAAACCATGAAAAAATTAGGATACCGCCAGTGTAATGGGGAACATACAATGTTCCTAAAACACTCCGAAAACAAACTACTAACAATACTGATAGTATATGTAGACAATATTGTCAAGAGAGGAAGGAAGAAGATAATGACATAACTCAATAGAGTACATGGCTGGGTATACATATACCCTAGGAGAGAGAGAATGATAAGAGGGCTAATGGGCTTATAGAATAGGGCCCATTAGCCCATAAGGCTGACTATCTCACTAACACCCCCCCGCAAGCGAAGTATGGATGTCATCCATGCCGAGCTTGGACAGTTGCAGGAGAGGTCGAGATAGTCCTTTGGTAAGGACATCAGCAGCTTGATCAGCGGATGGAACAAATTTCAAGTCAAAGATGCCCTCGTCCACGCGCTACTTGAAGAAGTAGCGGTGGAGTTCCATATGCTTGATCCGTCCCTGTTGGCCAGGGTTCTTTGCCAAGGCGATTGCCGACTTGTTGTCGCAGTAGAAGTGGATCGGGCCGGAATACTCCACACGAAGGTCATGGAGAATTCCGTATATCCACTGGCCTTCAGAGGCCCCATCGGCAAGTGCCCAGTATTCGGCTTCAGCACTGGAGCGGGACACTTTGTCCTGCTTGCTGCTCTTCCAACTGACAAGACTGCCGAAGACAAAAGTGCAGTACCCCGTGGTGGAACGACAGTCCACAACTGAGCCGGCAAAGTCCGCATCAATGTACACCTTCACGGTCCGCTCCATACTCCGAGGAAAGAACAAGCCCTTCCCGGGGCAGCCCTTTAGGTACGCAAGTACCTGGTTGGCCGCCTGACGATGGATCTCCCGCGGAGAGTGCATGAACTGACTGAGGAGGTTGACGGCGAAACTAATGTCGGGGCGGGTGTGGGTCAAGTACAGGAGTTTCCCCACCACCTGCTGGTACTAATATGCGTTCACCGGTGCTGAGTCCTCCCCCTTACCCAACTTGACGTTAGGGTCGATGGGAGTAGTAACCGGTGCACACTCATTCATTCCGGTCAAGGCCAGTAGGTCAACGGCATACTTCTGCTGTGACACAAAGATCCCCCGGGGGGAGTAGGCCACCTCAAGGCCGAGGAAGTAGCGAAGAGGCCCGAGGGCCTTGATTTTGAAATCCTTGGCCAACGCAGAGCTGAGGCAGCCGGCCTCTGCAGAATCGGACCCCGTGATGAGGATGTCGTCGACGTACACGGCCAAGATGGAGACACCCGCGGAACTGTGACGGAAGAATAGGGAGGCATCCCCATTGCTCTGAGTGTAGCCCTCGGTCTTCATGACCGAAGAGAACCGACCGAACCACATCCGCGGCGACTGTTTCAGTCCATAGAGAGACTTCCGCAGCCGGCAAACGGTGCCCGGAGGGCCAAGGGTATACCCGGGAGGTGGCTGCATGTACACCTCCTCCGTCAAGTCACCGTGGAGAAAAGTATTCTTCACATCGAACTGTCGTATCGGCCAGTCGGAATGAGCCGCAAGCGCCAAGAGGAGACAGACTGTTTCCATCTTCGCCACAGGAGAAGGTCTCGAAGTAGTCCACACCGTACGACTGAGTAAACCCCCGAGCCACAAGTCGAGACTTGAGGCGCTCGAGAGTACCATCAGCATGATGCTTCTTAGCATGAATCCACTTGCAATCCACCGCCCTCTTGCCAAGAGGAAGTGGGACGACTTCCCAAGTGTGGTTCTTGAGCAAGGACTGCATCTCCTCATCCATCGCCGCTTTCCAATGAGGAGAAGCAAGAGCATCGGATAGGCGACGAGGGAGGGGATGCGACTCGATGTGAGAAAGAAAGGACCGGTAGGAAGGGCTTAGCCGATCAAAAGAGAGATAGTGAGATAAGGGGTAGAGAGGTGTGCGAGTGCACTAACGAACCCCTTTCCGAAGGGCGATAGGCCATCCCAACTGAGCATCATCATCAGTAGACGAGGGTGACGCATCGTCCGACGGAGGAGCGGAAGCAAAGGAGGGAGAAGAAGATAGCTCCCCGGGGGTAGGGGGAGGCTCCCTGGGGGAAGGTGGTGCACTAGGAGAAGGATACGGTGCACCAAGAGTAGGAGGTAGCTCCCCGGGGTGAGAGGTGGACTGCCCGGGGTTAGGAGGTGCACTAGGGGGAGGATACGGTGCACCGGGAGGTGAGACGGTAGGAGGCAAGGGAGAGAAGGTGGCTGGGGACGGCGACGGTGGAGGAATGGGTCCCACAAACGGAAAGGGTTCCAAGGAAGGAGTCGAAGACGCCTCAACCAGCGGAAGGCGTGGCGAGGTAGAATCACCGAAGTAAGACTCATGCTCGGCAAAGGTGATGTTTGCCGAGATGAAAAATCTCGGAGACGGAGGGTGGTAGCAACGGTAACCTTTCTGGAGAGAAGCGTACCCGACGAAGACGCACCGGAGAGCTCGAGCATCGAGCTTCGTGCGAGTGGGAGCCGTATCGTAGACGTACGCCGTGCACCCGAAGATGCGAGGGAGGAGTCCAGTCCGCAGTGAGAGATGGGGGAATGCCGTGGAGAGACGATCCAGTGGGCTGACAAACCCGAGGAGCTGGGAGGGGAGACGGTTTACGAGATGGGTACTCGTTAAGACCGCCTCACCCCAATACGCCCATGGAACAGAATAGTTCAGCAGAAGGGTACGGGCGGTCGACGTGACATACCCGATCCGACGTTCTGCCATACCGTTCTGTTCCGGGGTGGCCACACAAGAGGACTCGTGGAGAATCCCATGCTCAGCAAAGTACGTGGCCAGCTCGGTGTTGACGAAGTCCCGGGCGTTATCGGAGCGGAAGCGCTGAATACCGCGGCCAAACTGAGTACGAACCATGGTGCAGAAGTGACGGACCGTCGGAGCAACCTCAGATTTGGCGGTCAACAAGTAGACCCATGTGTAGCGGGTGGCCTCGTCAACAAAGATCTGAAAGTATCGGTGGCCCTTTAGGCTAGCCTGCGGGGCGGGTCCCCAAACATCACTATGGATGCGAAATAATGGAGTGGAGGAGTGCGAGGTGGACAGAGAGAAAGATGAACGACGGTGCTTTGCCAGTTGACAGGCATCACACACGATAGTCTGAAGGTCCAATCCAGTACACATCGAAGGAAAGAGACGTTGTAAAACTGAAAATGGCGGGTGACCCAGCCGTTGGTGAGCCAACTGGAGACGTCCCATACGCTGCACATCCGCCGGTCGGAGTTGGCGGTGAAGCAGGAAGCACCGAGAGCGTCCCCCATCGTCCAACAACAGCAACCCGTTCTCCCGCCTAATCGGTGTAGTCCGACCCACCTTGTCAGACAGAAACATCCCGTCAGGCTGGAGGTGAAAAGAACAGGACAAACTGTCAACCAAACGCTGAGGAGACATAAGTATAGCTCGCAGGGCGGGGACATGAAGAACATTGCTGACCACTCCGAGGCTGTCTACAAAAACTGCCCCAATTCCAGCAACACGCAACCGTCCACCACCGGCTGTAAGAACTGTACGGTCCCCACTATGCCTTTCGTAGGATACAAACCGGTCATTGAACGGGGCCATGTGTTCGGTTGCCCCCGAATCAAGAACCCAGCTCGTATCCGATACGAGAGGCGAGTAAGAAGCCATACCACAATACCACTGTTCAGACTGAGGGAGAGAGAACGCACCAAATCCACCAAAATGTGCCGTCGACTGAGTCGGAGTCTGCATAGTAGTCACTTGGTCACGGAGACGGGCCAAGTCGGCTTGGAGCTGCTCAGTAGTCGCCGGGCTGGTAGAAGAGGTAGAGGAGGAGGCAACCATAGCTTTCCCTTCGGTAGCCTCCTTTTTCCGGTTGTCGTACTGACGCTTCTTGCACCACTTGCGAAGATGTCCAGGCTTGCTGCAGTAGGAGCAAATCAGCCCGGAGGGGGCCGCCTCCGCGGGGGGAGCAGGAGCGGGCGAGGGAGGCCGGGCGAGGAGGGCAGTCGAGTCACGAGCTGCCTCCGAGGAGAAAGTGCCAATGACATGAAAATGACTCTCCTCTTCTTGGAGTTCCTTCACCAAGTCATCAATGGAAGGAAGGCCTTCCTTGCGATGGAGGGCACGGCGCCGAGTGTCGTCATACTCCTTGTTTAGGCCATAAAGAAACCCCAAGAGGCGTAGGCGAAGAGTGTTCTGGAATGACTTGCACGTCGGATCATCCGTCGGCAAGTAGTAGTCCACCTCGTCCCACAGCTTCTTGTGTTCCAGCGCATAGTCCGAGATGGACAGTGCGCCTTGGCGAAAGTTGCTGGCTTTGGCAACGAGCATAAAGAGCCGCCAGTTGTCCCCTTCGTGGCCGCAAAATTTGTTGGCCTGGTCCCAAAAACCCTTCACGATAGAGCAGCGAGGGAACCTTTCACGGAACGAGGGTGCCAGGGAGGTCGTGTAGAGCCATCCAAGGACGAAGTGTTCCTCGGCTTCCCACGCCGCATAGTGTGGATGGGTCGATGGAAGCGGGGCTTGTGTGCAATGCTTGAACAGTTGGCGAGCCTTGAGAGTAGTCTCGACAAAGTGACGCCACTGTAACAAATTCGGGCCCTGGAGACACGTCGTGTCGGGAACCGCCAACAGAGAATGAGTAACCTTGTGTGACAAGGGTTCTCGTTGAAAGTCTGCATCGGTGAAGCCATCATCTGGGACGGCCGGTTGACGCGTCTGGCCCGTGGAGTAAAGTTCCTCCGACATCAGAGCCGTGGTCTCTACGGAGACAGCTGTTGTGACTGAGGTTGCGGCCCGTGCTGCGGCTGCGGCTGCAAGCTGCGGCTGCGGCGGCGGCTGCAGTTGCTGGCAGTGGCTGCGGCTGCTGCTTCGGCAGCGGCTGCGGCTGTTGGCTGTGGCTGCTGCTTCGGCGGCGGCTGCGGCTGCTGGCTGCGGCTGCGGCAGCTGCTTCGGCGGCTGCTGCGGCTTCTGCTGCTGCTTCGGCGACGGCTGAGGCAGCTGGCTGCGGCTGCGCGCGGCTTCAGCTGGCCCGCGGCTGCGGCTGCGGCTGTGCGCGGCTGTGGCTGGCGCGCAGCTGCGGCTGTCTTGCGCTGCAGCTGGCGAGCGGCTGTGGCTGTGGCTGCGGCTGTGCGCGGCTGCGGCTGGCGCTCGGCTGCGGCTGCGGCTGTGCGCGGCTGCGGCTGCGACTGGCGCGCTGCTGCGGCTGCGCGCTGCGGCTGCGGCTGGCGCACAGTTGCGGCTGCGACTGCGCGCGCTGCGGCTGCGGCTGCGGCTGCGCTGCGGCTGCGGCTGTCTGCGGCTGCGGCTGCGGCTGCGCGGCTGCGGCTGGCGCGCGGTTGCGGCTGCGGCTGTGCGCGGCTGTGGCTGGCGCGCGGCTGCGGCTGCGGCTGTGCGTGGCTGCAGCTGGCGAGCGGCTGCGGCTGTGCGCGGCTGCGGCTGGCACTCGGCTGCGGTTCCGGCTAGGGCTGCGGCTGCGGCTGGCACTCGGCTGCGGCTGCAGCTAGGGTTTTGGCTGCGGCTGGTTCTCCGGAAGCTCCGCGGGCTGGCTAAAGCTCGCGCTGTGGCTGATCCGTCGGTCACGCTCCGGGTTCGCTAGACAGCGAGAGGGTGATGTCAAACCCTAGATGGAAGAGCTCTGGAGCTCTGATACCATGTCAAGAGAGGAAGGAAGAAGATAATGACATAACTCAATAGAGTACATGGCTGGGTATACATATACCCTAGGAGAGAGAGAATGATAAGAGGGCTAATGGGCTTATAGAATAGGGCCCATTAGCCCATAAGGCTGACTATCTCACTAACAGATATCATAATTACTGGGAATAATTTAGAAGAAATACGAATCCTTGAAGAACATTTGAGTAAAAACTTCCAAGTTAAACAACTAGGACCCTTAAAATATTTCCTGGGAATAGAATTTGCAAGGTCAAGTGAAGGTATCCTAATGACACAACAGAAATACATACTAGATCTTCTAAATGAAACAAAACATATAAACTGCCATGTGAATGAAACACCGATCGAAGTTAATCATAGACTAACTATAAATGAGAATGAACCTAAAGTAGACATCAACTCTTATCAGAGTCTAATAGGAAAACTCTTGTACTTGTCACCTACACGACCTGACATATGTTATGTTGTGAATGTGTTAAGTCAATTTATGCACTCACCTAGGAACTCGCATTTTCAAGCAGCTAACAGGATTCTCAGGTATCTAAAAGGAACACCAGGAGTGGGCATTGCACACCGAAAAACAGGTAAGATTGACCTTATTGTATACACTGATTCTGACTTTGCTGGCTCTCGTCTTGACTACAGGTCGACTACTGGGTACTGCACAATGCTAGGAGGAAATCTAGTAACCTGGAGAAGCAAGAAGCAGAGTGTCGTATCAAAATCAAGCACTGAAGCTGAATTTCGTGCCATGTCCAAGGGAATTGACGAGGCAATATGGATCAAGAATCTTCTAGAAGACTTGAAAATCAACTTCGTAAGACCAATTATCATCCGCTGCGACAATAAGTCTGCCATCAGTATAGCTCATGATCCAGTTGACTATGATCGAATGAAGCATGTAAACATTGATAGATTCTATATCCAAGACCACTTGGAACAAGGGAACCTACAGACAGAATATGTAAGCTCTGATGAACAGTGTGCAGACATCCTCACCAAGGGGCTATCTATCAAACAAACTCAATATTTAAGATCCAAGCTTGGAATAAAGAACATACATTCCTGCACTTGAGGGGGAGTGTCGAAGACAGGCTGGAGAGATGGGCTGCTTGGGAAGCCCAGGATAAAGGGACATTGTATCGGGCCAATACAGGCCCAATATCGGGTTCTCTATCCAACACATTCTATCAATAACGGCTAGTAAAACTAGCCGTCATATGACCGTTGGAACTAGCCGTTATCGGCTTGTATAAAAAGCGATATACATCGCATGTATTCGGGTTATGGTTTTTAATTGAAAAACTCTTTTCTTTTCTTCTCCCCCTTCTCAATTCTATTCTTAACAGAAGAAAAACGGTGGGACCAATTCATTCACTTCTAAGTCCAAGATAACAGCGAGATAGGTTAATGATCAACAGCTATGTTGACCATAATTCAACGACCAAACTTTGAGTTCTGCAATCTCATTGTAAAAAAAAATATAAGACTAAATTTTGACAAATTTGGGGATGCTTTTTTGCGCTCCTCTTCAATTAAGTATAATAGGACTGAGTAACAGCTACATCAAGAAGGTTTTTACGTCATTTTTGATTGAGCAGTGTGGAAGTGTGAAATATAACCACGAGTGTACGAGGCGGTATGAAGTTGAGGTTTCGAGTTTTAAGATTTAGGCATACAGTCTCTTGTCGGGTTATGGGTTTAGTGTTGTGGGTTTTGTGTTCGGTTTCAAGATTTTGGGAATAGAGATTAGGACTTTACTGCTTAAACCCACATTAAACTGTACCAGCAGATAGTCTATTGTGTTTCAAAGAGGATAAACCCACATTAAACTCTACCAGAGAGAGCACAAGCACGAGTTTAACTGGAACATTCAACTTTAATTATAATAAAATGAAGTTAAGATTTGGCGGATGACGACAAAATCACCATCTTCAATGTCACACAGCATGTGCAAAAATAACGATTGTGAAGATGACAATTCCTTCATTGGCATCATTCATAAGATGACTATCGCAGATGGTGATGACTCATCATTGTAAACTAGGACAAGAAGCTCGCAAATGCACGGACTGGTGAGAGGACTGCCACAGAGGCTGGGACGTGCAATTAGGCGGCAAACTAAATATGGCAGGAAATGACAGCCAGAGTGAAAATTTGTCCTTCCATTTTAGACAAATAGACATCGTCATACAGACGATTGATGAGGACCATTTCAACTTGTGATTGTCCTCTCATCATTGTCGCTAGCAAACTCCCTTGCTGGTCGGCTATCGACCTAACCGCCAGTCAGAACAAGAGAACTCAAGAAAAAACACCTATACATTGACTAGGGGTTTCGCTGGTTTGAAAACGGGTGAGATACAAGAAAATGGGCTTGGCCCATGTAGATGCGCTAGTGGATAAGTGGCCCTCTCATGTCTGTGGCCCAAATTTACATATAAAGAGTAAAAAAATAAATATAAAAAACAAACAGAGAAAGGAAATAGGGCTTCCGCTGACAATCGTCATTAAGTACCACAAACCCTAATTGCAGTTAATAATCTTATTTTTCATGAAGAAGATGCATTCCTACATAACAGAAAGGCAAGCCACAAATGTAAACAGAGTGTCATCACGGCATTCGCCATCTATGAGGTTAGCTATACCTTCCGTAACTTCATCTCGTGAAGCATTCCTCAGCAAAAACGAGACAGCTTCAGCCATGAATTCTTGGATATAATTATTTGGATAATATCTCATATCATCGGTTATCCTTCAACAGAATTAGAACACATAAATAGCAATGATGTGCGTTAAAATGAAAAATACAGATTATGATCAAGAAAATTATAAACCAACCACATACCGGAGAACATCTACAATATCCGTGGTCAGATACTTTTGCAAATACATGAGTACGTACGACCAGGAAGTGAAAACCTAAAATAAGAAAAAAAACTATCAACATGGCGACCATTTAGGGCACGCATTTGTAGAACAATCCAATGACAGTGGACATATCAACAATACCTGCTCAAGAACATCAGAGTCTCGTTCACCCCCACTCCCAAAGAGTTCAGAAAAGGAACAGACAAGCCTTGGCAGAAAGCTACAAGAAACGTATAATAACTTCCTTGAGTTCACAACAACTTGAATTAAAGTTTAGAAAGTAAAAACCCGTCAAAAATCCTTCATCTGATAGAGAAAACATCAATTAACTTTGTTTTCTCTACTTTGTTGTGGCCCAACAAGAGAGTCTTTTCCACAGAAATCCAAGCATCTCAAAGCACAAGACAACTTTCTAGTCGGAATGAAGTATGAACAGCCAAACATAAAATTTTCCTCAGGTTCAAGAAGAAAATTAAGATCATTTCTGCCCATTTACCTCAAAAGATGGCACAATCAAAACCCACATCTAGCTTTATTAAAAAAGATGGCATAATTCATAAGAGAAATATGAAATAACAAAGTAAAGATGGAACAAAAAGTGATATAGTGTTAATAAAAAAGAAAATTATACACAAGGCATCGGGTGTTGTAGGAAGGGTCTAACCTTCTAAAGGCTACCTTAGTTACAAGTAAACCATATACGAAGATGGTGACAAATGTTGCGGTTTCTATTATTAGATTTTAAAGAGCGCTTGCAGGTGATTTTAATTCTTTGTTTATAATGGAGTGAAATATAAAGTCAACAAATATGACAAAATGATTTAGTATTTTTCATGGCTATGCAACCAGCTGAGGGTAGTTCTAGATATGGGCCAAGACGAACTCTTGTTGGGGATTTATTCGCCCCATCTGTTAGGACACCTATTCAGTCATACACGAAGATGGTAGTCCCTACGCCACCCCTGATCTTCTCAGCCCAAAAGAGGGATGACCCATACCAGGGCCCATCCGCAAAGTGGACCCAACAGGGACCTCACAAGACATATGTTGGGAATTCATGTAAGCTCTTCTCCCTACTCTCTCTCTCTCTCAACCCTAACCTTGACCTCACACTCACACTCCCATCCCTCTTCCTCAGCTTTCACATCAGAGCCAGAGAGGATGGAGATGGCGCATCTCAGCGATAAGACTCTGAATATTCCGCATTCTCCTTTGCTATATTTCGCTTCACCACTCTGCTCTGTGTTTCTCATTTGTGCTCCACACAGGATAGTTTAGAATTGTTTCGCTTTTTAAGTTCAATTACCGTATCAGGTATAGATCCTAACAACATCGATTTAGGAATTTGGTTAAGTAGCCTCAGACTGTGTTATTATTCCCTTTATGGGAGTCTCAGTGCCTCTGTTTGCATCTTATCTATTAGTTCGTTCTTTCCTAAAAAATGAAATATTATTTTGTTATAATTCTTCGTTGTATTTCTATTATTATTTAGCCACGTTCAGTGAGCTATAAAAAGGGATAAAACTGCAAAAAAGGAAAAACATTTTCACAAAGGCGCAACTGCAAAGGATGACAATCAAAACCCAATATTTACATTTATTTACACAGAGTTAATGAATCACAAGACAAATATATGAATTCGTGAAATTAAATGCAGAAAAAAAGTATAAACGAGGAAACTTGAGATTATATTAATCAGAATATTCAGGACGTTTTAGAAACACATAAAATTGCCGGAAGAGGAAAAAAAATCAGAAAGCTGAAACTGTTACGTAAAAATAAGAATGAACCATTAATCCATTTTGCAGTGGATTATGATTAGAGATAAGGGAGACACATACGGTAAAAACTCCTCTAAAATGTCCCTGGAGAGAGCCGCAATCAACCTGAAGCAGTACAATAAAATTAGTGGTACAACTCAAGTGGTCAGATAAATTGTCAAGTCGAAAGGGAGTCAAAAAAATCTTCATTAACACGTGAAGAAGAAAGAAGCAGGGTGAAAGGTGGAAGGTTAACTAGCTATTTTTAGGAAAAAAATTAGCTGCTAATCACTTTTTACCTTGCAACTACAAGTTGACACTTTCAGCTATAACAAACTAGAATATCGGGCTGAAATTTTAGATTAATTTCATCTTTTTAAGGAGCAAATTCTAGCATATTTCTCGTCCTCTTTTAGATTGAAAAGCACCTTGTCAGCCGAGATATTTTTCTAGAATATATTCTTGTCTGGTATTCTTTCTATTCTAGGAATCTTCTTGTTGTGGGCCCCACCGGATGTGCACCCTGGCAAGTATATAAGCCAAGGGAGCTCCAGTAGAGATCAGTGTCAAACTCACAAATTCGTTTTGATCTCTACATGCTACGGATTTCTAGAGAAGCCACGGGAGCAAGAGGAGAACAAAAGGTACATTGCGTGAAAATTGACACACCTATGTAATGCCCAATAAGAAAAGAAAGAACAGGGTGAAGGATGGAAGATTAGCGAGCTATTTTTGTTGGAAAAACATTAGCTGTTAATCACTTTTTAACTTGCAACTATCAGTTGCCACTTTCACAAGAAAGAAATCCTCTGGAATCCAATAAAGTCACCGCATTGTGACTTTCTGATCGTTTTTTTGAGGTTTAATTGTTTGTATGGAAAATAGGGAAGATCACCTGAAACCGGTGATCAACCTGAGGCTATTAACAAATAAGAATGTAAATACACAACTAATCAGTATGTCCCTGTTCAACCCATTACTCCCTCCTAAACCATTATGGTACAAGACTCTCCACATCATGCAGGACGCTGTCTATAAAGGCAGCCCTCCCCTTAAATCCAACCACATTGCAGTGCAGCCATATTACCCATAGCACCACAAGAAGTCTTTCCCACTTCATACTACTGCACGGACCTCCCCAGATAGAGCCCCAGCAAGCCTCATCTGAAGCAACAACCATCTCGAGGCACTACTGCGAGGCCCATACCTCCTGGGCAAAAGGACACACTAAGAAAAAGTGAGAACAGCCTTGCTCGCCCCTTGTGGAAACACCACACTCTGCTGAAGAGTCCAGGAGCATTCGCTTCTGAAGCACCCGTGTCGCAAGGCCCAGCCTAATGAGTATCCATTCAAGAACCCAAACCTTCTGGGAACCTTCTCTTTCCATGTAAGCCTGCATCAGTGATTGGTTTTTGATTCCTCTGACCCTCTCTCATATTCATGGAGGCATCCAGATAAAATGAGGTGTCTCTCCACGCCTAGCAATCTTGTGTTCCACAAAAAAGGTCGCAAATGTAAGAAAGACTACTAAATGCTCCACACATCTCCCACCCTCTAGTCCAATTAAATGCCTTCCATGATTGGAATCTGTGTGCTATCCCAGCAGTACCTAGCTGTCGCATGAGGGTCCTATGCAAGAGCAAATTGACGTGCAAACTCCTCCCATAAATTGCCTCACGCCAACCAATAATCTGACCAATATTGAAATAACAAGCTGTCCCCTAATCTAGCAGCAAATAAATCTCAGATTTGAGGGAAATTTTTCCTCATGCCATGCCAGAAAGTAGAGGCCTCACTGACTGGAATCTCGCACTGCTCCCAATTCAGCGCATACAATAACTGCCTTTTCAAGAATCTCCTCATAAAGGATTACAGACAATATTCAAAACCGATTGGTAACTTAAAGAAGAAGATATAAAAGATTGGGATGGCAGAAGGCACCGATTTCAGCAACACTAAACGGCCACCATTTGACAGTACTCTGCTCTGCCACTCTAACCTCCTCTCCACCTTCTCAATCATCGCCTGTAAATCTGTGGTCGAAAGACATCCCCTCGTCAATGGCAGACCCAAACAACCCTTGGGTAATGACACAATGGGCATCCCAAAACCCTAGAGTATTGGTCCTCTTTATGATAGCCCCAACCCCACAAGCGCTGATTTGGCTTGATTGATCTTTAGACCTAAAAAATCTGCAAATGGGTCTAACAATGTGGAGAGGTTTCTAGCCTCCACAGAGCCTTCCATTAAGAATGCGGTGTCATCTGCATATTGTAATGACAGAATGCCTATTGGGTAGCTCACCATCTAGAAACCCCCTCGACAGGTCATTTGAACAAGCTTGAATTGTACACGTAGCCAAAGCATTGACTGCTAGGATGAACAGTAGTGGTGCCAAGGGGCAGCTCTACCTGACCCCCTTTTGCAGGTGGATCTGCCCCCTCTGGATCATTTTTTGGAGTTCAAATGACAATGAACGATGACAATGAACGATGACAATTAAGGAACATACAAAATGATTTTGAGTGGGCCTTTTAAGAGCTTAAGTTTTTACCTGTCAGAAGTGAGCTTAAATCGATGTATTACTAAATACACAAATATTTCTGTGATTCCATGCAGTTGGCCCAATAAAATTGTCAGATAAACTGACAATGAACGACCGTACAAAATTACATTGAGCAGGCTTTCAAGAGCTTAGGCATTACCTTCAGAAATAAACTTCTGCCAACATGTTAATTAATCCTTTCTTATGTCCGTAATTCCAAATTCATCCAATTTCTAGTCACAAATCGTTTTTGAGTTAAATTGACTATGAACGACCATATGATATGATACCAAGTGGCTTCTCAACAGCTTAATATCAGCCAGACTATATACATGTTAAAAGCTAAAGCTGATAGCAAGGGCACTACTTTTATTCGTTAGGCATGATGTTGCACTTCAACACTCTCCCACAACACCAGCCACTGGCCTATTTATAGCCCAAGTGAGTCATATGTTGCTTCTGGGAGTTGAACCTGCCACCTAATTCGGATACCATGTTGGATTCAAGAGCTTGCCAACCGTGATAAAAATTATAGCTGATAGCAAGGGCCCTACTTTTCATCTTTAAGCAGGATGCAGTACTTCAACAGAAATGCTACCTGGAGAACAGGCAATTTTGATTCCCAAGAAGTAACGCAGAGCCCCAAGGGCTTTAGTATCAAAGGTGTGAGAAAGCCTTTGACTAAAGGTGCAAATTTCTTCTTCTTCATAACAAGTGACAATGATATCACCCACCTACACCAATAAGACAGCTATCATCCTGCTCACACATATTTCAAACAAGAAGAAAAAATTCCTGCTCACACATCTCTTGACAAATAAGGTATCATCTCCATCTCTTGGTCGATATCTCATATCTTTCATAACCTGAGAGGGTTTCCCAAATCAGGCTCCCAAGGACTGTTTCAGTCCGTATTGTGCTTTCTTTAACTTGCATACTTGGCCTCCAGTTGCCTATCTGAATACACTGGGCACATCTGCATACAGATCTCCTACTCAGGACCACCATGAGGAAATGTTGTACTGATGCACGCGCCAATTCAAGTTGGGTGCTACTGCAAGTAAAATACAGAGAGTATACAACTGGGCTACAGGAGCAAGCGTCTCACTGTAGTCCATACGACTAGGTTTACCCCTTTGAGACCAATCTTGCTTTGTACCTTCCTAATGTAGCATCAGCCTTATACTCTAGGGTGTATACCCATCTGCATCCCACTGCCTATCTTTCGTAACAATCTCCCATGTGTCATTCTTGAGAGCATCCATCACCACGTCCAAGCTTGTTCCAATTAGGACATATAGCTTTTTCAACAGTCCGATGAGTGGATGTGAGTTCAAGATTTACAAAAAGTGCCCGTCTAAAGTGGGACAAAGTATAACTTGGGATTTCTGTAGATGTCTGCTTCCACTTCGGTAAGGCAATTACTCAGTCAGAGTCTCAATCAGTCTTTACTTACTCAGACGGTTCATTCCCAACTGTCTCCCCCCCAGGTCAAAGATACCAAAAAATCCTCTGCTCTTTCAACCATCCCTCTGTTCAACCGGTCACACTGTACTCGGGCCTGTTACTCCAACCTCAGGTACTGAATTCTCCTCAGTGTCCAAGCGTTCGTCATATACCGATATAGTCATTCTAATTGACAAATCCACTCTATCTTCAAGTTGGACTAATCGTTCAGTTTCATCCCTCAGAGGAAGTATATCTTAGAACTACTAGAAAATATGAGTATGGGTAACCAGAAACCATCGGTTGCTGTTGGGGAAGAGAAGAAGAAGATAATGACATAACTTGAACAGAGTACATGTAAGGCTATATGTACCCTAAGAGGGAGAGAGGATAATAGGGCTAATGGGCTTATAGAATAGGGCCCATTAGCCCATGAGGGATAGTCTATCACTAACACCCCCCCGCAAGCGAAGTATGGATATCTTCCATACCGAGCTTGGAGACGGCACGTTGAAGAAGAGGGCGGGAGAGTCCCTTGGTAAGGACGTCCGCTGCCTAGTCGGCGGATGCAACAAAGTCCAGGTCAAAGATCCCTTCGTCAACTCGCTCCTTGAAGAAGTAGCGGTTGCGCTCCATGTGCTTGATGCGGCCCTGTTGTACAGGGTTCTTGGCCAACGCAATCGTTGACTTGTTGTCGCAGAAGAAGTGAATCGGGCCAGCAGACTCCACGCGAAGATCGTGAAGGATGCCGTAGATCCACTGGCCCTCAGAGGCCCCATCGGCGAGTGCGCGGTACTCGGCTTCGGCGCTAGAGCGGGAGACTTTGTCCTGCTTGCTACTTTTCCAGCTGACGAGACTGCCAAACACAAACGTGCAGTAGCCCGTGGTAGACCGATGATCCACAACGGAGCCGGCAAAGTCAGCATCAGTGTAGACTTTCACTGTCCGGTCAGTGCTGCGAGGGAAGAGCAGGCCCTTTCCGGGGCAGCCCTTCAGGTACGCAAGGACCCGGTGGGCGGCCTGATGGTGAATCTCCCGTGGGGAGTGCATAAACTGACTGAGCAGGTTGACGGCGAAGGCAATGTCGGGCCGAGTGTGCGTCAAGTAGAGGAGCTTCCCCACCAGCTGCTGATACCGGTGGGAATTCGTCAGCGAATCCTCCTTTGCCCAACTTCACGTTGGGATCAATGGGAGTGCTCACCGGCGCACAATCGGTCATCCCTGTCAGTGCCAGTAAGTCGACGGCGTATTTCTGCTGCGAGACGAAGATCCCACGGGGGGAGTAGGCTACCTCAAGACCAAGGAAGTAGCGAAGAAGGCCTAGGGCCTTGATCTCAAACTCCTTAGCCAAGGCAGTGCTGAGGCGGACAGCTTCGACAGCATCAGATCCCGTGATAAGGATGTCGTCGACGTACACGACAAGAATGGAGACACCGGTCGGGCGGTGACAGAAGAAGAGAGAGGCATCTCCATTGCTCTGAGTGTACCCTTCGGTCTTCAGAACGGAGGAGAACCTCCCAAACCACATGCGCGGGGACTGCTTGAGTCCATAGAGGGACTTCCGCAGTCGGCACACGTGACCGGGGGGGCCGAGTGAGTAGCCCGGGGGTTGCTGCATGTACACCTCCTCCGTCAAGTCGCCGTGCAAGAATGCGTTCTTGACATCGAACTGGCGGATGGCCCAGTGGAAGTGCGCTGCAAGCGCCAGAAGAAGCCGGACAGTCTCCATCTTCGCCACGGGAGAGAACATCTCGAAGTAGTCCACGCCATAGGACTGAGTGAACCCCCGAGCCACAAGCCGAGACTTGAGGCGTTCGAGAGTACCGTCCGCATGATGCTTCTTGGCATGAATCCACTTGCAGTCCACTACCCTCTTGCCCGGAGGTAGTGGAACGACGTTCCACGTGTGGTTCTTGAGGAGAGACTGCATCTCCTCGTCCATCGCCGTTTTCCAATGGGGAGAAGCGATATCATCGGCTAAGCGTCGAGGAACGGGATCCGACTCGATGCGGGTGAGGAACAACCGGTAGGGAGGTCTCAGCCGGTCAAAGGAGAGGTAATGAGAGAGAGGGTAGAGGGGGGCCTTAGTGCACTGACGGACCCCTTTCCGTAGAGCAATAGGCCACCCCAACTGATCGTCACCATCGACAGGAGAAGGAGCGGAAGCAATGGGGGACTCCCCGGGAGGAGCAGTAGACGACACACCGGGAGTCGGAGGAGACTCACCGGAGGGCGAGGGTAGACCGGGAGGGGGGGGTGACGAGGGTTGGTCACCGAGAGAGGAGGAGGGTGACGCACCGGGGTTTGACAAGGATGGGGGGCCGGAAGGAGGAACGGAGACCAATGGGAGAGGGAGAGCTGCCGAAGGGGGAAGGGCAGGTAACGAAGAAGAGGTAGAGGACACGTCCAAGGACCCCCCCCACAGGAGGAAGTGAGGAAGAGGAATCAAGGGGAGAGAGATCCGGAAGTGAGGAGGGTGGAGTGGGAGTGGTGGACTCCACGATCAGACTTGGCCCCAAGGGGGGGACCGAGGGAGCCTCATCCAGCGGAAGGCGTGATGAGGTAGAGTAATCCCCAAAATAGGGTTCATGCTCGGCAAAGGTGACGTTTGCCGAGATGAAGAACCGCCGAGAAGGCGGATAATAGCACCGGTACCCTTTTTGGAGGGAAGAGTAACCCACAAACACACACCGGAGTGCGCGTGCATCAAACTCCATGCGTGTGGGAGAAGTATCATGGACATAGGTGGTGCAGCCGAAGATACGAGGTAAGAGTCCTGTCCGCAAAGAAGCATTCGGGAATGCCACAGTCATCCGGTCCAAGGGGCTGGAGAACTCCAAGAGTGGGGTGGGGATACGGTTAACGAGGTGAGTACTCATCAAAACCGCCTCTCCCCAATAACGCCCCGGCGCCTTGGAGTCCAACAGCAATGTCCGCGCCGTCGAGGTAACATAGCCGATGCGACGTTCAGCCATGCCATTCTGCTCGGGCGTGGCCACACAAGAGGACTCGTGGAGGATGCCCCGGTCGGCAAAGAAGGAGGCGAGGTCAGCGTTGAAGTCCCGGGTATTGTCGGAACGAAAACGCTGGATGCCTCGACCAAACTGTGTCTGTACCATGGCGCAAAAGTGTCGAACATTCTGTGCAACCTCCGACTTCGCAGTCAGGAGGTAGACCCACGTATAGCGGGTAGCTTCGTCCACAAAGAGTAGAAAATAGCGGTGCCCTTTCAGACTGATCTGCGGGGCCGGCCCCCAAACATCACTGTGGACTCGGAACAGCGGGGTCGATGTGTGAGACGAGGATGAAGCAAAGGAGGATCTGCGGTGCTTGGCTAACTGATAAGGTTCACAAAGCATAGTCTTAAGGTCCACACCCGAACACAACGAGGGAAAAAGACGCTGTAAAGTGGAGAAAGGTGGGTGTCCAAGTCGCTGATGTTCCATCAGAAGGTGTCCCCGACGCTGCTCAGCCACCGAGAGAAGAGTCCGGTGCACCATGAAGCACTGGGAGAGGCCTCCATCGTCCAGCATCAGCAGTCCGTTCTCCCGCCTAATCGGTGTAGTCCGGCCCACCTTGTCAGACAGAAACATGCCGTCAGGTTGTAGGTGGAAGGAGCAGGAGGTAGCATCAACTAAGCGCTGCGGAGATATAAGCACGGCCCGCAGGTCAGGGACATGGAGAACGTTGTGGACCACACCAAGGCCGTCCACATAGACTGCCCCGATTCCGGCCACACTGAGACGTCCACCCCCGGCCGTGAGGACAGTGCGGCCACCACGATGCCGCTCATATGATACAAACCGGGCATTGCTCGGGGTCATGTGTTCGGTAGCCCCCGAGTCAAGGACCCAAGTCGTATCGGCGCCGACAGGGGAGTGGAAGGCCGTATGGCCACAGTACCATGCATCTGGAGATGAAGGAGGGAAGACGCACCAAAGCCGCCAAGTGGGCCGTGGACGGATTTTGAAGGGCAGCCATCTGGTGACGGAGGCGGGGCAAATCTGCATGAAGCTGATCCATGGTAACTGCGGAGGTGCTGGCGGAGGAGGAATCAGAATGGGCCATCATGGCCTTGCCTTCTGCGGCCTCTTTCTTCTTTCGCCAGACATTCAGGCGCTTCTTGCACTTGTTCTTCCCGTGGCCCGGTTTGCCGCAATACGAGCAAATCGTCGTCCCAGCTGGAGGAGCGGCAGAGGTGGGCGTAGGGAGGATCGACGGTGCCTTGCCGCCTGAAGAGAGGGCAGAAAGTCGTGCGGTCGACTCGCCCGGGGGGCCGGAGGAGGGAGTCCCATGGAGGAGGAAGTGGCTTTCCTCTTCTTGAAGCTCCTTCACCAACTCCTCGAGGGCAGGAGGACCTTCCTTGCGGTGCAAGGCACGACGACGTACGTCATCATACTCGCGGTTCAGGCAGCTGAGGAAGCCCATGATCTGTAGAAGAAGCACATTCTGGAACGTCTTGGACATCGGATCGTCGGGCGGTAGGTAGTAATCCACTTCATCCCACATCTTCTTGTGGGCAAGTGCATATTCAGAGATCGTCAACGACCCCTGACGGAGATTGCTGGCCTGACTTGCAAGGGAAAAAAGACGCCACCAGTCGCTTTCCCGGCCACAGAAGGAGCGCACCTAATCCCAGAAGCCTTTCACCGTTTTCTGATGCGGAAGACGGTCGCGGAAATCTGGAGCCAGGGTGTACGCATACATCCAGCCGAGGATGAATTGGTCCTCAACGTCCCACGCTGCATAATGTGGGTGGTCGACGGTAAGGGGGTCTTCAATGCAATGCTTGAAGAGCTGGCGCGCCTTCAAGGTGGTCACGACGAAGCGCATCCACGGGAGTAGATTCGGGCCCCATAAGAGTGTCGTCTCCGGGACCGACGGAAGCGGATGAGCCACCTTGTAGGACAGTGGCTTCTCCAGGAAGTCGGTCTCGGTGAACGGCATGGTGCTGTTACGGCGCTGCTACGGCAGTGCTGGGGCTGCGGCTGCTGTGCGTGCGCGGCGGCTGCGGGCTGGCGGCTGCACGGCGGCTGCGGGTTGCGGCTGTTGTGCGTCGCGTGGCGGCTGCGGCTGCGGCTGCTGTGCGCGGCGCGGCTGCGGGCTGCGGCTGCTGTGGCGCGCGCGGCGGCTGCGGGCTGCGGCTGCTGTCGCGCGCGCGGCTGCGGGTGCGGCTGCCGTGCGTGCGCGGCGGCTGCGGGCTGCGGCTGCCGTGCGTGCGCGGCGGCTGCGGGCTGCGGCTGCCGTGCGTGCGCGGCGGCTGCGGGCTGCGGCTGCTGTGCGTGCGCGGCGGCTGCGGGCTGCGGCTGCTGTGCGTGCGCGGCGGCTGCGCGCTGTGGCTGCTGTGCGTGCGCGGCGGCTATAGGTGGGCGATGTCAAACCCTAGGGAAGGAGCTCTGGAGCTCTGATACCATGTTGGGGAAGAGAAGAAGAAGATAATGACATAACTTGAACAGAGTACATGTAAGGGTATATGTGCCCTAAGAGGGAGAGAGGATAATAGGGCTAATGGGCTTATAGAATAGGGCCCATTAGCCCATGAGGGATAGTCTATCACTAACAGTTGCGGTCATTGACCCCAACATGAAACTTGGACAGTGAAGAAAGAACAATATCAGAGGTTTATTGGTAAGTTCATCTATCTCAACAATACTCGATCAGACATTGCCTTCCCGGTGGGACTCTTAAGCCAGTTCATGCATTCCCTTAAAGAACCTCATATACAGGTGGCATTCAAGTAGTTGGCCTATTTGGAGGGGACTGCAGGACACGTCCTGGAGTTCCATCAGGATGAGTAATTGGAGTTCAAAGCCAACAAAGATGCAGATTTAAGGGGTTATGTAGTTCACCCTCGTCAACCAGAAGACATTGTAAGTTTCTTGGCCGTAATCTAGGTGTATGATAATTTAATAAACAAAAGGTGTTGTTACCAAGTGCTGAGTATTGGGCACCTGTAAAAAGGATCTGTAAAATATGGTGGACCCAAGGTATTCGACAGGATCTCAAGTTAATTCCGGATGAACCTACCACAGTTCATTGTGGTAGCAAATACGCCATTCCTATTGCACACAGCCCAGT
Organism: Wolffia australiana; assembly: GCF_029677425.1. NCBI lineage: Eukaryota > Viridiplantae > Streptophyta > Magnoliopsida > Alismatales > Araceae > Wolffia > Wolffia australiana. The sequence continues at coordinate 2,427,283 of NC_135838.1, forward strand.
GAAACATGACAGGTGAATATGTAGAGCTCAAAAAACACTGCATTGGCGAAAAATCGACACCCAAGTCATATCCAGATAAGTATATTACATCTGCGGATCAGGTGGGGAGATGTTCTCACCAAAGTTGTCCCAAAAAGTATATTGCACCAGATATTTCCAAAGCTGGGCGTGAGAAATATCAACCTTCCAGCATGACAGGGGGTGTCCACTCGAGCATATGCTTGTTATAACCTTTTGTTATGTTCATGATCCTAAAGGGCATTACCATCAGCCCATTACCGTTCAATTAGACTAAACAAGGTTACAATTGGCGAATGCAAAACGCGGTTTTTTGATTCATGCTCTTCTCTGATGTCGTAGGGTTTCCTCCTGAAGCCAGAGATTTGACACTTAAGCATGTACCAGTCAGAAATTTCTGTAATCGCATGCACTTGATCTAATAAAATTCACCTATTTGAGACTTTATAACCGTTTTAAGCAGTTAAAATTCAAGAGCTTGGTAGAGAACTAAGGGAGACCAACCTGAGTATAGGTTCAAGAGAAAGCCGTGCTTTCATATTTACCCTCGAGAGCAACCCCGAGAAGATCCTTTCGTTGTGCAAGAGAATCTGCGGCAACGTCTGGACAAGGGGCATGAATTCATCGTAAAACGAAATAAAATCCTCCGCAGTGTTTAATTCCTGTATCAAAGAAGCCCAGGTGCAAACTTTTCAATTGAAATCACAAGAAATTCGATGAAATTATGAGTGAAAGTGAAAGATTTCGAATCCATGCCCGCCACTCCAGGAGGCAGTCCCGGAAGAAGGAAGACCCTTCGGAGGGCTCAGCCTTCAATGGGTCGAGACTGCGGAAGACGTCAATGTCGATTTCGTTCACCCTTTGCGCAAAAGTTTTGAACTGTGGATCAGAACAAGACACCCATCATCAATTCCGGAAGAATTGATAAAATTAAACGTTTTCTGGAGAAGATTCTTACCACGAAACGCCTCCTCCCGGAGGAGGTGTTGAGGCTTTTCACTCCCTGCGTTGCCGCCATTGAAGAAACAGGAAACTGGGAGATGGGTCGGCGATTTTGAGAGAATTGGGCAAAATCGAAGTGAGAATGCCGATTCGTCGGTGATTAGAGGAGTAGTCGTTACAAGAAATTGGGGTTTTGAGGGGTATATGAAGACGAGTGGGCAGAGTCAGCGAGAGTTATATCTGCGCAATATCAGCGAAAAGACAGAAGACTTAGCACAAAACATACCCATAGAAGAACAATAATCGTATCCCAAATGCATCAAACAACAGCCCATTGGAGGAAAATCGAGGAGAGAATCAAATTTTGTTCACTCCAATATCAACAGACGGTAATCTAATTTTGTTCTCACAGCGTGACCAACGGGAAGAAAACGGAGGATTCAGCAAAAACCCTAAACAGAAAAGACGAACTAGTAGTTCCAGTACCGCAATAATCAGAATCAAAAGCATCAAACTATAACCCATAAAAGGAAACTTGAGGAGCGATTCAGACAACACACCCAAGAACAAAAGGAAACGCCGGAGGCGAAAGATAATCCATACCCATTAGAGAGAGAACAAGCATCCGAGCGAAAACGAAGAAGGCCAAATGGCAAGAAGCAACCAGGGAGGGGACTTACCATTGGGAGAGCAGGGAGACGAGGAGAGCAGAAGAGAGAGAGCGGAGGTAGCGGGAGCGAGAGGGAGGGGGAGGGGAGAGAGGGGGGTTCAGGGTTTAAGAAAGAGGTAGCCTTTCCTCTCTCTCTTCCCCTCTCTCTCTCCTGGCCTCTCTCTCTTCTATAGTTCCGGGATCGTCCCGGACGTGGACGATGGACGGGACGAATTTCGTCCCATCTGACGTCCAGAGACGTTTCAGTGACGAAGGACGGGACGGAATTTCGTCCAACGATGAAAAAAACGTCCCGTCCAATCATACCGGAACGGTTTTTCGTCCCATCCAGTCCTCCCCGTACACATTTTCATCCCGGCCCTCGTCCCGGATGATATATTAACATAAAACCTGTTTTATGTTTTTGATATATTAATATAGATTTTTTCGAGTTTTTTAGGGAATTAAGGAAGAGAGAGAATGCGATGGGACATATTTACAATTATTTCTTAGCGGTCGTTCCCACTCTACCTCTCCATCACTCTTTCGGTCTGTCTCTCTCACACTCTCAATCTCAATTTCTCTCATTCTCCCCCTCTCTCATTCTCTATTTCTCTGCGATTCTCTCTCTTTCTTTCTCGCACTCTCCCTCTCTCTCACTATTTCACTCCTTGTCTCTCTTACTCTCTCTCTGTCTCAATTTCTCTCATTCTCCCCCGCTCTCATTCTCTATCACTCTACGATTCTTTCTCTCTTCTTCTCGCACTCTCCCTCTCTCTCACTATTTCACTCCTTGTCTCTCTCACTCTCTCTCATTCTCTATCACTCTGATTCTTTCTCTCTTCCTTTCTCACACTCTGCCTCTCTCTCTCATTCTTTCACTCCTTGTCTCTCTCACTCGTCATAGTCTCAGTCTTTCTCATCACTCTGCGATTGTTTCTATCTATATTTCTCTCATTCTCCCTCTCTCTCACTCTTTCACTCTTTGTCTCTCTCACTCTCTCTCACTCTCTCTCAGTCTCAGTCTTTCTCATTCTCCTCTCCCATTCTGTATCACCCTGCGATTCATTCTCACTTTTATTTCTCTCATTCTCTCGCTCTCACTCTTTCACTCTTTGTCTTTCTCACTCTCTCTCAGTCTTTATTTCTTTCATTCTTCCCCTCTCTCATTCTGTATTCATAAGAGGAGTTTTACTCGACGAAGCTGACTAGGATCGGCACGTGGAAGCCACGACAGAAAAGCGGGCCCAAATGGAAGGAGTCAGCAACACATGGACCAATAGGGACTTTAATAAAAGATTAGCTAGTAAGAATAGAACACGTATCCCATATACTCATTAGAGAAATAGATATAGGACAAATATAAGTTTAAACATAGTCTAGGATTAAATATAGATAGAAATACACATAGATAGGATACAACGTAGATAGGATACACATAGATGGGATAACAAGATCCAACGGCTACTTTTTGTTATAAACTAGCCGTTATAACTAGTTATAATGGCTACGATTATAACAACCTAACTAATATAGTTACAACTATATACATTATAAATACGAACCAACCTCGATGTAATAATCTTGCGGATAATAATACGATCTAAACATTAGTCTTGTTCTCGTGTTCCTCCTTCTCCTTCCACTCTTTCTTTCAAAATCTTTCTTCTTCTTCTTTGTCTGTTCGAGAACATGGATCGTCTCAACATGGTATCAGAGCAAGCGATTGCCAGGGCTGGAGAAGCACAAGTGGGAGATCTCGCCACTACCTCGCCCGCTGCCGTCACCGAAGGACAAGTCCCGGTGAATATTCCGCCTGGAGCAGTTGTTTTAATCAAGCTCAATGACAACAATTATCAGATCTGGAGGAGTTCGGTGATTCCCATCATGAACGGGTATGAGTTATTTCAGTATGTTCTAGATGATGCTCCTCCTGTGTCAATTGTTAATCCCGAGTACAAGCTGTGGTGGAGAAACGATCAAAAGGTTTTAGGATTTCTTCATTCCACATTGTCTGAATCAGTCATCCCGTGCATTAGCAAGGCGAAGACCACTAAAGAAGCTTGGAACATTCTTGAGAGCACATTCTCCAGCAGAATCAAAGCCAGGATCATGGACCTACACAATCAATTCCATACGATCACCAAAGGTACTATGAACATCGATGAATATGTTAAACATTTTAGATTTATAGTCGAATCATTGGAATCTGCTGGAGCTATCATTGACGATGATACTAAGAACTACACGTTTTTGAGAGGATTGGGGACTGAGTATAGCCAACTTGTGATGTGTTTCAATGCTAACCTGCACAACTTGAAATTCGAAGATATTATTGTCAATCTTAAGGGTCACGAAGTGTATTTGGCTTACCAAGAAAGGACGAGAGTCTTTCAACCCATGGCCAATGCAGTCCAAGGACAAGCCAGCCCCATCTTCAACTCCAGTACCTCGAAGGGAAAATTACAACTCAAGAGGATTCGGTCAGAATCGAGGACGAGGAAGGGGCAGGAATAATAAATATCAGCCTAGGTGTCAAATTTGCACTCTATTTGGACATCGAGCTCGTGATTGTCAGGAATTTACTCCACTTCAAGAACTGGATCAAGCCCGACAGAATTTTTCCAGAGCTTACAATGTCAACACAACAGAAAATGGAATATGGTATCCTGACAGTGGAGCTACACATCATGTGACAGCAAATCCCAGCCTCGTCCCAGCTGCAACTAACTACCAAGGGAATGAGCAACTACAAATAGGTAACGGAACAGGTCTGAACATCTTGTCCATTGGTTCCTCTAAAATTTCAACATTTGATAAAAATCTTTATCTTAAAGACATTCTTCATGTTCCAGATATTAAAAAGAACCTTTTATCTGTGCATAAACTAGCCTTGGATAATGATGTTTTTGTTGAATTTTATCCTAATTGTATTGTGAAGGACGAGAAAACCAGACGAATACTGCTCAAAGGAACAGTTAGGAATGGGTTGTATTGTTTGAAGCCTCAAGAATTCCAACCAGAAGCACTGGTTGGAGAAAGGACGTCTTCAAACATCTGGCACTCACGTCTAGGACATCCCCAGCTAAAGATCTTAACATCCATAATTGAGAAGTTTGGACTTCATGTTTCACAAAGTTCCAAGAATTTTATTTGTGATTCTTGTAGAAGTTCAAAAGCACATCGATTGCCTTTCAACCCTTCTCAAAATGTGTCAAATAAACCCCTCAAAATTGTACACTCGGATTTGTGGGGACCTGCACCAATATTATCAAATCTTGGTTTTTCATATTATGTTGTGTTCATTGATGACTATAGTAAATATACATGGTTGTATCTTTTAAAAAGAAAAAATGAAGTACTTGAAAAGTTTGTTGATTTCCAAGTAAGAGTAGAAAATCAGTTTTCTACTAAAATTAAATATTTCCAATCAGATTGGGGGGGAGAGTTTCAATCTCTCAACTCATATCTGAGAACGAAAGGGATTGTTCATAGGGTATCTTGTCCACATACCCCTGAACAAAATGGATGTGCAGAAAGGAAACACAGACACATTGTAGAAACTGCACTAGCTATGCTTCATCATTCATCAATGCCAAAGTGTTTTTGGGATGAGTCAGTAGCTACTGCAGCTTATCTAATTAATCGACCTCCAACCCCTGTTTTAAATAATAAGTCACCTTTTGAAAAATTGTATAATCACATAACTGATTACTTGTTTTTGAAAACGTTTGGTTGTTAATGTTATCCATTCTTACGACCATATGCCAGTCATAAATTAGATAACAGATCAGAAAAGTGTGTAATGCTTGGATACAACGCAATGCATCTCGGATATAGGTGTATGTCCCTCAGGACAGGTAAGATTTACATTTCGCGACATGGTGTTTTCGATGAAGATGTTTTCCCTTATGCTAATGGAATTGAAAATTCAGATTCAAAAATATTTGAAAATGATCAAACCATAGTGTCGCATATTCCAAATATTGAATCATTAAACAAATTGTCATCATCAATATCCAATAATGGATCTGATAGTGAGAATACTAGTTCAATTGAATCATTGTCAAACAGTTCTGATGACAATCATGATACAATCGAATAGGTCAATAGTCCTGTAACTCCTAATATGACTGAAATATTGAGTACTCTAGATCACACACCAACACATGGAGAACAAATTAATATTCTATCACTTAAAGATGTATAAGAGCATAATAATTCACTCATGAATTTTTCTGCAATTAGACATCCGATTCCCACATGTTTAACAGCTTGTATGGATATTGTTGAACCAACTTCTTTTAGCATAGCATCCAAAGATAAGAATTGGATGCAAGCTATGAGAGGTGAATACGATGCCCTCATGCAAAATAAAACTTGGGAATTAGTACCAAGAGACAAAAACTTACATGTTATAGGATGTCGATGGATTTACAAACTAAAATATAAACCTAATGGAAATATCGATAGATACAAGGCTCGTTTAGTTGCTAAGGGATTTAATCAGCAGGAAGGATTTGACTTCACAGAGACATTCAGTCCTGTGATCAAACATACTACAATTAGATTACTTCTGTCAATAGCTATAAGCAATAGCTGGAAGATACATCAGCTTGATGTACCTAATGCCTTTTTGCATGGAGATTTAAAAGAGACAGTTTTTATGGAACAACCGCAAGGATTTAAAAACTCATCTTTTCCTGATTTTGTTTGTTTGCTTAAGAAGTCCATATACGGACTGAAACAATCCCCACGCGCATGGTTCCATAAATTGTAATCTGCACTACTTACACTTGGATTCACTGGTTCAAAGACAGACTCATCATTATTTTTTAGATGCACTGACAATCCGATTTTTATTTTGGTATATGTTGATGATATTCTTATAATGTCACCTGAAATTTTCAAAATTAAACACGTGGTAAATAAACTTAATGATCAATTTGCCATTAGAGATTTAGGAACTGCAAATTTTTTTCTTGGAATCGAATTATTGCCTCATCCACAAGGTTTTATATTTTCACAATCTAGATATCTTCTGTCGACACTTAAAAAGTCAAAAATGGAACACTCCAAGCCTGTATCAACTCCTGTTGCTTTATCTTCTAATAAAAAATTGAATCATAACAATGTATGTAGCAGTGACATGGTTGATGACCAAAATGATACAACTTATAGACAAATAGTTGGAGCACTCCAATATCTAACCTTGACCAGGCCTGATATAGCATATGCAATGAATAGAGCATGCCAGAAGATGCATTTACCCAACTCAGAAGACTGGAATGCTCTAAAACACATCTTACGCTATCTTAAAGGGAGTGTTCTTCATGGTTTACTAATCTAAAAAAATTCTAACACAAATATCAGTGCTTTCAGTGACTCTGATTGGGCAGGTGATCAAGAAGACAGAAGGTCTACTGGAGCTTATCTTATCTATATTGGAAGAAATCTAGTGTCGTGGAGTTCAAAGAAACAGTCAACGGTAGCAAGATTAAGTACAGAAGCCGAGTATAAAGCCGTTGCGAATGCAACGGCAGAAATCATGTGGATCCAATCACTCTTAAAGGAAATCAAAATTTCCTCAAATGCTGTTCCAACATTGTGTTGTGATAATGTTGGAGCAACCAACTTAGCAGCCAATCTAGTGTTTCATGCTAGAATGAAACACATTGAGATTGATTACCATTTCGTACGCGAACAAGTAGCGGCGAAAGCACTAAATATTCAATTTTTTGAAAGTCATAATCAATTAGCTGACTCGCTGACTAAACCCCTTGCAAAGACTCGTTTTTTGTTTTCTAAGGGACAAGCTCAACGTCATCCGCAATGCCGATGATCTTGAGGGGGGGTGATAAGAGGAGTTTTACTCGACGAAGCTGACTAGGATCGGCACATGGAAGCCACGACAGAAAAGCGGGCCCAAATGGAAGGAGTCAGCAACACATGGACCAATAGGGACTTTAATAAAAGATTAGCTAGTAAGAATAGAACACGTATCCCATATACTCATTAGAGAAATAGATATAGGACAAATATAAGTTTAAACATAGTCTAGGATTAAATATAGATAGAAATACACATAGATAGTATACAACGTAGATAGGATACACATAGATAGGATAACAAGATCCAACGGCTACTTTTTGTTATAAACTAGCCGTTATAACTAGTTATAACGGCTACGATTAGGGTTCGCCCGTCCCGATATCCGTCCGATATCCGATATCGGACAACCGATATCCGATATCCAGACTAAAGAGGGACGGTATAGGATCTCGGATATCGGATATCGGCCGATATCCGTCCCTCAAGTGGTGGATGGATATCGACATCGGATATCGGAGGGGTAGGGACGTGGCGGATCTCGAATGCCGGATATCGGTTTTCGATATCCGGATATCGGTTTTCGATATCCGGATATCGAAAATCGATATCCGGCGAATTCTTTGTACAGTTTTTGCTATCCCATACCGGAAAATTTTAAATTCCGGGAGAGTATAAGTACGGGCGGCCCATTTTTTATTTGAAACACATTTGAGCTGCCCTGTGGCCAATTAATAACGATGTTAACATTTCAAAACGACGTTAAGGAGTGTGGTTGTAATTGATAGAAATAATAATAAAATTGTATTAATTGAATCAAAAAGTAAATACAATTTTCATTTACGTGAACAAACTCACGTGTTGTAGTTAGTGTATTTGGCAATGTAGATGTAGATAACAAAAATATTTATTAACGTGTTGTAGTGAACAGAAACAGTAAAAAATATTAATAATTTTTTTTAAATTGAATTAAGAAGTAAAAAAAAAATTATTTTAAGTGAACAGAATTACGTGATGTAGTTAATAAAAATATTAATAAATATTTGTTAATTGAATTAAGAAGTAAAAACAATTTTTATTTTAAGCTAACAGAATTACGGGTTGTAGTTAATAAAAATACTAAAAATTTTAATGTTACCTGGGGAAAATTCATGGCATTTGATATTTAGTTAGTGGAATTAATAAATTAATGGAGTTTTCACTTTAAGAGAAGTAAGTCACGTGTTGTAGTTAGTGTATTAAGGAGTGTGGATGTAGTTAACAGAAATATTTATTAACGTGTTGTAGTTAACAGAAACAGTAAAAAATATTAATAAAAATTTTTTAATTGAATTAAGAAGTAAGAACAATTTTTATTTTAAGTGAACAGAATTACGTGATGTAGTTAATAAAAATATTAATACATATTTGTTAATTGAATTAAGAAGTAAAAACAATTTTTATTTTAAGCTAACAGAATTAGGGGTTGTAGTTAATAAAAATAATAATAAATTTGTGTTAACTGAATTTGGGAGCGTAGAAGTCACGTGTTGTAGTTAGTGTATTGAGGAGTGCAGATTTAGTTATTAAGAGTAATGAACATATTAAGTTAATTGAGTTTCTGGTGTTTCATACATAGTTAATTGAATTAAGAACTGGAAACGATTTTCATTTCAAGCGAACATACTCACGGGTTGTAGTTAATTTTCATTTATGGCGTTTGATAGTTAGTGAATGGAATGAAGAAATTAATGGCAAGTGCATTCAACTGTATTGTCGTAGTAAATTTGGGATATTTAATTACATGACTGGCCAGTGCATTAAAACTCTACTAATACAAAAGACACCATACAGTAGTGTTCGCCGGTATCCGGTTTTCTGATATTCGGTCAAAAAATTTACGGGTATGCTATGAATGCAGCCCTGTCAAAAAATCATAAGCCCAACGTCTCTGTCAAAGATTTCTGCTCACCTAATCGTCACCTGCGTTGCATAAGAGAAGTGCTAAGTAGTGATAAATATGTATAAATAACATTTGGTTGAGTTATGTGACGTGTACCTCGAGAACAACTAACCCCACCATCTTCGTCGTCCTCAATATCCTCGTCTAGCTTGACGTCATTGTACCAACGTTTGTTGTCCGCACAGAGCCAACACTTCACGGTGATGAGTGTTTCAATGCTTATCGGCGAGAGACGGGAACGCTTGTACGTGACAATAGCGTTGCCAACCGAGAACATGCACTCGGCAGGGGCGCTCGTCGCACATACGGATAACAAGTCCCTGCAACGACTGCAAGCAAGGGGAAACGCTTCACCCCCGTCGTTGCCCACCAAGACAGTGGAGTGTAGACACCCTCGTTCGGCACAGTCTCCGCAAGGAACTGGTCGAACTCATCCCAGGCCGACCGCGTTGTCAACGGTGCCAGTTCCACGTGTCGCATAGTGGTGCTAAGCCACCCAACCAACTCTGCACCTCCTCGCCGCCCCCTCTAAGCGGCCATTCTCGGAACACGGCTCAACCTGTCACCGGGCAACAACGACTGTACGTACGCGATAGTCGCCTCTCGAACCCCCAGGCGGAGCATTGACCCTTTGTGGATTGGGTCCATCAACGCTGGGGTAGTGATCGCCTCATTCGCCCAGAATATCTTCGTGTACTGTTTAAGTTTGGAAAGCATCGCTCTACACGCATGTGCCATATTCGACCGATCTCCTTCGTGCAAACGTCGAACAGATGTGAAGAATGTGCCGTCTTCAATTTGCTCGACCACTTCCTCCATGTGAACCCTCAGGCCGTCTATGAGATGTAGGACATTGCAGATCGCTGGCGTCACGGACTTGCAAACATGGTCTGTGGATACGGCAAAATGGCCAAGGATGCGACAGAACTGCCCGACCAATTCCCACTCGTCCTTCGACAGCTTCGAGGACGTCGCCTTCCGGCGGAAAGCTGTTGAGACTTCGTCCAGCACATCACACTTCTCTACGGCGGCCGCCAGCATATCGTACATGCTATTCCATTGGGTGGGGCAGTCTAGGACAACCATATTGGTGTCCTCAACTTCGGGGTCGTCTTCACATGCTTGGGTGTACAGTTCTCGTCGTTGCGTAGAGCTTCAAATACTCTGCACTAAGTTGTGTACCTTCGCAACTGCGTCACCCAGACATAATAGCTTGTGCGGCCCGTCAATCTCATCGGATACTGAGTAGACATCTCCGAGTTCATTGTCATGGTCGTTGTCATACTGATCTGCGGTCATCATCACATCGCCTTCTTTAGGTTCCACGGTCTGGGCCGAAGGAATGTTGAAGCTTTTCAACGCCGCTTGCACGACAATGTTTAAAATATGTGCGACACAAGGGACGTGCCTCCTAGTAGTAAACGTCGGGTTCACGCTCCTGACCTTCCTCGCCAACAAAGCCAACATCTTCTTGTTCGTCGTCGCATTGTCTGTAGTAACAGCATAGACCTGCATAATTACGTTAGACAAGAAAACTAGCAAGCTCTACTAATAGAACGATCAACACGCTGAGTTTTGACCTTCGTCTGCAAACACAACTCATCTAGTGCTTGGAGAACAATGGACGCCATGTTCCCCCCGTCGTGCTTGCCGACGATTTCACGGATGGCAAGAACCCGCTCTCTGTATGTCCACGTGTCGTCCACCCGGTGGACGGTGATGCCTAGCAACCCAGTCACGTTGTCCGTAGTCCACGCGTCTACGGTCAGTGATACTCGGGCCACGGTCTCCCAAAGTTTCCTCAGATCAATCTTCATTTGGCCGTGCATTTGGATGGTCCACCTCTTTATGACCTTCGCACTTGGAGGATCCAGGTTTATAAGCGTAGCATACCGCCACATATCCTTGAATGTGACGTTGTCAACGATGCTCCATGGAGAATCTATCAGGCATACGAACCGCGCAATGAAGTTCTTTGTCTCATCTGGGGTGTGCCCTCTGATCGGCCCCCGTCGGCTTGGCTCTCCTTGTTGCCTGCTCTACATTCTATCGGTGATGCGTGTCTGACCACGTTCTTCAGGGACTTCGCCCTTCAGTTCGGCATGACGATCTGGATGGCATGATTTGAAGTGGCGCCAAAACACATTTGTGCTTCTGTCCGCCTGCCTCTTAATGGGTCTCCTCTTACTATGCGGGTTCAACTCCCGACACAGTAAGCATATATAGTACCCATCTTCCGTCAGCTCGAAGTAGTCGATGATGAGGGAACGATTCGTACGAGGCCGACTCTGTATGACACGGGAAGTTCCCTCCTGTGTACGTTCGGGACGTACGACTCCTGACCCAGCTCTTTCTTGGGCTGGGTCACCGCCTCCAGTTGGATTCCTCTTTCTGCACAAATTCAAGGTATCCTACATGTTTTGGACCAATTAAATTCAAATCTAGATACATTAATAATCAATCGAAACAGTGGAAGTACAGAAAACTTGGCATAATCAAAATCACGACCTCCATCTTCATCATCGTAATTAACATATTCCCCACAATTTCGACGTTTGTTTTCAGAATCGTGAAGTGATAAAATATGCACGAAAAGTAGATCTAAGTTAACCATAAAAATCACATTGCCTAGACTGACACCTAAACACCAAATCAACAATAAAATACATAGTGTAATAAAGGATTTTAGGTGAAGAAATACCGTTGAAGAGATCTTCTTCAGTTGTAATAATGCCCATATGTGGGTCTTCTACTCTTCCGGTCCTCAATCAGACAAGCTCGTCTTCAATTAAGAGAGGGAGAAGAAAAAATGGAGTTATGAAATTGAGAGAGGGGGAAGAAAAATAGAGATTTCAAATTGTGGGAGGGAGAAGAAAAATGGAGTTATGAAATTGAGGGAGGGAGAAGAAAAATGGAGTTATGAAATTAATAGATGGAGAAGTAAAATGGAGATATGAATTTGATGGAGGGAGAAGAGAAATAGAGATATGAAATAGAGAGAGGGAGAGGAGAAATGGAGTTATAAAATTGAGGGAGGGAGAAGAAAAATGGAGTTCTGAAATTAATGGATGGAGAAGTAAAATGGAGATATGAATTTGAAAGAGGGAGAAGAGAAATAGAGATATGAAATTGAGAGAGGGAGAGCAGTAATAGAGTTATGAAATTAAGAGATGGGGAAAAAAATAGTGATATGATATTGAAAGAGGAAGAAGTAAAATAGAGATATGAAATTGAGAGAGAGAGAGAGAAGAAGAAATGGAGTTATAAAATTGAGGGAGGGAGAAGAAAAATGGAGTTATGAAATTAGTAGATGGAGAAGTTAAATGGAGATATGAATTTGAGAGAGGGAGAAGAGAAATAGAGATATGAAATTGAGAGAGGGAGAGGAGTAATAGAGTTATGAAATTAAGAGATGGGGGAAAAAATAGTGATATGATATTGAAAGAGGAAGAAGTAAAATAGAGATATGAAATTGAGAGAGGGAGAAGAGAAATGGAGTTATAAAATTGAGGGAGGGAGAAGAAAAATGTAGTTATGAAATTAATAGATGGAGAAGTTAAATGGAGATATGAATTTGAGAGATGGAGAAGTAAAATGGAGATATGAAATTGAGAGAGGGAGAAGTAAAATAGGGATATGAAATTGAGAGAGGGAGAAGAAAAATAGAGATAGGAAATTGACAGAGATATGAAATTGAGAGAGGGAGAAGAGAAATAGAGATATGAAATTGAGAAAGGGAGAAGTAAAATAGAGATATGAAAGTGAGGGAGGGAGAAGAAAAATGGAGTTATGAAATTGATGGAGGGAGAAGTAAAATAGGGATATGAAATTGAGAGAGGGAGAAGAAAAATAGAGATAGGAAATTGACAGAGATATGAAATTGAGAGAGGGAGAACAAAAATAGAGATATGAAATTGAGAGAGGGAGAAGAAAAATAGAGCACGAAATTGAGAAAGGGAGAAGTAAAATAGAGATATGAAAGTGAGGGAGGGAGAAGAAAAATGGAGTTATGAAATTGATGGAGGGAGAAGTAAAATAGGGATATGAAATTGAGAGAGGGAGAAGAAAAATAGAGATAGGAAATTGACAGAGATATGAAATTGAGAGAGGGAGAACAAAAATAGAGATATGAAATTGAGAGAGGGAGAAGAAAAATAGAGCTACGAAATTGAGAAAGGGAGAAGTAAAATAGAGATATGAAAGTGAGGGAGGGAGAAGAAAAATGGAGTTATGAAATTGATGAAGGGAGAAGTAAAATAGGGATATGAAATTGAGAGAGGGAGAAGAAAAATAGAGATAGGAAATTGACAGATATATGAAATTGAGAGAGGGAGAACAAAAATAGAGATATGAAATTGAGAGAGGGAGAAGAAAAATAGAGCTATGAAATTGAGAAAGGGAGAAGTAAAATAGAGATATGAAAGTGAGGGAGGGAGAAGAAAAATGGAGTTATGAAATTGATGGAGGGAGAAGTAAAATAGGGATATGAAATTGAGAGAGGGGTAAGAAAAATAGAGATAGGAAATTGACAGAGATATGAAATTGAGAGAGGGAGAACAAAAATAGAGATATGAAATTGAGAGAGGGAGAAGAAAAATAGAGCTATGAAATTGAGAAAGGGAGAAGTAAAATAGAGATATGAAAGTGAGGGAGGGAGAAGAAAAATGGAGTTATGAAATTGATGAAGGGAGAAGTAAAATAGGGATATGAAATTGAGAGAGGGGGAAGAAAAATAGAGATAGGAAATTGACAGAGATATGAAATTGAGAGAGGGAGAACAAAAATAGAGATATGAAATTGAGAGAGGGAGAAGAAAAATAGAGCTATGAAATTGAGAAAGGGAGAAGTAAAATAGAGATATGAAAGTGAGGGAGGGAGAAGAAAAATGGAGTTATGAAATTGATGGAGGGAGAAGTAAAATAGGGATATGAAATTGAGAGTGGGAGAAGAAAAACAGAGATAGGAAATTGACAGAGATATGAAATTGAGAGAGGGAGAACAAAAATAGAGATATGAAATTGAGAGAGGGAGAAGAAAAATAGAGCTATGAAATTGAGAAAGGGAGAAGTAAAATAGAGATATGAAAATTAGAGAGGGAGAGGACGAAGAGAGATGGGAAATTGAGAGAGGACGAAGATAAGGGGAGAGAAAAGATAGAGAAAAAGAGGAAGCTGAGAGGAAAGATAGAGAGAGAGCTGAAATTGACGGAAACAGAAGAGCAATGGTCCTATTTTGCCAGCATAAAATCGACTTACCCATGTTGCCTTCTGCCGCCGTTGCCCGCCGCCGCCGTTGCCCGCCGTTGCCCGCCGGTGCTCGCCGTTGCCCGCTCCCGCCGTTGCCAGAAAACAAGGTTCAAAACTTTAAAAAATCGAAATATGTAACTTATATGAAATTTCATAAAAGAACTAACTTATATGAATTGTTTACGAAATTCGATGCGGATATCAAAAACCGATATCTGCATCCGATATCCGATACCGTCATCTGTCCCCCTGAGACAGGAGACAGATCACGGTATCGGACGGATACCGCTATCGGATATCGGCACTATAGCAACCGATATCCGATACCGATATCCTGTATCTGGATATCGGAAAAAACCGGTACCGGAAGTTTCCGGTACCGGCATCCATCCAGCATCCGTCCCGATACCTGTATCCGGTACCGGCATCGGGATGGGCGAACACTAGCTACGATTATAACAACCTAACTAATATAGTTACAACTATATACATTATAAATATGAACCAACCTCAATATAATAATCTTGCGGATAATAATATGATCTAAACATTAGTCTTGTTCTCGTGTTCCTCCTTCTCCTTCCACTCTTTCTTCAAAATCTTTCTTCTTCTTCTTTGTCTGTTCGAGAACATGGATCGTCTCAACATGTATCACTCTGCGATTGTTTCTATCTTCATTTCTCTCATTCTCCCTCTCTCTCACTCTTTCAGTCTTTGTCTCTTTCACTCTCTCTCAGTCTGAATTTCTCGCAATCTCCCCCTCTCATTCCCTATCACTCTGTGATTCTTTCTCTCTTTCTTTCTTGCACTCTACCTCTCTCTCACTCTTTTACTCCTTGCCTCTCTCACTCAGTCTCAGTCTCAGTCTTTCTTATTCTCCACCTCTCTCCTTCTCTATCACTCTGCGATTCTTTCTCTCTTCCTTTCTCACTCTCTGCCTCTCTCTCTCACTCTTTCACTCCTTGTCTCTCTCACTCTGTCATAGTCTCAGTCTTTCTGATTCTTCCCGTCTCATTCTGTATCACTCCGCGATTGTTTCTATCTTTATTTCTCTCATTCTCCCTCTCTCTCACTCTTTCACTCTTTGTCTCTCTCACTCGCTCTCAGTCTCAGTCTTTCTCATTCTCCTCCTCTCCCATTCTGTATCACCCTGCGATTCATTCTCACTTTTATTTCTCTCATTCTCGCTCTCTCTCACTCTTTCACTCTTTGATTCTCTCACTCTCTGTCAGTCTCAAATTCTCTCATTCTCCCCCTCTCTCGTTCTCTATTTCTCTGCGATTCTTTCTCTCTTCATTTCTCGCAGTCTCCCTCTCCCTCACTCTTTCAGTCTTTGTCTCTCTCACTCTCTCTCAGTCTCAATTTCTCTCATTCTCCCCCTCTCTCATTCTCTATTTCTCTGCGATTCTTTCTCTCTTCATTTCTCGCAGTCTCCCTCTCCCTCACTCTTTCAGTCTTTGTCTCTCTCACTCTCTCTCAGTCTCAATTTCTCTCATTCTCCCCCTCTCTCATTCTCTATCACTCTACGATTCTTTCTCTCTCCATTGCTCGCACTCTCCCTCTCTCTCTCTCACTCTTTCACTCTTTGTCTCTCGCGCTCTGTCACTCTCTCTCAGTTTCAGTCTTTCTCATTCTTCCCCTCTCATTCTGCATCACTCTGCGATTGTTTCTATCTATATTTCTCTCATTCTCCCTCTCTCTCACTCTTTCACTCTTTGTCTCACTCTCTCTCAGTCTCAGTCTTTCTCATTCTCCTCCTCTCCCATTCTGTATCACCCTGCGATTCATTCTCACTTTTATTTCTCTCATTCTCTCTCTCTCTCACTCTTTCACTCTTTGTCTTTCTACCTCTCTCTCACGCTGTGTCTCTTCACAAATATTGTTCATTTCACATAACTCCTTGCTTCTTTCTTGCTTGGTGCTATGTTGGAAACAGAAATTCACAGAAGAATGTCGGGAAATTCGTCTATGACATAAGAATGTACAAGCAATAAACAAAAAGATATCTGAACTCTTCTTTGGCAGGAGAAACAACAAACCAATTGTTTTAAGCATACCTTTTTTATATTTTTAAGCATAGCTCATCAACATGTGTTGATGTATGAAATAATCGTTCCTAACCATATTATGCTACTCAAAACCATGAACCAACCTAGAGGCAGTACCTCGCCCCAAGACTGCTTTGGGGCAAGACCTAGTTGTCCTGAAGGTACGGGCGTGGGAACATCTCATGCCGTACAGAGTCACCCTCATTCGAACCGTTCAGTCATCATTAACTACTTCGAACACACTAGCGATGGGTGCCATGCATGCTTACTGTGCCGTGAGAAGAACTCGCACAATAAGAGGAAATCGATCAAGCGGCAAGCCGACAATAGCACCAACATATTTTGGAGACATTTCCAATCTTGTCATCCTAAATGTCATCCAGAGCTTAAGGGCTTGGTGGTGGACAACCCTGATCAGCCAGGTATAACGGAGGAAATGCAAAGCAAACAACATGGAGAGCCAAGCCAACAAGCAACGATAAGAGGGAATACGCCAGATGAGACGAAGAATGTCATTGCATGGTTTATATGTATGACTGATTCATCGTGGAGTATTGTTCAGAATGTCTCATTCAAGGAGCTGTGGTGCTACGCGACACAACTGGACTTGGATCCCCCCAGTGCGAAGGTCATGAAGTAATGGACAATCCAAATGCATGGACGCATGAAAGAAGAGGTGAAGAAGCTATGGGAGAACGTAGATCGAGTGTCCCTCACTGTAGACGTGTGGACTTCTAGGCATCACCGTTCATTGGGTGGACGAGAAATGGGTGTACCTAGAGCGAGTACTTGCCATCTGATAGATCGTCGGCAAGCACGATGGGGACAACATGACATCCATCGTTCTCTAGGTCCTAGAAGAATTCTGTCTGCGCCCAAAGGTCATCATTCAATATCAAACTTATCTTAGTAATTAAATATGTAATTTTACACGTGACCGGTATTTATGCAGGTTTACGATGTGACTACTGACAATGCCTCTGCGAATAAAAGGATGTTGTCATTGATTGCGAAGAATATAAATAGTGTCAAACCGACGTTTAGCACCAGAAGGGACGTTCCATGCATTGCACACATTCTGAACATTGTCGTACAAACGACAATAAAAAGCTTTAGCATTCCTTCGGCCCACGTTTTAGAGCCGACGAAGCCGATGTGAGCAAGACAACAGACTAGTATGACAACGACAAGGACAATGATCTTGGAGATATATTCTAAACGTCTGACGACAGTGACGGAGCACGACGTCTGTCATGTTTGGGTGATGTAGTTGCGAAGGTGCGGACACTAGTGCACAGTATTCGGAGCTCTACACAATGGAGAGAGGAGTATGCAAAGGCATGTAAAGACCACCCCGAAGTCAAGGGCTCTAACATGGTCGTGTTGGACTATCCGTCCCGCTAAAATAGCATGTAAAGACGGCAAATAACATAGCTTGTAAAGATGACCCCGAAGTCAAGGACTCTAACATGGTCGTGTTGGACTATCCGACCCGCTAAAATAGCACTTACACTATGTTATTTGCCGTCGTGAAGAACACATGATGTCATTGATGAAATGTCAAAGAATTTTGGCTTGAAGGGGAAGGCGACAAAGATGTCGAAGGACGAGTGGGAGTTGGTGAAAGAATTTTGTCGCATCCTTGGGCGGTTCGCTGGATCCACCGATCATGTTTGGAAGATAGTGACGCCGGCCATATGTGATGTATTATTTCTCATAAATGACCTCATGCGCCACATGGAGGAGGTGGTACAGCAAATCAAAGCGGGCACTTTCTTCACCTGCGTTCAACAGTTGCATGAAGGTGATCTTTCTAACATGGCACAAGCGTGTAAGGCGATGCAACACAAGCTAGCACACTATACAGAAATCTTGTGGGCGAATGATGCAATCACTGACGCGGCATTGATGGACCCATTCCACAAAGGGGCAATGCTCCGTCAAGGCGTCAGAGAAGCAACCATTGCATATGTACGGTCTTTGTTACCATTTGACTCACCGAGGCATGCAGCGAGTGGGCACGCTAAATATGATCACTCAAAAGGTAGCGAGTTGGACTCTTGGCTACAGATAACTATGCGAAAAGTCCAACCGGCACATGTGTCAATGAGGTTGGCATTTGACGAGTTCAACTAATAACTAACAGAGGTCGTGCCTAATGAGGTAGTGTTCACCTCACAATCTTGGTGGGCCATCACAGGGGCAAAACACTTCCTCTTACTTGCCTCCATTACAAGGGAGCTGTTGTCCGAATGTGCAACAAGCGCTCCTGCTAAGCGCATGTTCTCAGAGGGCAACACTATTGTCACGTACAATAGATCACGTTTTTTTCCTATAAGCATCAAAACACTCATCACTGTGAAGTGTTGGCTGCGTGAGGACCACAAACGATGGTACACTGATGTGGAGCTGGATTCAGATGGCAATGATGGCCAAGATGGGGTACTCGCATATGCTGGAGGTACACATCACCTACATTGATTACCTTTTATGCATATTTTACATAATCATCGTGTTTTATTTGTTATCTTTTGCTATGCATGTGATGACCAAGTAAGCACAACCCTTTAATGGAGCCATGGGGAAATTCTCAGGCGAAGGGCGTATTTTGACGCTTAAATCATACACAAGGAGTCAATTTTGTTGCATGCATCTTTTGTTTAAAATTTTAGAACCTTTTGCTATAAATTTCATGAATTTTCCAACATTAAAAATATTCACTTACCCAATTAGTAATATACATTATTTTAAATTTGCACTTCATTCACTAATATAAATATTAGGTATATAAAGCATGTAAAAGAACCAAATAGTGTGGGCATCTTTTGTTAAAAATCTTAAAACATTTTGCTATAAATTTCTTGAATTTTCCAACATTAAAAATTTACACCTACCAATTAGTAATATAAATATTTTAAATCTGCACTTAATTTACTAAAATAAGTATTAGGTATATAAACCATGTTAAAGAACCAGATAGTGTGGCCATCTTTTGTTAAAAATTTTAAAATATTTTGCTATAAATTTCTTGAATTTTCCAACATTAAAAATATTCACATACCCAATTAGTAATATACAAATACATATTTTAAATTTGCACTTAATTCACTAATATAAATATTAGTTATATATATCATGTTAAAGAACCAAATAGTCTGGGGATCTTTTTTTAAAAAATTTGAAACATTTTTCTATAAATTTCTTAAAATTTTCAACATTAAAAATATTCACTTACCCAATTTGTAATGTACATAATTTAAATTTGCACTTAATTGCATAATATAAATATTAGTTATGTAAACCTTGTTAAAGAACCAAATAGTGTGGGCATCTTTTGTTTAAAAATTTGCAACATCTTTTGTTTAAACTTACCCAATGTGGGGACTTCAAAATTAGTAACATACATATTTTCAACATATTTAATATTTAATTGTATAAATTTAAACAAAGTGTGGGCATTAATTGTGGAATTTTCAACATTTCCCAACAAGCTTCTTCATTTTATCATATTTTTAGTGGAGGATAGGTAAACACCTTCCACATGCATGCTAAAACTTTAATAAAAATAAACTTCTAGTTTCTTTTCAAATTTTGAGAAAAATATTTTAGATATACTTAGTCCCCATAAAAAATATAGGTATACCTTAGTCCCCATAAAAAGAATGTTGCCCGATTAAGGATCAAAATAAATTATTTATATGGGTTTAATGTATAAATTTTTATTTTCTTATAGTTCTCCTATAAAAATTTGGACAATATAGACTCATAAGGGCATTTCTCTAGTAATGTGACATGAAGCATTTCTATTAAGCAATTACTTAATAGAAAGCTTTACATAAAAAATGGCTGGACCGACTTTAAACCTTAAAACATTTAGAAATCTACCATATGGGATTGCGAGGGATTCGGAAAAAATATCCGGAAATCGGTTTCGATATCAGGATATCACTAACCGATATCCGATATCCAAGATCCGTCTCATCCCTGCATCTTCGGTATCCGTCACCGATATCTGTCCACACTTCAAAGACAGATATCGACCGATATCCAATATCCAATATCAGGCATCGTCCCGGTTTTATTGCCGATATCGGATTTTGGTTGTCCGATACCGGATATCGGATGGATATCGGTTGGGCGAACGCTATCATTCTATTCATCGTCATGGGTTAAGTGTTTATCTTCCTTTGTTTTTGTTGTAAAATGGGGCCCCATATCATAAGGGCCCCATAATGGAACCTCTTGTAAAAGCCCATCATGGCCTTATATTAGGCCATGAAGGGTGCCAGACAGTTTCAGATATGTTTTGTTTTATCGTGGTAGTTACACGTTCATCTTAGATCTCACGAGAGGAAGAAGAAGGGGACGGAGAAGAGGAAGGGGAAGGAGAAGAGGAAGGAGAAGAAGCAGAGGATAGAAGAAGAAAATAGAAGAAAAGAAGGGAAGGAGAGAGGAAAGGAAGACGGGAGGGAAAGAAAGGAGAAGGTCGACGCCGGAGCGCCGCCAATCTTGGCCACGTTCCATCTCCCTTCCCTCGGGTCCGACTGTCAACCCCGTGCTACCCGTCACCGTGGTGCCATTTGGAGCTCGATCTCCACCCTCGTCTACCAAGTGCGGTCAATGACTTCGCGACACGCGAGTAGGTGCGCCTCGTCTGCGTGCCAGGAAATCACGCGACGACCTAATAGGATCCTTGAGAGGATCCTCAACCTATCTAGGCATAGTTTTTCCGTGTTAGCCCAAATGGGCATTTCAGTCATTTGACTATTATATATTCCCTTTAAATAGGGAATAGGAGGGTAACCAAGAAGAAGAAAAAGGAAAGTACTCTTGTCTCCCCTCCACGTCTAGGTCTGGTTACCCTCTCTCCCTCAACGATCCCCTGCCCTCGTGATCATCTCTACTTCACCATATCATTGGTATTAGAGCCAGGTTTTCCCCAGCACCTGCGCCGTAAAGCCACGTTCATCGACGATAACAACACCGCCATCCCGCACCATCCGTCTGCACCATCTCCGCAAGCAGCACAATGCTTGATGTGCTGTGCGCGCATGCAGAACGCGGTACCTCCCCCTGCTTATGGTGTGAATTACCTCCACGCAAGCGTGCAACTGCTCTACTTGGCTGCATCGAGTGCGACTTGTTTGGCGCTGTCGGCTACTCGCACGATCTGCCCGTCGATGATGATAGATGCGAGTAGCTCGGTCTCCCTCCCAACTAGAGACGCATGTTGCCGCGTGACCCATGACTATGCAGCGGACATGGATGCTGATACTACTATCGGCCCGCTCCATCTGTACGTCGCGCTTAGTAGTTATTTGCATGCCGCTCCATCATGCAACTTCCGGGTCACCCGTTGATTGGGTGACTGCACCTCTCACTGTCATTGTGTCACCTGCCTTGCTCGCAACAGCCATCCAACTCCGCCTATGCGCAACCCACTGTGAGGTCGCACCCACTCAGATCCGGTTGATTGCACGAGCCGCTTTGCCGCCTTATGACTCACTTCTATGTCCTCTCCCCTCCCCATGGCACAGTCAAGCGCCACAACTCCGTCGCCTATCGAGCGACGTCGTGCCCACCTCCATCACACTCCACCCCTCCAGCCTGCACTATCCATTGCACCGACGAAGACATTGACGACGATCGTCACCGCATACGAGGTACGTCGTTCCCCTCGCTCGCGAGTCATATTATGTCTTTCAGTATATTTTTGGCTACACTCCACCGTGCTCGGGTTAGTTTAGGTGAGAGATTATCTATCAAAAACTATGAATTGAGTGATTTACTAGGTACAAGTCGAGCCTGTCCATTACGTGTGAGCGTCCACAAAATTATTCCGTTTGACGCCGTAGTCGCCATCGTCACTCCGACAAGGGTCAGAAGGTCACTGTCACCATCACCAGACACCCATCCCAAGCTCGGAGCTCGGCAAATCCCCACGAGTCGATGCCTGCACGTACATTCTGCCTAGGACACTACATCATGTAGTCACATATCCTTAGGGATTTACCCATCGGACGACGTCCTGAGGACGTTTGACATAAAAAGATAGGAGCATGATGATGGTGCATGAGGAAGTAGGGTTCGACAAGCGTCATCTGTCACGTCACATGTCACCGTGATGGAAACATGGCGGATAACATGACGGTGATAGGTTTAGGGGTACGTGACGGTGATGGGTTTAGGAGTACGTGACGGTGACAGTGATAGATGACGAAGGGGGTGTGAAAGGGATGTGATGGTGATGGGGTGCCCAGGATGTGTGATGTGACGGAATGGCCGTCACGGATGACGGCCGTGACGTAATTTCTTAATGAGAAAGTGGAAAAGGGGAGGGTTTTGGGAGCACCATTGTGCAAGGGAAAACAAGGCGTCAGCAAGGAGGTGTGAGTTGAAGGAACAGAGAGGGAGCATAAGAAAAATATAAAATTATAAGTTAATGATATCCATCATTATTATTCATAAGCAAAATTATATTGAGAAATTATATCAATATGTAGATACCCATAATGGTAATGACATGCTATAGTGTCAATATCCTGCATGAGCTATAACAACATATATTAATATGGTCAGGACATGCTACCATTGACAATCAGTATTTACAATGCATGGGCCTTGGCAACATAGATTGTTTCTCACCCTATGGGTTCTTTGGTGGGAATTTCTCCTCATCATAACTTTAAGCAGAAATTTTTTTTTTAGTGATGCAACTTTAAGCTTTACGCAAATTCCCTCCTCTTTATAAAAGAATAATTTAGTATATAAAATATATTTAAAAGGGATCCGTATTGTTCTTTTTCTTTCCTAAGAGCGATAACATGGTATTTGAGAGAGTAGATGGGATGAGAGGCAAGTGAGATAAGAATGATGGTACATGTAGTTGGATAAAATTGAGAGAGAAAGGGCTGGAATCTGGAAGTTCTTCCTCTAGATCCAAATTTCAGTAAGATATTTTTTGTTTTTTTCCTCAACGTTCAATTCTATGTATGTAAAATGTGCGGAAAGAGGTCTTGCATGTGGTTAGGGAACGTACACTGTAGAATTAAAGCTTTTTTAATTGGTGATTAAACAATTAGAAGAGGTGTTTTACACAATGAGAATTATGGTTAGATGAGAAGGATGATAAATATATATTTTATATATATGAGTGTGATGTTTAATGTATATAATTGGGCATGATGAAAGATAATGAATATTGCTTGAATGTATGAATGTGGATGGATGTGACAGATTGATGTGAATGACGTGAATGGGAGGATGTCGATTTATAGGTGTTGAGAAGAAGATGATAACATAAGCACAAGAGACTCATCGTAGACAATTTTTGATAATGAGATACTCCTTCCTTGTATCATTTGCCTTCTAACTTTGATAAAAAATGAAGACCAAGGTAACTTGATGACTTGTAAAACTAATTTGTTTCACACACCCTACCTAAGTAGGATAAATTCAATGATAACTTTTACATGAATAGAGGGGTCTATATATTGATAAGCATGTATGTATGGACAAAGGAAAGAAAGACAAAGCTAGCTTCCACATTTCAGCCCAAAATCCATTGGATTTTGGGCGAGTTGAAGTTGAATCATTTTCATCCACTGGATTTTCTCTCTCCTCATTGATCCACCTTTCAGATTTACAACATGCCTGGATATTTTTGAAAATCCAAAACAATCATAAAATCCTTTAAACAGTTCGAGTAAATATGTTGTAATTCATTAAAATATTAGAAATATATATATCAACTTAAAACATAATAGCTCTCTGAATATAATGTTAGATAATTATAAAAATACATTTTGACTTGACAAAATTTTATTTACAAATTTAATGTCACAAAATTTTTAAAAATCCAACTTAAAAAAATTATTTTTTACAAATATGATGTCATAAATTTAGGTAGAAATTCATTCTAAAAATAGAAGAATCATGAGGATGTGATAACATGCACATATAATTATTGTAGTGAAAATCATTATGGAAAATTTGTGATATCAATCTAGAAATTAGCATGTTATCACCTGGGTTGAAAAGCAATCATCATACTGATTTCAGTAGTTGAATTTTAAGGCAGATTTAATATCTTATTGTCAACTACTTAACGCAGAATATAAGATACATCACCTGCATGACATGACTGAAATAGTGTTCTGAACTTTTTCATATAGTCTGGAGTTTTTTTTGGAAAAGAATACGACTCGAAAACTCATCCGTAGATGATGACAGTTAATTTATATACTCTATATATAACCTAGATACTCTCCAAACATTCCAAGTTTGAAGATGATACAAGATATAGTTTTTTCTGTAAACACGGTTTTAATTCAACATAAATTTGAAGTATATCACACGGTCCATTCCTATGTCTGTTCATTCCTATGGCTGTTCAATAGATATATCCAGAGGTGGCTAAATCTATTTATATCCACAACAAATAATGCATGTTACAACAGCTTCAATGTAGAGATGCATCAGAAATAAAATGCCAATATACTTTTGTGTTTTTTTACTATTTTACCAACCTGTTGTAGATGTCATGTTATCACAACGTGAAACTTGTGAAAAGAAATTTGAATGATATATTACTAATCTTAGATAGGGATAAATGGAAGTAAGGAATTTTGTGTATTGTAAAAATGTTTCCGTACTTTTTAAAAGAAAATAAACTACATAGACTCTGAATTAATGCAGTTACTGTCACAAATTTCTGTGAAAAATGTAGAAGAGAATCCCTCTACACAATCCTTTAGAATATTGTGATTATTGGCCCTCTATTTTAGTTGGCCTCCCCTGTAGGTGGGTCCTTGGCACATGTACACATTTTTATTTTTATTTTTTTTGATAAATTAATTTTAAATCTAAGAATTGTAAATAGAATAACTAAATTATCAAACTAATTTACATTGAAGATACAATTTAAATTTGTGCATAATCAGGCATTAAAATTAAACAAAATATAAAATATAAGTATTTAATGAATTCATAGTTAAATAAATTTTTTTAACCCAATGTATCAAGTATTGATTGTAGTATCATCAATAGAAGTATTTTTTTAAATCTCCTTAAACTATAGATGCAGGAATATTGTCACTACAGCAATGTGGAAATTACCTTTCAGGTTCTAATGCGAAATTTTTTTTTTATAGAAAATATTTATTTATCTAAAAATCATAAAATCTCCAATCATGTGTTAGGGAAACTTGTCTAAACTCTATGGGTGCATCATATAGTAGACCCAGTTAGGGACTTGTAAATGGTATGCAATGCTTCCTTTTCAGAAACTCCTAAGGCTGGTTGATGGACCAACAAGGAATTCTTCATGGTGTATTTCATTTCAAATGGAGTATAATTGTAAAATTTTAAGGCCATTAAAATTCATTTTTCTCTTCAAAGAAACTACTTTTGTGGTTTTATTGAATACAGTGCAAGAAATGGTCCTTATGGGTGAGAAAAATATATGAATATGCTACTGATAATTTTTATTAAATTCAAGTGAGATATCCTTTAGCTGGTTACTACATCAGTTTGTGGTGCAGAAATGATTTCAATATCTAAATTTAAAATTTTGAGCCATGCCTTGACATACTTCTGGTGCAATGGTAAAAAAATGTTTCTATAGCACAATTTGACCCATTAGGGTCCACAAAACTACAAAAATTCTCTGATTTTGGTGCGAGAACTGTTATTCAATTTTTTATTTTGACCAAAATATTTTTTGGAAGATTCCAGATAAAATTATGTAATCATTGATCATGACCTTAGAAATTTTAATGAAAACATTTTCAAAGTTTTTGGAGATCAGATACGCAAAGTAGTTTCTTTCCTGCACATACAAGTTCAGAAAATACACGTCCACTCAATGGGAGATGAAGTTTATAATAACCTTTAAATTTAATGTTGGATCATTGATGGTGTTTGTAATTCACTTTATATTTGGAATATTAAAAAAAAATTAATTAACTTTGAAATCGATCCCCAAAGAACATCAATGAAACTGGACCTATCAAGTATTACTTAGGGCTTGGGCTCATGATGTGTCTGAGTAATTTTTATTTAAAATAAAAAATGAAAAATAAGACCGTTGGAAATCATATTTAATTTTAAAGGAAATATTTATTTTATATAAATTATTTAACAAAAATGGTGGAAACATTTCTGGTCAAACACAACTATAGTCAAAACATTAGCTTCATTTTCAAAATATTCCATCTGATCAGTTTGCTATTAACAATCTAAGTAGAAACTTCAGGAAACTACTTGGATATATTGATAATTTATGTGCTGTTATTGACACATCAATAACACTGAAAACTGAATTTTTGGGTTGAAAAAGATTGACTTGCATGGAATAGATTAAACTACTAGGGCATGGATTGTTAGGAGACTAAATGCAATGAAATCATGACATGCTTACTGTGTGGGGATATTAAATCTCCCATTTGAAACGAAGTAAGAAATTGAAAAACAGACAAATTCTTGCCATCTATCATTTAGAAAAAACACATATACTTTCAAAGTGCTTACAAAAATACAGAGATTGTTTGCATTATTTAGGGTGATCCAAATGTGGCAACAATTTTTCAGCCTTATCTAAGACAATACACTCAAATGATGTTTTATTAATTGAGCTTTGGAGGTTGGATTGTGAGACAGAACCTTATCAATAACACAATTACAGATTGTTGACGGGTATTTTGGTACTATTATACAATTACAGAATATTGATGGGTATTTGGGTAATATGACACAATTACAGAATGTTGATGGGTATTTGGGTAATATGACACAATTACAGAATGTTGATGGGTATTTGGGTAATATGACACAATTACAGAACGTTGATGATTAGTTTTGTAATATGACATACCCACATGGGTCTATAAGTAATGGTTGTGCTCCCTAGATCAAGCAGTTCATGAAAGCATCTACTCCCCATCAGCATTAGAGAAACAAGTCTCTGCTGATGTGATTCAGAAGATTCACTCCCATCAATAAGCAAAGATGGATTCCGATACGCCTCCTATGTAAAATCATTTCTATCACTTTCCACCACTTGACACCCATTGGCCAACCAATGTCATGTTACCAGGTTGATCACTGAAGCTAAGAAAATCCATAACTCACATATAAAATCATTTAAGTGTATATTGAATGTTTATCAATTTAATGTGCTAAATGTGATGCAATGTGCATAAATTCCATGCAGACAATGGTCCATTCCTTTCTTCCTTCCCTTAATGGGGTGTCCTTATGATCCTCACTTTGGAAATATGGCTCTTTAGGAGGGCTTATTATGAAGGTCAGTCTGTCAGACTCCTTTGACCTTTTAAAAGATTCCTTTTTTTTAAACAACATTATTTTTAGATGTAAAAAATAAATTTCCTAAAGTTCATATTAAGCATGATAAAAAATTTAAAATGATTTGTTTTATAATTCATAAATTATCACCAATGAGTTTCGATTTACTGAATAATTAATGATGCACAAAAATTGATAAAAAAACCAAAGAAAGTTATTTTATGTACTGAAAGTAAATTTTTATTTTCCCCAATAATTAAACTAACCTATGATTTCATGCTTTATGAGCATTCTTGAATAAATTTATTTTTTATGAAGATAAGTCACTACCACATGTTATTACCTAACTTCACTTGACCTCAACCAAAAGTTCAAGTTTTAAAAGTTCTAGGAAATTATTTTACACCTCGACTTCAAGAAGCATAAAGTTGCGGGCGATCAAAACAGAAAAAAAATCTATAAAAGGAAAAGGGTATAGGAGAGATGGTTAAAATGGTAATAAATTTCATGAATTTATTAATTTTTCTTTTTAGCATATTACTGAATCATTGCATAATTTTTGGAATCCATATGTGAATTTATCTGATGAAATATTTAATCTAATTGGTCCTTCCTGATTTTGAGCATTTATTGGATTTTTTGGAATAAATTGTTACATTATTATGCATGGTTATATTTAAATTTTACACATAATTTGTCAACTATTCTACAAAGATAAAGGGGCTGACTACATAACGTTCGGGGCTAAACTAGAGAAGGCTTTGTGGCCTCATTATAACAAACAAACTAGAGGGTTATTTTCATAAAATTTATGTATTTTTATGAACTAAAATAACTATAAATGGGTGATATCAAGCTTACAATGATAAAATCTACTTTTAGTGTGATATTCTGATTTTTGGGGATTTAATGGCACTCTCATGAGTCTTTTCCAACTTAATTTTCTCAAAGAAATTAAATTTCTGATTCAATAATTTTTTGACACTTTTTCATGGAGCTATCAATTTTTTAAGTTGTAATTCTCTTTAAACTTGAGAAATATCAGGTATGATATTTATGTTTCTTAATTTGGAAATTGCATACATGGTTTCGTGATGGTTTCCATGGTTTCGTGATGGTTTCCAGATAAAGTATGACATTCAACAAAATGTAACTTTATATGGTTAATTTAGGTTGAGTAGGGAGTTGTTCTGTTTTGCGGATGGGGAGTTCATTCTAGTCCATTTTACATTATTTTCCTTACATTATTTTCTTCTCTTATGTGCACCATTTTCCTCTTGAATTCTTGGAACATTCCAAACATTTGAGCTTGCATGTTATTTATTTTATTCTGTTTTCATTGCACATTCCTGTAAAACTCATCATATGAAGGATTAGTAGCTAGGTGAAAATTATCCAGGTTGGCTTGGGGGGAGAAGTTTCATTGTTCCTGATGATGAAAAAGAGACGGATTTCTGTCTGCATTTTGTTGGACTTTTATTTCTAGGGTATCCACTGTCTCTAGGATTGCAAGACTTTTGAGGTGCATGGCTATTCATCTTGGACCTATCGATGTCCATATTTTGTCCATGCAATGGGCTGTCTACTTCTACGTGATAGGTGAAATATCTATTTATGAAGGGTGAGATGAATTGAATGATTTTAAACTATCCACACATGTAGTTAAATCAGAAACAACTTTTATTAGTTGTTTTATTTGTAAAGCATGCTCAACATCACTTAAAGATTATGATTTCCATTTCCTTGCAAGATAAACATTTAAAGCAACTTGTAGCTATTTCCAAGACTGCAGATAAATGATAGTGTTTTAGAACCTCATTTGTGACATTATGGAAACGAAAATTTTGGCAGATAAGAGTAAATTATTCCATGCATTGCTCATGTTGAGGTAAAAATCATTGAAGTAAGGGAGATATTGAATTATATCATGATAAATTTTAAAATCCCATCCCTCATCAATAGGAGCACTTATTGAGTGGTTCATACCTAAGAGGAGCAGATTGTTCATTTAGGTATCATCATATTTTTCCTACATTTTTTTTATAACTATTCAATATGATCATCTCCATTATTGGAAAAACAATTACTAAAGCTCACATGAACAAGAATGAAGAAGCACATAAAGACATGTATCTCTACAAGATTATTTGTTAGCTTAATAAGCCATCCAATCTTACTCCTGCAGGATTTTTACAACCTCTGCCTTTACCACGTATAACTTCACCTCTCAAATAATAGAGATGATACATATGTATCTATTGTGGATAAGTGTGGCTGATTCCACTCTCGAAAGATGATTGTGGATAAGTGTGGATGAGAAAATTACCAAATAAAGAAGCAAAAATCCTTAATGGCAATCATTCCCAAGCACCACGGCAGCTTGATAAGCTAAAACATTAGGATTTTAATTCACCACTGATATTTTCTATTTTAATCAATAAAATATAAACATGTACTCACTTATATAAATTTAGCTACTGATAAGTACGGATCGTCTCAAGCAACAATAATTAAGGATGTATTTTTCTTTAAATATTGATTAGTAAGATGAAATGAGATACCATTTAAGTATTGTACTTTTTATCACATCTCTACCATATACTTGCTCATCTCTTTATCATCAATCTCTTATTTCTCTCGCTCATTTTTCTATTATTTTCAAACTATAATCATCTTAATTGTATTTAAAATTATCCCGTGTTCTATATTTATCCCCCTTGTATCATTAATCACTATGTAGAGAGTATTAAATCCTTGATTACCTTAACTTATGTAGACATTCTCTACTTTCTCCTTTTTTAGAGATTACAATCAAATGACTTCACTAGTCCTCTAAAGTAATGATTCTCTTATGATTAGTTAATTATAGATAATTATAATTTTGTGTATGACTTCAAATAATCAATTATAATTCTTATTTGAAGGGGAGGAAGAGGTAGAGATACTGCTTCCAGTTTCTTGGTTTCTCATTTAGTGAACTGCTAATTACAGAGTTCAGAAGGCCAATGATTGAAATTCTAATGTGGGGTACAGAGATAAAGGCATAACATTGCATCATGTTGTTTGCTTATGACTCTCCACTTGTCCAAGTGTATAGTGGTGTTTCATTATGAGAGAGAAAGATAGGGTTAAGGAGACAATGAGTGAGACTAAATTGTAGGAGGGAGAAAGAGAGTAAGTCAATGTGTAAATGTACACTCTGTGTTTGTTATGACTCTCCACACATCCACGTGTATTATAGTGTTTGTTCATGAGAAAGAGAGAGATAAGATAGGGAGGGAAGAGAGAGAGCGCCAGAGAGAGACACACACAAGAAAAAGAGGGAGAAAGAAAGAATAATGGGTAAATATGGGAGAAAAGGATTCAGTCAATGTGTGATTGTACACCCTGTATTTCTAATATTGTTCAGGCATGGTACATCAAATGTTACATGTTACCAAAATAATGGGCTAGCATGATGAGAGAAAAAGATGAAGAGTAAGAGAGGAGAGAGAAAGAGATGCTGAATAATAAAATTGTTCTATTAGATGAGATAGAAATAGATAGAGAAGAGAAGCATGGATGTAGTAAAGAGAATTTTGGTTAGGGCCAACCATATTCTTCTTGACCACAAGGAACCAGCATAATTGGAACAGCTCTGTGTAAAATAAGGATGGGATCAATGTGACAATGATACATTGAATCTGAGCCCACATCCCATCTGCATGGGAGGAAATGTGGGCTAGAGAGAGAGATGGAAATAGATAGCGCGAGAACTTGGCTATCAAGGGTCAAACAGTTTTCTTTGATCCAATTCTTTAATCCCCATGGATCAACAAAAAATAGGGAAAGATGATGGCAGATCCTTTATCAGAAACACCCAGTACCAGCAGACCTAGATCAGCTCAATGGTGATTCCAAACCTACTCGATTCAAATCATAAAGGGGAAAAAGATTAATAAGATCAACAACACCAAGAGGAAGACAAGAGGTAGACTGATAAACCAAAAATCATGAGTGACTAGAGTGAATTAATAGTGTCGTCAGAGTTTAGACTTAGATAAAATAATATTTATTAACTTCCCTTTTCCAAAATATACAAAACATACGATGAACAATGGGTCAATCTTCTGGGACAATGTTATCCACAAAAGTCGGAATTGAGTTTCTGATTAAAGGTGTCAAATAAAATCAATAAGGAAACAATGAATTCTATTATGGAAATTTGGGAAGGTATATGAAATATAGGAAAATTAATTACATAAAAAACAAATTCCTAGTATAGGAAGAGAAAATAGGGAAACCGATCTCGAGAGAAAAATCAGACAAAATGGGGAAATTTGACTCTATAGGGGAATGGGTAACATGTCTGGGCATTTAATATATGGAGAAGGATAAGGAAAATAATAGAATCAAAGCCTTTTAATTTTAAACTTAATCTTGAACAGAATCCAATGATATTAATCCATAAAATCCTCCTTGAGCATGTACATTTTGCCATGCCTTGGCGTTTTGGAGACAATCAATGAGGAAATCAAAATATTAAGAAGAAACCTAGAATTTAATTCTAAGAAGAAAATCATTTTTTTATTCCAGAAACTTGTGTGTCCTTCCTGGCCAACTAGGTTTGGGTGAGCTTCTTCAGTGCTTTTCTCTCTCTTCTCTGCCATTTAAGTTGATCCAACCAAATTGATGGATGGAGGGTTAAAATACAAAAAAAATTTGGGCATACTTGGATGGCTGGATCTCAAGATATTACATTTTTAAGCTTAATTAACCCCTTGGATCTTCACTATTTGTACGCCACGTGGACACCTGCTGTATCAGATTCCACATTCTGATTCCTCCATGCCCTTTTACTAGTTTTCTCCACTGATCAAAAACCTTGTGCAACATGTATTGGGCAATTAAATACAACCATTATAAACGAAAAAATAGAAGGTTGAATGATGGAATGATGTCACCCGTATGTCTAAAAAATAAAAAACAAGCTTTTAACATAAAAATAGTGCCTTTATGGTCCATAAATAAAAGTGACATTTTTGAAAAAATCAAATCTCTCCGTGATGCACTTATATAATTTATAAATTACTTGCCCTTTTTGCAGCATTTATTGCAGAAGAAAGACCTATATTTTTTATTTTTCCACAAAGGCATGCCTTTAAAAACTTTTAATGCAAAAAATGAAACTTTGATATCCTATCAAATGTGCCTTGATGCTTAAATACTAAATCTGATTAAGTCGTTAAGAAATATGGTAACGTGAATCATGATGCCATACTAATTTATCCCATAATGATTATCACTGACAATCATTGGGTGAAACTTCGTAACAGCGATGGTGACATATGTCAAGTGACTATTTAATCCTAAAATATAAAAAACATATTTACTGAATCAGTCCTCAAAAATTTCTGAGAAGAAAATAAAATCTGAAAAAACTAATTAAAGCCTTTAGAATTCAAATAAATTCTGAACTAACTTATAAATTAATTTCTCAATCAATCTAACCACAAAAGAATCAGTAAAAACCAAAAACGTGGAAAACTGATAAAATTACACCACTTTCTATTATAACTAATTTGAATCATGATAATGTAAAAAAAATAGTAATTTGATATTGATTTTATGTAATAGGGATGATATTTATATGATAATTTACATGGTTTAAGTGGCAGACTAGACATTGCTGAGAACGGGGATTTCAAGAAGGGTGCACATCATAGCTGATAAGCCTTAAATGTGATTAAACTGAATTAATCATATTCATTATGTTTTAGGATTATCCAAGAAACTTTTTAAATTCCCCTTTCTTAAAATCTAAAAGTATAGGAAGCGAAAGGGGTCAATCCAGAGGGAGGCAATCAGCCAAGAAAATATGAACTTAATTTTATGATTTATGATAATAAAGAAAATAAAGTAACAAAAATGATTTATATAATATTTTTTAAATTTTTTACAAGCTAATAAAATATTTATTCTAAAAAATAAGAACTCATATTTATGCATAATGTTGTGCAAACTCAAAAACTCAGTTCCAGAATTAGTGGGATTAGATCAACTTTTGAACATGTTCCACTCAAAATACTAAAGAAGGAAAATAAAATATCATGTTTAAGGAGAAAATTAATGGATTTCTTATGAAAGTTAACGAAGTGATATTATAGATAGGGAATTCAATTATATAACCCTTGAATTCCAAATCTGGATAGAAAAAATATAGAAGTCAATCTAGATAGATATTTGCAAAAATTAGGGAAACTTGTCTTTTAGGTGAATTGGTCTGGGAATCTAAGATATTGGAATCTAAGGGTGTGTATATTTTGCTCATGCTTTGGCAATTTGGGGACAGTCAAAAACAGAAATCAAAAAGTTAATAAAAGCTTTACATTTCAATCCAAGAAGCAAAGGAATTATTCACTCTAGAAGCCGATGTATCCTGCATGACCAACTAGGGATGGGATGATTTTACTCTATGGTGTTATCCCCCTTCTTTTCCTTTATTAATAGATCCAACCAGATGGATGGATAGATCTTTCAAAGACAAAACCACCCTTAAAATTTGGGCCCAGTTGGACAGTTCGATCCCAAGATGTAGTATTTATGAAATTTTATTTTTTGGAGATGATAGCTATTTTATAAATTCAAAGTGATGGGCCAAACTTTTCTCCTTTGTTTAGTTCATCTCACAAATTGTGGGACATCGTGTAGACTTTACCTCCCCGATCCAGCCAAAATATGCCACTCAAAATGATGATATATTGAAAATACACATATGACATTTAGTGGTCTCATGGCCACGATTTCAGCATCATCTCTAAGTAAACCTAATCACATTGGCATGCACTGGTGTGCACCAAGAGCCCGACCACTTTACATGGCAAAAAAACTCATGTACTTTTCTAATTGGGCCACATATGCACGTATTTTTTTGTAAAGAAAAATATCTGAATTCTTCGATTGCTATATGTGCATTTCTAGAAAAAAACAAGATGATGATTTTGGTGTCCTAATCACATTAATTTTAAAAATGTACCAAGATTTTAATCCTGCCATGGTGTCTCTTTAAAAAAATAAAACCCAAATACTCCCAATTCCAAAGGATTGGAAGTCAAGCAATCAACCTCCTTCGAGCCCATACGAGAGTTGTAGCCATATTTAGATGGAGCACTTCCTCTATTTTTTATATAATGAAAAGTCTGTCTGTGAAGTTTTTTCATGGAATTCCCAGTCCCTACCTTGATGATTGGTTGAGGGAAAATAAACTCATCATTAATGTAGCATCATAAGTCAATATCATTTTTATTTCAAGAACATTACCTTGCGAAATCATGCCAGTATTGTTTATATAGTGAAAAATCTTTGGTGTCAAGCCTCAATTAGTCCCATTGTCTCAATCTGATATTGTTTATATAGTGAAAAGTCTGTCTTTGAAGCTTTTCATGGAATTCCCAGTCCCTACCATGATGACTGGTGGTAGAGGGAAAATAAACTCATCATTAATGTATCATCATAAGTCAATATCATTTTTATTTCAAGAAAATTACCTGGTGAAATCATGCCAGTATGATTATAAATCAGGAGTGGGTCTTTTATTAAGATCTAGCAAAGAATTCCTATAATAGAAAATTCAGATTGATGGGGGAAATCTGGATTCTAGGAAATATTTATCATGATCAAGGGGAAGTATTCAATTGAATCTAGGTGAAAAGGATCATAACTCAACAAGAGAAATTCAACATAGATGTTGATGATTAAACATCAAGAACTGGTAACTTGCTTCAGATTCTTGTCTAATTTATTTTTAATTAAATCTTAAAAATGCCTACAAATTGAGGAGGACACTGATTTTGTGTTCCCATGTAACTCATCATGGAGTGCCCTCTCTCTTCTTGATAACACATTTTAATATGTTAATATGATAATATTTACAAGCTGGTTAGTTTCATTAAAGTGATTACATGTGTGTGTGTTATCAAGCTAAAATAAGGTATTTTAGCCCCCCGATCTTTCATGTGGCACGATATGAACCATTGAATTGACGAATCATTGTCTTCCACAATTATTAGGTCACTAATCATTGCCAAAAGTGTCATCATGGCAGCAAATCGTAATGCCATAACGCTCAATGATTCCTAACGGTTTTATTTTCTTATAAATCATAGGGATGATGAGGCCCAATCAAAAAAGACACAATTTTATTTGAAATCAATGCATTAAAAAGGTTGAGGAAATCCACATTACAATATTCTTATTTTATAAATTGTTTTTATTCTGACCATTCAAAAGTTGCAGCACCAACCCAATGTGTAATGATGCATATCGCATCACGTGTATAAAGAGGGGCAACGTGTATTGCAGCACTGACATGTTGATAACAGGCATTTTTAGTAGCCTATTCTGACCATATTTACATTTTTATTTGCTTTAACTTAATTATATATGTATGTTATCTAGCTTAAAATGATTAAATTTATTTTTAGAATTATATTATGATTTTTGGCATTTTTATCTATTTTTGGAGATTTTTATGATGTCAAATTCTGAAGTAATATAATTTTCTGAGTAAGAATATGATTTTTGTTGAATTATTTGACATTATATTCGTAAATATATGATTTTTCTAAGTCAAAAAATATATGTTTATTTGTATTCTTGGGCACTTTATTTTATTAAATATATATTTGAGAACTTATTTTATCTATTTTAGATTGCGACTCCATGTGTTGATGTTCGATTCATCAAATCATTGGCTTCAGCCAATCATTTAGTTAAGTCTTTATGGCATCATGATAAGCTATGCCATAATTGCATTTAATGCTAATGAAATATCTTTTACCTTTTTCTGGCCCAGGGTGACATGGCCCAACCAAAAAGAAAGAATGCATGTTTTTTCAATAAATGACGGAGGTTGAAACATGGCGCGACGAGAATCGTCAATCGTAGATGACAAAGAAGAATCTCAGTCAATGATCGCATTAAATGCTTGGACGAGACAAGACCCTAACTGAATGATGTGAAGGCACTGTTGCGGACAAAGGGAGAGATTTATTTGAATTAAATAAACAGCTTGGAATCATCCAACCTACAGGCTTGATATCTGACGATGCAGAATTCAGATTGAGCTGATTTTAATTTTCGTTCTCTATCCATCCATGTGGATGGATCTTTAAATTGAGCCCCCAATCTTTGTAAAAAGATATTTTAAAGCTCACTTCCTCCTATAGAGTCAGATTGAACGAAAGTGGACTTTTTAAGGTCCACCAAGTTTTTTCTCTTACCGGAAACTCGAGTTGCCCTCGGCCATTCGGCCTCGAGAACCGCTTCGCTGCTTGCTGTCGAGCTGGCTGCCTGCTGCCTTCACCTTGCGATCGTAGTGACTTCGATAACAGCTTCGTTCGCTGACCTCGAGAACTCCCGATTCCCTGGGATTCCTTGGTGTGTCTAGTGCATGGAAAGGTTCAACAAAAAAGTGGGGAGGTTGATCTGCAGCAGGAATCCGCCTTGATCCCAGCAGAATATAGTGATATAAGGTTAGCCTCTTGCCTTACATTGAGTTTTCTTCAACACACTTACTTAGTTTAACCATCTTCACCATCCATCACCATCATTCATCCACCTCCGTCATCATCCATTACCATCTACTCTCATGCAATTCACATTCCCTCCCACACCATCACAACCTTGTCACCTATCTCTCCCTTTTTGTGTAAGAAAATATATATCACTAACTCTATCATTTTACTTATCATTATATCTCATTCTCACTATCCGTACCACTACGTCTTACACCTTCTTCTTTATTCCTTCTCATCTCTACATCCTTATATTGTAAACCCTAATCCTTAACATCTGTTCCCTGTGGAGAAGTCCCTTACCCATCACTTGCTAACTAAATTATTTATGAGTATAGGTTTATAAATTTTATGTATTAAGCTCAAATTCTCAATGACGTATTTTTAATTCTAATTTTGATTTTATCAATTGGTGATTTACTTTTAACGGTTGTCATCAGGAATTTTACTCTCTTATTTGGTGATTCTGCTTTTATTCTGTTCAGTTATTTTAGATTAAATTAAGTGCGTTGAATTTGTTTTACATCCGATAAGACATGC
The DNA here is from genome assembly GCF_029677425.1 of Wolffia australiana. NCBI lineage: Eukaryota > Viridiplantae > Streptophyta > Magnoliopsida > Alismatales > Araceae > Wolffia > Wolffia australiana. The sequence continues at coordinate 2,465,355 of NC_135838.1, forward strand.
ATCTTTACTTTCTAGTTGTGTTATTTATTCTTGAGTTTAAGCAATTTTGATAAATTCTAAGTGAAATGGTAGATAGAAATACAAATCTTAACCTAGCAAATGAAGTGGAACGGGGAGAAACATCTAATGATAGAGATACTAATGAGGATGTTGGGGATTATGTCATAAATGAGAATGTAGGACCAATAAATAGGAGATGAAGATCAAATGAATATTCTACCCCTCTAGCATACGAACCACTTACTGGAATTAAGGCTCCGATTGATGAAAGGTTGAATTACAAGATAGATCATCATTTGATACAATTTCTTCTCACTTTTCATGGTTTGTCCCAAGAGGAACCTTAAAAGCATCTTGAAGAATTTACTCTCATTTGTCAAACTTTTGATTTCCGTAAAGATCCTAATGAGGTTATCAAAATGAGATTGTTTCCATTCAGTCTTTGTGATAATGCTCGTAATTGTTTCGCAACTTCATCAATAAGCTTTACTATTTGGAAGGAAATGGAAATTGCTTTCATTAAAAAAATATTATGTTGGAAAAACTAACACATATAGGAGAACCATATGAGAATTCAGCCAAGGACCCAATGAGTCCTCGGGGGAAGCATGGAAGCAACGAAAGGAGTTAACACAAAAATGTCCACACCACGGCATGGAAGAATGGGAGATTGTCCAAACATTTTATCCATGGCTAAGAGATCAAGATCAGAAAATGATCAAAACAGCTAGTGGAGGTACGTTCATGCACAAATACCTAGATGAAGCTATGGAAATTTTAGAAACCCTTTCACAGAATGATGCCTATCATGCCACCCTCAACTGACATGGAAGAAACCAATATGCTAAAAGAGGTGGAATGATCGAGGTAAGTGCAGTTGAACCTGATTTATGTATTGATCAATTATTTAAACCAGTTTCTGATTTAACTAATCGATTAGATAAGATGAGGATGCATGAGGCAACTCAACCATCCCAAATCGACATTTTGTTATGCCATAATTGCTCTAGTGTCAATCATAGATTGTCCTTTACATGAATAGGTTATGGCTATTGATAGGCCAAGAATGAATAGACCTAGGGGTCAAAATTCTTGGAGTCCTAGGGATAACACATATAATAGACCTAACATGCTATGGACTTCTTATCCATCTAATCCCTCATCGTTTCAACAAGAGAAAAATAACTTCTATCGGCGAGGTTCACATCAGCCCAATACTAACCCATCTTATAATGAGCTGTATAGAAATGGAGAGGATACGAGAAAAAGATGGAGAGGATACGAGAAGAGCAAGCGGCGATCACGGACTACAAACAAAAAGGTAAACTGGATGATAATGGTTCCCAAAACCATGAAAAAAGTTGACTCCCAACTCAACCTGAAATTAATCCTAAAAATTTACATTGCATTGATAGTCATATCTCTACCAAAAATCATCATGAAACCTGCATAATATTTATAAGCTGAGAAGTGGTAAATTCTTCATGATATTCCTGAAAAGGTAGAAGAAGTAGAGAGTCTCATGAAGATATAAAGGAGAATAGGAAAGCACCTGATCCTAAAGAGTATGCACTGTTCATTCCTTTTCCCGGCGTGATAAAATGTGATTTTATGTGATTTTTTATTATTTTTATGATTTTTATTAATTCTTTAGGGTAAGAAGTAAAATTTAAGGTTAAAGAACACCTTGGCTACCCTTCTCGCGGCAAAATCTGCAAATGTCTATGATGGCAGGTGGCATACAACTTCCCATAGCTGCAAATTTTTCCTGTGGCAGCCGTGCAGAAGAATTAGGCACCAACGAGTAGTGGATGAAAAATATTGTGACATCTGCTACGTGAAGAATTTTTTAGTGCCATTTGATGCGTTGGAAATATGGAAGTCTAGGCTATCCAGAATATTTATATATTGAAAATGGTGAGGAAATTCAAATCAAATATTCAAGAGATCATACAAACCTTATTTTCACTTCCCTCAAGGGCCAAGTGGTGCTTTTTCTCCAAAAAATTTGATCACCCTTGAACTCTCTCTACAACAATCGTATAGAACAAGAATGGATTAAATAATTATGATTCACTAGGCCTCCAACAACAAGTCTGGAGCAGAAATCTAAGATGAGATGCAAAGAGAGGGGAGAATAGATTAAATAAAAGTGTCCCAACTCTCCCAGCCACTAGATCTAATTCTAAGGATTTGGAGGGCTAGGATTACTTGATTTCCAGCCGGGGTCCACCTTTCCTCCTTCCAAAAATTTTAAAAAGGGTTTTAAATTTCAAATTGTTGGTTAGTTCCACAATTTTTGCCTTTAGTTAACTTGGTTCTAAAAGAGGTTTGAATGGGCTTTTAGAATGGACTTCTCGTGTATTGGGTCTCTTCTTGTCATCTAGGAGATGACTTGGACTTCTTCTTCCTCCCATTTGTATTCCAAATTCATCATTTTGTTTACATTAGTCCTGTATTTCAAATAAAACTGCAAGAAGATATGACAAATTCACTTGACTCTAAGGAGTCAAGTGGGCTTATTCTCAGAGATCAATAAAATATAAAAATATAGCTTAGTAAAATTAATCTTAAATTTCTCATTTTATCTTTAAATGGTGAAAAATCCAATTTAAAATATAAAAATAAGGGGGTAAATAATAATAATATAGAAACATAACTTCATTGATCTAATGTGATATTATCAAGGCGCTAAAAACCAACATTGTCATGACAGCATCAATCATGTGCCATGGTAAAGACGCATGTGGCAAATAGTGTAAATGGGTGGCTGCTACATCTCCATGGGAGGCTGCTACATCTTCATGTGTGGCAAATAATGGCTACATGGGGATGCAAGGCTGGAAGTAGAACTGAGGTATAAGTGACATCCAAAATAAGTGCATTTTTGCACGGGATTTGTTTGAGGGTTCTTAAGGATCTATGGAACCAAGGAGCTAGATGACACAAACTTCATTTTGAGTTCCTATCCTGGGCCAAGTTGTGTTGTACTCTAGAATCCCTTACATAACCCCAAAAACTCCTCAAATTCAGGGTCCAAGGGAAATTCTGTTTCACATGACTATCCATGGCTAGGTTGAAATCCAAGATGGATCATACAAATCACAAAAGTAGATTGAATATAACTGTTTAATGCTATGTATTTCTTCTGATTCGAAGCCTTGAAAATGGATGGCCAGGATGCATCAATCTACCCCTCCTACCCAAGTTCTTATTTGGTCCAGATCTGGAAAATAGGAACCAGATTTGAAGTTCGGCTAGATCTATTGAATATGGAATTGTTGTGATCATGTAATATGTACCTAAAGATGTCTTGAATTGTCCTTTTTTGTGATTTGGATCTCCTCTGATTATGGTAGTGATCTAAGTTATTCCTTTCTCAAATTTAAATCCACCTTGAAAACTAAATTCTTCTAAAGCACTGCATTCAATAAACTTCAAGAAATCTGAGTGCAATCCCATTTGACTTCCAAGGAAGTCAAGTGGGCTTAGTCTCATTATGCCTATAATAATGAAAAATCATGCATAATAATACCAAAGAGTCATTTTATATTAGACATTGCTTTATCAGTAATGAATGCAAAAATGTGTGTTCCATCGTAGTAATTTTATGAATAGATATGTAACATAAACACATTAATTCATTTGCAAATTTGTGATTATCATGTGGGAGCCAAGTATATTATGTGTCCTAGTTTTTCATATATATTGTACCTGTTGTTGGAAAATTCTATTTCCATAGATTATGTATCTTAGTTTGATTATTCTTACCCCTTTGGAATTGCCTAGATATTTATTACTATATTGGGACCCTCAGATAATCTTGGAAATATATCCAAGCAGAAGAAAGCTATCTAAATACATGTAGAAAATCATGGATCTTAATTTACACAATATTTGACCCACCACATTTTTTAGAGGATTTATTGGTAAATTACATATCATCCAACCAAATCCTGGCTGTTCCATAGACCCAAAGTCAAACCATTTGTAGTTTTTATGGGGATATTTTTGTTTTTATATCTTTTCATTTTTTATCAAAATACACTCTCTGATATTTGATTAGAAATATGACATCCAGGCCTTTGCTTTTTTTGTTGTTATTTCATCTGATTTTAAGTTCATATGACGGATCAAAATTATTTCACATCCTACCATATTTCGGTTGTTGAAAGAATCATACCAGTCATCTATGAAGTTTTAACTTGAACAACTTCATACAAAGTTAAGAACATACTTGAGCAACATTATCCATTCAAATTTTCATATGTTTATTTTAGCATGAACAAGGAGACCTGAAAAAAGGCAAAGGTGAGTGATGATATTTATTAGGATGGGAGAAGGCGAAAACTGTTTTTATATAAATGAAATTTGGAATAGGGGAAAATATGTTATACATAAATTTAATGAATTTATGGCCTTTATTTATATGTCAAATCACCAATATTGTGTTTTAACCAGATATTGGAATTTTTAGATGTTAAATATATTTTTTTGTTAGTTTTTGGATTGTGTTTAAGTCATATTTATTTATTTGATGTATCGTGTCATTTAAAGATAATTAAATTAATGAATATTCATGGAACCCTTTAAATGTGACATGTGCATATAGGACCAGAACACACAGTGCAGACCATATCCTTTCACGTCTCTAGTGCCTGTTGTGGAAATTCACGTCTATAGTGCCTGAAAGCACCCCACCTATGACAAAGGCGGTAATTTAACAGGGAACAACCCAGGTTCTGCCCAAGGGAGGCAGAAACATGACGGATTAGTTTATTTTACAGCTTGAATGTGCATTATGATATTTAATATTTTTTAATGAGTTCTAAAACAGCGTATTTGGGTAGTTTTAATATGCATTTGTAAATATTTCTCAATATATATTTTGTAGGGAAAAGAATCCTTTCAGATTTAGTTTAATGAAAAATCCATTTGAAATTTAAAAATTTGAGCCAGTTTTTTACCTTGTAATTATAACGATAAAACTCCCTTTTAATCATTTTTTCAATTTTCTCTTTCATAACTATAAGAAGCTGTAAGGAATAGGGGAAGTTGAGGTGGTTACAAAAATGGTCATAAATCCAAATGACATTGCTTGAGAATGCAAAAATGTTGAATGGCTATTTAAAGACATCCTGTTACCTATCTAGATATTTAAATATCATCAACAAAACCTTGAGGGATCAGTGAAATTTTAGTAAATGAATTAAAATATATAATATTTATTTTAAAAATACATTTACTTACCAAAATTTTGAATCTTGTCATTTGAACAAATTATAACATACCATCATGAATAAAATATATACAATTTATTTTTAAACAGTTACATTTCCTATAATGGAATACATAATTCAATAATAATTAGATTATATAACCATAATGCATGTTACATCTTGGTTCTTGGCACTTTAAAACACTAATGAAGTAAAAAAAGAGATATCCAGATATATTTATTAGTCATCCAGCCTGAAATGAGCACCCACGTCACCTGGGTCAATACTATTTTACTATGTCTTCATTATATCCAATACTTAGATGGATGATTCTGAGGTTTTACATATTTTCATCAAGTGGTAGGTAGTATAATTTAAACCATCATAGGAATAATGACTTCAATATTTCTAAATGTGGATACAATATAAACTTACATGAAAGAAAATAGTACTAGAAAAATAAAATTAGATCCAATTACACTTCGGTTTTGAAGGTCACATTTGGTGTAAGCTTCTATACATGAAAATCTCTGATGTTTGCTAAAGCCATATAAGGTCTATCAAAATTTATGCTCAATTAAATTCAATATCTTTTTTTTAACCATCTATCTTAATATCATGATAAGAGTTGCCATATGGGAATCCTGGGATGTCGTTAAGGTTGTCTAATCCTATTTACTCTTCATGAAGCATTCTGTTCATATTTGTACTCTCTACATGAGAGTCATAAAGTGACAGATTTTACTCAAATTTTCTACTACTAGGAAATCCTAGGTTTTATGATGAAAAATGGTATAGTAAATGATTCGTGTGCTTGACAAACATCATCTTAGTGTGATACGTAGAAATAAGGAATGAACTAAGTGGGTATATGCATTAATGTCTCAAATGGACATATATCAAACCATCATATCTATCAAAATGTGACCTTCGACACAAGCGCCTTCTCTCAGCACCTGCCAGCTATCACTCATGTATCTTTTTCTTTTCTTGCACATGGCGTGGACGAGTAGGATATAAGTGCAATTGGGATATTTATGCTCGCTCCATGCCTATAAATACTGATAAACAATCCACTTCATACATAAAATCTCCTCGGGTGGCGTCCAGGGCACGGCTGGATCGGTCTACGGGCAGAACCACATGGTTGGACGTACTCGGCACTGTGTATTTTGCCAATAAATATATAAAAAATCAAACTAAGACGTGTGGGCAGACGACAGGCTATGGTTTGGGACAGACGGAACGGGACTGGACAGACTTCCATTAAGTCATCCATTTCATGGGTTAGATGGAACGGTTAAAAGTTAGACCAATTAGGCAGTGTTTGATGACGGAAGACAGGAGACGGGACGGATGACGAATGATCGATGATGGGTTTGACTTCGTCCCGTTCCTCTCTTTTCGTCATCCGTCCATGAACGTTATATCAAATTTTGGGGTGATTTTTCGAGCTGTCTACACTCGCGCTTTGCTTCGTCGTTGAAAGTGGTCTGTACATTTCTCACATTTCGTCTTTTTTTCTTGATTTTTATCTTCAAATTTGCATTTTCGGCTCTTTCGTAGGATCACCCAAGTTTATTTTTCTCACATTTTTCACTCTTGAAAAATCGGATTTTGGGGATGGATCTTTGAGGGATTTCATGGGGGACTCACCGATTTCTCGGGTTCGTGATATCAGTAATCAAGATTTTGAATCTCTTTTTATTGAATGATTCTATGGAACAGAAGAATGGGCCTAAAATCTGGGGGTTTTTGCTTTGATTTCATCGATTTTTAGGGTTCAGTAAGACGATAGCACTCATTATTTGGGTTATCAAGATTCTCCTGTTCCTTATAATAAAGTTTATACATTAATTTAGTTGATTCGATCTTTGAAACAGAAGAATGGGCTGAAAAGCTGGAAGTTTATACATGAATTCAAAGGAATTCGTTGATTTCTAGGGTTCAGTAAGAGGATAACATTCATTAAATGGGTAATTAAGATTCTGAAGCTTATTTCATTGTCTTGTTATGTGGAACAGAAGGATGGGGCGAAAAGCTGGCAGCTTGTACCTTAATCCGAAGAAATTCGGAGGTACACAACAGAAGGCCTGTATGAAGGAGATGATGGCATTCCTTAATTGCTTAGCTCTCAACAAGAACAATGACGAGAAGTGCTTGAAACAAGTGGAAATGTTAAATTCATGCGTGGGCGAACTCGTAAGAATTTCTCTGTTTTTTTCCTATAAGAATTTTCTCTGTTTCTCATTAAATGGATGGCGTTTTCTGTGATTAAATTGTAAACCTTGATTTGAATTACTCATTTTGTCTGCTTGTAAATTTCAATCAGATACTATACAGAGTTGAATATGCGATATGTTAGTGTTTGTGGTTAAACTATGTGGCCTATTTGGCTGGTATTTGGTGGCATTGTAATAAGTATTATCACTCATAATCTTGTCCATGTTCATTTTCATAGTCGTTTTCTTATTCATCTCAATGTTCGAGTTAGTTTTTTTTGGTCTGGTTGCAAAGATGAATTAGATTACTACACTGGCTTGAATAAGCAATAGATTTGTTTTCCTTGTTAAAACTCGGTCATCTGATTGACTCTTATGCAGGGGCATTGATTTAAGTCATAACCATAATCATGTTCATTTTTCATTTCATATTCATACATTGAACTAGCTTCCATTGTCCGGTGTAAAGTATCAGTGAAAAAAAATTTATCAATCTGATACGATACTGACTTGAAGAAGCTAAATGGTAACTTTACTGGATAAAACTCGGTGACATTATTGATTTATATGTCGGTACATTGTACTCATGGCATGTCAATGACAGACTCATTATCATGTTTATGTTCGTATTCATAGCCATGACATGATCACTCGTGCAGAAAAATAAACCAAAGAAACCTTGGGGAAGCATCAATTTCCATCTGCAGCGGCTCAGCCGACTCAAGTAGTGGTGAAACACTGGCAGATGACTGTTGTTAGTGCGATTTGCGTTGAGAGAGAGGTGCTTTCTACTTAATCTAGTTTTCCTAAACAGTTTTTTTACTATTGGAGATAAAACTTTAATGCATCCCATCTTTTAATAGCTTTCCTTGTTTATTTTTTAATATTCTCTTTGGCTGGATTTTCAGAAACCGTGTAAATAATTTTTTTGATTAGTTTTTTGGTTTTTTATTAACACTGGCAGATAATTCTTCCCTCCAGATTCTACTGGTTCTTGCCCTGCTCTTTTCCTCTTTTGATGTCACATTCTCAGTTTTCTGTCCCTCCTCTCTCCCCAAAACACTTCGGGGCATTTTCAATAACATACATCAAAAATATGGTCATGCCATTGCGCGAAATAAAATTATGAAATTGTATCATCATATAAATTTCTTAAAACTTTATACTGTATCCCATTGTATCTAGGGCAGTTTGTCATTTTACCAGCTAGTGGTATTTTCGTCGTTTATCAATCTGCATGTATTTCTCTTTAAATAAGACCACCCTCCCTTTTGGAAGCATGAAATAAGTAAATGGAAGTCGTTGGTTCTCGTATCTCCTTCTCGGCGATGTTCTTCCCACCGCCTACCTCCCCCCGCAGATGATCTTAACTTCACTCTCTGAGTTCTTGGCAACAATCTTACCACCGGTCCGCTTCTATTCCTATATTCTTTGATAAGATTTCTTAAGTTCTTATGAAATCTTTGAGTATCTCTCATCATTCTTTTACCATTCAAAATTATAAAACTCTCATCATTCTATTGATATATTACCATGTCTTAAATAACTTAATAATTCAGAGAGTGATGGAGCTGGGTCGACCATTGAGTTCCGGTGGGCTTCCCTTTTTTAATTTTTTAAAAATATAACTTGATAATTCACTCCCGCTAGATCAAATTATGGGGTACATTGCGTATTAGGTTGAAACAATGAGTTTTATAACTGGACTCATCATGTTTTTTTTCTCTTATCATTTCAGATGTACTGATGGATTACTGTAGAATTATAAAATGCACCATTGTTTTATATGACATGATGAAATCACATCATGTACTGCATGGTTTCCTTTTAATAGTGTAATCATGTCTGTTCCATGACAATCTTGTGATACAAGCCCCAAAATCTCCAGCTATAGTTGTTCGATAATAAAAAATCATAATTATCTGAGGGTTTTATGTTTCAAATATCATAATTTTGCTTCAAATAAACTCACAATTTTTGGTTCTTCAAGTCCCGTTGTCTCTCTTTTCAGTAGTTTAAGCATAAAATCATTTCAGCTAAATAGATCCCTATAATTAAGTTAAAAAATAGGAATGAAGGGGGTTCAAGAATTCCAGAGTGAGCAATCAGATGCAACTATTCTATGCTGAATATATAACCCTTTCAACATAGTAAAACTACAATACTTTTTTTAAAAGGATGTAATGAGACCAAATATATTAATACAATAAATTACAATTTCCTAGTAAAAGTATGATCATCCTATATTTCTAAGTTTCTTCTGAGGCAATATCATTGTGACTTAATACCACAAATAGCTCAAATAGTTTTAATTTAGCTCATTGGTTTTCTCTTTATAGATAATCTCCATCAGCTCTTAAACCTAAGGATTATAAAGCTGGAATATTTATATGTCAACAACTTTCACAAATTTCATACATCTACTGGTTTCTTGGAGACATTTATTCATCCTTTTCACGAGTAATAATCACATTATAAGCCATAACTTTCCTATCTGTTCACATAACTCTAAGTATTTTAAATACTCCATTCTGAGAAAATTCATTTCATCATGGAATTAAAAATCCTTAAACCTAGAGTACAGTGATGGACTAGGTTAACACACAAGTTACAAAACTTCTCTTTTTTTTCTTTTAATCATTTTGGTTTGAGTGGATTATTCTAATTTTGGTTAATCATATTTTTCCAAATTTAGGCATCTTCAAAGGAAATGTGACACAAACCATGATAATAAAAATGTAAGACCAAGATAAATATTTTACGAATGTTCTCCAATATTATCTGTCTATGAATAGTTATTATCTCAATTGCATCAATCACTAGTTAATGGAAAGACAAGTACATCGCAACTAGAGCACGTGGATAATTTAATTTTTCGGTCACAAATCATTTTTTTCCTCTACCATAAAGATTCTGATTAGTACAAATTCTAGGCAGGGGTACATTAAAATGTTCACTATAAAATAAATTTTCTTAACATATGGTTAGCTAAGGGGTTAGGCATCAGGAGTCGGCCTTCATCAGTTCGTCATGTACGATGTTCGTCGTCCGTCCTCTGTTGACATCGTTGGCCCATGACAACGACATCGGTACATGCCATAAAAGATAGGTTCCTTGTGTTTTTTCAAGTTTTCTATATCCCAATTTCTCTATGGAGGCAGGGATTCAAATCACGGACAAATAAAATTTTGGGTATAACCTTAGTTCCGAATATTCAATGTTGTGTTCCAATGCCTATTGATGAGATGTTTCTAATTCTCGATAGATCTTAAAAGGTTTAGTCTATTTTGGATAAAATGAGGCATTCTAACCATTGGATCATCGGAAGTTTTCCCTATGGCTAAGGTGCATTATCAAATATTTTGTTGCTGATCTAAGTAACATATGGCTAACCGATTTTGGCGTGCCAGCCTAGACTGACCTAAAAAGGGCACCGTTATAAATCCGCCCACCCATCTTTTGCCCCCACCAAAATATAAATTGAAATATAAGCACATCAATTAAATGCCAGTATGAATTACAAGAGAGGCTCTTGATACTTACTTGGTGGGTCCCACTCCTTGCTCCGCTGTCACCAAAAAGTCAACGCCTCGGGCCCACAAGCAGTCCCTCTCAAGCTGCATAATGGAATCAAATTCCGTCACCAATCATCCGTTCTGACCTCAAAACGGAAAAAAGGAAAGAAACCCTTTAAAAGCTTCCCTCCCGTCGCGTCTAGCCCCTTGGACGGGAACGGAACGAAGTCGCCAGCCCTGTAACGGATGACTGGACGGAATCCCGTCCAGTCCCGTTCGTCCAACCATGGTTCCGTCAACCGTCCACGAGGATAGTAAGTGAGGAGCGGGTCAAGGTACTTCTACATTTTCCGTCATCCGTTTAGTCCAACTCCTCGGACCGGAGGGAAGAAAACAACAAGCTCTGTGACACATGCTGAACGGAAGCCCATTTCGTCCCGCTCCGTCCGTCTCATCCCGTCGTCCTCCCACGAGGATAGGAGGAAAGCAATGAAGAGCGAGAGAGGGAGAAGTTACCGTCAAAATCCTGTTCCGTCTAAATCATCTGACGCCACGGGAAAACCAATAAGCTCTATGACGGATATGAACGGAAGCCCGTTCCATCCCGTTCCGTCCGTCCTAAACCGTCATCCATCGGCAGGAGGAAAGGGAGAAGGGCAAATTGGGTGAAATTAACGTCATCATTTCCGTCCATTCCGTCCCAGAGCAAAACAAGCTGTGACAGATGCCGGAAAGATGCCCATACCGTCCAAATCCGTCATCCGTTCACAATGACAGAAGGAAGTCAGAGGGAGAGCAGGTGAAACTACCGCTATCTCGTCCCTCATCCGTTCCGTCCAACTCAGACGTGGACGCAACAAAATAAGCTCTAGGACGGAAGCCCACGCCGTCCCGTTCCGTCCCACTCAGATGAGAACGGAACAAAACAAGCTCTATGTCGGACGGATGCCCGAACGGAAGCCTATGCCCTTCCGTTCCGTCCATCACATCGGACGGGAACGGAACCAAACTACAAGCTCTATGATGGATAAATGAACGGAAGCCCTTTCCGTCTCGTTCCGTCCAACTCAGACAAGAACGGAACAAAACAAGCTCTATGTCGGACGGATGCCCGAACGGAAGCCTATGCCCTTCCGTTCCGTCCATCACATCGGACGGGAACGGAACCAAACTACAAGCTCTATGACGGATAAATGAACGGAATCCCTTTCCGTCCCGTTCCGTCCAACTCAGACAAGAACGGAACAAAACAACAAGCTCTACGACGGATGCGCGCACAGAAACCCATTCCGTCCCGTTCCGTCCTTCCCCTCGGACGGGAACGGAACAAAACTACAAGCTCTATAAAAGATGTCCGAACGTGAGCCCTCTCCGTCCCGTTCCATTCATCTCCTCAGACGAGAGCGGAACAAGCCCTAACGAATGCTCGAACGGAAACCCGTTCCGTCTATCTCCTCGGACGGGAACAGAACAACAATCCCGTTCCGTCCGTCCTCCGCCAACGAGGTCAAAGGGAAACCAAGAGGAGAAAGGGGGTGTGACGTTACCGTCATCCGTCTCGTCCAAATTCGGACGGGAACGGAACAAAACAACGTATGTGACGGATGCTGAACGGAAGGCCATTCCGTTCCGTCCCAATTCGTCATCCGTCGGCAACGCTCGGACGAAACACAAGAGAGAGAGGGAGAGGTGTGAAGTTACCGTTATCGTTGATGTCAATGGAGATGCGGAGCGTGGTCCGTGGGGGGGCGGCGGCGGCGGGGTAAATCTCGCCCATCCGTTGGGTGAAAAAGTCCACGTGGGATGCGGCGACGGCGGAGATTTTCTTGGACTTGAATCTGCGCCACGTGGACGCCGTAGAATGGAGGATGAGTCCACGTGGAGGAGAGAGAGAAGAGATCCGGCGGCGGGCTTACCTGTCCTTGCGCTTCTCCAGATAGCGCTGAAGCGACGCTGCTCTGCTCGCCGGGCCCTCTGCCGGAACAGAATAACAAGAACAATCAAACATTAATGCCTGCCAGGCCACCAGACCGTCTTAAATTTGCCATTTATTCTCTTTCTCTCTCTAACGTCATTTCTCTCTCTAAGATCATCATTTCTACCCTTCTCTCTCTCTCTATGAATTGCAAATTGTAATGAGGGATTCAGTGGGGAGTTTAGTACATCTCTCTCCTCGAAGATAGTTCAATGGTGATCCTTCATACATCAATGAAACCATCTCTCTATGTCTCTCTCTAATAAGAAATGCAGTCATCTCTCTCTCTCCCTGTCTCTTCCAAGATAGTTCAATAGTGATTCCCTATACACCGATGCATCTCTCTCTTTCCATCTCCTTTAATGGTGATTTCCCATATTCTGATGAAACCATCTCTCTCTCTTTAGACAGTTCAACGGTGGTTCCCACGCACCGACCAAAACATTTCTATCTCCCTCTCTCTATCTATGTTTTCCGCTACTTGGGCTGAAGATTCTCAAATAATATTGTGAATCGAAATGAGGAAAACTATTAAGTTCTAATGTCCATTTTAGATCCCTTTTCATAGAAAATCAGTACCAGAGATAAAACATGAATCTAAGTTCATATCCAAACAGCGATAAGACCAAAGATAAAAGAATTATGATAATTTAAAAATTGCAAAAAAAACCATTTTTAAAATAAAGATTAGAGGAAGAGTGGATGACTCACCATGATCAGTCTCCCGTTGACTTGGAAATTCTTCCAACCCATCGCGAAAGTGAAGATGTTGGTTTTCTGAGAGAAGGATTCACAACAAATTAACCAGAAAAATCAAATAAAAACTTGAATGTTGGAAGGAGGGAATGGAATTAAGACCGGTCTGCGGCAAGGCCGATGACGGAAGCCCCTGCAGAGATTGCTGGTGGTATTTAGAAGGCTGAGAAGAGCAGAAAGGATAAGACGAGCTCGTCGGTGCTACGTCGAAGCCGCCACGGCTTCCTGCTACTTGCAGAATCGCCTGTGCCTGAAAAACCGAAGTTAAAAGAACTACGGTAATTTAAAAATTGCAAAAAAGACCCTACAACTTCAGTCCATTCAACTTAATGTCAATTTTAAGGCTTTAATGTCAATTTTAAGTCAGTTTTCCCCCAAAAATAGGGATCTATGTTGGAGATCTATCCCCATTTAACTTCATTTCAAAGCAGTGAGAAATTTGAATAAATTCAACACGATAATTACCAGAGTGAGAAAAGGGAATTTTTATTTAATTCTATTTTCCCCCAAAAATAACAGGAATAAAAGAGGGATCTAAGATAAAGATCAACCCCATTTAGCTCCGTTTCAGGGAAGTGAGAAGATCGAATTTAAATGCAACAAAATAACTAGAAGAAAGGGAAAAGGGATTTTCAAACTAATCGTTTTCACCAAAAAATAGCAGAAAAAAGCGGGATCTAAGATAAAGATCAAGCCCATTAAGCTTCATTTCAGGGCAGAGAGAAAATCGAATTTAAATGCAACAACAACAACTAAAAGGGAATATTCATTAATTCTTTTTTCCCCCATAAATAGCGGAAAGAAAAGAGGGATCTAAGCTAAGAAAAGGCCCATTGAATTTCCTTCCAGAACAGTGGGAATATCGAATTCAAATGCAGCCAGGTAAAATAGAGTAATTGGAAAAGGGAATTTTCATCCAATCCTTTTCCCCCAAAATTTAGCACAAATAAAATGGGGATCTAAGATCAAGATCGAGCCCATTTAAAATAACCCGATGACTAAAAGAATAGGAAAAAGCAATGTCATTATATTGATAATTCGAAGTGAGATGAGAATGCTCGGCCGACCTTCTCCGGAGTCACGCCTTTGTAGACCCTGATCTTGCCGTCGTAGAAGATTGTCAGCTCCCCCGCTCTGCTGTGGGGGAGTTCATCCGATCTTGAGAAGATCTGTAAGATAAAAAACAAACTGATAAACTTGCAAATTCTTCTTCAAGCCACCAATGGATAAAAAAAACGATGCAAAAGTATAAAAGGATACAAAGAACCCGAAGAAAACCTAATGAACATGCTTACTGTGCTGGAAAACTCAAATTTGAAGAAAACAAAGAAGTAAAAGTGGAAGAAGACGCATTTAAACGAGATAAAAGATTAATAAGAAGTTAAAAAGTCCTAATGAACATGCAAATTGCGCTGTCGGGCTCAAATTTGAAGAAAAAAATGAAGTAGACGAGGAAGAAGACGCAATTGAAAAAATAGAATAAGAAGCTGTTGAAAAAAGCCTAATTAACTCGCAAATTTCGTTATTCCGCTCAAATTTGAAGACAAAAATGCCGTAGAAGTAGCAGAAGATGCAATTAACAGAACTAAAGGATAGAACTCATACCGCACACGCAAATTGCGCGGTAAAGGTCAGAATTGAAGCGCAAAACCGCAAAAGTGGAAGAATTGACGGAAAGAAAGAAATAAGGAAGCGGAAGAAGATGCAATCAAAAGACATAATACTAGTAGAAGAAGGAGAAGAGCAATTCTCCTCACCTGTCCCGTGGTCGGCGGACGAAGAACATCGACCGGCGATTCGAACAAGGCAGAGACAACGGCCGGCGCGGCGTCATCCGCGTCGCGAACCTCGAGAAGCGCCTTGAGAGAGATGACCTGCTGAACAGCCTGGGACTTGTTCCACGAAGGACGCCGCATGCCTGCGCAAATCAACACCGAAAAACTCCACCAAAAACCTTAATCTCCGACCGCGAGATCAACAAAATCGAAATCGAAAATTTGAAAATCTCGATCAAACCTTTCTCCTTGAGAAACCGCCTGCAATCCTCGCGCGTGACCTGCGCGATATCTTCCTCCGTGAGCTCTCCCAGCGGCTTCTCCAACGGCGATTTCAACGCCGACGGAGCTTCAGAAGCTCTCCCTTCCTCCTCCGCCTCGGCTCCCGCCATAGCCAAAGAGCTTCGTCTTCTCCAAACAGATCTCCCCCTCTAACCTCTCTCTCTCTCTCTCTAGATCAGTCCCAATCTCTCTCTGTCAGAATAACAGTGCGAGTAACCACCCGGCCACGCCCGCTTTATAGCTCTCTTTTCCCGCCAATCCCCGGAAGAGAGAGAAAGAAGAGAGAGAAACTTAGAAAGAGTTGTCCCTATTATTTTAAAACTTTATCCTTATAATCGGAGTACCCGCGCCTGCCACGTCAGCCGATCCGCGATCCTATTAAATCCGACTTCGCGGGCAGACCCTCGTTCATTTTTCTATTTTTTATTAGCCCCTCCGAGTTGTTTTATTGTGTCTGTGTTTCTGCTCGATGGGGGAGGACCACGTTGATGCATCCGGCGTTTGACACATGGCAGCCGCCGATTGGATCTCCCACCCTTTTTGTGATCTCCGTGTTTCATCAATGATTACCAGTAATTGGAATAAAGTGCGTGCAAAATTATTGTTATTTTTGCAGTAATTGATGGCCAAAATATTTTTCACATTTCTTAGAAAAATATTTTTGATTCGGGGCATTAAATATATTGCTGATTCCCTTTTAGAACTTAGCTGGCAATAATTGAAGAAAGGAAAGTTAGCAAAATTATATATGTACATTTCCTATTCGTTAGGGCAAGGCCGCTATCAATATAATCTTGCATTGATCATCTCACCAGTAGGTATTAATGGACCGTCCATTGGGGAATATTTGTCATGTGCGTTAGAATTAATGAAGAGATGCGTCAAATTTGAACGAGCTTTAATTATTAGATATTTGTCTTTATAACCAGATTTTGTTCTTGTTTTGATGCGTCATAAAAGATAAGAGAAATGTGCATGACATGAAAAATTAACATTCATAAATTAAAAATTTTCGATATACTCTAAAGAAAGTATCATTGAAAGATTAAAAATATTTAATAGTAAATCATAAAAAAGGATTTAGGCGTATTTTTCGTGGAAATAAAATGGCTTTCATTTTACTGAAACTATAATCCATTCCATGTTTTCTGTATTCTTTCGCTCAAAGGTACAAATATAAGAAAACTGCACGCAAAAGCAACTGATTTCTATTTGTTATCATGCGTGGCACAACAAACAATTAAATTGACTTATTCCATACTTAAATAAACATGGAATTCGATTAAAGCAAAACCAAAGTTTTTGCCAGGTTTCTTAAAAATGAGTGACTCAAAGATAAAACCATAAATAACGCCCTTAAAATTTTGCGCGCGCAAGTGTATCTTATTCCCTTTCACTACACTGGAAGATGTCAAATTTGGAAATCAGTGCCACTCAAAATTAAAAAGATAAGAGAATAAACAAACAAAAAATAATACTATGTATTTTCTGATTGTATCAAATTAAAGGATATACAAAAAATATCATGTACTATGAAAAATAAGAGTTTTAGATGTTAGATGTTTGTTCTTGTCCATGTGCCAAGCAGATACGTGCACATCCTCTTGAATGAGTACAAATTTCATTGTCAAATGGGAACTAAAAATATGCTGTCATTAAAATATTTTATATTGCTATTCTTTACATGAAAGTATCCTTATATGCACCAGTATTTTATAGATTATTATAACCTCTTTAACTGTCACTCACTATCCACGTACAAAATTATTGGAGTGCTGACGCCAGTAGACAAAGACAATTCAGTTTAGTTACAATTCTGTTAAAACTAATTTTAAGAATAATTAGAGTAATTATATGAATATATTTTTATTTTATTTATCTTATAGAGACCTTTGAGAAAACAATAAAAATTGACATTGTAATGGTTAACAGGGCTGCAAATTGACTATGTTAGCCAACCCAGTTTACTAATAAGGGCCTAGTAGAATCTAAAGGCTAAGGTGCACTATCATTCAGGACGTAATGGTAGGATGGTTAAGGATGCTTTAGCCTCGTCCGACATCCCAATTTTTATGGGTTGTCCAAAGCTATTACGTAAGCTAACTGGCCCGCCCCATGACGGAACACGATAGAAGTTCTGATTCATAGAATTTCCAAAGCTCAAGCCACAAATCATAAATGGAACTTTCATGCATTTGTCATCGTCTCATGTCCAATTCCAATGGCCACGACCACATTTTTGTAATGTACGAAATGTTGTCCAATCATTCGTCAGCGGACAAATTTTCGTTCCGGTCAACGTTCATGTATAGTGCACAAATGCGGACGGGACGGTTATTTTGTCCATGGACGAAAAAAATATCCTGTCAACAAGATTGGACAAATGACAGGACATAACATCATCCAGTGGTCTTCGGACGAGAAGATATTTTTCTACGGGACAAAAAACTATCCCGTCCGGGGAGGTTGGATGGTAGACGGGATTGCATCTTCATCCTGTGGGAGTGAAGAGCGCAAAAGGAAAAGCGTGAGCCGAGGAAGAGCCAAGAGGGAGCCGAACGTTCATAAGGGTGACCTATTTTTTTCGTCCCGGATGTAGGACAGATCAGTTTCCAGACGTAATTGGACACGGGCGAAAATTCTTGGTGCACTATGATTCGGACAAACCTTTAAAAACTGGGAAAGTTGAGGGGATGGATATCATCCCGTCCCGTCCTGCATCCCCAGACGGAACTTTTATTCGTCCTAAGATGGGACGGTACGGTTTTTCCCGATGTCCGTGCACATTTTAACTCTTTGTTCGTCCCGGACGTAGGACAGAATGGTTTTCAGATATGGTACAGGACATGGGCGAAAATATTTGGGACGGGATGACTCGGACAAACCTCTAAAAGCCGGGACATAAGAGGGCATAATTATAGTCCCGTCCCGCCCCGCACCGTCCCGCGGCACCAGAAGGAACGTTTTTTCGTCTCAAGACGGGACGGGACGGTTTACACCGTCCGTCGTCCGTGCACCTTTTAACTCTTTTTATGGGTAGTTGTGAACGGTCAACAGCGGCACGTGCGGTGGAGCGTGGGGACCGAAGAAGCCCCACGTGCGGGACATGACATTAATGGCAACATGAATAGCGAAAGTTGGAAAAGGGGCAGCTGCAGCTGCAGAGGAGGCAACCCCGAGAAAGAGACGGAGGGAATGAAGCAGTGACGCCGTAGAGAGAGAGAGATATATAGATGAGAGAGAGAGAAGAGAGAGATGAGAAAGATAGAAGAGAGATGAGAGAGTCGAGAGAGCTAGAAGAGAGAGAGAGACGAGAGAGCTAGAAGAGAGAGAGAGACGAGAGAGCCAGAAGAGAGATAGAAGAGAGAGCCGGAAGAGAGATAGAAGAGAGAGGCGGAAGAGAGTTAGAAGAGAGAAGAGAGAGAGATAGAAGAGAGAGCCAGAAGAGAGATAGAAGAGAGAGCCGGAAGAGAGATAGAAGAGAGAAGAGAGAGACGGAAGAGAGATAGAAGAGAGAAGAGAGAGATAGAAGAGAGATAGAAGAGAGAAGAGAGAGACGGAAGAGAGAAGAGACAGAGAGAGATAGAAGAGAAGAGAGTGAAGAGAGAGATGAGAGAGATAGAAGAGAAGGGAGAGGAGAGAGAGAAGAGAAAGAGAGAGGAGAGAGATAGAAGAGAGAGACGGAAGAGAGATAGAAGAGAGAAGAGAGAGATGGAACAGAGAGAGATGAGAGAGATAGAAGGAAGAGGAGAGAGATAGAAGAGAGAGAGAGGAGAGAGATAGAAGAGAGAGATAGAAGAGAGAGAGAGGAGAGAGATAGAAGAGAGAGATAGAAGAGAGAGACGGAAGAGAGAGAGATGAGAGAGATAGAAGAGAGATAGAAGAGAGAGATGGAACAGAGAGATGAGAGAGATAGAAGAGAGAAGAGAGAGATGGAACAGAGAGATGAGAGAGATAGAAGAGAGAAGAGAGAGATGGAAGAGAGAAGAGAGAGATGGAACAGAGAGATGAGAGAGATAGAAGAGAGAAGAGAGAGATGGAACAGAGAGATGAGAGAGATAGAAGAGAGAAGAGAGAGAGAGATGAAAGAGATAGAAGTGAGATAGAAGAGAGAAGAAAGAGATAGAAGAGAGAGATGAGAGCGATAGAGAGAGATGAGAGAGATGGAAGAAAGGGAGAGATAGAAGAGAGAAGAGAGAAAAGAGAGGGAAATGGGAAGAATAAAGCAGATATAATGAGTAGAGAGGAGAGAGACATGAGGAATAAATAAGATACATGGTGAGAGTAGAGGTGAGGAGAGAGATAGGGAAAGTAAAGCAGAAACATAATCAGAAGAAAGGAGAGAGAGATACGAAAATAGTTTAGTTACATAATGAGAAGTGTGAGAGGAGAGGAGAAAGATGGGGAGAGTAGAGCAGAGATATAGGAGTCGAGATGAGAGAGAGATAGAAAAAAAAAGAGACACAGGGAGGACAAGAGAGAGATATAAGGAGAGTCGATAAGAGACATCGAGAGGAGAGGAGAGAGATATTGGGAGACAATCAGAGATGTTAGTAGATTTAGTGTGAGCAGAGGAGAGATAAGGAGAAAAAATGATACAGCACCAGGAGAGAATTAGGAAGAGTAAAGGAGAATATATTTAGGGAAGAGAGAGAATGAGTTAGAGAGAGATAGATAGAGTAGGAGAATAAGAGAGAGAGTTACTAAGAGAAGATAGAGAGAGAAAATTAGAGGGGGAGAAAGATATAGGAGAATTAGAGAGAGACTTACTAAGAGGAGAGAGAAAATTAGAGGGAGAGAAAGACAAAGACATA
The DNA here is from genome assembly GCF_029677425.1 of Wolffia australiana. Taxonomy (NCBI): domain Eukaryota; kingdom Viridiplantae; phylum Streptophyta; class Magnoliopsida; order Alismatales; family Araceae; genus Wolffia; species Wolffia australiana. The sequence continues at coordinate 2,485,913 of NC_135838.1, forward strand.
AAGTAGGAGAATAAGAGAGAGACTTACTAAGAAGAGAGAGAGAAAATTAGAGGGAGAGAAAGATAAACTAGGGGAATAAAAGAGATACTTATTAAGAGAGGAGAGAGAAAGAGCTAGGCACGAAGTGTGTGTGTGAGAGAGAGAGAGAGAGAGAGAGAGAGAGAGAGAGAGAGAGAGAGAGAGAGAGAGAGAGAGAGAGAGAGAGAGAGAGAGAGAGAGAGAGGGAGAGGGAGCGGGAGAGAGAGAGAGAGAGCGCGAGAGAGAGAGAGAGAGAGAGAGAGAGAGAGAGAGAGAGAGAGAGAGAGAGAGAGAGAGAGAGAGAGAGAGAGATTATGGTAATAAAGAGAGGCCTCAGAGGCCTCAGAGAGAGAGAGAGATGTTGAGATGCTGAGAGAGAGAGAGGGACAGGCAGATAGAGAAGGGTAGTTAGAGCTAGACAATAGATGTTAGAGAGAGAATGTGCGATTTATGTGGTGCAGCATTTAGTGAGAGAGGTAGGGGTAAGCGATGAATAGAGAGAGAGAAGAAGAAAGGCCATGGAGATCTTAGAGCGAGAAATATGACCATGGTTGAGCTCTGTGGGAGATAAAACTAGAGAGAGAGAGATGACAGAGAAAGAGATTTTTGACAGAGAATTATATAAGGGGAGATGCGATATCAAGCTCAGATAGGGAGAAAGAACGGAGGAGAGAGAGATAAGAGATGAGATGAAGCTCTTAGAGAGAGAAAGTTGAGTGTTAGATGGAGCTCTAGCAAAAGACCAGGAGAGAGTTGTATGATGGAACTCCTAGACACAGTTGAGGGCTCGATGATATAGATCACAAAAGAAGAGAGAGATGAGATGAAGATCTCAGAGAGAGAAAGCTGAGTGCTAGGAGAAGCTCTACCAAAAGACGACGAGAGAGCTGTACGATGGAAATCCTAGAGACAGAGACGAGAGCTTTTAGAGAGAGAAAAGGTTTGAGCTACAAGTTGGAGCTCTTAGAGAGAGAGAAAGCTGAGTGCTTGGTGGAGCTCTAACAAAAGACTAGGCGAGAGCTGTATGATGAAACTCTAGAGATAGACACGATAGCTCTTAGAGAGAGAGATGATAGATGAGATGCAGCTCTTAGAGAGAGAAAGGTGAGTGCTAGCTGTTGGAGCTCTTAGAGAGAGAAAGCTGAGGGCTTGTTGGAGCTCTAACAAAAGACTAGGCGAGAGATGTCTGATGGAACTCTAGAGATAGACACGATAGCTCTTAGAGAGAGAAAGGTGTGAGCTAGCTATTGGAGCTCTTAGAGAGAGAAAGCTGAGTGCTTGGTGGAGCTCTAGCAAAAGACGAAGCGAGGCCTGTATGATGGAACTCCTAGAGACAGAAGAGAGCTCTTAGAGAGAGGAAGGAGAGATTATACTGTTGGAGCTCTTAGCGAGAGAAAGGTAAGAGCTAGGTGTTGGAGGTCTTAGAGAGAGAAAGATGAGCGCTAGGTGGAGCTCTTAAAAAAGTTGATGCGAGAGCTGTATGATGGAACTCCTAGAGACAGACGAAAGCTCGATAACATAGATTACAAAAGAACAGAGAGAGAGAGAGAGAGAGGAGAGAGAGATGAGAGATGAAATGAAGTGCTTAGAGAGAGGAAGAGTAGAGGATGCTATTGTAGCTCTTAGCAAGAAAAAGATGGGGAGCTAACTGTGGAGCTCTTAGAGAGAGAAAGCTGAGTGCTAGGCGATGGAACTCTAAAAGAAAAAAGGGCTCTTAGAGGGCTGTATGATGGACCTCCTATAGACGAGATGGGCTCTCGGATAGCAAAGGAGAGAGAGAGAGAAAGATAAAAGATGAGAGATAGATGGAAAGATAGAGAGAGAAATAAGAGATGAGAGATAGATGGATAGATAGATGGAGGGCAAGAGAGAGATAAGATATGAGAGCTAGATGGAGAGCGAGAGAGAGGAAGAGAGAGATAAGAGATGATAGATAGATGGAGGGCAAGAGAGAGGAAAGAGGGAGAGAGATGAGATATGAGAGCTAGATGGAGAGCGAGAGAGAGGAAGAGAGAGATAAGAGATGATAGATAGATGGAGACCGAGAGAGAGGAAGAGAGATAGATGGAGAGCGAGAGAGAGGAAGAGAGAGACAGATGGAGAGAGAGAGAAGGAAGAGAGAGATAAGAGATGATAGATAGATAGATGGAGAGCGAGAGAGAGGAAGAGAGAGATAGATGGAGAGAAAGAGAAAGGAAGAGAGAGATAAGAGATGATAGATAGATAGATAGATGGAGAGCGAGAGAGAGGAAGAGAGAGATAAGAGATGAGAGATAGATGGAGAGAGAGAGAGAGGAAGAGAGAGATAAGAGATGATAGATAGATGGAGAGCGAGAGAGAGAGGAAGAGAGAGATAAGAGATGAGAGATAGATGGAGAGTAAGAGAGAGATAAGAGAAGAGATGGGAGATAGATTGATGGAGCGGTAGAGAGAGGAAGAGAGAGATAATTAATGAGAGATAGATGGATAGATAGATGGAGATCAAGAGAGAGATAAGAGATGGGAGATAGATGGATAGGTAGTTAGAGCGAGAGAGAGAGGGAGAGATAGATAAGAAATGAGAGATAGACGGATACATATATGAAGAGCGAGAGAGAGAGATAAAATAAAATTTTTAGGAGAATGAAATCTGAAAGAAGTCAAGATGTCGAAGTAGGTGCCGGGATAGATGGAGAAAGAGGAAAAGAGAGAGGGGAAAGCTGTCGATCAGCAAGTAGAGAGAGAGAGACCTACAGATGTGGAGAGCTTAGACTTAGAGTGAGTTGAAAGTAAAGGGCTACGAAGGTAGACTGGACACGCGCGGCGAGAGCTCGAATACGAGGGAACTGTGCGGCGTAGCCACAACGGTGAGAAGTGAGAGAAAGGCACAGACCTAGAGAGAGAGAGTGTTAGAGAGAGAAAGAGAGAGGAAATGACAAGAGGAGAGGGAGGCCCGTGATAGCACATGCTCTCTTCTTTACGTACACGCCTCCTTCGAAGAATAAAACGAGAGAAGAAGGCCGATCCGGCTGCAGCCCCCCTTCCTGGTAAACCATCTCTCTAGGTCTAGAGATAGAGAGAGAAAAGCCTTCTTAGAGATACTGAGAGAGAGAAAGTTGATAGAAAGAGAAAGGCTTCACGCTTAAGCCAAAATAAAGATGGTGGGAGAGAAGAAAACGAAGACACAGGTTGGAACATAACTAGATATAGAGATAGAGTAAAGATGGAAAGATATTGGAGAGAGAATTTCTTTGTTGGATATCCCCTCTCTTCACCGGTGCACTTTGCAGAGATTGTGAGAGAGAAAAAGTTGATAGACAGAGAAAGCAGTCATGCTTAAAGATTAGAGATTAAGAGTAGAAATTAGAGATTATAGTAGAAAGAGAGAAAAAACGCATACTCAACTCAGGACATAATGTGGAGTAGATACAGAGATAGGTATAGAGAGATAGAGAGATAGAGTTATAGATATACTCATATACATATTGATAGAGATAGAGATAGAGAGATATAGAGAGAGATGTAGTTCGAGATAGAGATAGCGATAGAGATTGAGACAGAGATAGATATAGAGATAGAGATAGAGATAAAGATAGGGATAATGATAGGGGTAGAGATAGGGATAGAGATAGTTAGAGATAGGGATAAAGATAGTTAGAGATAGGGATAGAGATACACATGGACATAAACATAGAAACAGAAAGAGTTATAGAGATAGAGATAGGTTAAGGGATAGAGATAGAGATAGAGAAAGAACTTGATAATGGGAAAGAGTAAAAGTTGATAAAAAGTGAAAATCTTCATGCTTAAGCCACATTAAAGATTAGGGAGAGAAGAAAACGCATTCACAAGTCAAAACATAACTTGTTTTAGCGATAGAGAGAGATATTTAGACATATAAAGGGGTATGGTTAAAGAAAGAGATGGAAAAGACCCTTCGAGGATTTCACCTCTCTTCACCTTAGAGAAATTGAGAGAGGGACAAACATGATAGAGAGAGAAATGCGTCTTGCTGAAGCCAAAATGAAGATTAGAGAGAGAGAGAGAAGAAAACGTGGACACAAGATGGGACAAAACTAGTGATAGAGATAGAGATAGAAAGAGTTAGAGAGAGAAAGGCCTGATATCTCCACACCCAAAGGAGAAAAAACGGTAGAGTGAGAGAGTGAGAAATGCCCTTGGAGCATTTCACCTCTGTTCACCTTAGAGAAATTAAGAGAGGGGAAAACATGAGAGAGAAAGAGAGAAATGCGTCTTGCTGAAGCCAAAATAAAGATTAGAAATAGAGAGAAGAAAACGTGGACACAAGTTGGAACAAAACTGGCGATAGAGATAGAGATAGAGATAGAGATAGAGATAGAAAGAGTTAGAGAAAGAAAGGCCTAATATCTCCACACTCAAAGGAGAAAAAGTAGTAGAGAGAGAGTGAAAAAGGCAGTCTAGGCATATAGAGATAGAAAGAGACTAAAGAGGAGGCCCCTGTTCCAGTTACGCGGGTTGGGAAACTGCCCTAGTTTCCACTAATGGATCCGTACCCGTTAGAGAAACCGATACTGAGATCTCGAAAAGGTAGGCCCCATCTCATTTAATTACTTGTCAGTGTCAGGTGAATTTTGTCCAGCAGGTAGGGAGATACAAAGAGAGAGATTTAGAGAGATAGAAATAGAGATAGCGAGAGATAGAGAAAAATAGATCTAGAGACAGATAGACATAGAGATAGATAGAGAGATGGAGAGAAATATATTTAGAGAGAGATAGAGACACACAGAGATAAAGAGAGATAGAGATAGAGAGATAGAAAGAGATATATAGAGATAGAGAGAGATATAGAGAGATATAGAGATAGAGAGATAGAGATACAGAGAAATAGAGATAGAGATAGATAAACATACATAGAGATACAGAGAAATAGATATAGAGAGAGATAAATGGAGATAGAGATACAAAGAAATATATAGAGAGAGATAGAGAGAAATAGAGAGAGATAGAGATAAAAAGAGATAGAGAGATAGAGATAGAAAGAGATAGAGGTAAAGAGAGGTAGAGTTAGAGAGAGATAGAGAAATATAGGTAGAGAGATAACGAAAGGGGGGAAAGAGAGAGATAGGGAGAGAATGTGCAAACAAAGAGAAATGAGTGGAGAGGCAATAATGACGAAGAAGCTCGCACGTTGAGGCGCACGTGCCACGAGGTGGCAGATCGGACGGCTGAAACACGTCCGCGAGCGGAGTTTGACCGGATGATGATGTCATCCCATCTGGAGGCGGCGATCACTGTGGGGTAAGATCACACAAATCCGACGGTAGAGATCGAGCCACGTCACAACGGCTCCGTGTAATGATTTGGAGTGGGTGAGAGCCGTCCGATGAGTGGACTTTGATAAGACTGGTCCACTTCTTCATTCTTCATCCGACCGTCCATTTATCATCGGACGGTTCTCATTGGATAGACTCCCATTTCGGTGTACAATGGTTCTTCCTGCTTTCTCTCTTTGTCTCTTTCTCGACAAGCCCCCTATCTCTCTATATCTGTCGCCACCCTCTTTCTCTCTCTCTAGGCTCTCTCTACATTTCTACAGAAAAACCTCTCTCTTGGTTTCAATCTTTCTCTAACAGTCTCTACAATTTCTCTCTCCAGGCACCCTGTATCTTCCTACAGAAGCCTGTCTCTTTCTCTCTCTAGGTTTCTCTACTCTCCTCTCTCCAAAAGTCCTTTCCCACCTCCCTCTGTCAATCTCTACAACTTCTCTCACAAGGCACCCAATATCTCTCTCTCTCTCTCTCTCTCTCTCTCTCTTTTCTGTCTAGAACCCGTTCCTATCACTTAACACGTCTCTCTCTATCTTCTATCTAGAGCCCATTCCTATCTCTCAACATTTCTCTATATCTTCTCTCTCTAGAGCTCGTTCCTATCTCGCTACACCCGTCTCTATCTTCTCATTCTAGGCATCCAGTCTCTCTCTCTCTCGCTCTCTCTTTCTTCTTTCTAGAGCTCGTTTCTCTCCCAATCTCTCTCTATCTTCTCTCTAGAGCCCATTCCTATCTCTGAAGTCTCAACATTTCTCTATATCTTCTCTCTGTAGAGCTCGTTCCTTTCTCTCAACACCTCTCTCTATCTTCTCTCTCTAGAGCTCGTTCCTATCTCTCAACACGTCTCTCTACCTTCTCTCTCTAGAGCTCGTTCCTGTCTCCCAACATCTCTCTCTCTCTCTCTCTTCTATTAGAACCGGTTGCTATATCACATCTCTCTCTCTTATCTCTCTAGAGTAGAGTCAGTTCTGATATCTCAACATCTCTCTATCTCTCTCTCTAAATACTCTATATCTACCTACACAAGTGCTGGATCTCCCTGTCTCTCTCCTTTCTTCCTCCGAGTCCGTCCCCCTCTCTCTGCTACAACCCGATGCAAATACCAGTCTCCACCAGCTCTCTCTCTCTATCTCTCTATCTCTCTCGCTCGGTTTCTCTCTCTTCCTTTGAACTTACCAGGAACTTCTGGCAATAATAGCAATCCAGTGGAACGGATGCAGCTCAGCCGTGGCACTCTCGGCGCCGTTACAAGCTTCCCTGCTGTTCTTCCTTAGCCTCGATGGCCACTTTTCACCGCCAACCTCTATCTGCCATGGCCACTCTCGCTCTACTTCTCCTCTTCATCTCTCTAGGTACGTCTCTTTCTCTCTCTACAATCGCCTCTCCCTCTCTCTCTCTCTCTCTTTCTCTCTTCTTCGGAATGGTTCCTTCCGGCGAGAAATTCTTCTCCTCCATCTGGTCTTTTCTTGGGTTTAGAGAGAGAAAGAGGATGTCCAGCCTTGAAGGGTGATTTTGCTAGGGTTAGAGAGAGAAAGAGGACGACCCATGAGAGAAGGTGTGTTTTGCTAGTGAGTAGGCATCCTTTAGTGGTGGTCTTCTTGGGCTTAAAGAGAGAAAGATGATGACCCATGAAAGGAGATGTGTTTTAGTGGTGACTGGGCGTCCTTCCTTCAGGTGTGATTTTCTTGGGGTTAGAGAGAGAAAGAGGACAATCCATGATGGAAGAAGTGTTTTATCAGTGGCCGGGTATCCATCCTTCAGTGATGATTTTGTTGGGTTTAGAGAGAGAAAGAGCTCGACCGATGATAGAAGTGTTTTTTTACTGATTGGGTATTCATCCTTCGGTGTTGATTTTGTTGGGTTAAGAGAGAGAAAGACGTCGACCCACAACTGAAGAAGTGTTTTGTTATTGATTGGGTATCCATCCTTCGGTCTTGATTTTGTTGGGTTTGGAGAGAGAAAGAGGTCGACCCACGATTGAAGTACTTTATTAGTGTTCGGGTACCTATCCTTCATTGTCGTTTTTGTTGGATTTAGAGAGAGAAATAGGGTGTCACTCAAAAAAAGTATCTTATCGGCGACTGGGCATCCATCCGTGGGCGGTGATTTTGTTGGGTTTAGAGAGAGATAGAGGACGAACCATGAAAGATAATGTGTTTTATTAGTGAGTAAGCATCGTTCAGTAATGACTTTTTTTGAGTCTAGAGAGAAAGAGGACGACGCATGAAAGATCTGTTTTATCAGTGAGTAGGCATCCTTTACTGATGGTTTTCTTGAGTTTAGAGAGAGAAAGTGGACGACCCATGGAAGAAGATCTGTTTTATCAGTGAGCATGCATCCTTTACTGCTGTTTTTCTTGAGTTTAGAGAGAGAAAGATTACGACCCATGAAATCAAATGCGTTTTACTGTTGACTAGGCATCATTAAGTGGCGCTTTTCTTGAGTTTAGAGGGAGAAAGATGACGACCCATGAAAGAAGATGTGTTTTACTGCCACCTAGGCATCCTTCAGTGGCGATTTTCTTGAGTTGAGTTACCGACTAGGCATCCTTCGGTGGCGATTTCCTTGAGTTTAGAGAGAGAATGAGGACCACCCACGAAGTAAAACGCGTTTTCCTGTTGACTAGGCATCCTTCAGTGGCGATTTTCTTGAGTTTAGAGAGAGAAAGAGCGAGACCCACGAGTAATTTCGCCTTTTTTTTCTAATTTGGGTTGCAGTGAACTCGGTCGGCGGCGAGGAGGCGGCGATAGTCGGAAGAGCCGCTAGAAGAATGCTAATTGGGCCTGGCTCTTGGCCTCCAACGTGCCACGCCAGGTGTGGAAGGTGCCACCCCTGTCGAGCCGTCCACGTCGCCGTCCATCCTTCTCGCATCGTCCCTCTTGACTACTACCCCGAAGCCTGGCGGTGCAAGTGCGGCGCCGAGTTCTTCATGCCTTGACAGCCCACGATCAATCTAGAGAGCGGTTTCTAGACATAGAAAGAGATAGATATAGACCCCACGGTGTAATTAGAGAGAGAACGAGCAGCTCTGCGCTATCCTGATCAAGTCGCCGTCGACGGTGACAAGAACGGAAGATTCCCGAGGAAGAATGAAGATGGAGGCCGTTTTCTCTCTCTAGAATTATTCAATTGCGTTTTGGGATAATGGTCTGCAGGCGATGTGTATACTACTCCGTCATGTTCTTGGGTTTTTAGAGCGAGAAGAGCCTGAGACTGCTCTTGGCTTGTCTCTTTCTCTCTCAAGAATCCGTCCGCGTCTTTGATCTTCCAGTTTCTGAGGTGTATTATGCGACTATGTCAATCTTGGCCCAGTTTCTGATAATTCTCTCTTCCTCCTTGCGTTGGGCTTTTCGATTTTCAGATTCTTAATCTGCAAGGATGTAAATTTTTCATGAAAGTGTAAGTATCAGTCAATACTTTGGAAATGTTCATAAAAATGTATCCCTCTCTTCATTTTAAGGTAACACCCATATTAAGATAATCTCTCTACATTCAAATTACCGAATTCAATTCTTGGCTGCTCTCTCTCTCTCTCTCTTTATCTCTCTAACACTCTGTAGACATTTTCTTATTCAACTCTTTACTGCTATCTTGATGCTGGTTTATACACTTCGTCTTATACATAACGGACTTTCTCTCTCTTTCCGTGCACTGATTATTCTGCTTTTCGCACTTCTCTCATTTATGTTTAGAAGGAGAAAGGGAGACAGAAAAGTGAAGAGCGTAATTTCATTGTGTTTTGGAAAAAATGAAACCACAGTTTCATGAACATGTGCGAAAATAGTTTGGGGTGTAAAAGACAAGCTATTGCTAGAAAGAGAAAGAGAGAAGGGTTACGTCATTAGCTGCAAAAATCTCATGCGTTGTACTATGGCTTGACCGTACTTTTGGATCACCGCGTTATTCAACACGACGCACGATCAGCCCTCCGTACGAAGCAGAGGATTTTTGCTGCTTGTGGAGCTATCTCTCTCATTCGCCGTTTCTTTTCCTGAATTTCCTTAATTATTCATCTACCTATCTATTTTTCTATCTATTCGTTACTCTAGCTATCCCTCTCTCTGTCTATCTACCCATCTATTTTTCTATGTATCACTCCATTCATCTCTCTAGCTATTCCTCTCTCTGTTTATCTATCCATCTATTTTTCATGTATCACTCCATTCATCTTTCTAGCTATCCCTCTCTCTGTCTATCTATCCATCTCTTTTTTCATGTATCACTCCATTCATCTTTCTAGCTATTCCTCTCCCTGTCTATCTACCCATATATGTTTCTACGTATTACTCCATTCATCTCTCCAGCTATCCCTCTCTCTGTCTATCTATCCATCTATTTTTTCATCTATCACTCCATTCATCTCTCTAGCTATCCCTCTCTCTGTCTATCTATCCATCTATTTTTTCATCTATAACTCCATTCATCTCTCTAGCTATCCCTCTCTCTGTCTATCTATCCATCTATTTTTTCATCTATAACTCCATTCATCTCTCTAGCTATTCCTCTCTCTGTCTATCTATCGATCTATTTTTTCATGTATCACTTCATTCGTCTCCCTAGCTATCCCTCTCTCTGTCTATGTACCCATCTATTTGTCCATGTATCACTCCATTCATCTCTCTAGCTATCCCTCTCTCTGTCTATCTACTTATCTATTTCTCTCTCTATGTATCAACCCATTTATCTTTCTACCTCTCTCTCTCTCTGTCTGCCTGGCCATCTATTTTTTGTCTATCATTCCATTCAACACTATCTATCCCTCTCTGTGTGTGCCTACCTATCTACTTTTTTAACTAGATACCACTCCATTCATCACTCTAGCTGTCCCCCTGTGTCTGCCTACCTTTCTTTTTCTTTTTATCTATATACCACTACATTCATCACTCAAGCTATATATATCTCTCTGTCTATCAAAATATAGATTTTTTTTCAATCTATCTATCTCTGTATATATATATATATGTATCTCGAGAAATGTAGCTTCTCAGATATTGGAGAGAAAGATAATTCAGTCTCGAAAGCTTAAAAAGAAAGTTTCCTCTAGAATAATTTCGAGTTCTCAAATATATATATCGAGTTGTTCTAATGTATTTTGTGAATTCCAGGTATTGTCTCCGGGTGAATTGCTCTTTGGAGACATGAATTTTGGATGATTAAATTTGTGGTAGGAAAAGATTCGATTGACAGCAAGATATCGATAAATAGGTACAAACAGGGATGTCTAATGTTATGCGATAGGTGGAGAGCCAAGACAAACTATTCCTTCGTCCCTCTTTATGGCGAATATTATGGGCAGTACGTTTCGACAAAAGCATGCAGGTCTTTAAAAGAAAGAAGTCTTCATTTTGCCTTCAATTTACAAACTGAGTGGGATCGACATATAAAGATTCAGATGTATATAGAGAGATAGGCCTTCCAGGCGGACTAGTACTGAAATGATTATGAGAGAAGACTGATACGTAAAGAGAGAATAAGAAAGAGGAGACAACTAGATAGAGAAACTGATAAATAGAGAGATGAGAACCCAGATACATTAATCGATAGATAAGCCAGATACTTCAATAGGGTGACGGGAAGAGGCAGTAAGAGTGTGAGAGAACACAGAAAATATTTGTCGGTAGATGGACATCTAGGTAGATGACCAGACTGATATTGATTGATACATACACAATAATATACTTAAAAAGAGAAGGAAATATAGCTCTACGGATATAGATTGATATATAGATACCCAGATGATTAAGTAGAGCGAGAACCCTGAGAAAATAACTTTCGATAGACGGACATATAGGTGGTTAGCTAGACCGATATACATATCCAGATACTTAAATAGAGAGGGATATATAAGATATATAGGTTGATTGCTCCATTGACATAGATTCACATACACGTACCCAGATCCTTAAATGGGAAGGGAGATGTAAGATAGATAGGTTGCTAGCTCTATTCATATAGATTCATATGCGCATACCCAGATCCTTGAATAGAAAGGTAGATAGAGAGAGTGAGAGAGCATAGAGTAAACATTTTTCTTGATACATGTATAGAGAAATAGGCAAGAGTGATATAGATAGATAGATACATAGCATACACATCAAGACACTTAGAGAGATTGAGAGCCTGAGAGAAAGATAGACACATAAAACAATAGACAGATAGACAGACAGATAATAGTTGCTAGCTCTATTGATATGGATTCATATAAGCATACCCAGATCCATGAATAGAAAGGTAGATAGAGAGAGTGAGAGAGCACAAAGACAACATTTTTCTTGATAAATGTATAGAGAAATAGATAAGACTGATATAGATAGATACATAGCATACACATCAAGACACTTAGAGAGATTGAGTGCCTGAGAGAAAGACAGATAAAGGAAGAGAGAGAAGTGAGGCCCGCTGTTTGGTACTGAGGTGATAACCTAGAAAGCGATGGCAAGTGAACCTACCCTGCCGATCTGTCCGGGCCCTCTTCCCATTAACTTATAGGGCTGTCATACACTGCCTCTACACGGTACAAAGACCCCACTCGAAAACCCTTCGGCTGGTTAGTCAACGAACTGGGTCCAAACCAGCCCTCCTTCAAACATTCTGCGCCGACAACGCTGTCAAATCCACAAGGAAGTATCTCACTTTTTATTCACAAAAGTCAACTTCAACTTAGAAAATTCATCAACAGTCGAAGTCATTCGCTCTTCAAGTATGATTAGACGTGTCAATAGTTGGCCGCTATAGACAAAGAAAAGAAGAAGATGCCAACAATTATTTGATATCTTTGTGCGTATAAAATATTTCAAAGCTTGATTTTATTATTCTTTCGTCAGTCCGTCAGAATGAAGTTATTGGTTCATTGATCGACGTCATGTTACAGTTCTAGATAGTTCGGAGCTTGTAAAAGCTTATTATCTAAACGCTTAAATGATGGAACAAATAGTATATACAATGCAATAATTTGTGAGCATGATAGCGTACCATTAAATAATAGAAGTCAAACTGGAATATGCGATTATTAAAGGAGAAAACATGATAAACAACTTTCAAAGGAATATAATTTGCTGTCGCAATTTACCAAATGGAAAAGTATATTAGTCATAAACTTAAGACTAGTAAAAATGGAAAAGATCGCAGATAAAAGTACATATTACTTATTTTCAATAAGCAAGGTTTAACTTATGTGGCTTCAAAATCCATTGAAAACAAAACTTAATATCTGTGTAGCATAGCATATTTTTTTAAAACAGAAAAAACAAACGAAAAACAATATCACATCAAATAAACCTAAGGATTCTTCAACCATATTACATCACTTCATCTACAATGGTACATCCATCGACCTATCAATTCTAACTGTGGTTCTTTTTTGAGAGACATCGACATTTTCCTGTTCTTTTCAGGAAGAAACTCAGCATCGTCCCCCAGGAAATAGGCCCTTCAGAAAGCAGAATATTCACGTTGTTTTTCGTAAAATGAAATGTCAATTGATGTTGAAGTGGATAAAACTAAGTATTACATAAAAATACTTCTAAAGTTTTAAGAGAGTAACATAAATACCACTGATTTAAGTGAATTGTAGAACAAGAAAAATTAAATATTTAAGTATCCGTTAGAGGTTATTTCGTTATCACACGACATATATAAATTTAATACATGTCTATGAAGAAAATAACTCATATTGAGTAAATGCTAACTAAATGTGGCTTCAAAATAAAACTAAGAAAAGATGGAAAACTATATCACATCAAATAAAACTACTGGTTCTTGTTCCGTGTAACGCCACTAGTCTACTATGTTGCATCAATCAACTTCAACTGTGGCTCCGGTTGGCCTACATCGACTGTTTCCTATTCCAGGAAGAACTCAGCAGTACAGAGCCGAACAGGGGAGAGAGTGAGATTCTAGTTTATAATTACAAATTCAGACAAAATAGTATTCTACATAATATAACAAGTCAGACTAAAGAAGAGACTACCTGAGGCTAAAAAGGATAAGAACTGTACATATTTTGCGGATCAAAGTAAGCAAATGCAGCAGTATGATTCTATAGAAATATCAGCCTGCAGACTTAACATTCAGCTCTGAATTAAACTTATGATTGGGTATCCACTTATTGTTTAAGCAAGAGAAAACGATCCCATTTGGAATCGAATAAGATTATGTATTCATTTTGATGGCTTCACCTTCGATGTAGCATCAATTAACCGATCAACCCCTATTCTGGCCACATAAGCTGCAACGATTAATAATAATAATAATGATATGAATGGTTTACGAATCCAAACAATAAGATTCTTAGACAATCAACAACCAGCAAAATATACACAACTTCAGTTTAAATCTGGATTAAAAAAATATCACATCCAATAAAACTATGGGTTCTTCTGCCGTGTAACACCACTAGTCTACAATGTTGCATCAATCAACTTCTACAGTCGCTCTGGTTGGCATACACGGTCAGTTTCCTATTCCAGGCAGAACTCAGCAGTGGAGAGCAGAACAGGGGAGAGAGAAGGATCGCCTTTCAGAGCAAGAAGATCGGCATCATCCCCAAGGAGAAACGCTTTCAAGAAAGCCACCACGGCCCCGGCAACAAAGCGCCGTAAAGGCTCTCTCTTGCCGCCACTCTTACACAGACAGTAAGTAGCCTTCCCTCTTAACCCTGGAGTAACGTCGTCAAGCATGTCAAAGTGGCCAAACTCTCCAGCGACTAAGTAAATAGACGGGGGAGGGCACTCAGCGGCGAAGTCCTTGTGATTGACGCCTGCTGGAGCGCAGGGAGGGAAGACTCCTTTGCGTTGCTCTCCTAAGCCGGAGCCGATTACCATGGCAGCGGCGTTGGTTTGAAGAGAGCGAGGAACGTAAGTTAGAACTAGAGGCGGTGTCTGGTTGGCTTTGTCCATTCCGTCAACTGGGTCGATGCCAATCACCGCAGAGAACTTCAGCTTGGGCTTCTTCACCAGCCCAAGAACCAGACCGAAGGCCACCTGAAGGAATTTTGCTTAAGATAGGTCAAAATAATGGAGAGGAATGAACCTTATGAGTAAAACGGAAGTTAAGTCTTGAACTCTGTCAGTGGGAGTACGTAAACTAATTACATTGGGATATGAGAAATTGAGAATGCCAGGTTTTATAGGATAAACGTGTGCTTTGAAAAGAGTTTGGAAGAGGTGGCCGGATTAAGGGAATATTGTGCTGTCTATGCTTCTTCCCTAGTCTAAGAACAAGCCGGATGGCCGCCTGAAGGTATTCTGTTGAAGTTAGGCCAACTTACTGCAGGGGGATAAGATTAAACAAAAGTGGAGTTTAAGAGACAAACCCATAAGAGTAAAACGGAAATAACGTTTTAAACTCTGTAACTGGGACTATGTAAACTATTTTCGTTGTGATATGAGAAAGCACTAGATCCCCTTATTCTGAGCCATATCTTCCAAACCCTTTTCACTAGCCTAAGAAAAAAGTAGGAAGGTTTCCTTAACGAATTCTGGCGAAGTTAAGTCAACATACTGGAAAGGAGTAAGATTAATTGAAAGTGGGGCACTGGAGACAAACCCACATGAATAAAACGGAAAATTAACTATTATACTCTGTAAGTGGGACTATGTAAACTAATCACATGATAAACATGTGCTGAGTGAAGAGATTTGAAGATATGGCTCGGAATATGGGGATCTTGTGCCTTCTTTTGATGCAGTCCTACGCTTCTTCACTAGCCAAAGAACAAGTCCGAAGGCCACCTGAAGGAATTCTAGCTAAGTTAGGTCAAAATACTTTAGGGCAATAAGCTTAATAGAAAGTGGAGTGAAGGAGACAAACCTATATGAATAAAACGGATATTAAGTTTTAAACTGTTTAAGTGTGACTATGGAAACTAATTACATGATAAACTTGGGCTGAGAAAAGTTCTTTGAAGATACGGATCGGATAAGGGGATCTTGTGCTTTCTTTTGATGCATTTCTAGGAAAAGTCTTTGATCTTGCACATGAGAATAATAATAGAAAATGATGGTGGAATATTGTATCAACAACCATATTAGTAAAGAGGAAATTTAGTTTTTACTCTGTAAGTGGGACTTTATAAACTAATTTGGGTAAGCTATGAGAGTGCCAGGTTCTTTGGGTGAACTTGAGATAAGAAAAGTGCTTGGAAGGGATTGGTTGGAATGAAAGAATCTTGCTCTTTCTTCTGATGCATTTATAGGCCAAAATCCTTGTTCTTGCACTAAGATAAAATAAGAGAAAACGATAGTGGAATGTATGAGCCAAACATACAAAAATAAAACCGACATTATCTTTTAACTATGCAAGTGGGAGTTTACAGACTTGTGAATTAACATGTGATATTGAAAATCGTGAAAGATGGAGGCTTTGGCTCTGTTCTCCTGAGAAAAGGGTTTGTAAGATCCAGGTTGAAATTAGGGAATCTTGTGCTTTCTTTTGATGCATTCTCCGGAAAAAATCCTTGGCTCTCTCCATGACAATTTGATGTTTTCATTATGTACATATAGCGGATAAATCAATTACTTCATGAAAAATAAAGCAAAATCCCCAGCTATTATGTTCATTGCATTCAGATCTCCAAGAAAGTCAATTACTTCAAGAAAAATATAGCAAAATCCCCAGTTGCTGTCAACTTAAAACCTGGATCACCAGGAAAAGCTAAGAAATTTATGAAGAAGACACTGAGATCTTGACAACTACATTGCCAGTAACTGTAACTTACAACCTATTGTCGGAAGAAAAGGAAGATCTTTGCTCGCAGGGGAAGAAAAAAAATCAATACTTGTTCGACCAAAATGGTCACCCTTTATTATACTAAAAACACGAAAATTATGGAATCTGTTATTCAATTAATGCATTTTACGTAATTTGAATGGATTCTCAATTACTAATCTAGATAACTATCGAGAAACAGCCGGGGTTTCTCGATTAAAACTTGTATGAGCCCAAAACGTCACAGGAGTTTGATTTGGGGGTGTTAGAAGGAAGATACAAAATCTTCTACATACCCTCAAAAAGGAAAATAATTTCACAACCGAAGAACAAAATCTAGACCTTTAGTAAGCCCTTAAAGAGGGTTCGATAAATAAATGTAAAAATATCGACAGATTCGACTGATGTTGCACCCTTTATTCTACTAAAAATGAAGAGAAAAATCACGGAGATATCAGTCTTGCAGAGGGGACAGACCTTGCCACCGCGGCTATGGCCGGCGACGCCAAGCTTGGCGAAATCTACCGCAACTCTCGGCGGTAGAATGGACGGCAGCGACACAGCCAGCCACTCTACCGTCAACGCAGCGTTCTCAATCTCATCGCTTGTGTCTGGCCCAGAGAGCGTGTAAAGCTGCATGGGAATCACGTAAAAACCTCGATATTTGAGCCCACGTCTCTGAAGTCTGAAAGCTTATGAATTGGAGACGGACGACGGATGACGGACAAGGGAATATGAGAGAGAGAGAACTGGATGGTATTTGGGTTTATCATGTGTCACAGAGTCTGCAGATTTGTTCTGTTTCCGTCCCAATGATTCTACTGAACGGACGGAGGACGGTTGTAAACCTACGTTGATGGGACTGAATGGAACGAAAGGAATGAAGGGCTATGTGCAACGCATGTGGCAGAGGAGGGAGTGGTTTATTTGCCTGGGCAGCTCAGGATTATAGTTCCGGATCGTCCCGGACGTGGACTATGGGCGGGATGGGACAAATTTCATCCCGTCCGATGTCCGGACTCAGTGCAGGGACGAAGGACGGGACGAATTTTCGTCCGACTGTAAGAAAACCGTCCCGTCCAGTCCTCCCAGGATGAATTTTCATCCCGTCCCTCGTCCCGGATGAAAAAAACCCATTAAGTATTTGTAATATATTAATATAGATTTTTCTAAGTTTTTAGGGAATTACCGAGGAGAGAGAATGCGAAGGGCCATATGTACAATTATTTCTGAGCGGCGTCCGCTTACACGCACGGAAAAAAAGGACTTTGATGCAAATTGTCACTACGAGACCACGTGGCTACATCTCAACCGTAGGATGTGAATACAGCGGTTTTCCGTCCAATGTCCGAGACCTCCGGATAGACGGTTTTTTCGTTCCATGGGACGAAAAACGTCCCGTCCGGTGGTCCCCGGGATGAATTTTCGTCCCGAAATTCGTCTATATCTTTGGACAGGACGATTTTTTTGTCCCAGGATGAAGAAATCATCCCGTCCGCATCCCTGCACTATATTCAGGATGGACGAACGACGGATGACGGTTAAGAACAAATGGAATGGGAGAGCATTTTGGTTAGTCATCTGTTATAGAGTATGTAGATTTGTTCCGATGAACAGACAGAACGGATGTAAGAACAATCTTTGTTCTTATGTTCTGATGACGCTCTGAGGTCAGGACAGATTGCCAATCATGGTAAGGGACGGAACGGATGCAGGACGGATGACGATTGAGGACAGAGAATGGGAGAGCATTTTGGTTAGTCATCTGTTAGAGAGTCTACAAATTTGTTCCAATGAATATACGGAATGGATGTAAGAACAATCTTTGTTCTTATGTTCTGATGCCGCCCTGAGGTCAGGACAGATCGCCGATCATGGTAAGGGACAAAACGGACGCAGGACGGATGACGGTTGAGGACAGACAGAATGGGATAGCATTTTGGTTAGTCATCTGTTGCAGAGTTTTCAGATTTGTTATGATTAATAGACCAAACGGATGTATGAACAATCTTTGTTCTTATGTTCTGATGCCGCCTGGAGGTCAAGACAGATCGCCGATCATGGTAAGGGACGGAACCCACGAATGACGGATGACAATTGAGGACAGATGGAATGGGACAGCATCAGAACACAAGAACAAATATTGTTAGTAGGTTCATACTCCTATAAATAGGTACAAATGTGTAATGGGATGTAAAGAGTAGTCGGAGACTCGCAAGAACGAAAACGCCGGAATAGAAACTTAAACGAGATTAGAGTAGTAATAAATGGGTTTATATATTATATTCGTTAGAGATTAGATTGATAGGATCAAATTTAAGTTTAAACATAGATAGGATTAAATATAGATAGAGTTAAACATAGACAGAAATGGACGGTCAGGATTAGATCGTCATAGCTGTTATAACAATTATAACGGATACGATTATAACAACATAACTGCCTCATATGGACGGATAGGATTTAATCAAGAATTAGCCGTTATAACAATTATAACGGCTACGATTAATAATAGCAACTATATGTAACTACTTTATAGTACAAATTCACCAACCATGTCAAAGATTGAATCAAGGAGAAATACAACGATCTAAGCGTATCTCTCTGTCTCTTTCTGTTCTCTCTTCTTCCCTCTTCTATTCTTCCTTTCTTCTTCTTCTCTTGAAGCCAGAATGAGTTTCTACATAATGCTTATTCCCCATTGAATGGTCATCTTCTGTAGGAGAGACTATCATTTTATTTGTATTTAATACCCTCTATCTCTATACTCTCTCCATGAGCCTTATGGTTAGCAAAGCTGGGGATGGATTGGATGACTGTAAACCTATGATGATGGGACGGAACGGGACAAAAAAGAGGGAATGATGGCCACTGTTCCGTTGGCATCCCAAAGTCAGGACAAAGCACCAATGACGGTATGGGACGGAAAGGATGACAAATCATCAGGATACATGTTACATCATCCATTCTGTGATCTGGTGCCAGTGATTTACTCTAGGTTTACAATCATCATCTGCTAGTTCCATCATCAGTTTACTCCTAGGACGGAAACATGCCTAAACTGTGGACAAAATCACAGTTTCGTCCCATCCGAGGGGCCGGACGGAATGGAGGATGGTTGTAAACCTCGAGTAAATCACAAGCACCCGCGACAAACAAAAAGTTAGGCACTATTGCATCCTGCACCAGCAAATTCAGCCCAACAAGTAGGGAACGGATGACGACCCGTCATCCATTTCCGTCCCTTATCGTCATCAGTCATCCGTCCTGACCTCAGTAAGCCGAACCAAAGCCTCCGTGCCTTCCTTTGTCGGGGCTGCCAGTGATTTGCTCTGGGAGAGTGAAACTGGAGAAAAGATGACGGATGACGGACAGAAATGACGTCCCGTTCGGTTAAGTTATCCGTCGTCCGGCTTGGGACGGGACGAGAAGGGGGAGATCGGAGGAGGAATGAAGAAGAGGAGAGAGAGAACCTGAGGAGCGACGACGATGAAGCCGTGGCTGGCGACGTGGGAGATGAGCTGGGTGTAGAAGGAGTTGTAGAGGAGATAGCCGTGGAGGAAGAGAAGAAGGGGGAATTCGCCTTCGTCTGTGGGAGATGCGACGAGCAGAGGCTTCGGCGGCGAAGGGACGGCGGCGCCACCGCCCAAGTGGCGCACGCTCACCGTATATTTCCCGGTGAGGAAAACTCGAGCGCCGGCGGTCATGGTGATGAGAGAGAGAGAGTTAGAGAGAGAGGGAGAGAGAGATAAGAGATTGATATATAGATGGAGAGCGGGAGAGTGAAATATCTATTTGACAGAGAGATAAGAGATGGATAGATAGATGGAGAGCGAGAGAGAAAGATCTATTTGAGAGAGAGATAAGAGATGGATGGATGGATGGACAGCGAGAGAGAGAGAAAAATCTATTTGAGAGAGAGAGATAAGAGATGGATAGATAAATGGAGAGCGAGAGAGATAAAGAGAGATTTCAGAGAGATTAGAGATGAATAGATAGATGGGGAACAAGAGAGAGAAAGATCTGTTTGGGAGAGAGATAAGAGATGGATAGATAGATGGGGAGCGAGAGAGAGAAAGATCTATTTGGGAGAGCGACGAGAGATGGATAGATAGATGGAGAGCGAGAGAGAGAGAGAGAGAATTTTTTTTGAGAGAGAGAGATCTATTTGAGAGAGAGATGTAGAAAGATATTTTGGAGAGAGAGAGAAAGAGATAAATTTCTTGGGAGAGAGGGAGAGAGATTTTTGAGAGAGAGTGATATAGAAAGAGAGATTTTCTGAGAGAGAGTAAAAGAGATCGAAATGTTTTGAGAGAGGAAGATAGTTTTCTTTAAGAGAGAGAGAAAGAGAGAACTTTGAGAGATAGAGAAGGAGAGATTTTCTGAGAGAGAGTTAAATAGATTGATTTTTTTTGAGAGAGAGATATAGAAAGAGATATTTTTGAGAAAGAGAGAGATTTTTTGAGAGAGAGTTAAAGAGATTCAAAATTTTGAGAGAGAAAGAGAGTTTTGTTCGAGAGTGAGAGAGGGAAAGAGAGAACTTTGAGAGAGATATTTTATGAGAGAGAGATAAAGAGATTGAAAACTTTTGAGAGAGAAAGAGAGTTTCCTGTGAGAGAGACAGATAAAGAGAGAACTTTGAGAGAGAGAGATTTTATGAGAGACAGTTGAAGAGATCGGACTTTTTTGAGAGAAAGATAAAGAGATTTTTTTGCGAGAGAAAGGGAGGACTTCGAGAGAGAGAGAGAAAGAGAGATTCTTTGAGAGATTTTTTTTTGAAGAAGAGAAGATTTTTAGGATAACCTTTTTGGATGTCCTAGTATGAACAGGTAGACTGACACCTTACAAGTAGTCCTTTTTAAACAAATAAAAAAGGAAATCTTGAGAAACTGAAACATAAATATTATAAGAATCACGAATTTATTTACTTCAAAGGGATGTACATCACGGCTCATGGATGGTCTGGTGGTAAGTTGTGGACAGGGCTGCAATTCCCCATTTTTTGGGAAATGAGATATTTTGGGACCCTTTGGTTCTTTTATGGGACTTCCTATTAGTAAAAAACAATAAACTAACAGGTCGATTCACAAGTAAAATATGAAAATTTTCTAGGAAAATCAAGAATGGAAAGCATAATAAACTGAAACACAAGCAATATAAAAACCTGGAGAGTATTCACAGCGATTTGAGGATTAAACGATGATCTAATTCTCATTACCCCTCTGTTCGTCTTCTTTTTTTATTCATCTTATCTCCGACTAGAAACAGTACTATAAAGGTATTCAAAGAGCCTCACCATAAAAAATCATGCTGAGTATCTTAAAGCCATCTACCAAATTAAAAAAAAGGAGATGGTATTAGTTTCAGCTGGGCATAGCATAGTTTGAATTATCATCTTAGAATTGAACATTTTTTTATGCATGTTAGTGATCCTAAGAGCATTAGATGCCTTATAGGGGCTGACTCAGCAATTAGGGATTTCGATTAAGCTATGTTTGCTCACACATCGCATTTATCTCCTCAAAAAGGAACCATTTTATAGATACATGGGTACATTTATTTGTAAACTACAAAACACTTACCATATTGAAGTCCCACCAGGCACACAATAACACGCCAGAAAAAATAGAGTTGGAGATGGTTTTGCATTACATCATTTGAAGATAAATTGTTATTTTTGCTCAAATATTTTTTTTCAACCTGCACTGTATGATTTTTGATAACAAAATTTGATCAAATTTTTCCTCATTGAAATTGATTTTAAGTATGTTGTTTTACTCTCCTATTAAAATTTTGTATTTATCTCAAGGAATCAAATACTAGAGTTTGGTTCCATGATCGACTGCTAAAATTAGAAATGGATAAAACGATTGTGGGTGTATCTATTCAAAATGTCATTTGGATGATCATATAATATCATCTTCTAAATAATTAATCTTATATAAAATGCACACCATTTCTAAAATTCAGATATTTTTAATTACTTAGATAAATATTTATTCATGAATTTTAACCAATCAGATTCCAAAATAGATGGTTTCATGGTATAATAATTATTTTATTAATAGTCTGACCAGAAATCATGGTACATCATAACTCCATGCTCTCAAGCATTTTAAGAACTGAGGTAGTATACTTTTAAAGAACTGAAATCGTATCAGAATGAACTCTGTAAAAAATTAAGTAGTGATCTTTATTTAATTATGGAATAGCTAGCGTGAAAGAAGAATAATTCCTTAGGTGATAGGAACCAATAAAATTAATATCTAAAAATAAATGGGATTATGTGCCAAATACATGGGAATGGAGGAGGATTAGATGAATTCCAAGGTCAATAAGTCAAACCTAAATGATAATAGTTTGAGAGGATTTATTACAAGGGATTTGGATGAATACATAGTGGCTTAGGTAAACATCTAACCTAATATAATCAATGTAATATCGTGAATAAATAACTTTGTTTGGATTTAATTTAAGAAATATGATATTGTGAATAAATCAGTTCAAATCCATACCTTCTTCCTTCAAGTTACCTCTTGAAGAAATGAGAAACCTTCATTCAATTGAAACACCAAAAAGTAAATAAAAAGTACTTATTTCATTCAGCCAACATAAGTTGTACTAATTAAAAAATATTTTTATCTGCCTCAATGAGGTCCACATATAAGCAGGAAAGGTGAAAAAGAAGAACATATAGTTGAATATGGACACCAATTCTGGTCTGATATTTGATCATTTGAATATAGGCCGTACAATCAACATCTGATAAACAATATATTTTTTCATGTGACTACCAGTACTTTTCTCAAATCATGTGTGAATCCCTCTCGTTTTATAAAAACATTAATTTTGATGATGTTTGCTTCTTCTGCTATGTGGAAAAAGATCCTTCCTATCTCCGTCAGGTGTACCTAGTGCCCAAAATATTGTATTTTACCATCCTTCCTCACATTTTTGGCTGAAACCACTTTTCATTGGTGTGATCTGTGAACAAGGACTAAAGTATTATATTTAATGACAACCATCTCATACAAGGATAAATAAATATAAATGCTCATATAAAATACATAATAATTTATAAAAATAATAAGTTTATTTAAATGTAGGTAAATGATTATTCATTAATTATATTATTAACCCCTAATCTCAGTAATAGTTTCCTAGAAGTTGTTTTCAAATATAATTGTACATCCATTATACATTTAAACAGTAAAAGGTTTCATCACCAAAAAAGTATTATTAAAACCTCCAACAAATATTGGATAAACATATATATTATCTAAGAAACCTCAAACATAAATACTTGATTATCGTATGGACATGAATGGACTAATCAAAACTTCATCATTGAATTATTATCTCGGAAGTTGGCTTCATAGATGAAATATTTGTAAAGATGACACTTCTAGACAGTATTTGATGAAATATTGAGAATGAAGACTTAAGAGATGAATGCAAAATTTTATTCCATTTTTATAAATTTTCCTCAATTTATTTTTTAAAATTCTTCATGAGACATTAACGTTTTTGAGCTTTTAGGAGAAAATTTTCATAAATAGATATAGACAATTCAATTAATGATTGCAGCCAGATTTAGCACTACATGCATTTACTTTCATCCAAATCAGAGGAAAGTTTTATAACCTAGTAAGATCAATAATATACAAAATTTAAAGAGAAATGTTTCATTAGAAGTAAAATATTTCATTCAGAGAATCATATAATGAAAAATATTATTATTCATTTTTACCTTCCACCTCTCTTTAGTGTAAAAGCGTTCACACCCCCTGTAAATAAAATCAAGATATTCATCATTTATCATTAGGGTATGACTCATAACATCAGATAATATGGCAAATGCATGTCATAGATCTCTTAACAAATATCCAATGTAAAACTTTCCTGAGATATGTGTCTTACTAGAGCTTCATGGAGAATGATATGCATATAAAGTTTAATAGTAACATATATAAAAATTAAAAATTACTTGACTAAAGCCATGAAATTTAAATGACACCTTAGAGGCTTCGAAGATTAAGAACACCTAGAGGCATCGCCGATTGAGATCACCTCAGGCTTTAGAGGCTTCGCCGATTGAGAACACCTCGCTTACTCGTGGTTAAGCAAAACCCTTATTCTTACATAACTTTCATATTTTGAATAAATTCTATAACTTTCAGAAATATTGAATGATTCAGACCGCACATCCCAAATTATACATTGAAAATATGAATAAAAATATAATTTTACTCGAAATTATGACTTTATATTTTACATATTATACCTATTCAAGCCAAATCTCCTTGCTAAAAATCTTAATTTTGTTTCTTAAATCAAATTTACTTATCCTACAATGATAAATCACCAAAATAAATTGATTAAATCAAAGTTCACACTAGAATTCATTTATTTTAAAAGAATTAAAATAAGATGGACAATTCAGTCTAGAAATTAGATGACTCAGAAGATGCTATTATGTAATATTAAATAATAAATGCTGATACATTTTGAGGTGGTTCGTACATGAAGATATTTGCTTGTGGTTGTAATGACATTATTGGCTTCAATAGTTTTACATGCTCCTTTTTTACATTTTGGGTCTCCAAACAAACAATGTGCAACCATACAATAAAATGGTATCTAATGTACCATGCTATCTTATTCTAATATTCCATTCAAACTTTTTGAACTTTGTATTATAGTGGGAAATATATTATTCATCGTAGAAAATATAACTTTTGATTATGATAAATTAATATTGTATTAACCTGAATTCTCATAACCCTCATTCATCTACCTTTTTTAATTCTTGTACCTGAAGCATAAAAATTCCTTGACTTATCTAATTAAAGATTCAACTTAGTTACATAACTCTAAATATAACATATTAATATATTGTTATATTTATGATTCAAGAGTCTATTGTTTAAAAGAAACCAACCAATAAGGGGCATCATATTGGGTAGTTGTAATAAAAATCATTCATGACCATAAATGTTAAATTAATTGATCAATCTAGTGTTTGAAAGATAATTTTAAAATATTTTTATAAACTCTCAATATTGTGATCAGTCAACTCTATATCTTTACTGAGGCATTCCGATGAATTTTCATTATAGGCTTTAGTTATCATAAATCATCATTTTTTGAAAATAAATAAATTATCGAATAAAATATTGTGACTGTGTCATAAATACACTACTGAATAAATACTAAATGATATATTAAATTTAAATGGAGGACAATGATTCATGTTAAGAATATGAATTCATGTAATGTGCTTCAAAATTCATTCAGTAGTTCAAGCAAAATGTTATTCAAAATTCAAAATTTTAATTTAACATGTACATTCATATCATTTTATCAATTCATTTAACATATCAGCTGATAAATTCTAATGAGTATATAACCAAAAATACAAACTAAATATTATAATATCAATAATGTTGGGCTTATTTCAAATGAATATTTTTAATTTCCTATAATTTATAAATATTTCCTATAATTTCCTATAATTTCCTATAATTCTATCTATAATGAAGTTTCTTTTCTATACATATCACTTAACAAACTTAAATTTATTTTTTTAGCGCACCAGTAAATATAACGAATTTTAATGAGTTGGTAATTCATAATTTAACGCATCTCTTTCATATTTCCTTGTATCTGAAACATATTTTGAATTTAAAATGGTTTCATTAGAACACAAGGAAAAGAATTATATATAGGATATATACATTATTCAAAGTTTGAAAAAAGGAAATAAAATATTAAGGAATGCATGAGGAAGTTGAACTTAATCATGATTTGATTATGATCATTATTTCCCTGTCCTTAACATGTATTAATATTTTATGGGTTTTGTCTGAGCATAAATCGCACGCTAATTAAGTAAACAGAATAGAAAAGGTTTAACTACATTTGATATAATAGTTGAGTATGAAAATAATTTAAATTAGGACAAAAGTGAACATAAAATAATTAAAATAAATTTATTTAGACCTTGCTTTAGACACTGACCTGATGGACTTGGGTGGGAATCTTTTTAAGGGGAGACTTTGGTGGTGTGATTTTTTAATAGATAAGTAGATCTAGAATAAAAATTTAGAATCCACTAGTATTATTTTTTATCTATTATTTTTATGTATAAACATAATTAAGAGTTTTTTGGCAAAATACACAGTGCTGGGTATGTCCAACCCTAATTTTGCCCCCCTAGACCGATCCAGCCACACCCTGGTCGCCACCCATGGGGATTTTATATGTAAAGTGTAGTGTTTATCAGCGTTTATAAGCGCAGAGCCACTAGGATTTAGAATATACACATTTTGATATGAAGGGGAATAGAGAATCCACTAGGATAATAAGAAGGGTAAATATACACATTTTGATATAAAACAACTATCCTGGAAAATTTTGAAATACTATATTAAATATGAAAAAAAACTAAATTCCCTCGATCAAAAGTCATTGTGAAAGGCTTTACAGAAATATTTTACAAGGTTTTCATTTTGTGATGAGCGTCATATATTCTTAGAGGAAATTGTAAATTTAATTTATTTGAATATGATCAAAATTCAATTATTTATATTAAATAAAAATATTGAATACTTATGTAATTGAATAATTTCTACAAACCTTTTAATCTTTTGTCCATGTGAGTGTTTCATGTACCCATTGTCCGAGCATATATTTCCTTCAAGATATTTCTGTTTATTGCAAAATGGTGGAATATATTCCACATATATAGATCCCATAAATACATATTAGAATATTGGTGTCATAGAAACCTTACTACTCAACTTCATCAAAGCCTGAGATTTCTATAATAATTTTCTAAAATAAATAACATTTAAAAGTTAATATCAATTGATGAATGAAAAAATGGATAACATTAAAGATTCAAAATACTCCTTTTTTCACTATCAAGGACACTTATTTACGAAATTTTATTTACACCCAATTGATAAAATGGTTAAATCAAAAGAAATGTTGAACGAACTTGAAATATTATTTTAGTAATGTGATATTTAGAGTTTAACTATGGGGAACCACGAGGCCGGGATCGGTGTCGGTTCCCGAACACAAGGGAGGAAAACATGGTGCATTGAAAGTGTGTGATGCAAGTTTTAAAACTGTTGAGTTTCTATTCATTACCATTGATACAGATGCCAAATTCCACAGAACACTCAATAAGGAAATCCAGGTGCCTCAAGACTCCCAAAAATCTGATAAATCAGTTTGAATACCTAGTGGGGAATGCGCTATCCACGTTGGGGCAGCGTTGGCTGGAGACAGGACTGGTGGCGACGGTGGTGCTGGCTGCATCGGCGGTAGTAGTTGGCGGCGGTGGCGGCAAACTGAGAGATGGCAGGTGCATTGATAGAGGCATCCGCGATGGTGCGCGCCGACCTATCTTTTGTTTTTTTCTAATGAGAGAAAATTCTCTGGAGATTGAGGGAGAGAAGGGAGCTCACAACAACAAGGGAACAAACATCAATTTGATTCCCCTGAACTCCAAGAAAAAAATGTGGCGCCCCTCTCTTTTGTAAGAGATGGTAAGTGGTCACGAGGGTAGTTAGTGGGGTACCCTAGATCTAGGATATCCCACTTAGGGTTTGACAGTCCCCGTCCGGCCTAGGTTTTTAACAAATACCTAAACCTTACATAAACTTCAGTCCGATTTTGGTCCATTCTTGTTCGGTCCCAGTCCCATCCAGACCGGTTCCGTTTTGGTCAGGTTGACTAGTCAATGTCAAAGTCAAAGTAGAAAAATTATGTCCATAGAAATGTTAAAAACTCTACATCAAGTGGGTACCCACAGATGGCCGAATGTATGGCATCTATGTTGAGCTCAATAGAAACCTCTCCATTGAGTTGGATTCGATAATTTTAGAACTTTATAAAAAATATTAAATAAATATCAAATAATATACTTCCAGTTCCGGTCCAATTTAACCCTCGGACCTAAACCTATTTGACAAACCAGTCCACCCTCAAATGGAGGACCTATGGTCCCGGTTTGGTCTAGGTAAACCGATCCTCGGTCCTTAATGTCTAACCCTAATCCGAATAGTACTATTAAAAGCAAGGAAAATTATAATTCAAATAAAAAAACACGTGATAGGCCTCTTTTGATGGAAGGCTCCCACTAGTCCACTTAAACATGAAAACACTTAAAAACGAGGGAAATGTAAAGTCAACTTTATGGGGCCCGATGACTAGGCTTGGTACTTGAATTTGGGTGCTTCACGTTGATCCTTGCTTCACAACGAGGGTGAACACGTGCATGTACCTCTGGATGGTCCCCCCATCATTAACTAGGCAATTTATTTCAAGTACCATGGTGATTCCTTATCTACTCTAAAATTCCATCATCATAAAACATTCAATACATTTGCTGAACTATCTAATTGGAATACAAAGTAATAAATTGTAAATAAGTTTCAAATCCAGGTTGATGTTTTATTTCTATTCCAACTATCAAATAGTTATCTCTTCCCCTTAAAAAAATCCTCTTCAATTTCTAGATCACCCCAGATCATTCCTTATATATTATTAAATAGAATACATTAGGATAACCATCCTTTTCTCCTCAAAAGTATTAAATTGTTGAAAACTTTATTTCAAAATACTTGAAAATTCTAAAAAAATAATAAATCATCATAGTATTGTAAAAAATGCTTATTTATTCATAACTTTGAAGCCAGAAAATTTTAATGGACATAGTATGTTTCACAGAATCATTTTTATACTTTAGAAATAACAAAGTATCGATAATTTGGATGTTTTTTATTAGCCTATATATAAAATTTCCATATGAGAGAGTGATGGAGCATACCAGCCCACTCCATCAGAGATGTCTTCGGAGCCGCCATCATTGTCATCGACGGCCCCACCGGTTCACGTCCAGCCCGACCAGCACACCAAGGCGCAAATGAAGACACCTGGGTTCAAATACCCAGGGTAAAGCACGTCCGTATTCTCATTGTTTTTATTTTTGTTGGTACATGCTTGTTTTTTTCATCGTTTTATGGTGCTCGTTTGTTTGTGTTCATCACGTCTGTGTTCGTTGTGTCGTGTTCGTGTTCGTCTTATGTTGTGTCACTTTGTGTCGTCGAACGTGCGGCATACATATGGATTTAGTTTTGTGTTAAGAAGGGGGGTCCCTATGTATAAAAATTTCTTAGGTATTTAATCATTTAAAAATATAATTTAAAATACTATTATACAACTTTTAATTAAACTATTCCTTTCCTTAGTGGTTGCCCTTCCACTTGTTAAAAAAATTAATAATAGGGTAGGATCATTACTTAATATATTTTATTAGTTTCATATCATATCTTGTGAAATCACTTGGAAAATATCATTGGTGCTTATTTAACCAATACATCCTTTCAAGCTTTAAAACACAAGCTTATTGATGCATCAAAGAACTGTACTTACATGAAGAGGAATACAGGTTCTTAAATTACATAGTGACAGAAACATTTAGGAAAGGATACTTGATTGTGAATCAGTTACACAAATAAACATAGGGAATTGAGAAACGGAGAAAAGGGGGGGTAACCAAGAAATCAATCTTGACCATTGTTTTCATCCTCAAATAAAATCAAAATGTAGTGAAATATAACCAAAATAGAATCATATATTATTAAGAAAGATTGAAACAATCACTTTACAATAATACTTTGAAAAAAAAAACGATGATAAAGTGATTGTACATGATAACTCAACCCTTGGGATTATGGCTGGACAGAACATTCAATAGAACATCATCCCATGTCTGTTTTGAATCTAAAGTGAATACTTAGATTGGTGTCTCAAAAAAAATCTTCTCCCGAATTATATATGATATTATTTGACCAGCGTTGGCCCCAGTGTTGGAAGCTTTGATCACCTATTAGAATAGCATAGCTTTGTCCTAACTTGAATATGTTTCTAATTTTGTCCAAGGATCATTATGCATCATCATCCCCTTTGGATTAAAAACTCCAGAAGTTCCATTAAGACTATAGAAAGAGAAATGGCTTGATGGAGCTTGAATAAAGATACTAATAGTATATGCTAGTAATTGGGTTTAGTGGATTTGTCCTAGCCCGGGGGACTGGATAAGAGGTAGAACAAGCAATAATTCTCTAGGAGACCCCTTTTCACCTCTTATGGGGATTCATGTAGTGCTATTTTTGGTATCCTTTTCTAGCACTAGAGATTATACTTTCAGAAAAAAATAAGATCATAATATGTTAGTTTTTAAATAACGAGTGGAAAATGAGTCTTCCCTGACAGCACAAATTAGTAAGAAACATCTGCAGTGATATGATATTATAACTCCTTGACGTTCAAATATTTTAAATTGGTTAGATAAGTATCATTAATTTTTTTTCTATGGATTTGTTTTTTAGAAAACCATAGGAAAACACAAATATTTATAAAACTAAGCGCTTTCACTGAATTCAAACTTATAAAATTTATAGTTTCCTTCCAATTTTATCCATATCCTCAAAACTAATTTTAATTAAAATAGTAAAAATAAAAATTATCTTAAAGTTCTGAAAACGAATAAATGGTATTTACAAAAATTATGTATGAAAAATATTTTAAAATAAATTAAATAAATAATTAATCTAGTAAATAAATAAACTTTAAAAAATGGTTTAAAATGAGATATCTTAAAATATCACAAATTTTGTTTTGAATCAAATGTATGGATGTTGAATTTTACAAAAAAAAAACTAAATTTAAGTCACATTTGATGAAAAGTGATCAGGATATTAGGGATAACTTGGATGAAATAATGAATTTATCTATACAGAATAAGGCAAATATGATCTCAAACTAAAATTCTTTATTTAGATTGAGAAGCTTAAGGAATGCTATTAATCTGAAGGTCATCTCCTACATAATGGAGGCTTCTTTCGGTTATCTTGAGCAATGGGACCTACATGAATTTACAGAGCTTGGGTTCTACTTGGAGATTTTTGAAATATCATCTAGTTATTCTTATGAGAATAGAATCGGGTAAGGAATAAGTCAAAAGGCTGAGGAATAAAAATGATAATACATATTCCTAACTGAAGCCAAAGATTCAGGGATATCTTAACATTTAATTCAATTTTAAGGAGGTAAAAGAGTCCCAGTTTATAGAGAAAGGTGACGATAAAAAATAAGAATTAGGAGGATAAGGATCCAAGTAACTATTAACACACATTTTTAGTACCCTATATGATCATATTTACATGTTTATTTGCATTAAATTACTTATATTTTCATGTTATCAAGCTTAAAATAATTAAATGTTTTTTAAAATGATGTTATGAAGTTTTTCTTTTTTTTTTGCATTTTTGGGGAATTTTTTTACCATAGATTCTAAAAGAATATAATTTGTTGAGACGGAAAATGATTTTTATGGAATTTTTCAACATTAAATTTGGAAAGATACGCTTTTTCTAAGTCAAAAAATATATTTACATGTATTTTTGGGCTTTTATTTTACTTAATACGAATTTAAATATATTTTTAGCCCTTTTATCTTGTGCTGCGACGTGTTGCCATTCGATTCGGCGAACGGTGATTAATGACAGCTAGCATTGATGATTGGCGACAACCAATCATTTTGCCTGGAAATCATGGCTTCACGATTCATGAAGCGATGATTGGAATTATGACTGACACATGGACTTTTGAATTTTCTGAAGCAGGGGCGACGTGAACGTATAAAAAAAGTCCTTTTTTGCAATAAATGCGCGCATGGGCTGAGGCACAAAATGACAAAATATGACTTTTCTTCTTATTTTTATTTTTTTCTTTTGAATTAGCGGCACGCGACATGGCCGAACCACACAGCGCACAACTGTCAAGATTTAAGAGGATAAAAAGAAAGAGAAGCGTTGACGTGGCGTGCGCTGATATGATGCCACATCAGTTGTTATGAGTATTAAAATCTAATTTAATATATGTATCATTCTCTTTTGACTTTTTTCCCTTTTACAGGTACACGTGGCGACTCCAAAAAGTGCACACAGAAGATGAGAAGACACAGAATTTCAAGGAATTCGACAGTTCAACGAAATTAGAAAACAAGGAAGCGTCAGAGATGATGATGAGGAGAGAGAAACAATAAAGGGCTAGGATTGCTCCAACTTCAAATGGCTATATCTTACGATCTACAACTTTGATTGAGCTAAAATTTTCAGCACTGCTTCGTCTTCCCCTCCTCTTTTTATCCATACCTCTGACCTGTAAATAGAGGTCTAGATCATGTGAATTTCATCTTGAACTTTCTTCCTACTTGTGTGGGCTGATTGAAAGATAGTAAGTTTTAAGGTCCATCAAGTGTGTTCTTAGTGTCCTAGGTGTGTGGGGAGAAGCATTGGAGAAAAGGGAGAGCTTACCAGCACTCGCAAATTGCCGTGATCCTGGCAAAACGTAAGGATATAACGTAAGTGTCTTTGCCTTAAGTTGCCCTTTTCTCGACATCATAGTTTGCCTAGTTAGGGATTACTATCCACTTTTTACTATTATATCACCTCCTTACATTCCTCTTATCTCGTCTCTTTTCATCACATCGTTCTACATTCAATCACTATCATATTGTTCACATTCTCTATCTCATCCGCATATCATTACGCAAAATTCTACGTTCACTTAATCTTTTCTTTACTAAGTTAAATTAAAATATAACTATTACGTCCTTTTACTCGATAGCTTGCACATTCTACTCTCGCCTTCATCTCTTCTCGCATTGATCATCACTATAATAAGTTATTAATTCCTTAATCGACGTTCCCTGGGGAGACGATCCGTACTCATCACTAGCTAAATATTCCTAAGTATGGTTAAATATATTTTTTATTGAATAATATCAATTACTAACGACGAATTAAAACCCCTAAATTCAAGATTATCAGTAACTTTTTATTGGCATTTGGGAGAATCCCCCTTATCATGCCACATGAATGACTATATCAGACAGCATAACTGTGAACACCTGAAATAACAAAAAAGAAGAATAACTATGTTAAAGACAGGTCTTAAGGGTTTAAATAGGTTGCTATGGGTCAAAGGGTCAAATTAAGATAAAATAGGATAACCCTACTAATATGACTCTGTCTATTACTCTATTGGAAACCTAAGTAATAGATTGTTAGAGTAGTCCAAGGGACTGCATTGGTCATCCAAGAAATTATTAGAAGTGCACCTCCACGGTGCCATTACGTCCAAGAGGAGGGTTAACAACACTATTCATTAACTTTTAGTGATATTATTTTGTTGATTATATGGATTATTTTGACTGTTTTTATTGTGTGTATTCTTATTATTTTTGAAATGAGGAAGTTCATTTTTCAGGAAAAAGTTGTGAAGAAAACACAAATAATATGATACATTTTGACCAAGGTAATTGTAACTTTGTACAGGGTTATCAAACCATTTGAATTTGTAATTATAATAGTTATTTCTGAAGTGATAAACCATCATTTTTGAATGAGGTGAAGGGTGCAATATGTAATAAAGCCATTAAAAAGTGAAAAACATGGATTGGGATTTGGTAGAAATGGTACAAAAATGAGTCGAATGTGGTGCTCTTTTTCCCTGTCAGTTGCTGAAAAATGGCTCACAATTTCTTCATCCGACGTTCTAGAATAAAAAACAAGCTTATGGTGTCTTTAGTGTCCTGAGAGAAAAAGCTACAGTTTGTTCGCCTTGTGTTCTGAGAGAAAATTTCTCAGATTTTCTTCACTGTGCATTCTCAATGTTAAGCGAGAAGAAGATGAAGATGAAGAACAGAGTGAACAACTCGGCAGCCACGTCAGCAACACAGTCAACCAATAGGGATTTTAATAAACATTATATAGTAAAAAAACATGTACCCTATACTTGTAAGAAGATTAGACAATCAGGATTAATATAAGTTTAAACATATATAGGATCAAATGTAGACGGTCAGGATTAAATTTGGATAGGTAACAAATTAACATATAGGATGAGTTTGGTTCTAGCCATTATAACAAACTATAACTGCTAGGATTAAAACATTAGATAACAAATTATTATAAAGTATTATTGATGAATCAAATAATAGGTGCTAAATGACATACTTGAGTTTACTGTTTCATGACTATAAATATTTAAATTAATAATTTAAACATCATTTAGCACTTAATTCATGATGTTGGCCTACATTAGTAAATGAGTATTTTTAAGTATTCTTTTAAACTAACCCCACTTGACTCGTAGAGTCAAGTGGAATGAATCTCACTTCTCTTTTAGAGTTTTTGACATTTTCAGGTTTAGGTCTCATTCGAGGTTATTGGGCTATGAAAAAGAGGTTCTAGAAGGCCCAACCATGTTCAGAGCTCCGGGAGTGGCCCAGAGTTACAGCTTGCATGACTTTAACGAGTCTTTAATGAGCCTTTAATCTCATTAAGGCCAAATCTCCAAAAAAATAGCAAGCCAAGTGAGCGACCATAATGAGGAGCAACCAGAGAACTCAAACCTGATTGGAGGACACCTCTTCATCAGGATTGAGGCTGCAGAAAAGATCTGGACCATTCAAG
Source organism: Wolffia australiana (assembly GCF_029677425.1). Taxonomy (NCBI): domain Eukaryota; kingdom Viridiplantae; phylum Streptophyta; class Magnoliopsida; order Alismatales; family Araceae; genus Wolffia; species Wolffia australiana. Next base: position 2,520,483 of record NC_135838.1, read on the forward strand.
ACTTTGGGAGATCCAAGGGTCATCATTTCTCTCTCTTCCCTATATAAACCCCTCACAATCCAATGTAATACTCACTCTTCTTTCAATCTAAATCCCAGATTAAGTGGCATGTGCGCAATTGTTCTTGAGTCCTCTTACCTTTAGTGAGAGTTGGGTAGATCAGGGCATTCCAGAGCAAGAGCTGCTGGAGAAGTGGAAGAGTCTTGATCACCTTGGACCTTGGGGGGTGTGACAAAGAGGTTTTGATCACTATTTCTTCCCCTCATCCCTATCTGTTCACCTTTGTCTGCAGGTTAATCTTGGAGCAGCTAGCCAACATCCAGACGGTTCGAATGCCTAACATTCGGACTGTGAAATTTATTTTATTTTATTTTATTATATTTTAAATTTAAAATAATTCTAAAAAATCCTTAAAAAATTCCCACAATATACTTTATCTAATGTTTCCTTTTAGGATTAATTTTGATATAGATAAAATTTCTTAATTATAATTTTAGAAAATCTAGCTACTTTGCTTTATAGGTAAAAAAATAATAAGTATAAAACAAACTAATACAAAACTAGCAAAAAAATTTTAAACTGAAAATTCGCTACCTATTACTTTGCTCTCTGAGGATTGACCCTTACTCTCCCTAGGCTAGTGAGGTTTATAAATATTGTTGTTTTAATTTAGATTACCTAAATGGATATAATTAGTGATTGTCTTATCACTAGTAGACCCAAAAATCTGAGTTATCAACTATAAATACGAACCAACGTTTCATCAATAAAATTGCGGATTCAATGATTTAAACTACTCTCTCTCTATCCTTCTCTCTCCACTCCTTTTCTTCTACCGCCATTGTTGGTCTTGAGTAAACAGAAGATTCAAGAGTTCTTACACTCAGAAGAGGTTTTCTTCTTGCTCCCGCAAAAGGTGATATGTGAAGAATTCTCTCTCAATTCTTGCTACCTTCAACATTGATCTGTGAAAAATATTTTTATTTTGGCTCCCTACTACAGCGTTCTTGATTTTTCTCATACCATTTCGTGCATTATTACCTTGTGTGCATTATTATGATCTTTCTCTGTATTACTGTATATGTGATTTGTCTCTGTACATTGCTCTCTGATATTACTTCATTTGTTAGCTTTCAAGAAATTGTAGATTCATAATTTGGTGGTGATTTCATATTCTAGTTTAAATATCAGTCTTCTGATCTTCTAGAAGAGTCTCTTGATCCAACATTAACATTCTGTTAATCCAAAGAACGGTGAGAACTAAAACATGAATATATAAGACTTTTTTAGGTAAAACATTTTAAACGTTGAACCTAGAAAAAGATAAGAGGTAATATTTAAACACCAATTCAACCCCCAATTGTTAGAGTAATTTACTATCACGTGTTCTATTAATGAGATCTGGGTAGGAGAATACACATCGATGTTGAATCACCTTTCGTGAGTTCTAATCTGCTACCATTTGGTTTATTGAATGAGCTATGTCAAGCCACAAATGTCTGGTCTTTACACATATCCATGCGATCCTTGGCATGCCATATTTCCTTGTCATCTTCTCGACCAGAACCTTTGGAGATCCTAGAAGATCTTCTAAAATTTCAGTTCACCCAGGGATTGGTGGGCATTTAAGAATAGAGGGAGAAGGAGAGTACTTGAGGGAATAGGATTTTTAAATAAAACTCTTACACTTCAAGTATATCCTAAAGCATTTGATAAACATTATGCATCTGACCCTCTAGGCACATTTACTATTCTGTTTAATGAAGCATTGGATTAATGGCTGATTTATTGTCTTACACAAGTAATTAATTATATATAATATATTTATGATTTTTGGCTAAAAATAACACGCAAAGGGTCCTTTTCCTGGCTGCCACACCCAAGGTTTTATAAATGAAAAAAGTGAATAATACATTCTATGTGAGGGGAACCATATAAATATAGAACATGGATATGAGGAGTAAGGTAGGGGATCCTTGAAGGCAATATGCAAAATTGAAAAATGAGAAAGTAGGGGTATAGTAAATAAGATCCAAAGTAACTAGTTACATCTCGAATTCTGGATATCATCACATTACAACGGGTTGTTGGGCACATTTTATTAATTTCTCACGGCTCAAGATGACCTGGGATTGCATGTTATAGAAGGTAATCACATATCAACCGAAACTAGTTAATAGGCTGAGTTGCCAAAATGTGAGGTGCCAAGCTACATTGTGTGTTCTATAAAGTATGGATGAGTTAATCAACCCTTCTCTTAAACTCGTTTGCCTTCAATTACCGTGTATGTATAATTATACAAATCATAAAATTCATAGAATGACATAGGGCATGTCAATAATCAAATCTGTATCATTCATGTGAGTTAGGACTAACAAATTGGAAATGATTAATTGGACTTCACTGAATTGTCATATGTGAGTTTTCTCCTCTTATCCTGGGTTTATACAGATACCATGTGATTACATGATATGCATTTTTTGTGCCATAATATTATAAATGGAATAACTTAATTCATTGTAAAAAACTTTTCATTACAAGTCATCTACTTTAAATTAGTACTTGCAATAAGTATTCATAAAGCTTCCTGATTTTTTTTCAAATGGCAAGAATATGGGGTTGGGTACGACCAACCCAAGGGTTGTGCTCGTAGACCAATCCAGTCGTGCCTTGGACACCACCCAGGGGGTTTTATATATGTAAGGTTGAGTATTTAGAAGATTTTATAGGCATGGAGGGAGCGTAAATATCCCAATTATACATGGACCCCACTCGCCCATGCCCATGAAACAAAGGAAAAAGATACAATAGTGATATTGTTGCGTGTGGTAGTGGAGACCTCATGTGCCAGCAGCTTGTTCGTGTCCCTTGGAGTTTGCAATGCATGGAGCAGGTATTATGTTTGTGCTCATCAGGTATCATCTTGGAGCTCTACAAAGGGTGCAACATCTAGGTGGGCCATCGTGCACTCCCTAGCTTTAATGGATTCACATTTTCTTGGATGTTTTTAATTAAAATAGGACATATTTTTATGTTTTTTGCAAGTATTTTTTGATTTGTTATTTATTTTATTCCATTGATAGACCCAAAATGTGGTATGTAATCATACACATTTTCGAGTCATTTTGGGATCATTTCATATGTATTGCCTTCAATTTTATAAGAATTTTGCATTTCATGCACTAAACAGAGAAAGTGATAAAAAATGAATTTTAATGTCATTTTTATACATGTTTAACATATTAAAGAATTTATTGAAAAATATATTTAAGACATTGTGAATTTCTAATGTTCTATTTAGTATGTTATCAATATTGTAGGGAAGAGAGAGAAAAAATAATATTTTAAAAAATGGATTTATTAGGCCAGCTAGGGCCAACCAGGCGCATCAGTGTCCAAGCAAGCCACAGGCAGGTGAGCGCGAGCTCTCAAGCCCGCCCGCAGCCGACAATGGGCAGCGCCCAGTGGGCAAGACCAGCCGATCACACAAGGAACACAAAGGCCCTTTCAGGCCCATAGAGAGGGCCATAATGAAGACTAAGTCGCACACTCAAGAGGTAAATTGTTTTGCTACATTAAAGGATATATGTCAAAATATTTATACCGCCACGATTTTATAAATTTCCCAATATGGGATTTAGAATCCCACAATGTCTCTCACTCGCATCGAGTCAGGTCGAAGGCAAGAGTGTGATCACGACCCAACATGTTGTGATCTAAAGTAAACAAGAAGATAATTGGGACCGGGCTTCGAGCCACCCGGCCCAAATCCTGTGTCTTTTCTGGCTTATTTTAAGAGGCGTATATGATCTTGTCCGTCCGATATTCTTTAAGAAGATCGGACGGTGAGATCTGGCCGTCTTATAAATATATTTTTATTTTATTTTTCAGGTCCTCTAATTGGTTGCTAGGCGCTGACATGGATCATGGGACCCTCGACGGGCGAATCAAAATTAAGGAGATGCTAACGATGCATGCTGATGTGGCAGGCAAGGGTATGCCGAACTAATCTGGGTCCACGGCTGCATTTTAATTGCAGCCGTTGGACCCAGATGAAGCCAATCTAACGCCCAGTGCGTTTTTGTCCACCCTCGCCCATGGCCATGGATGCCACCGGCCAGAGGTCATTTTTGGTCGGCAAGGGGGGACCTCTGAGCAATCCAATGGCCTGGGGGCCCCCCAGGCCATCCCCCTTCATCGATCGACCTGGGAGTCCCTCCCAAGCCATTAAAAGGGGCTCGAAGGCCCCCGATTATCTCATCTTCTGACTAAGATCCAAAAGCGACGGGAGACACCAATGATTTCAAATCGCCAATGATTTCAAATTGCCAATCTTGCCAAGATCTCCAAGCTTTCAAATCACCAATCTTGCCAAGATCTCCAAAATTTCAAAACGGCAATCTTGCCAAAATCGCCAATATCCTTCTCCTTTGAAAACAAAAACTCTCCTTTTATTTCTATTTTGTGCCTACTCCTATATTTTGAGAATTCTCACTAATTTTACTAAAATACCCCTGAAGCTCTTAACAGTAATAAGATGTATACAATTTCCATTTACTTTATGCATCTAAAAATATATACTTTTCATGTATACCTTTTTCCATCAACTTCTGATTATTTTTGACCTACGCCTTAATCTTGACTACTGACTATGTACTTGTATACATAGTACTTTTCTTAAGCAGTGGGTGCTTTTCTTCAAAACCAGCTCAATGAACTTGATGCCCTAGTAAACATCAAGGTTCTCATGGACACGAACAAGTAATTCATCCCTTCGTTTTTCCCATCACGGGAAAATAGTTTTCTCCCCATTTTCCACTCACATCATAACTGCATCTCTCTCTAATCTTCATTTACATCTCCATATCATCATTTAAATGCATCTCTCTCTCTCTCTGTTTATGATTTTTCTGCTCTCTCTTTCCACTCTATTTGAGTATGTTTCCTTCTCCGCTATTTACCTCCTGTTTAATTGTTTTTCATTTACATTTGCCTTAATCTCTCTCTTTTCTGTATAACTGATTTTACTTTTATTTATATTATTTCTATTTATCCATTTGAATCAGCTGTCTTCTTTTTATTTAACTGATTTTTCTTTCTACTACTCTATCTTCTATCTGTTTAAATGATGCTCCTTTATCTATTCCTCTTATTTATGTTTAAGTTGTGTTTATTTATCTCAATATTCAACTATAACTCCATTTCTTTTATATGTTTAACACATGTTCCGTCATTTCCATTTGTTTATCTATCTTCTTGACTCTCTCTCTCTCTCTCTCTGTTTAAGTATTTTTACTTCATCTCTATTTTTCTTTTCCGTATATTTAGCTTCATTCTGATACACCAATCCTAACACAATTACTAAGGGATTTATGATGGAAGGGTTTATCAGATTCTGAAGTAGCCTTAATGATTACCTTTTACCATTAGCCTAAATTTGATTTCAACGGAATAGCTTCAACTCATGCACCAGGATTTGGTCTCTTATGCTTTCTGCGATAGAAAAGATTAGATGGAGTCTTTAAGATTAAATCCAGTATCATGGGTTTTTAAATTTTCATGAGGCCAACTAATGTAATAATGCAAGACAAATTGATAACATAATATTCAAATTTTAAAACCAAATACTAAAACTGAAGTCTGATACATCTGAAAAATTTTAAAAATTAAAGGAGTAAATTCGAATTTGAGATAAATGGAGTTGCTATAGGAACAACATGAATCATTGAGACATTTGTTCTTCATTTTGGTTGCATTCTCAAGTTGTAAACTTCATCAAAAAAATAATAATCAACCCCATATTTTTGTGCAGCCCTATCCTTCTACAATCAAAATGCAAGGTAAAATTATGTTTGGCTCATCAAATGGAGATAACTCTATTTTTTTAATTTCCACTAATTTATTATGTCAAAAATGTGGGGGCAAATAAAAAGACAATACTATATGAAGAAGACGACGATGTTCAGAACTTCTCGATCATTCAAGTCGAACAAAACTATGCCTCTGAAATTCATCAAATAGAAAAGAGAAGAAATTATAGGAATCAATTGGTGATTTAAATCAGATCACCATTGGATTGGATAAACCTAATCTTACATGAATATGTCATATTCATATAAAGGTGAGCGTGTTTGCTGGAGTACTGCTTTTTGTGTTGGCATTTTGGTAGATTAATAGAAAGATCTATAAAGATCTATTCGTATGCTACGTGTTGGATCTCATAATGTGGGTTAACTAATGTTATTGATTTCTAATCAATGAGTGCACTGATGCCGGACGTCGTTGGAGATGTCATCTGATGCGTAGCGAGACAATGTACTGATACCAAGATGATGTCGGACGTCGTCGGTGTCGTCCTCTGACGGGTAATTCACTAAGGGCAAATGCGTAACTACGTGATGGGATGTCCTAGGTGGTTGGACGTGCAGGATGTTGGGTTCTAGAGACCTTGACATGGATGAACAAAACAAAATGATTCGCAGCGGAAGACTTGAACAAATCGATCGGCATCATTAAAACCATTTAAACGAGGTACCTTTCCATGGATCGCATCCATGATTTCTTGAATCCCGAAGGGAGCCGAGTTGAGCTGCTCACGTGTGCATGTGGTCCATGTGGTCCTCGACACGTCGGATCTCCTCCTTCTCATTGACGAGTCGTGTTCTTTCTCCATTGGCGTTGTTATGTCAATCGATCACATCAGGGAGGGAGAGGGGGTGTTGGGAGATGGGAGAAGAAGGGGAAAGGCCCCTGAACAATTCTGGCCTGGGTGAATTTCGTTCAGGGCCTTCCCCTATTTATACTAAGTGGGAATTTTTCATAAAAACCCCCAAAATTTAAGTATATCTTCCGACGTCCAAAATGCCATTTGCGTGTGACCCTCTAGGCCCATGTATCTATCTAGTTAATGACTCCAGTGGCCCAATAACCTTTATTGGCTGCTCAAATAAATTAACTATATCATCATATTGATTAATTAATATCAGATCGATTTAACCTACTCGATAGGTCGAGACTCCGACATGTGGGGTGCCAAGCTACACCTCATGTCCTAGAAGATACAAAGGAGTGTGTATCGACTCACTCATGGAACCTGTTCGTCATCAATTATCGTGTATGTATAATCCCTCATCCACTTGATGCTCCTTGGATGACTTAGGGTATGGTCAACTATCAAACCCTAATGGATCATCCGAGTTAGTACTGATGCATTCGAAAATCATCGAAGAACTCTTCTCCGATATTTCATTGTCTTGGCCAAGGAATTCATCCCATCATCTTCCTTGAGCTGTCACCTCTTATACCAAGGGTGGATGATCCTATCTTGACCACTCAATCATTTTCGTGAACTTCTTGATGTACCCAAACAAAGGCCATTTAGACTCCTATGATTAGAGACTCGTTGGCCATAGTCAAAGTACAACTGTCCGTCCAAAAGATGTCTTTGGTGTCTCAGGTCTAAGGACTACTTACACAACCGTGACATGAATCAATCTGATTGATAGTTCAGTATAATACCATTAAGGGATTCATACGGATCAATTTAGTGAACTCTTTCCACTAAAGAGCACCCACTATTTATTCTTATTGTCTCCACACTAATGGCTACATGAATGGCCATACTCATCTTATGAGTGAGGCTAGATAGTGCTATTCTATCCAAATACTTTGATGTCCTTCTCGCGTATCCTTCGAATAGGAATGTTTAGAACACATGCTTAAAGACTAGTGATCTCCGTATTACGATCTCATCATAATTCACTGAGTCCTATCATGTATTCATGGACTTCATTATAAGCATCACACGTGCACTATAATTAATAGGTTCTATTAATGAACATGGAACGAGATGTAGAATGTGTGATTGGCTTCCCGGCCACATATATTTCCATCACGAGCCCCGACTCATGGGGTTTCACCGAACTCCGAGCTCCACGGCAGGCAACCGGTGACGATGATGGTGGCCTTCAGACCTTCGTCAAAGTGATGACGGTGACAACGACATCAAGTGGACTAAGTCTGTTGGCGCTCGCACATAACGGATAGGCTTGACCCATATCAAAGAACTCACTCAAATCGTAGTTTTCAATATTTATAATCTCTCACCTAATTTAACCCGAGCTTGGCAGCGTGCAACCAAAACTATACTAAAAGAGATAATATAACTGACGAGCAAGGGGAACGGTGTACCTCATACGCAGTGTCGCCCGTTATCAATATTCTCGTTGGTGCAGTAGCCGGTGTGGGCAGGTATGATAGAGGCATGCTGGGGAATGAGCACGGGTAGCTCGATAGGTGGCAATGGAGCTGGAGCGTGTTGTCAGAGAGCAGTGGCGAAGAGGATGGGAGAGTGTGGCAGAGACAACACAAGTGGAGCGGCCAAGACCTAGTGGCAGTCTTAGACAGAGGTCGTCGCGAGCGGAGCATGGCATGGGCACGGGCGCGAACAGCTGTCTTGAGGTCTTAGTGGCACAAGTGCGAGGGGCGATCAAGGATGTGGCGACACCAGCTGTAGTAGAGGTCAGCCGGATCAACAGTCGTTCCAGTGGAGGCGTTCGTAGTCGCCCATCGTGGGGAATTTTGTTGATCACAGAACAAGTCGCGGTTGCACACCAGTGGCTGAGCGGCACCCCGAAGCGCATGCTCGTGTGTATGGCATGCCCCAACATACACGAAAACATTGTGAATGAGGGCAGTTTCGGATTGGCAGTTCTTCTGCCTTCTCGTGGTCGCACGCGGTCACGTGTGGGGCGTACAATGAGTCTCGACGAGGAACGACAGCACTGTGGGTGTGGGCACTGGTTGGATACTTCCTGGGACAGTCTGGCGTCGCACAAGCAGTGCAGCAGCTGGTCACACGTGCACACACTCCAAAGGACGGTTGCGATCTATGGCTCATGCAGACCATTTGTCATTGCACGATCGGTGCAACAACCCGTCGTGCGGTGTGGACAGTTGACCTCTACGGGGTATGTCTGAGAGGCAGAAACTGGTGTCACCGTGAGCGCGTCAACGCACATCTCAGCCGTGCGATGCAGCGTTGTGCACTTGCGTTGGTACAACTGGGAGTGGCAAAGGACGATGAGTGGGTCAACTGATATCCACTGGCGGCACATTTGGTGACCTAGCTGCCGTTATCCCCAACTCTTCCGCCTCTCCTATCTTCTTCACCTATTCCTTCTCCTCTTTCTTCTTCTTCAAGAGACCTAGGTTAAACAAACTTCCAAAATGATAAAAAAAATACCTGTTCTAAGTGTTAGGGCAACAATCATGCCCTTATATTAGGGTCATGATAGACCCTTACAAAAGGGGTCCTTATACATGGGAGCCACTTTAAAACAAAACAAAGAAACAAGAAAATAAAGACACAAACCATCTGTCACACGATGAACTCAAATACGACACGACGAACACGGGTATGGCGAACGCGAACACATGACGAACACAAACAGTGAAAATACAGACATGCTGATGGCGCATGTCATCAAAGTTTGTCGATGACGTCGTCCGCGCCACCCGCCACCATCATCAACGGTGGGGTAAAGGTGCTCGATTATCATTTTTGATTTTCATTGTTTATTGTCATTATTTGTGTTTTCCATATTCGTCATTTTTTTTTCGTCACATTCGCAACGCGTCACATATGTCTGTCTTTGTCGTAATGGGAAGGGAACCCTAGTCCTTTCCCCTTTCCCTTTTTCTCTTTATATTTTCTATTTCCCCTTTTATTTCTTCGTAATGTTGGGCCCATTCTATAAGGGCCCCTAATGGATCCTTTCTTGTTTTGTTGACCCACTTCGGGGGGCCCATTGACCTCTTCCCCTTTATAAGGGAAGAGGGGGGCACCCTAGCCCCCTTAGACCAGGGATTAACGAAGAAGAAGTTTTTTTCTGGTCTCCCTTTCCTCCACCGAGAGAGAAAAGAAATAGGGAAGGAGAAGAGAGCAAGAGAAGGAAGAACTGGAAGGAGGGAAAAAACATCAAATCCAGGACCTAGGAAAGGGAAATGTCTAGACCCTGCCCTCAATTCCCCGTCTGTCCTTCCCAAAACAGTGAATCGCCACTGTCCTCAAGGACCGTCAGCATCTTCAAGTTTGGTCGTATCATGTTACAGTGGTCAAAGAGACCCCGTGAGCAGATCGCGGACTTGAAGTTGGCCAATTGAGCCACCAAGACTCACTATTGGGCCATCCGCAGTTGATATCCTCGGTGGTGACCGTGGAACCCTTCAAGCAGGCGACAATTTCAAATGTCGGGTCTTCCACCACAGAATTCTATCAGGTTTTCTGCTGCAGAAATCCGTTAGGTCCTTGGCCGTGAATTTCAAGTGGGAGGCCATCGGGGAATGTTCCCACGCCACTGGTGTGAAATTTTTCCCCACTCTCATCGGCAATCAACTGATCCCCTGCACTGTCGTGCAGAATTGGTCGCGGACTCCTCCCGCACCCTGTGGAAAGTCGCACAACGACCCCGATCAATGCACCTGGTTTTGCGACTGCCATTGATCAGGCCCCATGCATACTGAGAGGCGTTCCCCTGCCTGTGAGCCACGGGTACCGCAGCAGGAGCGACCCCCTCCTTCACCAGCCCTGATCGATGACTACAAACTACAGCCGATTAACCGCGACGGAGTCAGGCCCCTCCACCGGCGGTCTGCAACATCGGATCTACCACCAAGCGGAACACGATCCATGACACCCCTCCAACAAGACGTTTCAGGTGGCCTAGATTCCAATTTTCCCAACCCGAGGTGACGGTCAACTATCTTCAAGACCGCCGCCAGCTGAGTTGGGTCGGCCTCATGGTCATCGCACAGTCGGTTGATGCCATCTCTACCGACTCACACTTACGTTCTCCTCCAACTTTTCCCCAAACGCTCTTGCAAGCAATCATCAGTTGAGCCGTCGTTTCTTCACTGGTGTCTCTCCGCCACACACGTTCTGACCGCCACCGACTGTCGACGAATTCTGCACCACGAGCCATGGGTCGACGAGGTACGCCATCCTCACCTGTCGCTCGTTTACTTATCTCTTGCAGTAAACTTTCGTCTTTACTCCACCGCGCTTGGGCTAGGTAGGTGAGAGAGGCAAAATGAGAGAAACTACAACATTTTTTAGTATCTTACCGGTGTGGACGAGTTCGTCTGTTACGTGCGAGCCCTATGGATCGATGTCGTTCAGCCGTAGATGTCTTCGTCTCTCTAACAAGGTTTGAGAGGTCACCGTTGCTGTCACCCGGGGAGCCCGTCCAAGCTTGGAGCTCAGCCCCACCCTTGCGTCAGAGCCTGCACGTATAACACGTAGGACGCATTTCATCACGTCGTAGTTACATAACCCATTAGGGTTTCATCCCTTAGACGACGACACCCTTGACGTTCGATACCACTATCCTTTATCGGTATCGAGCCATCATACTCGGTGCCAACTGGACGACGTCCTAGATGACGTCCGACATCACATGCTTTACCCGAGGCATTTGAACCCGGGTATCTTCACTTGCGCCTTGGCGTGCCTGTCGGACTGGACGCGAACTAGTGGGGCTGTCGATGACGATGATGGTAGCTCCGAAGATGTCTCCAATGGAGTGGGCTAGCGCACTCCATCAGCTATAGATAAAATATCTTAGTAAAAGTGATTCAATTATTGAAAGCATTAAGGTATCATTCATAGGGGTATGTGTGCAAATATGTGTAGAAACTGGCTAGTTAAAAGGACTGAGATGCGTCGGTTTACAATTTGGTGTTGTAGCCTAGAGGCCCTTTTTTTGAGGCCCATTAGCAACTGGTGGCCCAAGAAGGAGATCATTCTAGAAGCTCACAAGATTTGCAGAGAAGTACCTTGAGCCCCATACATATCCTTTCACATATTTTTCAATTTGACAGAATCCTCTAACTGACTTTCCTCTGACATGATCCTCATAGATTTTCTTTGACTTTTCTTTGACACGATCGTTTGACAGAATCTCATGATAAATTCTACTTCCGTCACAATCTGCAGAATATATCTGCTCCATCTTGTCACATCAACATATCTTTTGTTGTCTTATCAAGATCTTCTTTAGCCACACAAATATCTTCTAACCGATTCTACATGCCCCAAAATCTACATATTATGTCTGCTCAAGCTTGTTAGGCTGCAGATCATTTGTTTTAGCTTGTCAGAGTTGTTTTTATCAATTTTTTGGGTTGTCTTTTCATAGGTAATGTCATTATTGATGACCCTGCACTTGTTGTAGCCTATATGAGCCTCTGATGTACCCTTGAAGGATGAATTAAAGTGTATTATTTTATTGAAACTCATGTTTCTCCCTTTTGAGTGTTCTCTTTGTTAGAGAGTGCTTCTATGCTTGTAGACTCAAGCACAACCCTCTAGCGGACTCAAAGGTTGGAGAAGCTAGTTTTGTGGACTCAGGACTTGGCTGCTTCAAGTAGAGAAAGGCTTGTGGATTCAAGTCATATTCCTACACTGTTTGTGTACTAAGACTACTACATTTGGGAAACCCCAAGTGGGGCATATCTAAAGGGTTCTGGTTTTAGAGCCATATGAGAGACTCCAGCCCCCATCGACATAGGGGATTCAGTCTGTTAGGGATGTTGAATCACAAATTTACTAGTGTCAATAGAGGACTCACTGAGTTGTTTTACTGACTTATTTTACCCACCTTTTTCCGACATAAGTTGCTTTAGTTTATATTTTTATAAAGTGGATTGTACCTTTATAAATAAGAAAGAAGATGTAATGGAATACCTACTCCCCCGAGTATGTTTATCTTGAATAATGAGAGGTTTCTTTATTTAAGTTTATTTTTATCGTCAATGTCCATGGGGAGACCATGAGACCTTCGGAAATCTAGCGTATTTTTTTCAAAAAAATCTCTAGAAATTGGTATTAGAACCATGTTCGTTCAACATTGGGAGTGTATTTTATGCTATGAAGAAATCAATATCTATTTCAATGGTAAGAATTTTCGCTTGTGAGTTTTGTATACTGAGACGGTGGTGAGTCATTTCAGTGAAAGGAAAGGTCTATGAGTAAAAGTGTCCTTTATGGATGATCAATCTCCAAAAAAGAGCAAGAGATTAAAGCCACGAATTCAGCATCAACGGGTGATTGTAAGGGATGCTGGATCACTTACCAATTGTCCGTTGATGATCCACAGACCTATTTTACAGATGCTTTTATTGGCATAAGTTTCTCTAGTTTATGTTTTTGTTGGTTGGTTCTTAACCTTATAAATAGGAAAGAGGATGTAACAAATAGTTACTTCTTAATTTATGCCTAGATTTTATTAGAGATGCTGTGTCTAATATGTTTGTGTTGATCCTCTATGTCTCAAGGGGAAGTCCACGAGACCTTCACAACTCTCATGTATTTTATTCAAAAAAACTCCAAAATATTGGTATTAGAGCTATGTTCGTTCAATGTTGGGAGTGTCATTTATGCTATGAAGAAATCAAGATTTATTACAATGGTAAGAAGTTTTTCTTGTGAGCTTTGTATACTGATACTATGGTGAGTTGTTTCAGTGAGATTAAGTGTTTCCTTAGAAGTTTTATTGTTCTTTTGTATGACGAAGACTCTGCAAGAAGTCAGAGCAAGAGAAGTAGCAATAAGCTACAAAATAAGTACACGCCCAGAGATGGTGGTACCTTGAAAAGAAAATTGTCTGAAATGCCTGAAAAGAGGCCATAACGCCCCTTAGGAGAGTGCTAGTATGTCCATGAAGACTGAGAAAGTGTTTCTATACGGCAATATAGAAAGTGCACAAGAGAGTAAGTACAAAGTTGGGAAGAAAGGCCAAGGAGCCTGAGTTCAGAGGACAAAGGGCCTTAGAGGAGGGAGATTGTCAGAGAGCATCTGTTTGCTGACGACAAAACATGAGAAGATGAGGCCACGTGATCAAAAGGAAACTAACAGATGGAAGAGTGAGAACTGACAGGGAAAAATGGAACAAGATGCAAAAAATATATGGGAGCTTGGAGCTCAAAGCAAAAGAAAAGGACACATGGATGGTAGAACAGACAAAAGTAAAAGAATTAAGTGAGTGAAGCAATAATTCAGCATCAATGGGGAGATTTTTAAGGATGCTAAATCACAAAATTACCAGAGTCAGTTGAGGATTTGCCGACTTTTTTTACCAACCATTTTTACTGATAAGTTGTTTTAGTTTATATTTTTGTTAGTCGGTGCATACCCGTATAAATAGGAAAGAAGATGTAATGCAATACATACTCCACAACTATTGTGTTCAGAAGATCCACTCCAATTCTTCTAACTTGATGGATTCTTAAAGATAACTTGAAGGCTCTCATTGATCATGCTTAGTAAAATGTAGATCACTTTTTTCCTTATCTTTTTTTTTATTCTTTGATTTTCTGCCAAGGAATCCTGATCATCTGAGAACCATATGATGACAATGATGCTGCTGGCAGGGAGCTGCCCATTGACAATGACGCTGGTGATAGGGCACGGATGTATCAATATACAGAACTAAAAAAATCTATCTAAACACTTATTTGTGGGTATCAAAGATACTTTGGAAGAAAAACTTTTCTTTTATTTTTTTTACTCTTCTTAGACTTTCTGCACAACAATTACTCCACCCCTCTCCTTATGGAATCGAGGAGTCTCTGAAGGATCTAGATTCTTTTTTCTCATTATTTCTGTTTTTTTTTCTGAAGGATCCTTCTCTCTTGTCTCATTTTTAATTAAAAAAGGATCTTAACTCCATTTTTTCTCATTTTCATGAAGAAAAAAGAATAACCTCTCGTTTTCTCTTGTCATCACACAAGCTCTCCCGTTCTCCTTTTCTCCTATTTTTAATTAAAAAAAGGATCTAAACGCTCTTTTTCTCAATTTTAATTGATAAAAAAGATCAAAACTCTCTTTTTCTCATTTTACATTAAAAAAATAGGAGCTCAGATGGGGTCAAGTCTGTAGGTGTAGTCTCAGATATTCACGCAGCATTTCACTCAGGTCATCACACAAGCGCTGGCCCAGGTTTCCATGCTGGTGTTCATTCCATAGGATTAAACTGAGGCGTTCCCTCCATCTTCCGTCCCCACTGAAAGGCGCATCTCTCTGAGCCACGCGCACGCAAATAGGGCAAACGTTCCTCTGCATTAGCCAAGAAGCAATGCAGTTTGCATGGAACAAGTGGTTACATTGCAGCGCCACCACCTCTTCTCCCGCTTCATACTCTTCCTTCAACCCCACCAAAAACGCCCAAGAACAAGTCAGATTGTGCAAGTTGAAAACTATAAGAAGAAAAAAAAACTATCTTTCTATTACCAGGCAGATTGTGCACGAAGAAAACGATAAGAAGAATACAAAAACTACCTTTCAGTTACCAATCAGGTTGTGCGAGAAGAAAAATATAAGAAGAATAAAAATTATATTTTTATTACCAGGCAGATTGTGCAAGAAGAAAACTATAAGAAGAAAAAAAGACTATCTCTCTTTTACCAGGCAGATTGTGCAAGAAGAACTATAAGATGAAAAAAAAACTATCTTTTCTATTACCAGGCGGGTTGTGCGAGAAGAAAACTATAATAAGAAGAAAAAAACGTATTTGTCTATTACCGGGGAGATTGTGCAAGAAGAAAACTATAAGAAGAATACAAAAAACTATCTTTTATTACTAGGCATGTTGTGCGAGAAGAAAAATATAAGAAGAATACAAAAAACAACCTTTCTATTACCAGGCAGGTTGTGCAAGAAGAAAACTATACGAAGAAAAAAAAACTATATTTTGATTACCAGGCAGATTGTCCAAGAAGAAAACTATAAGAAGAAAAAAACTGTCTTTCTATTACCAGGCAGGTTGTGAGAGTAGAAAAATATAAGAAGAAAAAAAAACTATCTTTCTATTACCAGGGAGATTTTGCAAGAAGAAAACTATAGGAAGAAGAAAAAAAACTAATTTTCTATTACCAGGCAGATTGTGCAAGAAGAAAACTATTAGAAGAAGAACAAAAACTGTCTTTCTATTACCAGGTAGATTGTGGAAGAAGAAAACTATTAGAAAAAGAACAAAACCTATCTTTGTATTACCAGGTAGATTGTGCAAGAAGAAAACTATAAGAAGAAAGAAAACTATCTTTCTATTACCAGGCAGACTGCGCAAGAGTCCGTATCTTCTCCCGGGATGTAGCTTCTGGTCTTCAGAAGCCTTAGCATGTCTTCCGTTCTCCGCACTTCACTCCAGATTCTTCCCAGCTGAAAACCCTAAATTGGTCAACTCAAAATTCAACAGTAAACTAAGGGTCGGTACGACCGTACGCGTTCAAATCTTGTTTGTTGGGTGTTTTTAAGGATACTGAAGAAGTTACACCGATGGTTAATAGTGTCTGCAAACATCGACTACATCTTTTTCAGCTTAGTTGAAATGTAGTTTAAAATATCTATCACCTAAGTTGTCATTGATGTCGTCTGCAAATCGTTAACCAACGTCCATATCAACGTTAATTTCAGCACTCTCGGACGGAGAGATGAAGGTAGATACGAAGGAACCGAGAGAGGACACTCCGAGGAAGATAAATAGATCGCGATGAAGATAGATGTAAAGAGAACTAGAGATAGATAGATACATAAATAGATGGACAAATAGATAAATAGATTTGTAAATAGGTAAAGGTAGATAAATGGATAAATAAATAGATAAACACAGAGATGGAGGGGGCACAGAGGGAGAAGGAGTGGAGTAAAAAGAGAGAGAAAAGAGAGGGAGTGGAGGCAAAGAGACATGGAAAATAGAAAGAAAATTCCACTGAAAGAGAAAATCAGAAGATATGCACTCCTATAGGTGAGATATCAATGGGAAGAGAGGAGAAAAAAGACGGAAGCGGGAGAATAAAAAGAATGAGAGAGATAAATAGAGGGAGAGGAGACGAAGAGAGATGTGGAGGAAGAAATATCGACGGATAAAAGAGGAGAAAACATAAAGATACGCACACATATAAATACATGTATCTATATAGATAGATAGAGAGAGAGAGAGAGTGAGAGAGAAACATAAAGAAAGAGAAAAGAGAGAAGAGAGGCAGACCGAGAGAGGGAAGAGAGAGCGAAGGAAAGAGGAGTGGAAGAGAGAGAGAAAGAGGAATACAGAGATAGAGAGTGAAACATAGAGAGAAGAGAGAGGAGAGAGAAAGATAGAAAGAAGAGATAGAGAGAAAAGAGAGAGAGGAGAGAAGAGACAGAAGCGGGAGAACAAATAGAATGAGAGAGATAAATAGATGAAGAGGAGAAAAAGAGAGATTTAAGAAAGATCGAACGATAAAAGAGGAGAAAATATATCTACACACACAAATACATTGTATATATATAGATAGATAGAGCGAGAGAGAGAGAGAGACATAAAAATAGGGAAAGAGAGAGAGAGAGAAGAGAGAAACACCGAGTGAGAGGAAGAGAGAGTGGACGAGAGAGAGAGAAAGAGGAAGATAAAAGCAATAAGCCTACTGACATCGTGCGGGGTCTGTTGACTGGGTGGAGCCGCCGTCAGCCCGCGTATGAGGAACTCCTGCAGAAAACACCATCACGACGAGCTTACCTGCAGGAAAACCGACCAAGAAGATGGATAGAAAGAACGCTCACATTGATAATATCAAGAATTCTCTCTTCCCCCGTCACGGTTGTCAAAATGGTGAGGGTGCAGCCGTTCTCCCGAATAACGCTGAAAAAGACGAGCGCCAGACCTGAATAACGAGAAGAGAAGCGAAAAATTGTGCCGAACAGAGAAGCGAAAGAGCGATAGATTTGCACTCTCTCTGAAAAAGAGCGAAAGAGCGATGACGCTGAAAAAATCGATAGATTTGCACTAACTGTGCGATGTGTCGGCTCGGCATGTCGCCGGGGCAAGAGAGAGAAGTAGGGTTGCTTGCTGGCGTCTTCTTCTTGGAGAAGAGAGAAAAAGGGAGGCCTGGGGAGGAAGAGACTTCTAGTTCAAAAGAACTTTCAAGAAACTCTTCTCAACTCAAAGAGAGAAAATAGAATACATCAAGAGATGTTGGGGGGGTGAAGAAAACAAGGGAGATTGGGGGCCTTTTATAGGCACAACCCAAGGCCTAACACCCCCTAAAAATTAGGGACGATAGGCACAATCCTATTTTCAAGGATGTGCTAGGTCATCGTACTTTCTAGGATGGACCAAGTCATCCTACTTTCTAGGATGTACCAAGTCAAAATCCCCATAATCCTGAAATTCAGGGCTGGGGGTTTGACATTTCCACCAAGGAAGGACATGTGGCGAAGGCTGAGTGGAGCTTTATGGTTCAAACCTCGACAGATTTAGCCATGGACCGTCTTGAGTAGTGGCGTCGTCTCTGGGGAGAGATGACGCGGTGACGGACGAGAAGTATAATGCAGCGTCAGAGAGTGTTGTGAGTTATTATGATAGGTCGTCTTGTGAATTTTGTACGGGTGGATGATGATTCATTGTCATTCTCCACGTTCTTTCCTTCTCAAGCGGATGGCGATTCTATAAAAGTTGGACCTTGCTCAGGAGAGAACAGTAGAAGAAGACGAAGTAGAGAGAGAAGAGTTGAGAAGAGAGAGAGAGGAACACTGTGAAAGATGTTTACAGATCTCTTATTTCCTCAAAATTTTCTCTTAACATTGGTTCTTATTTATATAGGTTATTGTTGTAACATATAGTTATTCAGTTTGAATCATAGCCATCATAACTAGTATGACAGCTATGGTTCGAACGATGTTGTCCATTGAGTTTGTATAAATCTTAGCCGTTATAACAAGTGTAATGGCGATGACTTGATCTAATCCTAGCCGTTGAATCCTATCTATATTTGACTATATCTATATTGAATCCTATGTTGAAACTTATATTGTATCTTATTTCATCTATACTCTAACGCGTATAGGCGTACGTGTTTCATTACTACTCGCTAATCTTTATTAAGAATCCTATTGGTCAGCTGGCAAGTTTCTTTGTGACTCGTCTTCAGATTCATCATCTTCCTTGTAGCCAAAGGACTAATACAATCTGTATTAAAGAGTAGCTAATAAAGAGAAAACACATAACCTTATACTCGTGATGAGTGTGAAGATCACTCTAGAGAAGTAGGAGAAATAGAAGAAGAAAAAAATGGAGTTAGAAGAGAAGGAGAGATTGCACAAGCCAAACGAGATAGTAAGGAAGATCGTGGTTAACCATGTTAATCTTATTAGCAACAGGTTTATTCACATTTATTCACTATAAATAAGTTCTTATTGGTTAGAAATGAGAAGTTACAGATTGAGATTCATAACTTCTTTTACAGATTTATTATAACCGTTAGATCACTTAATGGTTATGTTATATATGTACATTTAATCATGTCCACTAGATTTCTCCTAACTAGATTGAATCCTGGCCGTTAGATTATTTCCTATATTTAATCCTGACCCTCTATTTCTCATTACGAATATAGGTATGTGTTGGTTTTTTACTACTCTAAGGTTATTTAATATCATATTGGTTGATGATGTTGTTCCTCTTCAATGAGAATTAGTGGCTAGGGTTCAATATAAGTTGAAAGATAGACGTCTAGGATTAAACATAAATAGGAAATAATCTAACGGCTAGGATACAATATAGAGGGGAAATAATCTAGCGGCTAGGGTTGCTCCTTAAAATTGCCATCATAGTTTGTTATAATGGCTTTGGTTAAGTTATAGAAACTAAGTGTACGGGCTATTAGATATGAACCGATTGATCAGATTTATTATGGGATTAATAACAAGGATCTATACATGTCTCATCTCCCACTCAATATCTCTCTACAACTCTCTCCTTCCATTGTTCTTAAGCAAGGGTTACGAGTTCTTTACATCACCATCTCTCTCTCTGTCCGTCTCTTCCTCTTGCTGTCTCTCCTTCTGGCACTCTCTCCCTCTCACAATCCCTCCCTCTAGCACTCTTTCCCTCTCTGTCTTGTCGTCTCACTATCTCCCTCTCTCCCACTCTCAATCTCTCCTGCTCTCACTCCCTTCCTCTCTTACTCTCTCCCTCTCACTCTCTTCCCTCTCATTCTCTCCCTCTTGTACTCTCTCTCCTTCTGGTACTCTTTTAGTCTCAACCTTGCACTCTTTCTCTCCCTCTCTCTTTCTCCCACTCTCTCCCTTTCTCACTCTTATTCTCTCCCTCTCTCACACACACACATTATCTCCCTCTCACAATCTCTCCCCCTCTTACTCTCTTCCTCTCTATTTCTCAGTCTCCCCCTCTCCCTCTCTTTTTTTCCTCTCTCAGTCTATCATTATATCCTTCTCACTCTCTCTCCCTGTAACTCTTTAACTCACTCATTCTCTCCCTCTCTTATTCTCTCCCTCTTAAATCTCTCATTCTCTCCATCTTTCAGTTTCTCACTCTCTCCCTCTCTTATTCTCTCCCTCTTAACTCTCTCCCTCTCTCCCTCTCTTATTCTCTCCCTCTTAACTCTTTCACTCTGGCCATCTTTCAGTTTCTCACTCTCTCCCTCTCTTATTCTCTCCCTCTTAACTCTTTCACTCTCGCCATCTTTCAGTTTCTCACTCTCCATCTCTCACTCTCTCCCGTTCATATTCTCTCCCTCTCTCACTCTCTCATTCTCTCCCCCTCTAACTCTCTCCCATGCTCCCTCTCTCATCCTCTCCCCTCCTTACTCTCTCACTCTCTCCCTCTCTTCCTCTCTCATTCTCTACCCTTCTAACTCTCTCACTCTTTCCGTCTCTCATTGTCACACACTTTCACTCTGTCATTATCTTCCTCTTTAAATGTTTTCCGACCTCATCTTGTCTCTTTATCGAGCACTATTGGGCACCCGAAGCTACATTCAGATGAAGTCTAATTAGATGTGGTGAGAGAACCAAGTGAACCAAAGATGATGTAAGTAGGAGAGGGACACTACTATCAGGGGAATACCTATATATGGGAATATCATATTTAATAATTTTGGCTAAAAATTGACTTAAATCATTTTTAAATATTGATAGTGAGTTTTACATTCACTAGTCAACTTGACTGGACTGATACCAGACCACACTTACACTGGACCATACTTCAGGTCTAGATTTAGGTTTTTGAAAAAATCAAACGAATTGTCTGGAACTCTCTCTCTGATGAGAGGTTTTTCTGTCTCACTTTCTGTATTTAAATAATTTTCCTCCTTCCTCATATGTTCCTATTTTTCTCCTCTCCTCTCTGTCTAACTCCAAGTCTCTTTTATCATCCCTTCTTTCTTAGTGACTAGAATCTTTATTGGTCCCACGATGAACCCAATTTATGGATAATAATTTTTGTAGATATTAAGTTAATCAATAGTAATTTATAAGCCTTGACTCCTAAAATAATTTTACTAGTTAGTGATCCGCATGGGTCATCTCTAGGGAGCGGATATTAGGGATTTAAATGCCTTTTTAGATGGTAATTATGAGATGAAAAGAGGTATCTTATAAAATAAGAACTGTAGGGAGATGACAAGGATGCTAAGGATAAGTCTATATGTGATGAATTGATGATTAATATATATAATTTGGGATGCTAAGGATAACCCAATGGGTTCTTTTTTTGGATTCATGGGTTTTTATTGAATGCTTGATAAAATAATATTGTGCAATGAAAGATGATAATAAATTCACAATTGATCAATAAAATAAAAGATAATATGACTACTTATTGAGAGCTAGCTCCACCCTTGATTTATTCTTTAGAAGAACCTCTTCTAGCCGTTCATGTGTCTGACCTTTAAACATGTACATGTGATTGGTAAAATAATAGATTTTATTTTCTTCTTGTAAAAATATTATTGAATATATTATATATCTTTTCACCATCCATAAATTCTATTTATACTTATTTTAAGTATCTTCAAAAAAGTCTTCATAGTTTATTCTTATTTCTATTTATACTTATTTAAGGGTTGTTCATAAAAACTTCAAATTTTAAGAATACCCATCAATGTCCATAAATATGATGTGTGTGACCCTCTAGTCACACATAAAAATTAAATTAATAAATTTTATTGTTTAACCAAACCAAAGGTACATCTATCTTTAGAACCACATGTATATATATATATATATATACATACATACATACATGGTTCTATGCCCGCAAGAGATTCCCAAATGACTTAAGTCATGGTTATCCAACAAACCCTTCTTTATCAGTTGGTACTAATGTGTTATTGGGATCATTAAAGAATTTCTCCTCTTATATCCCCATTACCCTTGCAAGGGATTTAATACATATTCATCCATGTATCAATCTCCTCTTATACCTAGGGAGGACAATCCCATCTTCATCACTCAATAATTGTTTGTACTCCCTGCTACATCTGAGCTAAAGCACTTTTGAATCTCATGATAAGTCAATAAATTATCATCTATGCACAACATTTCCTTGGTGTCTCAGGTAAATGTAACAGTTATACAACTGCAAAAAGAAATTAACATAATTGATGGTTAGGAATAATATCATTCAGATATTAGTACATATAAATTACATTAACTCATTCTCTAAAGATCCCCATTATTTTTCCATACATATCATACAATTAGGATCCGACACGGCTTTTCTATCGAGACAGTTTGAGGTCCATCTTGAATATTGGTCACATTGACATATTTAGAATATGTGTCAAATGAATAATGATTTCTGTATTATGATATTTTCATATTTCACTGACTCATTGTACATATTCAGTAAAATTAAAGAAAAATTTTATGGGACTTCGTTATAAAATCACATATTAATAATAATGAACACAAAAGTTATTCACTAAACTTAAACACAACATGGATGTATGATTAGCGAAACACCCATAAATTATCCATCACCTTTAACCATGATAAAGATCATAATAGAGTGAAATATTTAAAGATTATAATGGATCGTACATCAAGTTATTCTTGTGACTCTTGTGTAAAAGGTGACCCAGTTGTGTGCTAAGCAGATCCAATGAAGGCTGAAGGAAGAGACCAAGTCCCTCAATCTTTGCAGAATGAGAGGCTTGCCTGTATAATGTGAGAGATTAGACATGTTGAAGGTTGAGATAATCCCTAGTGTGTTATATGGTGATGACAAAGCATTATTATTTAACTTCTTGAGGTCCTTGAAATCATCTGAACTTTAGTGCTTGAGTTTACTGTGGATGAGGGGCATAGAGCAGGATGGAGATATAGTATTACCAGATCATTCTCCTCAAACTATGCGGGAGAGAGTTGGGCGACAGTAATAATATTATACATCTAGTTGGTTGTGGAAATTATGCCTTCAAACTTTTATTATAAATGATGATCAGATGGGATGTCATTTGATTGAAGATTGATAAGCCCATAGTTGGTGTCTATAGACAGTCACAAATGCTGATGTTGTTCAAGGCAAATTCAGCGTGTGGTAGTGATTCACCTGAAGGAGGAAAAAAATCTTTTACTGCATAGTGTAGTGAATTGTTTAAGCTGTGTTTGATGAATTCCATTTGTCTCTCAGTCTGATAATGAAATTATAAGGAAAAACATAACTTTTTTGCCAGATGGTGTCATGGGGTCTTGCCAAAGCAACTCTAGGACTTCAGGTCACTATCAAACACAATGATATTTGGGACACCATACAATTTCCCACCTCTGAACAAACTTTTGGACCTATGTGCGACATTTGATCTTAATAGAATATTAGTAAAGTGAGTCATCTTGGATAACTTACAGAAGTTGACAAAGGTGGAGACAGACTTGATGGTGGTAGGCATTCAGTAAGAGTTGATACAACCCATGATTATTCTTGACACTTTCCCTTGATGCATGTACAAGATTGGGAAAAATGAGGGAACATTGAGAAGTAATGTGAAAACTTGCAAACACAAAATCTTGATTTCCGAAATCTTGAACAGCTTGTGACTTTAATCTTGATAAATATTAAATATATATCCACATAGAATAAAATATTTAGATAACAACAATGAAATATTTAGATAACTACAAGACCAAATGTCTAAATATTTAAATATTTAGAATAAAGTATTTAGATAACAACAAGAGATTGGTGAAATGAAGTATATTGAACCATGTTGCCCTACTTGATTGAACGTACTTATTTATTATTAAATTTAATTTCAATTTTATTTGGTATAAATTATCTGTACATATGTTATTATTTTTAATAAAATACACACAAAATTTAGTTGGATCCTAGTTGACTTTGCCTCTACACAATTAATTACCACACTTATTGTTATAAATGTCTTAATCCCGTCCTTAAGTGAATCACATATGAAGTGGGATTTATAACTGATAGCTTAACAATATGCAATTATATACATACATATATATAATTGTCCATAGATTAAGAAATTAATCTAAGGAAAGGTTAGTTAGGTTGATGCTTTGGAGCTTAAATAAGAGAAAGCTTCCAGAGCCGAGTCAAAGGTCAAGTATTGGTGGAAGATTTTGGGTCAAAGATGATAGAGCTTCGCTTTCTTAATATCATTTTTTCACTTTCTTTCTAGGTGTCTTTCTTTGCCTGGACTCACAAAAACTAGTTTAACGCTGACCATCAGCTTGGGCCAGATAACCCTGACCAACATAAAGGACTGGCCTAAGCTGAATGAAAAAAACTGAGTGTACCCTACCCAAAATCTCATTCCCTTTATAGGTATAGCAGATTTTACATATTTCTCTATATTAGAGTGAATACAATTTAAAGAACCCATATTCAACCCCTCTTGGGTTGTAAGTTAGCCACTTGAGTTTTAGAAATCTTGAATTCATGTGATATTACTAAATATATAAGAAAACAAAGGAGTTAGTGCCAAAAACTTTTTGAGGGATGCATCCAACCTTAATATTCTTTAATTATTTATGTCCATCATAATCAAGGACATGCAAAATGATTTCATCTTACGAAAAACACAATTTCTTCAATGATTAAAGCTAAGATTAATGATAATGATTAAAAAATATCCCCTACCCATATCTCTTAATGATGAAAATATTAATGTAAGTTTGAACGATGATGGTAAGTCATGTATGTGTCTTTATGATAATGTTATTATGCGAATCATGCCATCACTATACAATTCTGTGATATTGTGCACTGTGGGATTCACTTTTGAAAATAAATAATGGAATGATACAAGTTAACGGGTCAGCATTGTTGATTTTTTAATATCCATGAACTAGAATTGACCTACACTAGCTACGGCTGTCCAAGATGTTGAGGAATTTAATATGATTTTCATATTAAATTATGTGTCGAGGCATTGGATTTCAAATAGGATTCCCATATAAATTAAGTAAATGCTTACATTGGAATGATTAACAGTCATGTACAGTCTAATAAAAATCATTCCAAAAGGGAAAGAAGTGATTCCATTTGGGTAGAGGTGGGAAAGGTCATCACAACTCTTCTAGATATCATCTATATGACCAAATTGGATAATAAATGCATGAATATCATTTTTGTTTAAACAAATAACTCGACAGGCTAATAAAATTAGAATAATGAGGATAATCAGCTTTGTATCATTTACATAAAAGCCAAGTCTCCTAGAGAATAGGATCAGTTCCTCAGTCTCATGGTGGTACCTTGATAGCCAGCTCATGCACCAGGTGACCCACTAAATTGCAATGCCAATACAGCCGATGAATATCCTAGGAAATTTTATTTTTTTAATTTTTAGGGTGAGCTGGACCGACTAACAAAGAGGTGGTTAAATCTGTATTAATGATATTGGAGAGAACAAAAATAAAATTGATTATTCTGTACATATGTTAATTCTTGAAAATTCAAGAACTGTAGTGTGCTTATGCAGTGCCATTCGATCAGTGGAGAGAGATAAAAGGTTGATCTGTGACAATCTAAAAGGCCAATTGAGCTAAACTTTTGCGGGCAGCTAGGTATTTCTCTCTTTTTTTGTGTATGGCCTCCAATATATGAACTTAGGCTTGGATCTTTATAACATTTATCTCTAAACTTGCTTCCTATATCTGTCTATTAATTTAAAGAGATTGAGCTTATGAGATCCATCAAGCTTGTTCTTGGGGTTCTTGCTATTTTAAGGGTAGCTAATGGAGAAGAGGAAGAGCTTACATTCGCTCACAAATTCCTATACCTCTGGTGGAATTGAACAAAATGGGGATTAAGTTTTCTTGCATTACATATTATTTTTTTCATCATCTCACTAGGTAAAAATGATCAGCCATACCATCAACTCATGTCTTTCCATGTTCTATAATGTTTTATGCCGTTTATATCATAGTGTCCTTACCATCTTACAATCACTCCTCTTTCATACATCTTGACATCATCACATCTGGACCTCACGCTCTAATGTTTGTCATCATTCTTAGGTTAGATTAAGCTCCCCTGATCCTAATATTTTAATCCATCATCATTACTGGATTTGGCCCATCTTTTCCACTTCCTCCTTTGTCCTGCTCAGTCATTTTTTCCCTTTTCTCACAATCTCATATTCTGTATGTATATCTCCGTATTTTTTAATCATTATGTAAAGAATCTAGATCCATGATAACGTTCGATCATGACATCCACCATCATCATTCATGAATGAAATTAATGCAGAATTCACACGACTTTATGCAAGTTATCATGCATTGTTGGCAATTTTAGCATTCACCTCATTTTACCACTCAAGTGCTTAATATTTTCTGTTTAGGTGATAATAGGATTAAATTATGAGATTTGATCTTTCACAAGGCCAAACCATGGCCAACTAATCAATTCTTTTGAGTGATGATGTGCGGGAACCAAGACAATAGAATGCAAGGTTTTAAGGGGCAATTCGCAGACTTTAGAACCAATTTTAAATGTATAAATAATGTTGTTTTAATGTGCAGGATCACGGATCTTGAAGATGTTTGAAATCATAAAAAGCTAGAAAAAAACTCACTTAATTTGGATATCTCTATAAAAGATGACTGTTCAAAAATGAGAAAAAATCATAATTTATGTGATAAAGCGAAGAGCCATGTGGCCCGCGCACAGAGTACCAGCGTGGCGTCCGCATGGGAAAGTAATTCATCCATTTTTACATATAGGTGCCATTAATATTTTCTATAATAAAGTCGCACCTGATTATAATCATATTACATTTATTTTTTAATTTAATATGGGACTAAGTGATACGGTGCACCCAGGGTACACAGTATCACTTAAGGGCGTGTAGCCGTGGCGCAACCTGACTGGCCAAGCAAAGAAGCACCATTCTCCAAGCTCCAAAAGGGGGGTGGAGGACGTGAATCTTGAAGGAGCAAGAGAAGCCTGATAAGACCAAGCGAGAGATCGATTCTACCTTGGGGCATGACCAGCACCATTGTGTAACGATTTTACGTTCCCATTCATGAAATTTAAATTTGATGTTTTATTTTAACTAAATTTAGCCTTGTTAATTCTCATAGGTTTGAATTTACTCAATCGTCAGTCCATTCTCGAATCGGAATTTTTGATTGTTGCTACTCGACCGATTCTTTCTGATTTCTTTGACTTCAGATTCAATCGGTGAGTTCTCGAAGTGTCCTTCGTGTCTTCACCGTGAAACCTTCTTCTCGTCTTACTCTTCTTTCAATTTCTGGAATTGAACTTCGAATGCAGGAATCTGTTTAACTGAAAATAAATCCTTGTGGTTCAACCTCGACTCACCATTGCGCTAAATTTTGCATAATCTGTTTGAGTCCTAGTAAATTTTTGACATGTAATTTGGTATTAAAACGACCGCCGATTTACGTATTGTCAATCCATAATTTGTTGATTTTTATTGCTTTTTTATTCTAAATGAGTGTATTTCATTCCTTGAAAACTTGGAATACATCAGCAAGTGACATATATTCTGCCTCGACAGGAGATAATGCAACTATGGGCCATAAAGTAGCCTTCCAACTAATAGCACTACCTCAATGGTAAACACATAGCTGGTAAGAGACCTTCTCTTATCAAGGTCTGTGGCATAATCTGAATCAACATAACCACAAGGAGCATCTTGAGGTCTTCCAAACTCTAAACAAGTATCAATGGTATCTCATAGATATCAAAAGATCCATTTCACTACATGCCAATAAGCCGTCCTTGGTTTTGCAATATATTATCTCACAAAACTAACGGCATGTGAAATGTCTGGACAAGAGCAACCCAATTAATAGATCAAGCTATAAACTTTGCACCAAATGTGCCTTGATTTTTTCTTGGTCAACACTTGACCTTTCACCTTTATTCTTAAAGACCCATTTGCAACAAACAGTTTTCTTATCTCTTGGATGCTTCATGATATCCCTTGTTTGATTCTTGTGAAGGGATTCCATCTATAATTTTGATCTAAAGATAGATGAGGAAGGTCAGGCTCTTCAACTGCTTTGTTCATCATCACCTTCATAAAAGAATTTCTATGAACTTGGCCTCATAGAAGAGAGCCAATAACTCTAAAAGATGTGAAAGCTGCATTATTGTCAAAGGAGATCTTGGATAAAGGTCTTACAGGTGGAAGTGATGAAGGGAAATATTTTGATCATTTTCTGTCTCCTGCATCATGGTTCCTTTCTTTAGGATGGCCCCTTGGCACAAAAGCTTCAGAATCTTTCTCTTCCCCACTTCCGCCTGTAAGCCCTTTATACAAGATTTCCTTCCACAGTAATGCAGCTTTCACATATTTCAGAGTAACTGATTCTCTTCCGTAAATCAAAGTTTCATAAAAATTCTTTTGAGAAGGTGTTAATGAAAAAAGTGGTTTAAGATATTAATCTTCATCATCTATCTCTACATCAACATTCTCCAAGTCTGTTACAAGGGAGTTGAACTCATAAATATGAGCTTTGATAGACGCTCTCTCATCCTATCTCAAAAGAATAAATTTTTGCTTCATCTATATATTTCCAATAAGCATTTTAGCCCTATACAATGACTCAAACTTGTACCATAATCCTGCTGAAATTTTCTACTTGTAGACATCTCTCAACACCCTATTAGATAGGTACAGTTGAATGACTGAAAGTGCCTTTTCATCCAACTATTATCTTTCCTCCAATGATAATGTTTTGTGCATATTCTCAATACCTAATTGTGTCTTACGAAGCCCTTGAGGGATCAAATAGCCCTCATTTTAATTTCCCAAAGGCTAAAGTTCATGCTCCCATCTAGGTTCTCAGTATCAAACTTGTTCGTCCTTTCGGTAAACTTGTTCTCTTTTCTCCTTTTGCACGTGTTGTTTTGGGCCTATATTGTGAAAATTTATCATCCCATTCAAAAAGGTTGTTTTTCTCCGATCAGTGTGTGGGTTTTTGTTTACTCTCATCCCTATACCCTTGGTGGATTCTTGAACTTGGTTTCAGACATATTTTAGGCTCCATTAAGTTAAGATCCTCAACATAATTATCATCCCCTATTGAGATTCTACATACTCATCATTAGCTACATTAAATACAAGTATTACAAATTTATTTATTAAATTCATTGTACCCTTAATTTTTAGGTTGATCAGATACTATTTCCCATTCTGTTTCATTTGAATTTTTGTATTACATTATTTTGATTGGACTAGGGTAAATATACCTCATTACCTCATACAAAAGGAAATTATGATGTTCTCACTACATTTTATGATTTCATTACCAAGATAGATCCAAAACTGTATTATAAACTTTGACCTTTGAGCCAGAGTGGGGACTGAGTTTCATTCTTGAATTGATATTTTGAGACAACATGGTATCATCCAGAGGGATATCTTGTTCTCAAACTCATAAATAAAACCAAAAAAGATATAATGGAAAACATATAAATATTATAGTATCTGCAATGTCACTCCTATATCATGAAGCTAACCCCCCCAATAATTTTTAAGAAGAATATGTCACCTCTGTAGCCCATCTTACTGAGGGGATGGCCAATCCTATTCAAGTACTCAAATTTGAGCTATTCAATTGTTCTTTTTGTTATTTGAGTAAGGAAATAAACTTTATAAGACCTTGACTTTTGAAATATTTTGACTTCTTAGTGATGAAGAAGGAAAATCTCCGGGGGAACATATATTAAGGATTTAATACCTTTTAAAATATTAATTGGGAATGAGAAGAGATATTTTCTAAAATAATAAAAATATAATGAAAGAAGAAGGATAAAAGATATTTATGTTTGTGATAGCTCATGTAGATAATTGGGATGATGGATGATAAAAGTGATGTAAAAATAAGATATGGTGTGATGATGTGCACGGAGAGATGGATGGATTTCGAGAAGAAGCAACAATGTAAGTGCAAGAAGATTCATCATATATCCTTGCATGAAATAAGGATTAAGATAATTTGTGACAACAAGAGAGGCCTTCCACTACATGTTCACCTTCTAACTTTGGTTGACAAACAACATTAATAAAATTTGATGATTCTCATACTATTTTTATTCATTTACCCTATGAATAAACACATAATTCAAAGATTTTTTTTTACATGGATAGATAAGTATTTTTATGAATTAGAGGCTATGGATAAGTAGAAGAAAGAGAGATAAATTTGCCTTAAAATTTCAGTGTGTTGGATTTAAATCCTCATTGATCCAAGTGCCAAATCACCAGTGTGGCATGGAATCCTCCATTTTTCTGAAGATTCTGCCACAACTTTCCTTTTAATCATTTTTGGATGTTTGTTTATCAGATGAATAGAATCCTCCATTTATATAAAAATTTTGCATCATAATCCACATTTTCCTTTATGTGAATCAAAATAGATAAATATATGACCTTTTGAGGGTACCAAAGCCCATTGACTACAATTTTAACTCCTTTTTACATTGGTCCACTTATCTTTGCATTCTTAAAATGTGAAATGAAAGGGTATTTTCATTTATTTGAATTTTAGTTTCCTTTTCATTGAACTGGTCCACGTCTCCCTAGGAAAATTAAAAAATTGACAAAATTTCTGACATGATTAGCCATTATGACATCAGGATTTGGATGCCACAATGGCACCTTTTGGTAATGATTAGAGAGGTTGGTATTGTTTTTCCTCTTCATGTTCCATAGAGGAAGATTAGTATCAATTTCACTTTGAAAAAATACTCAAAAAAATAGTAGATTATCATATTTTTTTTCAAATATGTTACTGGGTATTATATCTTATGATGGAGGACCATCAAGTCGATCATGCCTCGACCCGTCGCCAGCCACGTCGCGAAGCCCGAGCCAATGTGAAGAATCTACAGTTTTGCTACAAAGTTTGTTAAGCGGCATCATCATATCGCTTCGTGTCATGTATCTTTACGTTCTTTTCTTACCATTGCTGTCTTTGGATTATAGGGAGGCCCCTCGTGCATCAGTACCAGCCTCCCCTTGTACGTGTTTTCATTTTAACTATGTTTAATTGGGATCTTTAGGGGGAGGAAATCCAAGTTGGGCTTCTTCTCCCCCTAAAAATCCCTTTAAAGGGGAAGCCCAATAGGATTTCCCCTTAAATGGGGGCCCAATTGGGCCTCCATAACTGCCACTTCCCCCCTATAAAGAATAGGGAAAGTGGAAGTTATGGAAGGCTTGTTGATTTGTGAAAATTCAGATCTGAAGCGTTTAGCAGTTACAGTTTTTTGTTCGTTCATGGTATTCTGAGTTTCCCTTTCACTTTGCTCTCTTCTGGCTTTAATCAGTGAACCATACGGTACCTGGAAGTTTTCATCGAACTTAGGCTTTAACATTTGCACTTCTGTGGCACTCTATCCTCCTCTCAACGATATTATTTTGACGATCAGCAATATATAGATCCATCCTGTCGTCAATCCTGATCTCGACAATTCTCCAGAACGCCCACAAGCCAACGAGGATCTTTATTTTTTTGGTTTCCTTTCTTCTAGGTTGGTCGATCTGATCGTTCCTCGAAGATTGAGGTTCCCACATCATCTCTTCAGATTCTCTTTCCAGTTTGACAGAAAATTTGCGCTGGTTAACAGAGCAATACCAGCTGGACTTGCTGTCCGTTCGATGCCTCATTGATAAAACAATGACATCTTATCCCAATTTTCTCATCAATCTGGCACCCAACATTCCGCTGGAACTTCTCATTCGCTGGATTGTACGAAACCTTTTAGAGACCACGGTGGCTAGTTTGTTGATCGCCCATGATGCAGGACCACGTCCGAGACGAAGTCCTGCCGTCAACGAGGATTCGTACTCGGTGGCGATGGCGCGCTGGCACGCGACGAAAGCCGGGATTCGTCGGGCTCGGGAGTCCTGCGATGACGAGCTATAATGACGATGATCGGGTAGGGGTGTAGTACGCGCAGCTTCCGACGAACAAAGAGTGGCCGATGACCGGGGTCGACGGGGTCGCTCGGAGACGGGAGAGGGGACTTTCCGATCCTCGTCCAGAGGGACGAGGTTGCTAGGTCGCCGAACGGGAATTTCCTGCCGGAGGTTGCCCGCACGCGACGGGCGAACCGACTCGTACAAGAACCAGGAGAGACGCTCAAATTGTCGACGTAAGTTTTCACTCGCTTGTCTCGCTCACCTCCGTCTAACCCGAGCGCGGTAGAGGCAAACGTGCAGGAAACAAGAAACGAGGGCGGGGCGGAGTATCTCATCGTCGACGTGGCCTCGTCCGGACGATTCACAGGGGAGCCCAGGGGCGACGCTGGCTGACGGCGCCCGGAAGCCTCACAGGTACAACGGCGGTACTGCACTGGATCGCACAACGGCGAGCTCGTCAGCGGCGGGAGCGGCGCGCTGAGGGTCGAGGTACGGCACGCGAGGGCGCGCCGGCGGTCAGGGGTGGACAATCGCGCTGGTGTTGGCTATCCGTTCCGGCAGCACCCGCGAGGCGGCAGGCGGTTGACGGCAGCTCCGCGAGGCCATGACGCGCTGTGGTCGCCGCTCAGGTTCGCGCGGGATCGCCCTGCCCAGCGGGGTGCAGATCCAGGGGTGCGATACGGGCTGCAGCGAGAAGGCGCGACGTGGTGCAAGTTCCGCACGGGCGCAGAGGGAGGGGCGAAGCCACTACGTCTGGCGAGCAGCAGATAAGCAATGTTGCCCCGCGAACCTGGATCCTTCGCACATGCGCAGGGTGCACCGAAGAGCAAACCAGTCCGGGGCGGTTTGCAGCGGAACACCCAGTCCCTGGGGAGGCTCCGGGCGACAGCAGACATCGGCAGCGAGGACGGTCACTGCTTGCGAGGAAGTAGGACGATGCCGGCCATCAGTCCGATCGTAGGAGTGACCCCGGGCTACGGTGAGGGAGTGGAGGGGTCCGTTGAAGACGGAACGCAGGAGGTAACGTCGGACGGTGGGCTGGGAGAGGACGTGCGGAGCAACCTCTGCCCGCCACGGATGCGGCAGGGTGTCGGGACTAGGGACGGTGCACCCGACGCATCCGCCGGCGTGGAGACAGCAAAGGCGCGACCGGCGACGCTAGATACCGGTACAGCTGTAGCCCTGTCGACGGGGGGAAGCTCGCAGGGATGGTGCAAGTGGGTTCGGCTACACGGGCGCGCGTCGGCAGCGCGGACGCGCGAGACGGCGCGGGAGTCGCGCAGCCTCTTGGCACGCGCAAACGATGCGCACGCATGGCGCAACAACGCGCGGCGGCGCGACGGGGCGGGCTCCGCGCCGGCGGCCCCTTTCTCTTCCTCCGGCACCTCTTCTTCTCCTAGCTCTGGTTCCCCCTCTTCGCCTTCTTCCACACCTTCGACTTCTGCTTCTTCTGCTTCCTTGATCGAACCCTAGCTCAACGGGGAGGACTGCTCTTTCAAAAGAACAAGTTCAAATTTTCATAGAAAAAACATCGTCTCTATGTTTTAGGGCACCCCGCTTCCGTTATATAGTGGGGGAAGTGGTTTGGCCCATTAAGCACAAAACACAAGATAAAATAAGAGAACCTAAAAGCAAATAACCTAGGACTTCTAGGAGACGAAAACAACTAGGGGAAACCGCGGAGCGATAGCAGGGGGAAGGGAGATCCTTATAGGATGAACCCCCCTCCTTACACGTGACCTTGCGGTTTAGCAAAACGATGAATGGCGATGACTCAAAGCAAAATGGCGAGTAAAACAAAGACATAAAGATAATGATACGGTGTCCATTACCCGGAATACTTGAATCCGGGCGTGCGTACTGACGCCTTGGCTTGCCGGGCGGGCTGAACGCGGACGGCCGGCGTTGTCGAGGCCGGCGGTGACGTCTCCGAAGACATATCCGGTGCTGGAGCAGGTGCTGTCGGGGACGACGGTGATGTCTCCGACGGCGTGTCCGGGGCTCCGCCATCAGCCCACTAACTCAGTTTACTCCAATCCGTTCGTGCAAAGACTCTGTTCTGAAAATTTAATGGGCTGTTAGTGGAATAATCAGAAAACCCTCTACGCAATATGAATTGAAGAAATTTCATCAAAAGCTCCACGGTGCCCGTCATTACTCCACTGAATTTCACACTCACAAGGCTATTGCTATTGCTATTGCGATCGTGGACCTGTGACTCTAATTGTCATCTTGTCGAAGCAAAGGCTCAACGGGGATTTAACCTACATCTCCTGTCAAGGATAATCCGATTCAAAGCATTCAGGTGATTATCTGGCAGGTTCTGAATTCCTCACTCTCCTTTCATTTACAGCTTAATTATCTTTTGCAGTTCCTATCTCCAAGTGTTCATTGCCTCGAGTGGAATTAAACGCAAACTTAGGAAAAGCCAGCATACTATTATTGATATAATTTCTTGGCGATACTTGATCAGCGCATATCTGTTGACAGTGTGGACACTCGCGGACGGTAACGTCCCCAACACCGTCGGGCTTCAACCCAAACATCCAGGTCATTGGGAGCTTGACTGTGACAAAACCTGTCACGTGTCATCCAATTGAGTTGTGTTTTACCTTTTTGGATGATCAAAGTACTTCTCGTTATTTTATTTTTTTCAAACCATATTCGTTAATTCATTTCGTTACATTGCATTTAGAGTTTTTCTTTTTGTCCATAACATGACGCATCGATTCAGACCATCATGTTACATCATCTTAAGCTTATTTCATATGTACCGAAAAAGTCACATGTTGAACATAATCATGCATTTTATAAGCTTAAGTTCAATGCATATCAGAGACGAGCATATTTTTGAAGCAGGTAAGCTTTTCTTTCTCATACTGATAGATATTAATGATTACATTGACCCATTTCCAAGGTATAATGCTCATGTTCAGGAATTTTATTTCAAATTATATTAATGTCAGTCAGGAATTATGAGAGATCATCCCATTCAAAAACCAGGCCACTATCCTCTCTGTTTTTGTGTTGACCCAACAGACTTTCCAAGTGAAAGTAATTATCATTTGGTCATAAGTTCTAAATCCATTCTTTAAAATGGATTTTCTGACTAGTATCTTTTGGAACACATACAGAGCATCACAGTAGGTTTCCATGTATGTGCACCAACTCGTGGGCTATCTGGCAAACTTTGCCTATTTTGGATCCCTCTTGAGCATGGCCCACTAGGGCTCGTGCTTAGGCATAACCCCTCTGGGACTGTGCTCTATAACATCCCATTACGACCACCGTATTGGTATGAACCATTAGTGATCATGCCTTAAAAAATTAAAACATTTATTCAAGGGCATTAACCACACTTTGAAAAAGAGATAACAGTTAAGTTTTCTTTTATGGTGTCTTATTTTCTGGTCTTACTTAAAACTCCTGATATATCGAGCAGATGAGAATGATGAGCCAGCCAATGCGGTGGCATTGACGATAGTGATGTATTGATATATAAGCAAAAAATAAGTATCTGAAGCGGCCATTGACTATGCATTAAAAAAGATAAATTTTATCTATATTTTACTTTGTATTCATGTATTTTCTGCCAAACAATGATCCCACCATAGTTCTTGTGGGATCCTGGACTTTCTGAAGGATCAGAGCCTCCTTTTCCTCTTTTTTGTCTTATAAAATGTGGGTTTTTTAAAAAAAAGAGGTATCATTGAAGTAGCCTCAATGTGTATCAAACAATCGCAGGCTGAAATTGGTTTCAATAGAGTAGGTTGAACTCAAGGTTTATGATTTGTTAGCTTGGGATTTTTAATGGAATAGATTCGCTCTTTCCATGTGCCCATCCAATTCTTCCTTCTTTCTTCCTCTTTTCTCCTCCTCTTCTGTTCCTCTACCTCTATCCGCACAGCATGTATCCCATCTCCCCTGATGCCTCTCTATTGTAAAAAAATGCTCTAGCCCAAGAACAAGAAGAGGTGAGAGGAGGAGAGGAGGAATCAGTTAAGATCATGTATTCCCCTCATATTACCATTGGGTTGAGTGTTTCTAGATTTAATCCTAGCCATCTATCTTTTATCAAATCATGTATTTATAATAATATATAGTGCACATATGTATTTATCGAATTTAGATTTATATTGAATCATGTTCCATTATTGCTAACTAGTATGTATTTAAAAGTTCTGTTGGTCCATCTGGCAGCTGACTGCAAGCCGAGCGTGCCGACACATTTCACATCTCTCTCTCTCTCTCTCTCTCTCTCTCTCTCTCTCTCTCTCTCTCTCTCTCTCTCTCTCTCTCTCTCTCTCTCTCTCTCTCTCTCTCTCTCTCTCTCTCTCTCTCTCTCTCTCTCTCTCTCTCTCTCTCTCTCTCTCTCTCTCTCTCTCTCTCTCTCTCTCTCTCTCTCTCTCTTTCTCTCTCTTTCTCTCTCTCTCTCTCTCTCTCTCTCTCTCTCTCTCTCTCTCTCTCTCTCTCTCTCTCTCTCTCCCTCCCTCCCTATCTCTCTCTCTATCTATCTATCTATCTATCTCTATCTCTTTATCTATTTATCTATATCTCTCTCATCTATTTCTATCTCTATTTATATCTCTCATTGATATATATATATATATCTCATCTATCTCTCATCTACCAATCTATCTATCTCTCTATCTCTCTATCTCTCTCATCTATCTATCTCTCTATCTCTCGCTCATCTATCTCTCATCTATCAATCTATCTATCTCTCTATCTCTCGCTCATCTATCTCTCATCTATCAATCTATCTATCTCTCTATCTCTCGCTCATCTATCTCTCATCTATCAATCTATCTATCTCTCTATCTATCTCTCATCTACCT
Organism: Wolffia australiana; assembly: GCF_029677425.1. NCBI lineage: Eukaryota > Viridiplantae > Streptophyta > Magnoliopsida > Alismatales > Araceae > Wolffia > Wolffia australiana. The sequence goes on from NC_135838.1 coordinate 2,557,526, forward strand.
CTCATCTATCTATCTATATCTCTCTATCATCTGTCAATCTATCTATCTATGTATCTCTCTATCTCTCTTTCATCTACCTCTCATCTATCATCTATGTCTCTCTCTCATATATCTATCTATATATCTCTCTCATCTATCTCTCGCCTATCTATCCATCTCACTGTATCTATCTCTCTATATCTATCTCTCTATCTATCTATCTCTCTTGATCTATCAATCTATCTATATCTATCTCTCTGTCTATCTATCTATCTCTCTTGATCTATCTATCCATCTATCTATCTATATCTATCTCTCTGTCTATCTATCTATCTCTCTTGATCTATCTATCCATCTATCTATCTATATCTATCTCTCTATCTATATATCTCTCCGTCTATCTCTCCGTCAATCTATCTATATATCAATCTGTCTATCTCTCTCTCACACACACAAAAAATCCACACAATCTCTCACATTCTTGAGAGTTTCCAAAGGGTCAGATTTTCTTTGGGAGTTTTTTTAGCAGAAAGTGCTCGTTCCATTGGCGTCACTCAGACAGAATCCATTGATCTCTTTCCAAAGACATTAACTCAGTCATTCTCTCTCTCATTCTCTCCATCCTCTTGTCCATCTATCTAGGCCACACGCATGCAAATAGGGCAAACGTTCCTGTGCATTAACCATGTGGAAATGCAGTTTGGATGGAACAAGTGACTACATTGCAGCACCGCCACCTCTTCTCCCTCTTTGTACTCTTCCTGCAACACCTCCAAATCCCCACAAACAAATCAATACCTAAAAAAATGAACAAATAAAAAGAAACCAATAAAAAAAGGAAATTATTTGTTTGGGTTACCAGGCAGACAATACAATGTTCTTTATTTCTGGACTGGACGTAGCTTCTGGTACTTAGACGCCTTGGCACGTCTTCCTGAGCGTTGCCCCCACACAAGATACTTCCCACCAGAAAACCCTAATACGGTCAACAATTGAGTCAACGTTTTCTTCTGATATTTAGGGTTTGACATTTCAACGTCATAGTCAGCACTCCAACATAGGGTTTGGGCCTGGTCAAAGTTGTCGATCCCCGTTGACATTGACGGCTACTTCAACAAAAGAGAGAGAGAGAGAGGAAGGAAGAAAGAGATAGAGAGCGAGAGAGAGACAGAAGAGTGTGCGAGAAAGAGAGATAGAGAGAGAGAGAGAGAGAGACAGTAGAGGGAGCGCGAGAGATAGAGAGACAGAAGAGTGTCCGAGAACGATAGATAGAGAGAGACAGAAGAGAGAGCGAGGAACAAGAGAGAGAGATAGAGAGCGACAGAAGAGAGAGCGAGGAACAAGAGAGATAGAAATAGAGAGAGACAGAAGAGAGAACGAGGAACAAGAGAGATAGAGATAGAGAGAGAAAGAAGAGAGAGCGAGGAATAAGAGAGATAGAGAGAGAGACATAAGAGAGAGCGAAGAACGAGAGAGATAGAGAGAGCGAGCAACGAGAGAGATAGAGATAGAGAGACAGAAGAGTGAGCGAGAAAGAGAGAGACAGAAGAGTGAGCGAGAGAGAGAGAGACAGACAGAAGAGTGAGCGAGAAAGACAGAGATAGAGAGAGACAGAAGAGTGAGCGAGAAAGAGAGAGATAGAGAAAGACAGAAGAGTGAGCGAGAAAGAGAGAGATAGAGAGAGACAGAAGAGTGAGCGAGAAAGAGAGAGAGAGAGAGAGACAGAAGAGTGAGCGAGAAAGAGAGAGAGAGAGAGAGAGAGAGAGAGAGAGACAGAAGAGTGAGCGAGAAAGAGAGAGATAGAGAGAGACAGAAGAGTGAGCGAGAAAGAGAGAGATAGAGAGAGACAGAAGAGTGAGCGAGAAAGAGAGAGATAGAGAAAGACAGAAGAGTGAGCGAGAAAGAGAGAGATAGAGAAAGACAGAAGAGTGAGCGAGAAAGAGAGAGAGAGAGAGAGAGAGAGAGAGACACAGAAGAGTGAGCGAGAAAGAGAGAGATAGAGAAAGACAGAAGAGTGAGCGAGAAAGAGAGAGAGAGAGAGAGAGAGAGAGAGAGAGAGACACAGAAGAGTGAGCGAGAAAGAGAGAGATAGAGAAAGACAGAAGAGTGAGCGAGAAAGAGAGAGATAGAGAGAGACAGAAGAGTGGGCGAGAAAGAGAGAGAGAGAGAGAGAGAGAGAGACAGACAGATGAGAGAACGAGATAGAGAGAGAGATAGAAGAGAGAGCGAGATAGAGAGAGAGACAGAAGAGAGAGCCAGATAGAGAGAGATAGAAGAGAGCGCGAGATAGAGAGAGATAGAAGAGAGCGCGAGATAGAGAGAGAGAAGAGAGAGCAAGATAGAGAGAGAGAGAGAGAGAGAGAGAGAAGAGAGCGCGACATTGAGAGAGAAAAGAGAGCGCGAGATAGAGAGAAAGAGAGAAGAGAGCGAGAAAGAGAGAGACAGAAGAGAGAGCGAGATAGTGAGAGACAGGAGAGAAAACGAGATAGAGAGAGAGATAGAAGAGAGCACGAGATAGAGAGAGAGAGAGAGATAGAAGAGAGCACGAGATAGAGAGAGAGAGATAAGAGAGAGCGAGATAGAGAGAGAAGAGAGAGCGAGATAGAGAGACACAGAAGAGAGAGCGAGATACAGAGAAGTAGAAGAGCGCGCGAGATAGATAGAGAGAGACAGACAGACAGACAGAAGAAAAAGCGAGATAGATAGAGAGAGAGAGAGAGGGGGAGAGACAGGAAGAATGAGAGATAAAGGCAAAGAGCAAGAAAGAGAGAGATAGGGAGAGACAGCAAGAAACAGGGAGATAGAGAGTGAGAGAGGGCAAGAAGGACAGAGATAGGGACAGAGATAGAAGAGCTAGAGAGGGCAAGAAAGAGAGAGACAGAGAGAGAGAAGAGGAGAGAGCGAAAGCAAGAAAGAGATAGACACAAAGAGAGAGAAGAAGAGAGAGCGAGAGCAAGAAAGAGATAGACAGAAAGAGAGAGAAGAAGAGAGAGCGAAAGCAAGAAAGAGAGAGACATAGAGGGAGAAAAGAAGAGAGCGAGAGCAAGAAAGAGAGAGACAGAAAGAGAGAGAAGAAGAGAGAGCGAAAGCAAGAAAGAGAGAGAGACAGAGAGAGAGAGAGAAGAAGAGAGAGCGAAAGCAAGAAAGAGAGAGACACAGAGAGAGAGAAGAAGAGAGAGCGAAAGCAAGAAAGAGAGAGACACAGAGAGAGAAGAAGTGAGAGCGAAAACAAGAAAGAGAGAGAAAAGAAGAGAGAGCGAAAGCACGAAAGAGAGAGACAGTGAGAGAGAGAAGAAGAGAGAGCGAAAGCAAGAAAGAGAGAGACATAGAGAGAGAGAAGAAGAAAGAGCGAAAGCAAGAAAGAGAGAGACACAGAGAGAGAAAAGAAAAGAGAGCGAGAGAGATAGAGAGAGACGCAGTGAGAGAAAAGAAGAAAGAGCGAGAGAGAGAGAGAGAGAGAGAGAGAGACGAGGTCTTCAGACCTCGTGGGGGGCCGGTCGTCTAGGTTGAGCGGCGTGAGCCGTTGTCAGCGGCGCCGCTCTCGTCGCCGGTACAACAACCTCCTGCGCAATCGACTGTCAAGAAGAACTTAACAGCCTCCAAGAAGATTTACAGAAAGAAAAACTCACATCGACGATATCAAAAACTCCGGCTTCGCTCGTCGAGGTTATGGTGATTGTCATGGCGACGGTGAAGCCGTTCCCACGAACGGTGCTGAGAAAGATAAATAGAGAGAAAATTGAATAACGAAGAGAGCAAGCATATATTGGGAAATTTACTGAGCAAGAATTCGATAGAGTTGCACGTACCGAGTGACATGGGTTATCGGCATGAAGAGAGAAGTTGGGTTTCTGCCGTGTTCTTCTTGGAGAAGAGAAGAGAGAGAGAGAGAGAGAGAGAGAGAGAGAGACGCGGAAACAGTGAATAAATGGTTTTATCGATGATAATCCGCACTTGAAATGATTATTGTTTCTTGGATTTTATAGTGGTTGATTGTCGTAATTGGATTGAGGTACAGTGCCGTGATTTATTTTCTTTCTCTTTTGCGTTTTCCAACTGTTCCCTCAGCTGATTTGAGGTGATATCCCGTCGGAATAGTTTCTCTATTTTAGCGTTGTATAATCTAAAATTTCTAAGAAATATTCGTTAGGGAGTAATAGATAAAAAAAGACAGAGGGATAAATATGTTGCACGTTCTATAAAGAAAGAAAAAAAATCCAAATGCCATAAATAAAGTAGAAGGTATGAAGTCATTTGATGTCAACTAAATGATACTTTGATACCACAAAATGGTAATTCGGAATAAAGTTTATGATAAATTGATGTCAAGTAACTGGTGTGAAAAAAATGAAATTTTAATATAGAGTGAATCAAAGGGGAAATAAAAAGAGGTAGATAAAAAAGGATAGGGGGAGGGATGGATAACTGGAGAGAGAGAGAGAGATGAAAAGGAAACGATAAAGGTAGATAGAAAAAGAAAGGAAGAGATATGCAGAATGGAGTCAACAACTATTACACAAATGGGAGGAAAACCAAGGTTCAAAACAGCTCTACATCTTGATTTTTATGGGTTTTCTACTGTTGATGGATATCACATTCATGATGGTTAAGTTATAGCATTCTTTTTTGATGCTTAAAATAAATCAAAATTTTTCTCATTTTCCCCCAGTATTTTATTCTTCTTCTGTCTTCTATCATCTTACATCATCCATCCGTCATTTTCCATCATCTGTAATCTTTCATCTTACCCCATCATCCGTCATTTTCCATCATTGGTCATCTATCATCTCTAACACTAATGAATATAGGATTTTTTGTCCCCACAGTAATGGCAATTGGATCTGCCATGCTCATCATATGAGGGGGATAAGACATTTTTATTAGTTACGTTATTTTTATGTCCATTTCAAATGTCATTTGAATGAGAATAGTTAGAACAAACATTTTAAAGAATAGAGACCATTGTATAATGATCTCATCCTGATAAACTTAGTTTTTAGATGTAGTCAAGTACTTTATTATAAAAAACACACGAAAATAATAATGAATAAAGGTTTATTTCACCAAACATAAACAAGACATGGAAGATGAATCAATGTACATACCACATATTTCAATCCATTACATTATTATGCATGTGTGTTTTTTATTAACTTCCTAATGTGAAATGATGAGTGAACTACTATGAGATCATGCTACTATTACTACTCATCTTCAAACATATCTTATACATTCTTGTTTCTGTGATATTTGAGAAGGAAATCAATATATTAAGAAAGAATAGCTATATATACCCCTCAATGTCATGAGGATGTTGATAACCATTTGTGCAGGGACACTATTGATAGATAGTGGTTGATTTTTTGAGAGAGATTTCATTGAATTGATCCATATGACTCCCTAGATATTTGTATATCTAACTTTGAATGAGGTCAATTCATGTCACAGTTATGTAAGTTGTCCTTAGACCTCATATGTCAAAGAGACATTAGGGATGGATGTTTGTGTTTTGACTATGGCCAACAAGTCCCTAGTCATGGCATCCCAAACAATCTCAGCTTGGATACAACAACAAATCCACAAAGGTAATTGTCTAGCTAACATGGGATCATTTTTTCCTTGTTATTAGAGGAGACGAACTCATGATAAATTATTTAATGAAGCCTTTAGTCAGGGTAGTAGAAATATCAAAGAAAGAGTTTCTTTGATGATTTCATGATGCATCCATCAGTCCAAAATTTAATGATAAATTAGGGTTTTGGGAATTTACTATACCCTAAGTCATTATATGGTTGTCATGCGATTGAAGAATTATACCGTACATAATAAATGATGACAAAAATTTACATGAAAGAGTAGATAAAGTCATTGATACTATCTAGATCATGCAGCATAGCTTGACATCTTACATGTTGGTTGTTGGACCTATTGATTGGGTTAAGCCAATCTAAGGTTAATTAATAAGTGTTAGATATAGTTAATGAATTATGTTAGCCAACAAATAGTAGTTGGATTCCTGGATTTTTTAAATATACTAGTAATCGGCCCATAGGGTCTGAATCATATGATATATAAGACATCATAGGACACAATTAAAGTGTGGGGTATTTTACAAAAAGTTCAGGAGAAGCATAAAATTATATGAACCTCAAACAAAAAATACGCTTGCAAGTTTCTCATGAGCACCCATCCCCCTCCCTCTTAACATGGGTGCCCTCCATCCTAGGGTCACTAGAATGGTCAGAAGACCCTCGATCTATGAAGGTGCTCATCGAAATAAAGATGAAGAGATTTGATGTGTTTCGTATCACATGGATAAGTCTAGAGATCAGACATTTCTGTGGATCAAGACAACAAATTAGAGGAACCAAACCATGAATGAAAGCTGATTTAATCAATGATATCTTGTTATTTTCTTGAAGGTCGTCTTAAATTTTTTTATTATGCTTCACAAACTCTTCTCAACATAGACAAATAATGAAAGTAATGGAAAAATTGATAGTGAATGATTGTTCATTTATGATCCTTACAAAGAGGTTGCAATCCAATGCAATGAAAAACATAAAAATATAGATAAAAATATTTTATTTGTATCACATAGCAGAAGGTGCAAGACTACTTTCATCTGGTGTCACGTGGTCAAATTCCAAGCTAGGACAATTGCTCGAATCTGGCGTGTGCCAGCCTCTATGCTTGGAGCAGAACACTGAGCAGCCTTGATCTCTTACAGCGGAAGTCTTTGCAATAGCTTAAGATCGCATGGAATGGGTTAGAAGAAAGGATGGGAACATCGTATGGTCATTGCATTGATATCACAAAAGGTTACATCGTATTCATGAACATTACTTGGGGAAAGACCAGGGTTGATACCGAAGTAATGAGACGAGGCTTCTCGTGCCTGGGTAGGTGTGCCACTACGTCTTGAGGCCCACAGCCCCACGCGCGTGCCCGTTGGCACTGCCGCTACACGCATGCCCCCCGGCCAGGCATCGCGCGCCCATGGGCCTGGCGATCACACAACCCACCCCAACATCTAGGCGATCACACACGCCACAGCACACGCGCTGACACCTTTTGCTCGGTCCTCTCAAATGCCGTCGTGCTCGGCTCCCCAAGTTGGGTGACACGCACCCCCATGTCATCTCGACACTCACTGTGCATCAATAGCCTTAGTTTCCTGGCAGAATGTCACCCACCCTGCGCCCCACACACGCAATGCGCCTGAGGCCCGTGTGGCTGCTACTGGCTTCCCGCGCAACTTCGTGTGCTACCTGTGGCACTATTGCCTGGCATGGGCGTCCTGCATGCGGCGCTTGGCACCCCCGTGTGGCGCTTGGTGCTCACGCACCATCCGTCCTGCCTAAGCGCAAATGGGCAAGCGCACCATCCCTAGTGTATCACCACTACGGGGGCGATGGCCTGAAAGATCAGGTTGGGCGTCACCACTCTTAGTGTGTCGTAGCACTAAATAGGACTCAATCATTATAGATCGTGAGCCTATTGCGAACACGCCCTCCCAATTATCACGCAAGGCTCTGAGTAGGGATGTCACCTAGTTAGGGGCCTAACACTCCCCCACCAGCTACACTGCTTCATACGCGCGCAACAAGTCCTCAAAATTCCACAAGTCCGAGTTGCACTCCCATGTTGTTGATTCGGCTGGTCTATTCTTCCACTTTATTAGGTACTCAATCTTGTGATAGCAACTATGACGTCCTCCCCGGTCAATCTCCCTTTTTTCCAGGGTCACCTCTGTCTCCTGTTAAAATGCGTCCATACATTCGATGGTGCTCATTAGGGCTGGTTCCTCACCGCGTCGTCAAGATCTGGTATATATTTCTTCAGAACCGATACATGAAAGACCGGATGGACCGCCGGCTGACGGGAGTATGCTGAGTTTGTAGGTAACTCATCCGATCTTAAATACCACCTCGAAAGGCCCATCGTAGCATGGTACCAAACCCTTGTGATGTTGCTTTGCTTGCTTTGTCTTCAGCATCTCAGCATTAGTCTTCAACAAGACCAGATCATCAACTTTGAACTCCACGTCTCGCATGAGTTGATCGGCTTGTTTCTTAATTCTCTGAGCAGCACGCTCTAGTGCCTCGTGGGCTTCCTCAATGCGAGCATGGTAATCGCACGCAAAGTGGAAGGCCGTAGGGAAATGACTATTCCCTTCTCTCTTTACCACTTCCGGAGGATTTAATGGATGCCTTCCCATTGCAATATCAAATAGTGAATGCCCTATAGCCAAGCTCCGGTTGATGTTGTGTGCGAATTGCGCTGCATCTAGTAGCTCCTCCCAATTCTCTTGGTTGACAAGATTTAGTGTCCCAAATACTCTTCAAGCATAGCGTTCATGCACTCCGTCTGGCCATCAGTTTGGGGTTGGAAGCTCGTTGAAAATTTGAGCTTGGAGCCCATGTATTTGAATAATGACTCCCAAAAATGACCCATGAATCTTGTATCTTGGTCGCTGATGATGTCCAACAAATGACCCCAATACTTCACCACGTGGGACATGAAGAGACGAGCCATGCCATTTGTGTGCACTTCTGATGTGGTGGAGATGAATGTTGCATACTTGGAAAAATGATCTATGACCACCAAGATAGCAACGTGCCCACCCACGTGTGGAAGACAAGTGATGAAATCCATCGAAATAGATTCCCATGGTCTACTCGCCCTCGGAAGAGGTTCCAATGTTCCTACAGCTTTGGCTTTTCCGTCTTGTCTTAAAAACACACCAGGCATGAACAGACATCAGCCTCAACGTCACATTCCATTACCGGCCAGTGATAACTACAGGACAGGAGTGCAAGCGTATGTGCTTGTTCTAAGTGTTTGACGAGGGGTGCTTCATGCATCTCGTAAAGGAGCTTCCGGCGCAGTCAACCCACACGCGGCACATACGGTCAATTCCCATTAGCATATATTACTCCCTCAGTCCAGAATCTCCTCGTCTCGCCCGCAACAATGTGCTTCATAAGGCAAACAGCTTCTGGATCATCTTTCAATGCCAACTTGATTTCATCCAAGATGCTTCCTTGGACTACTGAAAGTGTGGCCACAAAAACTTCTAGTTCTTTATGGCTTAAGGCGTCAGCAACTTGATTTTCATGCCCCAGCTTGTATTTCAAAACAAAGTCAAATTCCGCGAAGAAAACTTGTCATCTTGCTTGCCTTGGGGTCAGCTTCCTCTAGGACTCAAGCAACTAGTGGCCATATTATCGGTGTAGACCACAAATTTACATTCGAGGAGATAGTGGCACCATACTCTTGGTAATTTACCGCAGCCTTCATCTCCTTCTCATGCACCGAATACCTTCTCTCAGCGTCATTTAGCTTCCAACTCTCATAAGCCACGGGATGTCCGTCTTGCATCAAAACACCCCCCAAGTGCGAAGTCAGAAGCATCAATGTTTACCTCATATGGCTTGTCAAATTTGTTCAATCGGAGCATCGGTTCAATAGAGACTGTACTCTTCAACTCATTGAATGCTCTCTAACAATAGTCTGTCCACTACCATTTTGAGTCTTTCTTCAACAAGTCCATCAACGAAGCAACTAGTCAGAAGAAGCCTTTGATAAATTTTTGGTAGCAATTGGTCGGCCCGAGTAAAAATCTCAACTATGGTACTCCCGTCAGTGTTGTCTAATTCCAAATGGTCTTCACCTTAGAGGGATCACTGCGCACACTTCCCTTTCCGTTTAGGTGTCCGAGGAACTCAATCTCCTTCGAAGCAAACTCACACTTCTTCGGGTTGAGATAGAGCTCATTCTCCTTCAGCTTGGTCATCACCTTCCTCAAGTGCCTCACATGGTCATCGAAGCTCCGGCTGTATACGAGAATATTGTCCAAGTACACAACAATAAAATCATCGATACAATCTCGAAAGATATTCTTCATGAGGCAACAAAAAATTTAGCAGGAGCATTCATGAGCCCAAAAGGCATCACACAAAATTCAAAAGATTCGTAGTGCATCACACACGCTGACTTCAGCTCGTCCCCCTCCTTTGTCCTCACTTGGTGGTACCCGCTCTTCAAGTCTAGCCGTGAGAAGTAGCGAGCATCCCTGAGCCTATCAAACAGCTCTTCAAAATTCAGTACAGGATATTTATTTTTCAATGTTACCTTATTCAACTCTCAGTAGTCCACACAAAGTTGCACCTAACTGTCCTTCTTCTGGAATAGGATTGGGGCACCAAAGGAAGCCTTGGATGGCCAGATCAACTTGCTCTCTAGCAATTCTTGCATTTGATTATGCGGTTCCCCCAGGTAGGCAAGCAGCATCTTGTAGGGTACCCCCGCAGGCGGATGGGTGCCAAGGAGTAGTTCTATCTCGTGGTCCATGTCCCACCTAGGTGGCAACTTCACTGTGAGTTGCGCGGGCATAACCTCGACAACCTCCCGTAGTGTGTCAGCTATTGACCCAATAGTCCACCCATGGCTGCACTGAGGTTATTGTCATCATCGTCGCCCCAACTAAGCCCAGCCAAATGGGCTGGCGTACACCCCTGCCTTTCACCCTTTTCTGGGGTGCCAGCCCTCGTATGGTGACAAGGAAGGTATGTTCCCCGTTTCTCAACCGTCCTTGATTTTCATTGCAAACAGAAGAACGGTGTTCCATAGTTTTTGGACCCCTTACTGTCTTAGGAAACATGGGTGAGATCCTTCTAGGAACAGTATGTTGCAGTATTGGGGTAACACAACTGTTCGTGATCCCATCAAGATGTCGAGACCTAGGACAACCATATAGCCATCCACAGGGGACACCATGAAGTTAGTCCGACCCTCCCACATTTCCTCCTGCAATAACACCCCCTTGGTCAGGCCAATGATATCTCACGCCTCCGAGTTGATAGCCTTGATCTTCCAAGTGCTTGGGGAAAGTTTCAAGCCGAGCTTCCTTGCTTCCTTCTCGGCGAGGACGTTGTACGTCGCCCCTGTGTCAACAATGGCCATCGCGGGTTTATCGTTGATCAGTACCGGGACATGCAACAAGTTCAAACCTTCATACTGGACCGTCCACCCCCATGTAGTGCCGCCAAGGACTGGAGGGGGTTTAGTGTCACCGTACTGCTACCCCTGAGAACCTCCGGTTGGCCGAGGGCACGACCATCGCATTCACGTTGGTGGCCGCGCCCACACCCCTCAGGCAGTCTTTCATAAAATGGGGTGAAGCATGTTGACTTGTTGCCCCCACCACCTGGAGTCACTTTCCCCAGTCTTGGGCTCTTGCGCTTTTCTCGACCCTTTGTCGTAGCCTTGTTTCCACTTCCTCTTCAGGCCCTGACTGGTGCCTCAACGCATTCCTAGAGCGGCTTGCTCCACTCTCCAGACTTTTCCTCTGGCTTTGTAGTTTGGTTGGATTGGAGCTCTATTCCCTCCACCACTTGATAGGCAGAGTTAAGGTCTCTACACTGCCTCCACTCCAGTTCTGTTTGGAGCTAATGGGGGAGTCCTTTGGTGAAGTGGTAGAGTTTGTCCCCATCAGACATCTCGGTAATCCTCCTGATCATGGACACAAACTGGTTCACATATTCTCTTGGATTACCAGTCATCCTTAGGTTATCGAGCTCTCCCCTCTCCAGCCACGTCGTGTTGTACGGTATGAAGTTCTCTTTTATTTCCTACACACAGTCTTTGTATGTTGGTGGTGGCCAATTTCTGCCTCCCAAGCGCTGGTGCCACCATAGTTTAGCATCATCCACAAGAAAGAAACTGGCCTAGCGGACTTTCTTATCCTCCGAGAACTCATTGACCTCAAAGTATATGTCATAGTCATACAAAAATTCGACCATGTCCACTTCCTTGCAGGCTCCGCTAAACCTTGGGGTCAGCATCATTATCTTTTTCCCTCTGCCGTTGCTGGGGCGGTTCTTGGGATCCTCATCCCTTCTCCATTTTGAGAATTCCAGCTTAAAGGACATCACCATCTCCATCCGCTGGTGTAATGTGTTCTTAAGGTGATCTTGCCTCTAACAGGTCTCTGCCCTCGGATCTTCAAGGTTTGCATCACCTCCATCTTTATTCTTATCGACATGGGTCTTCAAACCCAAAAGGTTCTTATCCACGAGGCAGATTCTTTGCCTCTACTATTTCTCCTTCCGGATTTGCTCTTCCTACATCTTGGAGAGCTTTGCAAACTCCCTCTTTCCTCTAACTAGTTCAGGAACACAGGCAGATGAAGCCAACCCTAGCTCTAATACCAATTGTCACGCAGTCAAATTCTGAGCTAGGAAAATTGCTCGAATCTGGCGTGTGCTGGCCTCTATGCTTGGAGCAGAACATTGAGCAGCCTTGATCTCTTATAATAGAAGTCTTTGCAATAGCTTAAGATCGCATAGAATGGGTTGGATGAAAGGGTGGAAGGCACCCCCGTCGAGGAATATGGTCATTGCATTGATATTACAAAAGGTTACATCGTATTCATGAACATTACGTGGGGGAAGACCAGGGTTGATACCGAAGTAACGAGACAAGGCGTCACGCGACTAGGTAGGGCTGCCACTACACCTTGAGGCATGCTGCCCCACGCACGTGCCCGTTGGCACTGCTGCTACACGCGTGCCTCCAGGCCGGGCGCCGCAGGCTCATGGGTGTGGTGTTCACACATGCCACCCCAGCCTCTAGGTGATCACACACACCATAGCACACGTGCTGACACCTTTTGCTCTGTCTACTCGAACGCCGCCGTGCTCGGCTCCCCAAGTTGGGCGCCACGCGCCTAGCTCTATCCCCGGGGATGCCACGCGCCCCATGCCATCTCAGCGCTCATTGTGCCCAATAGCCTTAGTCTCATGGCGGAATGTCACCCGCCTCGCACTCCGCACACACAATGCGTGAGAGGCCCGCGCGGCCGCGGCTTGCCCCACGACACTGCCGCCTGGCATGGGCATCCCGCGTGCGGCGCTTGGTACTCGCACACCATCCATCCTGCCCAAGCGCGAATGGGCACGTGCACCATCCATAGTGTATCACCACTACAGGAGAGATGGATTGAAAGCTTAGGTTGGGCGTACCCATCCTTAGTGCCCCACGACACTGCCGCCTGGCATGGGCATCCCGCGTGCGGCGCTTGGTACTCGCACACCATCCATCCTGCCCAAGCGCGAATGGGCACGTGCACCATCCATAGTGTATCACCACTACAGGAGAGATGGCTTGAAAGATTAGGTTGGGCGTAACCATCCTTAGTGCCCCACGACACTGCCGCCTGGCATGGGCATCCCGCGTGCGGCGCTTGGTACTCGCACACCATCCATCCTGCCCAAGCGCGAATGGGCACGTGCACCATCCATAGTGTATCACCACTACAGGAGAGATGGCTTGAAAGATCAGGTTGGGCGTAACCATCCTTAGTGCGTCGTAGCACTAAATAGGACTCAGTCATTACAGCTCGTGAGTCTAACACAAACACACTCTCCTAATAAGCATGTAGGCCTCTAAGCAGGGATGTCGCCTAGTTAGGGACCTAACATCTGGGGATACATAGACTTTGGTACATAGAAGTCTTTGCACATCATCCATATTCTGCACTTCACTCAAGACACTCTAAACCTGAAAGTTGTGCCAAGTCAACTTGTGACTTGGCACAACTATGTTTGATACCTGGGCTAGGCGCTCAACAAATTGTTGGTTCTAGTGGCCTAGATCTGGATGAAAAATTCAAAACGATTTACAGCGGAAGACTTTTGTAAAATTGAACGGCATCGATAAAATCATTATAACGACGTATACATCTGTAATTTCTTGGATCCGAGAGCAAGACGAGTCGAGCAGCTCAAGTGTGCAGCATCTAGACATATTCACGCGGTCCTTGACATGTTGGATCTCCTCCTCTTGATGAGTCCCGTTCTACCTCCATTGTCATTGTTATGTCGTCCTGATTGCATCAAGCATGGAGAGGGTGTGTGGGGAGAAGGTAGAAGAAGGGAAAGGCCCCTTGAACAATTCTGGCTTGGGTAAATTTTGTTTAGTTCCTTCCCATATTTATACTAAGTGGGTATTTTTCACAAAATCCCCCAAAACATAAGTATATCTTCCGACGTCCAAAAAACCTTTTGCGTGTGACCCTCTAGGCCCATGTATTAGTCAAGTTAACGACTCTAGCGGCCCAATAATCTTTATTGGTCTTTCAAATTAATTAACTATATCATCATATAGATTAATTAATATCAGATGAATTTCACCCAATTGATAGGTTGAGTCTCCAACACGTGGGGTGCCAAGCTACACCTCATGTTCTAGAAGATACAAAGGAATGTGCATCGACTCAATTCATGGAACATGTTCGTCATTGGTTACCGTGTATGTATAATCCTTTATCCACTTGACACTCCTTGGATGACTTAGGGTATGGTCAACTATCAAACCCTAATAGGTCATCCGAGTTAGTACTGATACATTCGAAAATCATTACAGAAGTCTTCTCTAATATTTGACTGCCTTAGCGAAGGACTTCATCTCATTGTCTTCCTTGAGTTTCCTCACCTCTTATACCAAGGGTGGACGATCCCATCATGGCCACTCAACCATCTTCGTGAACTTCTTGATGCACTTGAACTAAGACCTTTTAGAATCCCATGATTAAAGACTCGTTGGCAATAATCAAAGTACAACTGTTCATCCACAAGACAGCTTTGGTGTCTCATGATTAGAGACTCGTTGGCCACAATCAAAGTAAAACCGTTCGTCCATAAGAGAGCTTTGGTGTCTCAGGTCTAAGGACCACTTACACAACCAAGACATGAATCAACCTGATTGATTGTCCGATATAATACCATTCAGGAATTCCTACGCATCCATTCACTGAACTATTTCCACTAAAGAGCACCCACTATCTATCCGAAGTGTCTCCGCACTAATGGCTACGAGAACGGCTGTACTCGTCATATGAGTAAGGCTAGATGGTGCTATTCTATCTGAATACTTCGATGTCCTTCTAGCATATCCTTCAAATAGGAATATTTAGAATGCAAGCTTAAAGACCAGTGATCTCTGTATTATGATCGCATCATAATTCTCTAAGTCAGATCATGTATTTATGGAGTTTATTATAAGCATCACATGTGCACTAGAATGAATATGTTCTATTTATGAACATGGAACAAGATGTGGAATGTGTGATTGGCTTGCCGGCCACATATATTTCCATCATTGACTTCATCAAGGCACTGCTGACTAGTTTGATCGAGATCAATGCATACCATCACTTCTTGTAAGAGTACCTCATGCAACAAAAAAAGTAAAGAAGAATTTACATGGACAACAAATGATCAAGATAGATAGAATTTTTTTCATGTGGACGATGACAATATATAACCATGATTGTTCTGGGTACATAAGAGGTGACATGGTAATTGTCCCACTCATTGTTCTTGAAATATCTACATGCACTAGGTGACATGGCAGTCCAGTAGGTCACGGACGATGAGAGAGAATCAGGGTTTCTACATTCGTCTTCTACAGTAAGGGAGAGAGAGAGAGAAATAGGAGCTACACAAGGGAGGAAAAGATGGAGGGAGGCAAGATGTTGAAGAACGTAAAGTTAAACTCATAAATCCATCATAAATCATGAATGATTTCTAAAAGTTATATGTAATGGCTTGGGACCCAGAACATATTTAGGTCATATTATGGCTGCAGAACTCAAATTTTGGGACTAGATTTTGGTAGATAATTGATTTTCTCAGTAAAACATATAAAACCTTGTCTCTTAAAATTATTATTAAGTAGTCACAAGCAAGAATCCTCACCACAAGCAATCATAATTATGAAACTCATGAAATTTTAAGCGATGATTAGGTGATGATAGGAGATATGTTATGAGATTAGAAATATGGTGAGATAAAAAGTACAATAACTAGCGATAGAAATTATTATTAAATCGTGAAAAGTAAGGGTCCTCTCCAAAATGAATGATAATTAAGAAACTCATGAACTTTGATGATAGGGGATATTTTATAAGATTAGAAATATGGTGAGATAAGAATTTCAATGACCTACCAATAGAAATTATTATTGGATAGTGATGAGCAAGGGTCCTATCTACAATAAATAATAATTAAGCAACTCATTAACTTTTAAGCGATGAATAGGTGATTGTAGGAGATATTTTATGAGATTAGAAATATTGTGAGATAAGAAGTAGAATAACTAGCGATAGAAATTATTATTAAATAGTGAAAAGAAAGGGTCCTATCCAAAATAAATGATAATTATGCAACTCATCAACTTTTAAGCAATGAATAGGTGATGATAGGAGATATTTTATGAGATTAGAAATATGGTGAGATGAGAATTAAAATAACTAGGGATGGAAATATGTAACAGTAAATGTATGTGTTTGGAAAAGAGGGATGATGGATCATGATAATGGGTGAATTAAATATAGAAATATGGTGAGATATTTTATGTGGATATATGGATATGGATGGATGTTAAGGGATGGGTTTTGAGAAGAAACAATATAGGTACGAGGAATTCAATGTGAATTTTATATTTACCTGGATCAAGGCGATATGCAACAGTTGGAAAGTCCAACCCCTTATATATTGACTTATAACTTCAATCAACAATATTCACCTAGAACAATATAGTTTTTAAATTCACTTTATTTCACTCATCTTACCAATGTCATGGATACAGGTTAAATTTAAACTCCAAGGGTATATGTGGATAGATAAGAGAGAAATGAAGCTACCTTAAAAGATGTCATCCTGAGGCCCCATCAAGATCATTTGGTATTGTGTTTTGAAGATAGATTACTATGAGAAGCTTTTGTTTTCACTCTCCTCTGTTTGTCCACCAGTCAACTTTTAGTGTGTCAGAGAATCCTTGGAATGATAAAAGATTCATCACTTTGTCCATAATTATTGGTCTTTATTTATGTATCTTTGGCTTGACAAATGTAGCTGAAATATCATGAAAAAATATTATCTAAATATAGATAATGAGTGATGTAGCAATGAGGCCACTTCCACACACTTTTTTGTCCATGCATGTTCTCATTCGCAGTTGCATTTAATTTGATTTTAATCGTCATTTAATTTTCATGATAACACGTCCGCCTATTCTTATTTCATCATATTTATTGTAGATAAAACTGACACTTTTATTCTTGTGTCACACATCCCTGCGTATTAAAAAAAAATAGGTATATCATGATTGGCCCATTAAGGCATCACAATTTGAGATGTCAGAATGATGCCTTCTAAAATGATTAGCACAATTAATAACTGGCTCAAATAATGTTTGGTTACCACTCTAATAAGTCACGTGGTGACACGTCGTAACACTCAATGAATATCATAAAAATAAACTTAAAAAACAGCTTAAAATTTAACAAATGTATTATATGCTTAATGAATTAATATTATGACTTAAATTTGTTATCGGAAATTTAAAATTATCGGAATTATTTCAGAAGGCATCATTTGTTATCAGAATTTGTTATCGGAAAAATCCAAAAAATATTCTGACTTAAAATTATTTTTTTACACATATGATGCCGAAAATAGTGTAAAAGTATCAAAACCCTACATATAATTATTTCATTCTAAAGATAGATTTAATCATTTTAAGCTTGATAAACATAAAAAAAATGATGACATTAATCTAATTATTAGTGTGTTATCAAGTGTTTTTTACTTAGAGCTTATATGGGTCAATATTGAATTATAAAAGACCAAATGTAGAAAATCTTAATAGGTAATTAATGAAGACAAGACTTACCCTAGACAAAAGACATTAGAAACAGACTAAGAGGTTTTTTAATATTGGGAGATGTGGGCAATATTAAATAAGGCAAGAACCACTTTTGAAAAAAAACTTTCAATGGTAGTCTCTTGGCAGATCTCAATCCATAAATGCAGCCTCATGGCATATGCAAATTGCTGTTCATCAGTATAAATAACTTTCCTATTTCTAATAATGTCCCCTCTCTTCTCCTCTCCATATTCCTCTCTTATATATTCGCAAACTACATGGTATCACAATCACAGCATTCTGACTAATGGCACCAAAATGATGCTCTCAAGATGGCACAACCAATGTCAAATGCCATTGTAGCTCCAAAAGCTTCTCAGATCATTGTCTTAGAATGTCCGTTTACCACAAATATGTTTCCTTCTGATATGTAGACTCCTATAACGTTGAATAATCACAAAATTATGTTGGGGGAAAATCCCTTTACTCCCCTAGTCAAGACCTGTGGACTTATAAAATGTTTGGACAATATTTTCCGATTGCCTCCTTTCTGGATAACAAAGTAAAACGTGTAAGTTCATACAGAAGATGCGACATGGCTATAGATAGATAGATGGATAGATAGATAGATAGATAGATAGATAGATAGATAGATAGATAGATAGATAGATAGATAGATAGATAGATAGATAGATAGATAGATAGATAGATAGATAGATAGATAGATAGATAGATAGATAGATAGATAGATAGATAGATAGATAGATAGATAGATAGATAGATAGATAGATAGATAGATAGATAGATAGATAGATAGATAGATAGATAGATAGATAGATAGATAGATAGATAGATAGATAGATAGATAGATAGGTAGATAGATAGATAGATAGATAGATAGATAGATAGATAGGTAGATAGATAGATAGATAGATAGATAAATAGATAGATAAATAGATCGATAGATAGATAAATTAATAGATAGATCGATAGATAGAATCTATGATCTTATGGGGGCATCAAATACTGTTATAGTATGAATGGGATTGATCAATATAACTTTCCCACCTGGGGATAAAACTTTACCTCTCTATTTGTCCAGTTTCCTACGAATTTTCTCCCAAAGATAAGCAAAATAAGTAGCTTTTGTTTGTCCTATAAATATAGGGCAGATTAAATACAAAAAAGGAAGTGCTCCAGTATTAAAATTTGTAATTTTTGCAGACTTTGTTTTCCATTCTAAGAGAGTTTTCTCAGCAATACAGAAAGCACTTTTAATTCTATTGACTTTTTTTCCGGCAAGATTTGATATTCTTCTAGTAATTTTATCAGATTTTTCAAAGATGATTTCTTTCCATTTAAAAATTATAGATGGAACTTTTTGTAAAATCATAGATTCTATCCATAAAATCATGGGAAATTTCTATTGTCTAACAATGATGATAGCAAAAAATGTCATTGGACATCTTGGGAAAATGTATGCTACCCTCTAGATGAGAGTGGACTAGGAATTAGAATCGTAGCAAAAACCATAAAAAAATTTCATATGAAAAGGGCAAGGTCCTTTCATATGAAAGGTACCTTATGGGCATCATTGATTAGATCTAAGTTTGGAAATACAGACTCAACGATAAATAATCGGTATGTACCAAAAAGAATTCAGAACCTTAACTTTAGCTGGGAAGAAATGAATGCCGTAATACAGTGGTATATCGCAAAGGGGAAGTTTTGGTTTAGCATAACAATTGGACAGGACTTGGTTATCTGGGAACCCTTCCAAACATCCAGATTTGAGACCAAAATATAATGGTTAAGGATCTGCTAAATCAGCAATGGGATCAATATCCTAGGCAAGATGGAGTTGACGACACCACAAAAGCACAAGTTAGGAAGCAAAATATTCATCTTTCCAATCATCTTGACCAACCCATATGGACACTAACTTCCCATGGGAATTTCACTACTAAACCTGCCTGGGAAAATTTTTGGGTTAAACGTCCAAAAAATCCATTTTTTCTGCCATTTGGAAAATGAGAATTCCTATTAAGATACAATTTTTCTTATCACATTTGCTTAAAAATATTTTACCACTGGATAGGAATATAAAAGATATTATAATGAAAATTTCTTTTAAATGTGTCTGTTGTCTTAAAATTCTTTCATCATGGAGCAATTATTCCTTCATGGCGAATGGGCAACACCTTCATGGAACTAGTTCCTTGATAAATGGGATATACCTTGCAGGTACAATTTCTCACTTATTGAATGGTTAAAATTCATTCTAAAGACAAAGTCGAAAGAAACCAAAGCATTCTGCCTAAAAAAATTTCATGTGTGTTCATGCTCCGGGAAATCCGAAGACATAGAAATACAAGGAAGTGGGTAGGTATGAATGTCAATGAAAAATTTATTGCTCATGCTGTAACTAACATGATCAAACTGGCAGAACATACTATCACTCCTACAAAAATAGTGTCTCGCAGTGAATGGACAGGACTCTGTAATTGGAACTTTAAGATTTGGGCATACATTGTATGTTTACACCTTCAAATTTCAAAATGAATACAGATGGAACTTCCAAAGGCAATCCAGCATTATCATCAGGAGGGGGCATACTTGGAGATCAATAGGAAAGTTTAATTTTGCGTCAAAAAATATAGATGACTTTTTTCCTTTCATTTTTTTCTCTTTTTTGCTTAACAATGAGTTTCCTCAAATGAAATTTATGTAATATTTGTATTTTTATAATTAAATGAGGATAAGGATAATATTTTTATAATTAAATATATGTAATATTTTGTCATATGTTTGGATTCATACAGATATAATGTTCCATGTTATGACCATTCCATAAAGGTTTTTGCTCATCTGATCAGTGATAGCATGCGTTCACAAAATACATTTACAAATCATTTTTTACCCTCTTGTGCACGAAATTGATTTAAATAATGCATGCTATCATATATTAATGTGAATTTAATTATTCATGTGTGAACATGTTGTTTCTTATCTCATATTTAGATTTTTTTTCATTTTTATTTATCCTGAAATTTATTTATTCATGATAATATTTCTAAATTTTCGGATTCATTTGGATTTGTACAGACTTTATTTGGTAAAAAAAGCCCACAAATCTGGAGACTTTTAAGTCAGAGTATTAACTATAAAAGGTTGTTCCCTTCATATCAGGATTTGTGGGCTTATTCAGGTTTGTATTGGGTTGCCAGTGCAGGACTAGAAAGTCATGGGTTCAGGGTGGATCAATAGTACCCACTGAGTCAACAGACTCCAGGCTTGGAGCAGGTAAATGGGGCTTCTAGCACAGGCTGATAAATGGGATTAATTTGCTGAAGTGTCCTGGTTGACTAAGAAACACTAAGTCAACCCAGGTGTACCTTATATCCTCGCTATGCAGTATGTGCTGATTAGGCCACATCATCCCACAAACTCAAGGACAAGAAATGTTTGCCTTCCAAATTCTACTACACTTAGAAGTAAGAGAAAATCAAACTTGAATCTACTTCTCTGCCAAACAGTGAGAAGGTCAGATCAAATATTGATCCATCAATTTTTCAACGCTATCTTGGTAAATTTTGATTTCGTACTCATCATCAATTTTGTAACACAGTTTAGATTAAAATTAGAGTAGCATATAATATTCAATGTTTGTCTTAATCCCAATTAAAACACCTTCAATTTCTCATTTTGTTGAATTTTTATTCTTTATAGTTTATTGAACTTAGATTCTGCTGTTTCAAGCTTCGTCCCACTTAAAACACCTTCAATTTCTCATTTTATTGAATTTTTATTCTTTATGATTTATTGAACTTTCAATCTAGAACCATAGATTTTTTTCTTGTTACTCATGCAGATACCTTGTAACTTGCTATCTTTGACCTTGTTTATTGTAATCTAAAAATTAAATTAATATGTATGTAGTATAACATGATATATGAATTATATAACTCTATAAAGCATTGCCACCACAAATAGTTTTACGTATGAATTATATTTGTTCCTATACAACTTATCTGCACCAGATCTATGTAATATACAGAACTTTTTAAAATATAATAATACATTAATGTCCATTATACACAACATATCTACTATACCCAATGATATCTAAATATTGCACCTACATATTTGACTTACTATATACCATACTATATTTTCAAACACATTTTTTATAGTTTTATTTGTACTTTCTTTTGGTTATATAAATAGCATTTACTAACAAATTCATAGAATAACTAAAATAATGAGATGAAATTACATTGGGGTTGAGATGCTTGAGACAGTTTCATCTTAAACTATATTTATAAAAATTAAGCATCAGCTAAAGTTATAAGAGAAACTTTTCAACAGAGTAAAAGGGGAAGTATCTCAAAATAGGAAAGTAAGTTTTGAGGAAGTGTATAAAATAGTCTTTCGCGGATTACAAAATCTGTTAACTATTTTAAAATGAATCATTTTATAACATTGGAACAGGGAACGGAAATCCAACTTCCAAAAAAAAAGGATTAATAATCGGCGTAAGATCCAATAATGTTGTTGGAGCCCTTTAAAGATCTCAAAAAACACAAAATAATAGATGTTAAAAATCTCATTTCACGTTTGGTGACACAAATTACTTCAAAAAGAAAGACAAGTATCCATTATTAACCCTCGGGATCGTCAGCCCCGATACCGGTATCTGATTACGGTATCGGGACGGATGCTGTACTGGTTACCGAAAATCAAATTTTCGGTATACATTTTTTCTGATATCCGGATATCGGTTGCTTCAGTACTGATATCCGATATCGATATCCGTCTCAATGTCGGCATCCGCCTCCATTTCTCGGAGAGGATGACGATATCGAATTTCAATATCCAACTTACAAGGGTTGTCTAAAAATATAATTTAATCGTCATAGCGCAACAGTTTGGAGAGGATACACGTGGGCCAGCGATATAGCAGAGAGCTTTTTAAATTACAAACTAGCTCTTTAATATATACAGCTCAAATTTTTTTCTCCCATATGGGATAACAGGATTCGGAGTTCAACATTAAACTCCGCATCCTATTGTCCCATATGGAAGAAAACAGAAATTTTGAGCTGGGACGAGATAGTAACATATTAAATATATATACTTATTATGTATTAAATGAGGTAATAATATATTAATTATCTATTAAAATGTTATTAAATCATTTAATACCTCGTTTAATATATACAGCTCAAAATTTTTGTTTTCTTCCATATGGGACAATAGGATTCGGAGTTTAATGTTAAACTCTGAATCATGTTATCCCATATGGAAGAAAACAAAAGAAAGGTATATATTAAACGAGGTAGAATATATATCAAAAACATGTGTCGTTGTTAACATAAATCATCTAAATTGATGTTCAATACTCATTTATTCTGTAGATACTCGGTATCGATATCCAGATACCAGTTCCGATATCCAGATATCGAAATCCGATATCCGGTATCCGATATCCATCTTGTCCTTACCCATTTGATATCCGTTTCTGATATCTGTTTTCACCTATCGGACAGATATCGTCCGATATCCGATATCAGACACCGTCCCCTTTTTTTCTGGATATCAGATATCGAATGTACAATATCAGATATCGGACCGATATTGGACGAACAATCCCTAATTAACTCATTTGATATCTATTTAACCTCAAAAAGTCACAAAGAAATGCATAATAATCCATTTAGAACATTATTCTTTAATAGTTTCAGTAATTATTTATTCCAAACTTCAACTTTTTGGACTTGCTACTTATACTTACGGCAATGCAACACATTCATATTTATGCGTACAAAACGGTAAGAAATATAATCTACACAAAGCTCATTGATTTCAATCTGTAACCACAGAAGAATTAAGAAATACTCAAAATTAAGGACTGATTAAGATCAGTGCTCTTATTATTTAAAGAAAAATCGTTAACTGTATTTGTTTATCTTAGCCCTTGGGAATATCACACTGAAACATAAAAGATATTTTAGATGTTTAACTATTTCAAAAAACATAAATATCAGATCAGGGTTTTTATCCCCAAGTGATGTATTTATTTAGATTTCATGAAAGCAAGATACCAGACACATTACTCCGAAAATTCCAAGTGTTTTCAATTGAATATTTTATTATAACTTCCAATGGACATTTCTAACCCCGTCTACAATGCTGAGCTTATCGTTCGAATCATACCTCTGTTGTGTTTTTACAACCCCTATTGGCGCAATCATCTTCAGATGATGTTCTTCGTTGCAAATTTTCTCCTAGCCCCCTTCAAGTAAGATCATCATTCGCATTCATCAAAGCGTTTAGAATCACACCACAATAACTTTGGTAAAGAACTGTCTTAATAATTCCATCAAGTAATCATTTGAAAAAGTTTCAACACATTATATATACGGTCACAGGATCAGTTTGTATTATAGAACCTCTATTCGTTCAAAGATTGTAAACCGAAAGTGATAAATTAATAGGTTTTAGCTAAATAAAATTGATAAATTGCCTCATGGTCGATAATAGACAGAAACCTATCATGGTCATCCAAAGGCTGATGATAAACATACCCTACAATCTTATTTGGCATGTTTTTATTTATGATGGATTCATTCCTTATTTAAAGCTAGATGAATAATAATTATGATGGACAAAAAGAGTGTTAACATCAATATCAATTAAAAAACAATAAAGTTGGAAATGTACACAAGCAAAGTTTAAGTCTCATCTCGAGGCCCAAAGCAGCTGTTGCCACAGAGAAAAATTAAATTTAATAGGGAATAAGTAGAAACTAATGACATCTTTAATGACATAAAATGAGCCACTAGATAGAACGAAATAAACATATATTCATCATTATCCTAGCTATTGTTTCTTCTTGGTCCTCTTCCATCTTGATGATCACTCTATTATCTCCGAGTGGAAACAATGATAAATTTCTGACCTCCCAAACCTCCATTTAATAAAAATACTTGAAGTTCAAAATTTTTGTACCAGAAGGTGAGGTTCCTAGAATTTTGAATAATAAATATAAACCTCCTAAAAATCAAGACATATGTAATCAGAGAGTAGTTTGATGCTGGCACGATAAACACCAAATATAAAAGAAAACTTCCGAATAGCACAAATATTTGACAACGAAGAGTTAACAATTTTGGAGAAATATGAATTGTTTACGAAGAATATAAGAGTTTGTTATTTTCATACTTTATTAGGGTCTTGAATGTAATTTTTTAGTGATCCATCTGCCTAAACAAGGCAGATGGAACGCAATGAATGTGAGACTTTTCAGAGAAAAACTGACATGATGATTAAACGGAAAATAAATAAGTACATAAATCACCACCTCTATTGATTGGCCTCGCCATCCGTTACAAATAGTTTAATAGCATTTGGGTTGAACGTCAGTCCACTATAAAAAAGCAAAGAAACCGTTTGTTAGTATGAACCCTAGATCATAGCATACAAGAAAAAATGAAAGGGAAAATGGTATGTTTCATATAATCGTGTTTCGTGCAATTATGTCAAGTGAATAAAGATAATCGTGTTTTATCATAGTGTAGTCAAGGACGGAGATCTTAATTTCAAAGTCTTAGAAGATGAATGCGGAAAAATCTGGGCCAATAAATTACCCCAGAAAAAAACATGAAATAACTACAATTCAGGTAAAAACCAAATTTATTGGCTGAGGGTGAGAGCGAAAAGACTGCGTAAACCTTTTACACTAAATAAAATAGAAAAAGGGTATTTTGGGAAAACGAATTTACCTGGTAGAAAGCACCAGCTGCCATATGTAAGGAATAAAAAACTCTTCATGATGGCCTTCTTGCTCGTAAGTGAACTTGAGCTGATTAAACATCTGTGGAAAAAACTCCTCAGAATCAGAATTCGTTCAAAAAAATTTCATATAATAATATTACTAATTCAATATTAATCTACCTTCATTCCCTCGCCATGCCAGAATCGGCAGTTGGTGATAATAACCTGCAGGACCTTGTCCACAGACCATTCACCCTCTATTAACCGGGTATCCATACGGCTATTAAAGAAATCTAGCACCTGAAAAAATTAATTATTAATGAGCTTCAAGAATAACTCAATTCAAGAGTTTATATGTAGGATTTCCCACAGTGTAAATATTTTCGAGCAACTCGTTGAAACGTGAATGATTCCTGAAAGGCTGAAACACCTCTTGCCTGTGCATTACTGCGTACACAACCTAAGCAATGCAGATTATTATTCAGATGATTAAAAAATAACGAGAAAATATAAGGAAGGGCCAGTTTTATGCAATGGAAAGCGGACCTCAGGATTACGCGGCAAGGCATAGATCAATATTGCATTCAGAATTTCCAGTACTATTCTTAAGAAGTCTGTATAAATCTGAAGCTCTGCAGACTGTATTATTCAGGTAATTAAAAAATACTTAATTACAAAATAATGAGTAAAAATAAAAGTAATGAACAGAAAGTTACCACATCATCATGGTTTGGAGCGCCCTCCATTTGTTCCCCTTCTGACTCAAGGACTTTTCCCTGTTTAATTTCAACCAATTTCGTGTACCTGATTGTTGGAGAGCTTTTAGAAGAAAATTAATAACAATAAAATTTCATACTTTTGGATATGATGCATTTTGACTTACTTGCGACCGAGCTTGTCAACTAGGCTTATTAGACTCTGGGAGGCAAAGCCACTTAACCTGTGGACATGAGGAGCCATGTTCGCCAAAGTCGCGAGACAGTTTGTATGCAGGTAAACATCCTGAAATTTTACGCATTATATTAGTAGAGTTTATCGTAATTTCACTTTCTTAGGGTTCCTATCCCTATTATGAAAGAAGTAGGGGAGTATTTAATTCCCTATCCCTATTCTGTTAGAAGTAGGGGGTTCATTGTAAGTTTCCATCCTTTGGGTTTCCATCCCAATTATGAAGTAGAGATTTATTATAATTTTCTTCTATGAAGGTTCCTGTCCCTTTTAAGATTAGGAACACCTAATGTGAATTGAGCTTAGTTTATCTAACCAGATTCTTCTCTCTTTCTCTTATCAATCATAAACCCAACTAATTAAATTAGAGATCCTGTGTCTTTGATTGTGTAAATGATAAAGGCTTTTAAGAAAACAATATATATAGATGCATAAACTTGAAGATATAAGTTTAATGGAAGACGAGATTGCTATCCCAATATTAGGAAATATAATATTCTTGAAGACAATGAAATGATGAATTATCATCCTTGAAAAGTATGGCCGCTTAATAACTTCAAACATATAATCAAATATTTTTTATCATATTTTTTTAATAAAAACAAGTGTACCGTAGAAATTGCAAAAATGATGAAAAGGACGTACATACCCGAACTTTTGACATATTATACTTGACAGTCCTGATTAGAATAATAACCATAAGGGAACCAAGCGAAGTGTTATGTAGAAGACGCTCCCGGTACCACGGAACACTTGGCAATAGCTGAAAGTAAAATTCTTTGACTTTATGGGACGATCGTAAAAAACTTGTATGTTTGATAATTTTGGAGACTATTACCAGCTTGTGTATACTGGCATTGAAAGACGAATCTTGGCTTAGAACAAGGAGAATGATCAAGAGCATGTATATTTGATTTGATGTCCGCCTTGATGCATTATACAGGGTTTCCAGAATTGGCATCAACTGGGCCACAAATTAATCACAACTTTAGGACTTGAAAATGTAATGATAGAGAAATATAAAAAGCATCCAAATATAAGAAAAAAACTGAAAGTACAAGAATAAGTACATCTACTAACAAAATTAAACCTTAGAAGCTGTGCATACCAGAGTATCAAGATCGGTTCGCACAAAAACATATTCTAAGAAGTTTGAGTTCCCATATATTAAGGAATAAAGCAGTAGAACAGAGCTCTCCTCCGACAAGCACCTGCAGATTTGAAGATAATAAGGATTTCAAAAGAAGAAAATACAAAAGGAAAATCACAGAAAGGAGAACATAAAAAATATTGAAGAGTCTAAAGCTTGGAAAGACAAAATAACAACCTATAAAGGGATCTACTTCATAAAGCCAACGAGAATTGGCATTGTGTTTAGTTTAGGCTTGATGTTTTTATGTATCGTTTCTTCAAGAAAGATTTTCAAATGAAAGAAGCAAATCAACTGATCACGAGCATTTCAAATTGTGAACATAATTTTCGTTCAACCTATAATAAACAAAAAAATATGATAGTGCTCTATATTCTTGGTATGAGATTTTGGATTTTGGAACGCAGGAGAAGAGAGAGAGAGAGAGAGAAAAGTAGACGCAGCGCGACGGAGGGAGTCTACCGCCCTGGGAGATAAAAGAATAACCCTAGAAAATCAATAGAGTATATCATGTCTTACTTCACTCTATCTGACTTTAATAGACATTTACAGAAAAAATGATCAATACATAGAATATGAGTACAGGATTGCTGAGTTTCATTACAGAGTAGCTACAATAAGCTTCAAAGTATGACGAGAAAGCAAGAATTTCACCTACAAAGTTATCAAAGCAGTTTATACCAATAAGGAATGTAGCATATCCAAATTAGTAAATATTTGACGGCATTATCTCACACGTCTCTTTCAGAGGGTCCACAATAAAAAACATGTTCAAGCACTTCTACAAAAAGAGAACACTTCCTCGCATGTAAGGACACACGTCTATAGATCTGCTTTTCGCCTCTATGATTTTATAAGAGAGACGATAAATTTGGCCTGAAACAATTACAGAAACAAGATGCCTATATCTTTTTACGCTGAATGTAAATCACAGAGCTACCTTAGCTAATTACAGAAACAAGATCATTTTACGGTGGTGTATCTTTTTACAGTTATTTTGATTCATATACCAAGTCTCTTCAAAGAATCCACCGCGATCTCACATAAAACGGCCCACGTCTGTAGATCTTCTTTCGACCTCCATAATTTTCCTCCAGACCTTATAAATATCTCAGAGTTTTCCAACGTAACTAGTACTTGTTTACGCTGTATTTTGATTCACATTCTTTGACTCTTAACGAATCTACAGTGAAGGCCCTATGACACAGAAATTTGTGAAAGAAAAAAAAGGGCCAGTACTTACGTTCCAAGTGCATCAAATAATGAAGCAAACGGCAATCTCACCAGTGGCCCCGCCGGGGCATTCCCTTCAATATCTACACGATCTACTGCAACGAAATATTAGAGACAAAAAATCAGAGAGAACAAAGAATTCATCGTCAAAAAAAAAGATAGGTAGATTAAAGTGAAGATGATCTTACGTTCAACATCTCTAGCATTTTCCACTGCCTTGCAATAGGGATTGATAGAGTAGTGAGAAACATCATTGGAAGGAAGATTCTCAGAAGATTCTCCTACTACAGTGCATTGTCGGTAGTGTACTAGGACAAGGAGTACGAGCAGACTATTTTGAGCCAAAAGACTCTTTGATCCATCAGCGCTTGCATTGAGAAGGTAGTTGAAAGTGTAGTAAGGTAATAAGACAAAATTCGCTGCCAACATTAAAAATTGATCAAATTTCTCACAAGTGAATTACAAACAATGCATATTGAACCAAGGCATGAAGTACAGATCAAGGGAAATATGTAGCAGTTAAGAGATTAGAAAGATATTGATATATAATTCTTTTAATGGATTTATCTATATCATAAAGACATTAATGAGAGTGCAGGACAACAGACACTAAAACTTGATCAAAAATCTCATGTGCGGATTATGAACAATGGATATTGGAGAAAGGCATGAAGTACAAAGGAAATAACAGATGAAGTCGAACATGTGGCAGTTATGACAATAGAAAGATATAGGTATTTAAATATTTTAATGGAATTATCTATATTATAAAGATATTAATGAGAGTGCAGAAAAAACTGAAGCTGATATCTTATAATTCAAACCTGCAGCTGAACTAATTCTCTGCAGAACACCACGTTGCATTTCTCGGATCGAAGTGGAAAAGCCAGGGCCACTGAACGAGATATGAGGCCGTGTAATATAGTTGGTAAGTAATTTATGTACAACAGAAGAGATAACAGCACTACCCTGCATTAAACAAAAATTTTGAGGATCAGATGTGACTTCCATTATGCTGTTAGCTCAAAAACTTGCCAGTAGAATTTGCCAACGATGAAGAATTTGTCCTCTAAAAGGGACGATGCCAAGGACCACTTGTCATCATCCTCATCCGCAGCAATTAGAAGATGAGATCACCATCATCATCTAAACCACAGACAAATAATGAGGATAATGATGATTTGCAATTGCCCCTCAATCTGAAAGATTAAAAATAAAGAAAGCGGCAAAAAAATGATGACAGATTGTAATCATGATCCATCAAAAATTTGCAAATGTAGGACAATAACGATGGACTCATCATTCTCATTGTTGTCTCTAAGAAAATGAGTGATGAGGATCATGACAAGAATCGTCATCACCCTCTCATCCTTATACATATTACCTGCCAACCCTACTTGCAGGAAAAGAGTTCAGCACCTGATTCATGGCTGCATCAATAAATGGATGAGCATCACCTGGTTCTGGCAAAGGTCCAGAACGTAGCTGAGTTGATAAAGCCACGAGCATGAAGTTCAAAATTTCGAAGTGCACCATATATGACTGAGGACTTAAACGAAAGATGAAATGAGGTCAGAGATCTAAAAATTTGCAACAAATAAGGATCACTAAAGTAGGAATCATCAGAAAACGTACCTTACTTCAGACTTTCCAATAAAAAAAAGAATTTCGGACATAACAAAATGAGAAACGCTTGTATCTACAATAAAACGAGGCAAAACGTGAGCGAAATTCTTCTCAGCACATAATTGTTCATATTTTGATGGAAATTTGTGAAGGATAGAACTCACTGTGTAAAGCACAAGAATCTCAACATAAAAAACAGATGCTAGCGCAAAAATGTAAAACAAGAAGCGCATCCACTAGTCAAGTGAAACTAAGTCGTACACAAATGTAAATCATCATATTAGTCAAAGTAAAATAATTTAGATGAAGGAATAAAGGAAATTGCCAACCTTCTGAAAGATCTTCTGGTCTCATCTCACTTTCGTCAATTTCAAGGTACAGATCTTCAAATTTATGAATCTTGGAATTTTCAATGAAGTGCTTAAGAAATGTTGATGAGATATACGCAGCATTAACGGCCTTCAATGTTGAAGATGTATTTAAATTTGCTTGACACTCTCGTAGGCTCCATGCCAAATGAAGTAAGATCTTGGCAAGATGTCTTGTCTGATGATTATTTTTGCCTGCAAGAGAGACTCAAATCCTTTACTTGACTTAAATGGATGTTCCCGTACAACTGAAATATTTGATCATATTTTTTTTGAAAGAACTATTTGATCATTATTCATTTCAACAATAATGAAAAACAGATCATTTTTTACGCTTACTATATTTTTCCCATTTTATCACAGAATTTTTTGATGTAAATGCTGAAACCTGAATGATGAGCACATCCAAGATTAACATTTTTACCAGAAAGTTCTTAAAATAAAATAAGTGTCCAACACATCACATGCCGGACTGATCCCAAGTAAAGCAAATCTATAAGGTGGTAAATTTTACAGCCAATACATGAGCAGTAGCAAACAGATATTTTTAAACTACTTCTCTTTGCCCCTCCAGAAAGAACCCATTTTCTGGATGACCAGTCGGAACAAAGATGACAATCGACCCCAGAGTCCTATGGCTAATTCTTCCAGATATTGGTATTATAGAAAACAGAAAATGAAAAACCACGAGATGTCAAGGTCTAGAGTCATCTGCAGCAATTATCATTCAATATTTCAGGCTCCGCACTAACATTTGACCCTCGAAGACAATAAATCAAAATCCTATCAATACAGAACTGAAAACAAGGATACCCACAAAGGAATCAGTCTTCGTTTTGTATCAGCTTACGCGAAATCTGTCAGCGTGAAGGCTAATCCCTAAGTTTCTTCAGAAGACAAGCTTGATTGGGATCTATTTTCAATAGTTCTGAGATTACCTTAATCTTAAAGACAGCAGAAAATTAAACAAGAAAATTCAAAAAAAATGCCGGACATAGCAGAGTTCTGGAAAGAAATATGTTATTTTGGCTAGAATATTTGCATAGAACTGCGGTGTAAAGAGACTCAGCAGCAGAAAGTTTTATCTGATGCTTGTCGAGAGAGTGCGATTCAAATATTCATCTGGTTTCCACAGGTAAATTACAGGAAATTAATCCCTCACCATTTTGTAAACATAAAGGAAAGATTAAGAAGATAAAAGATATGCATTTAGAGGAAAGTATATGCAGCTCTCCTCGATAACCTCAGTCCTAAAACTGAAATGTGCCCAACTGTCTATGTTGTACTTCTATCAATGAGAAATGTCCTAAAGTGGTGTTTTTCTACCCTTACGTTCTCGCCACCTCTCTACCAAAGAAATATTACGATCAAAATAATGCATTAAGATCAAACAGAAAAATATGATCAAATAGCTCATAGAAGACACAGAAAACGAAAGTAGAGCGAGATTATACGCAGGGCATTCGATGGATTCGCGATGGGAGACTAAAAGCCAGATATCAAACACATTTTCAGACACAGAAAACGATCAAAGTGACACTCTAAGACCAAACCAACAGGCCGCGGACCAGAAATGAGAAGGATCCTCTAATTTCGTTCACTCAGCATTCCAGCAGCGAATGAGAGACCAAAAAGGCTAAATTAAAGCGAACGAAGGGTGGAACAACACCTAAACCAACTCACAATTAAAGTTTCAGCTTCCTATTTCATCAGTGAACTGAAACGACAGAACGCAGAGCAAGTCAAAGGAAAGAGTAACAAACCAAACGCCAAGCAAGCGCTATGAACCCTGTCTTGCGACCACTGAACGGTGAGCGGCACCTCAAGAAGACTCTGCCAAATGCTCGATGTGACCGGATAAGATTTCTCTCCGACGAGCGCGCCAATCAAGAACTCGGCGCTCTCTCGCGATTGCGAACCGCCCTGAGATGTCGACGGCGCTCCTCCCATCGCTTCTCCGCCCCCTAATCCGCCTCAAATCATAGCGAAATCGCAGCGCCAGCCCCAAATCCGGCTCAAATCATACCAAAATGAAGATCCAGATCTGGCCAGATCGCAGCGCTAAGCCTTCTAGCTTGAAATCTGCATCCAGCGAAGAATTTCCACGAAGAAGACGACCAGATCTTGAGCAGAGAGCTCTCAGAAGAGAACAATGGCGATGGCGAGAAACAGAGAGAGAGAGAGAGAGAGAGAGAGAGGGGATGGAGAAGAAGACTCCGGTTTCAATAGCTGCATGGCACGTGGCTAAAATGCTGACGTGGCGTTCTTCAAAACTAAACACGTTTCTCTTTTTACTTAGAGCGCGGAGGTCAACTCTTTGACTACGACTGTAGTGGGCTCTGCACGATCTCAGCCGTTGGATGAAGATCTGATGGACCAGCCTTGACGATGAATCTGGGAAGAACACACTGTGGGTCATGTCCCGTCCAGTCCCGTCCCAAATACTTGGCCGCTTTTTACCTAGATAGCGGCGGTCAACTGTTTGACTAAGACTGTAGTGGGTTCTGCACGATTCTCAGCCGTTGGATGAAGATCTGATGGACCAGCCTTCGGGACCAATCTGGGACGTACACACTATGGGTCACGTCCCGTCCCGTCCCGTCCCAAATACTTGGCCGCTTTTTGCCTAGATAGCTGCGGTCAACTGTTTGACTAAGACTGTAGTGGGTTCTGCACGATCTCAGCCGTTGGATGAAGATCTGATGGACCAGCCTTCGGGACCAATCTGGGACGTACACACTATGGGTCACGTCCCGTCCCGTCCCGTCCCAAATACTTGGCCGCTTTTTGCCTAGATAGCTGCGGTCAACTGTTTGACTAAGACTGTAGTGGGTTCTGCACGATCTCAGCCGTTGGATGAAGATCTGATGGACCAGCCTTCGGGACCAATCTGGGACGTACACACTGTGGGTCACGTCCCGTCCCGTCCCGAATACTTAGCCGCTTATCGAGACGAGATAGCTAGGATTGCATTGTGTCCTTCCTAGGTAGGGTTGTTGGATGGATGATAGATAATGATTTTGCACGGACTGGACATGACTGAACTGATGCCCGTTCAGTCATCTATTCATGGGATTCTTTTCATCGTGACCATCCTTCGTCTAAACTAGTCATAGTCACCATTCCTTCATCAATGATGTTCTGTCATTCATCCGAGACAAAGTACGGAACTGAATACTGTGTATGGATGATGAAAGAGACTGAATAGACGGAATCCGCTTAACTACCCAGGCACCCGTCTCTCAAACTTTCTTGCTATCTTTCCTTCTCTCTCTCCCCCTCTCTACTAAGGGGGAGCTAGTCTGCCACAGATTTACTCTAGGGGAAATCCTAGATATGTAGACTCGGATCACATACATTGAGCCTATCATGTAACAAGAACATGCACCATGGGTGGTGAGGTCCCTCCCTGATCTTTAAAGCCAATGCACAGATAATGTTTGTGCTCGCTAGCACGTACGTGTAAGATCAGGGGGAGCTCAGGCATGGGTTGTCATTGCTTGTGTACAGCCCGTGGGTGCTACCCATGGGGGGGGGTGGTGCCAGACCTTGCAAATGCAAAGCGCACGCGCGCTGCAGCGCATGTGGCCATGGAGCGTGAAAGCACAAAGATGGATGTATAGATCCGGATCATTCCGGATGTGGACGAAGGACGGGACGGGACAAATTTCGTCCCGTCCTACGTCCTATGTTAGCTCTGGGACGAAGGACGGAATGGTTTTTCGTCCGCCGACAAAAAAACCGTCCCGTCCAATAATCTCGGGACGGTTTTTCGTCCTGTCCAGTCCTACTGGGACAAATTTTCTTCCTGAAATTCGTCCCGGGCGGAAAAAACCCATTTTATATTTTTAATATATTAATATTGATTTTTCTAAGTATTTTAATGGATATATGGAGGAGAGAGAATGAAAATGGACATATATACAATTAATTCTGAGCGGCGTCAGTTTGCACGTGCAAAAAATTACAAGGACCTTAATGCAAATTGTCATAGCGAGGCCACATGGCGAGATGTCAACCGTCGGATGTGAATCCGGCGGGTTTTCGTCCACATCCGTCCGTCCATCGTCCTAGACCTCCAGACGGGCGGTTTTTTCGTCCCACGGAATGAAAACCATCCCGTTCGGTGGTCCCCGGGATGAATGTTCGCCCCAAAATTTGTCCATATCCTCGTACAGGATGATTTTTTTCGTCTCGTCCGCGTCCCTAAACTATAGATGGATGCAAGACAAACGGTGTGTCCCCGCGGGTGGTACTTTAGTACACATGAGCTAAGGCTTGGAAGCTGATCACAACAGCCCCTACGAGGACCAAAGTAGATGAGGTGTCAGCATGGGTGTTGGAGGCACGTGGAGCATCGAGGCTGGGCTCCTAGCATAGGTTGATGTATGGGTGCCAGCATGTGGTACAACCAACCGACAAGTGCGACAAGGGGGCATGCTTCGAGAGGCAATGCACGTGGGCACACATGTGTAGCTTTGGACCCCAAGGTACTGGAGTGCTACTACTCAACGACGCAAGCTGCACCCCATCTCTCCATTCCTGTACAGACCTCGTGCCTGGTTAATACCTTCTGTGAACC
Organism: Wolffia australiana; assembly: GCF_029677425.1. NCBI lineage: Eukaryota > Viridiplantae > Streptophyta > Magnoliopsida > Alismatales > Araceae > Wolffia > Wolffia australiana. Next base: position 2,592,903 of record NC_135838.1, read on the forward strand.
CTAGAGGGTCCTTGGAGATAACGAGAGATTGAGAGGAGAATAGAGTAATGACTTAAGAGAATAAGGAGATGTACAAGGGGTATATATACCCTATGGAGAGAGAAACAGATAAGAGGGCTAATGGGCTTATAGAACAGGGCCCATTAGCCCATATAGGATATGTCTCACTAACACCTTCAGCTATTGATGTACCTTTACACGTGTCATAATAAAATGCTTTGATGCTCTAATACAGGCCAAGTCCAATCTCCTTCAAACCCCTAAGAAATATCAAGCATTCCCACGAGACTTCCATAGTATGAGAGAAGGTTGCTCAACACTCCTACCCAAGCATTGAGGCCGGCGTGCATTCAATCCGGGCATTGTTCTTAGCTGTGGATTTACGGCAGGACATAAGGCTTTAGCTATAGTTAATGTTGCTGCCCTGCACTAAAAGAATTTGGCATTGCCAAGTTATAAGTAATCACTACCCCCTATCAAGTTTCTGAATTTGAAGGTGTCTCGACCATTGTTGCCTCCTATATCAGTCAACACCGTTGTGTAATCTGGCAATGTTTTTTTCTCTCTCAATGTTTATAGCTATCACTACCCTCTACATGAAGAAGTTAGATTTTTCAATTATTTAGGTTCATAGCATGAGATTGTGATTGATTTTTTTACTAAGGGATTGTTTATGGTAGAGATTGGCAACTTATCCAATGGGAAAATTTGAATACATATAAATAGTGTGACAAAACAGTAGCTTGATTCTGAGACTAGCATTTATAGTGGGAAAGGTAACTTAGAATGAAGAGTTTTCATGCATTAAAATAGTTTCTGAAGTATGAATATCTTTTCCTTTCTCCCTGTCATGTGTGGCAATCAGTCAAAGACATCCTTATTTATGTTTTATCTTATCATCATAGTTGAAATCATCATCGTCATCGGTAACAAAAACATTTTCAATGATAGTTGTTTTGTCCACATCAAATACAGCTGTCATCCTCATCAATGACAGACCTTCTTGATGTTATCTATTGTCATCTAAATGATATCCATCATCGTTGTTGTTGACAAAATTTCATTATCATTAGATGAAATTTGTCATTTTTATCGTCAACAACTTTTGTAGTTGCCCTCATCATGTGAGTTTTCATCCTCATTAGTGACAGGCATCATTATCATTGTCGACAAAGAATTAACATCAATGACAGTTGTAGTTCTGGTCCACAAACATCACCATTCTCATCAACAACAATCATTGCCTTCATTGATAATACTTTGGACAATGATGTCCACCACATTCATAATAATAGACGTTATCATATTCGTTGATAAAAATTCATCACATATGACAACTGTTATCCTTGTCAATGATAGTCGTCCTTGTCAATGATTCTTATGACTATGTTGGCCATTATCATTGAAAAAAGGGTTATCCTTGTTGAATACAAATACTCACCGTTGATGATATTTGTTGTCATTGACAACGATTGTTGTTGTCCTCATATGCCACTTTAGTCAGCGTTGTCCACCGCCGTTAAAACTAGCAGGTTGTTGTAAAAAGTTCAAGCTTCTCCAAAGAAAAATACATATTGTAAACATGTTTATTTGAAGAACACTCTCTAGTGGACTAAACAGTCATTTTGTTTATTTGTGCTACCTTTTCAAGTTCAAAGTAGAGACAATTTTTGTAGCTTTATAGCTATGAGAAATTTGAACTTCTTATGTAATTTTGAGTATTTTTTTGCACACACATTTACATATTATTAGGTTATAGATGTATATATTTTAGGAGAAAGTTATATCAAAAATTTTAATCCATAATTTTTAAATTGAATGGTTGATGTCAGGGCATGGTAAAAAAAAATATTCAAATCCTAAATTCATAAATTTCAAAAGTCTGATTATATGAGTGCTAGTAGCGATTAAAAGTTTTTATATAACGTTAGCACACACGTCATCATGTTTACTATTACACCAAAAATTGAAAATGTGAAAAGTGCATATTTTTTACAAAATGCTCAAGCTGATAAATGACCTAAGATTTCAAAACTTCATGGTATGGTATACACATTATTGACACATGCATACAAGATTGATGAAATTCATCATAATTTAATACAAGTGAACATGGTAGATACACTCCATTATAAGTATAAAAGGAGATCGTATGATGTTTTTTTAGAAATCCAACCCAAGCAATGTTTGTACATGGTTGATATATTTTGTGTACGCATAATCCTTTTTTTTGTGGCCCTCCTACAAAGAATTAGGGTATGATCAAATGTGAAACCCTTATCGATTATACTAGCTAGGTCTAATGTATTGTGAAATTTTCAAGTAATCTATCTCTAATATTTTTACTGCTTTGACCAAATATTTCATTGCATCATCTTCCTTGAGTCAATATCCTCTTATGTCCAGGAAGAATAATCCCATCTCAACCACACAATCACCTTTGAGGATTTCTTGAAATGTTTGAGCTAATATAGTTTGAAACTCAGTCACGGACTTGTTGGTCATAGTTATAATAAAATTGTCCGTACATGAGCTAATAAAATTGTCTTACATGCTTGAAATACATATGAACATCAAGCCAATTGCACATTCCACATCTCATTCAATATTTGATGTGATGCTTATAATGAAATAAACAAAAACACATTATGAATAAGTTATCAATGATGAGTTCATAATCAAAGAATTCCTACCATTTAAATATAATGCATAATTAAATGATTATCAGTATGAAAAATAAAAATATTAAAAAACATTTCTGATCCCACACGCATGTTCAGTATGAAAAAAGAAAAATCTAGAAAAAACATTTCTGATCCCATGCACAGTTCAGTATGAATAATCTGCACCCATACTGAACATACAAGTGGGCATTGGTCAGTATGAATCCTTGAATGGCATTATATGTAACTATCTATCAAATGATTCACGTCGTAGATATGTTAGTGGTCCTTAGATTTGTGACATCAAATATATCATGTGCTTAAACTTATGACTCCAAAGACATCTCTTGGATGGGCAGTTGTGTTTTGTTTATGACCTAATCATGGAATTCCATGTCTTATTAGCTCGGACGCATCAAGAAGTTGCAGAGGTGTTTTGATGGTCAACATGGAATCATTTTCCCTCAGGAGTAGAGAAAACAACTCAAGGAAGATGGTACAATGAAATCATTGGATCAGGTTGTGAAATATCGAATAAGAGTTGTCCAACATTTTCCCAAACACATTAATTTAATCAGAATAATGGATTATGGTTTGAGAGTTGACTATAACCTAAGTTATATTATGATCACCAATCAGATGAGGGATTACATGTACATAGTAATTGATGATATAAATATTCCACAAGAGAGTTTATATACCCTTATGTATCATTTAGAGGACAAGGCATAGCTTATCACTATAGGTGTGGAAACTTAACCTATTGATTACAGAAAATCAATTCATGATTAATTAATCTATTTGTTGGTCTAGTTATTTAAAAAATGTTATCAGTCCATTGGAGTTATTGAATAGACCAATACATTTGCCTAGAGGGCCTAGACTAATACAAGAAGATATACCTAAAGCTGAGGGCTTTTTTATAAAAATATCGCATTAAAGGGAACTATAAGAAACCCTTGAACACATTTCACCCACGAAAGAGTTACTTCATTCCCCATTCTTTATCTTCTCAGGCGCCCGCTCCTCCCAATGTGATTGAAACATTAAGACAGTGATGGTGGATCAATAACAGAGCTCACCGAGATGTAGGAAGAAACTCAATGTGCATAGAATTGTGTGGATATGTCTAGAGGCAAAAAACATGAACGACCAAACATGACTTAATTCAGTGACTGAGAAATCTTGAATCCAATTTGCGCAAAGATACTTTTTCACAATTAATTTTCTATTCATATAAAAGATGCATTGCCATTTTTTGTATTTTATTTCATCAATCATCTCTAGATTTAAGCCAAAATTGGGCCTAAGAATAACTTATAGAGCTGTGTCATGAATCAACCTGGTGACCAATCGAGATAAAACATTCCAGTGATTCATATGGAACAATTAGGTGGACTCTTTCCCTAAACATCAATGAACATTTTATGTTTATTTTCAGTGTCTCTACATAAATATCATCATAGTGCATGAGCATGATTAAATATTGATATTCTAAAATGATGTTTGATTTCTTTCTCAAAAACCGTAGGAATGAGAATATTAAACATATGAGTTAAAAGATGAGTATTCACTGTAGTAAAATGTCATCGTAAGTAACTTTATTATTTTAAAAATCATTAGACTTCATTAGAAATATCATTTGTGGATATTGTTAAATATGTTAGTATCAATGAATGATGAAGGATATACGAAATGTATAATTAAATCTCGAGCCATGTAATTCTATAGTTCATTTTACTTTAAATAATCATACTTACAATTTGTATCTCTTGATGTTGCATTTACACAAGTTCATGTTGTGTTAGTACTCGATCAGACAACAAAATTTATATGCTGCAACAAGTAGAACACTACATAAAAATTGAGAATCAACTGATGACAATCAATATTACATTTTTAATGTTAAAAATAACACATGAAATGGTTATTTCGATGAATGTCCAAATTCTAGTTCAATGGATGATTATTAGTTTTATCATTGGCTCACTTGACTCACAATTCCAAATTATTAGCTATATTTAAGCAAAGGTTTGAGTTTATTAGTGGTAAAAATCTACAAACAGAAGTAAGAAACCAATCCCATTATGAAGTAAATCCATGTTTTTCTTCAACTTTTGCTAAAGTGAATGCTAATGAATGCTGAACCTTGCTTGCCAGAAAGCAATTATTGCATTAACTCTCACAATCGCAATAGAGAGGATCTCACTTCTAGCTAAAATCAGTGGCTTTGGGTATTAGGTTCTACACTAACTTCTCCAATATGAACCAGTTCTGAAATGGTCAATCCTAAGCAAAGGAACATACCTAGAGTATAATCAAAATTATTTTACTGCAATTCTCTACTACGATCTATTACAACACCCATTTACAATAAGAGAAAACTTCAAAATTTCGTTAGTACAAACTTCTTTTGGTTGAGCATATCAGTAGTAAGGCTGTAGAGGGACCATACGCTTCAAAGTCAACGGTACAAGTAAACAGGATGAATCTATCGTCCCAGGAAATGGCACCAAAATTGTTTTCAATGAAAGTTGTCATTTTGAAGAACTTAACAATAATTAGTAAAAACAAAAATTACCATCAAGTTGAGATGGCCGAGTTGGTCTAAGGCGCCAGATTAAGGTTCTGGTCCGAAAGGGCGTGGGTTCAAATCCCACTCTCAACAAGTATTCTTATTGAATATTTAAAGTTATTAAAAAAACTTATTATTCTTCTATAAATCTATAGTTTTATCTTTATTCATTTTTCAGACTACTGAGTACGAACGTATAAATATGGATGACACCACGTCATCCGTTCCGTCCTCATCTCGGAACGGGAAACGGAATGGTTATCTCTAGACTCGCAATCTTCTGTCCGTTCAGTTACCAACGGACGGAACAGAACGGAGTCAAACGGGGAACAGAACGGAAACCTTTGCAACGTCCTCGCGGTTCCGTCCCGTCCCGTCTTGTCGTCACATGCCTATGATGATGGTTGGGGCAGTATTTTTGTGGGGGTGGACGTCAGTCCTAAATTTCCATTTTATGATTTCTTTGTCGAATTTTAGAATTTATATGATTCAGAACATCTATCTTTGCCAGATGCTGACAGTCTTCTTGAAAACCATCATGAGCCTTCCAACCGTCCTCGTCCCCGACGATAGTGCACTATGGCCTTGGTTTCCTTCATACTATCCTGTTATCAGTCGTCTTCTATCTGTTGTCCATCCTCCGTCATCCATCACCGTTTATTCGTCTTCGACTATCTATTGTTCGGTGTTGTTATATTACTGTCATCCGTTGTCTTCCGTCTCTCGTCATCTGTTTATCATCGCCCGTCATTATAGTGCAGGGACGCGGACGGTACGGTAATTTTGTCCGTGGATGGATAAACATCCTGTCCAGGAATTTGGACGATTGACTGGACGAAGAATAGTCCGCACGTCCCTGGACGGAACGATTTTTTTGTCCATAGACGAAATATATGTCCTGTCCACCGCCTTGGACGGAGGAAGGGACAGTTTCTGTGTCCTGCGGGATGTATCAGTCTGAGAGCTCCAGCTGGAAGTTGACACGGGCTGTGACACGTGTCAAAGAGTGGCCTAATGCACTGCCTTGTCTCGGATGTGGGACGGGACGAGAATGTCTTGGACGGGACGATTTTTGGACGGGACAATTTGGACGAACTTCTAAAAATTGGGATATAGGATAGGATGATCTTCGTCCCATCCCATCCTTCGTCCGCGTCCCGGATGATCCTGCACTATACCCGTCGTCAATTGCTCGTTCCCGTTGTCTGCATCTACGGTGCATTGTCAGTTGTCTGTCATCTGTTTTGCATCATCCCCCATTCACCGTTTGTTCCCGTCATCTGACATCCACTGTCAGTCATCCGTCGTCTGTCACCAATTTCCATTGTCCTTCATTCATTGTCCACCGTCCGTTATTCGTTGTTCGTGGTCCAGCGTCGGTCATCCATTGCCCACTATCCAAGTAACCCTTATCAGTCATCCGTCATCCATCGTTATTTCCTCTGTTCTTCGTCCTTTCTGTCTTCCGTCGTCCATCATCCTTTACGTCATCAGTTGTCCATTGTCCTCACGGCACCCGTCCACCACTGTCATTCACGTCATCCGTCGTCCATTATCCTTTACGTCATCCACCATCCATTATCCATCATTCATCACTCGTCATTGTCATTTACGTCATCTGTCATCCGTTATCATTTACGTCATCCGACATCCACGATCAGTGCGTCATCCATCATCCATTATTATACGTCATCCGTCTATCGTCCACTGCCTTTACGTCATCCCCATCAATAGCCCCTTACGTCGTCGGTCGTCCATCGTCCTTTGCGTCATACGTTATCCACTGTCGCTTACGTCATCCATCGTCCACTGTCACTTTACATCATCCATCGTCCGCAGTCGCTTACATCATCCGTCATCCCCTGTGATTTACGCCATCCCGTCCACCCGCCTTTACGTCGTCCGTCATCAATCGCCGATTGTCTTTTATTCTATCAGTCGTCCGTCATCGATCGTCTATTCTTTTACGTAATCCGTCGTCCTTAATCCACTGGCGATTGTCTTTCACGTCATCCTCTATCCATCAACGAGTGTCCTTTACGTCATCTATCGCCTTTTACGTCATCCGGCGTCCGACAGCGGTCGTCTATTGGCTTTACGTCATCCGTCATAAACTGTCCTTACTCGTCATCCGTGGTCCCTCGCTGTTAGAGTTATATATATATATATATATATATATATATATATATATATATTATTTTTTAAATTTTTTTAGAGCTATATATATATATTTATATTCTATTTTTTTCTTGGCGGGAGAGAATTTTGGCAAGAGGAAATCGATCTCAGTTGAATCGGTTCTACTGCAATTGCAAGACGGAAGGCGATCGATCGGCAATCGGAGCTCGCCAATGTCGCGGGAAAGGCTCCTGCCTTCGACTTCCACCGCGGAGGAGAACAATCTGTAAGCAATCCTCCACGAACTCGTCGATCGATTTTCCATCGTTTTTTTTGCATCTCAAACCGATAATTAGCCCATAAAACAGTTCAATCAGGCGCTAAATTGATCTCCAAAACAGTTTCCAGGATGTCCAGGCCGAAGTTCCGCTTTCTGGGCATCGACAACGGGCCAGCATTCTTGGCAGTGTTATGTATTGCTTCCTTCTGGTATGCTGTGGTTTTCCTTTGTGTGTTTTTGGATTTTGGAGTGTTTATATTTTTGATCTTTTTTTACTTAGGCAGGATATGCGGTTGTTGCGGCAGCGGCCCCCTGGATTTTCAGCTTCATCCCCAAGTTGATTCCCCCTCTCCTCTGCAGCTGCAATATTTTCCTTCTGGTGATCACAGGTACAGTGCAAATTTGTGCTTCAATTTTCTCTACCGACAGTGTTTTGAATTATTTTGAATTATCGTGGGACCCTAAATGGCAGAGAAGATAACAGTCTGGAAGAGAGCGTATTCGATGATGATGCAAAGTAAAAAGAAGGCAATCTTAGGCTGCTGCTCTTTGTGAGATCTAAAGAATTAAGTTCCTTTCTTAGTATAAATTTTTGGTCGGCATTTGGATTTTTATTGAAAATTATATTAACCTTTTCTTTAAGATATTTTTCGTTCCATCACTCTGGAAACTGACCCAAAAGAATTATTTGAAATAATTGATGGTGAAATCTATCTAGAAGTAGCCCATCGTGGACTTCTGATATTTATGAGATCTAAGAAGTAGCCTATTGTGTCAAATATTTGAACATTCTAGAAAACTACACGATCATTTTTCATGATAGCTTTTGCGGGACTACTCTGGAAGCTAAACAAATGACTCTGCAAAGTCATTTGAGATGCATGAAGCATATTTTTCAGCTCTTATCGCTCTATCACACAGTGAAGCCATTAAAATCTGATGAAAAAGACACTAAATTTTGGCAACCGCCAACCTTATTCCTTTTAGACAAGAAATATGGATCTATGCTCGTTTACATAGGGCCACTCGGATGGTTCTTAGGAACTTAATATTTTTGTGGTTTTTTTGCCAAAAAAGTTTCTTCTTCGGAATTATTCGGGCGTTATTTGTAACCAACAGGTTCTATTATCTATTGTGCACAATTTCTGAGACTGTTTAGTTCATTTATTCCTTTATGGCTCTATGCCTTCGATCCAGGCTAGAGATCAGAATTCAAAAATGATTGAAAATCAGGAGATAGTCAATTTAATGAGCAATGAATATTGTTTTCGGGATACGTTCCTTTGCCTCTCCTTATCTTTCGTCCCCCCTTCCACTCTTCATTTCCTATCCCGTCCATGACATTTTTTCTGGAGTAAAATTTGTGACCTACGTAATCAATCTCTTCATTTAAACTCATTCACTAAACCTGGCAGAAGAATGACAAGTAAGAATCAACAAAGTGTCGGTGATAGATTATAATCTGCTCTTGTTTTTTATCATGTGCATGTATGAGACCCCAAATCTCTCATCAAACTCTCAATTCTTCTCGCTTATCTGAGCGATTGCTCCATTGTTATTCTGCAGTTAGTGCCAGTTGAAGGTACTGTGAGTGTGTCCTTAAGAATAACTTATCCACATTTTTTGAAGACATTCGCGGCCCAGGGCTGTGCTTTGGTATGGATGTTGAGGCATCTCACTGTGTCCAATAAATCGATAAAAGTTAAATTAAAATTTTAATCAAATTTACTTGTTTTGAAACATCTTCAAAATTCATGATGATTAAGTCTTCAACATTCTATACCGGTTAAACTTCTTACCTAGATATGGATATTGAAGCACTTTTTTCTCTCTGCTTCCACTGAGATGCGGCACTGCCTTGTCTCCATGGGCTGCGCTGAAAATTGCATGAGACAGCCAAAAATTTACACGCACTTAAAAATTTGTGCCATCTTGTGTTATTTTTTGATGTCGTTTTTCGTTCTCCAACATGCAGCTGTGGATATATGCTAATTCCAGAAAATTTCCATTCGATTTTAGGCTTTTTCCAGCAGTACTGGGTCACTCAAGTTAAGAAAGTGCGATTGCAGGTACTTCTTCGCATGCATGAAGTGGTTACTTTCCTGGAAGAAAAGTTTATCTCACGTTTATAAAAAAGTAGTGTCTGCTTACATAAACCATGTTTTATTCAAACACTTGGCTTCTTATCTTGTAATTTTTTGGTTCTATTTAAACTATTTAGGTACCCTACCATCCGCCATCCGCAGATGACATTGATCTTCAATTTTTATTTCCTTCTTCTGCTGGTTAACCAAACTATATAAATATATCCATCTGTCCTGTCTAGGTTGAGATACTTTTGTTAATCGATAATCTTCTGATTAGAACCAACATTCTGTTTGGGGAGAAGAGAAAGAGAGAGATAATAGAAACAGTAGAGTGGGCATAGCTGTAGAAGGTTATGGTGGAGTGGATATCGCTGGGAGAAAAGATGTGCTGGCGGGATGTCCATTGCGGAGGAGGGTAAGCTGGGGGATGGACTTTGCCGTGTGAGATTTATATGCCTACTTAACTAACTTCTTATTTCTTCTTCCCTGCCCTCCTAAAGAGAGCGCCACCCTCTTTAAAGGAACCACTCACAAATGGAAAAAGACAATTTCCTCTGGGCTGAAATGCAGAAATACCCTCTCTCGGGTTGGGGTCTTATCGTCTTCATTTATGGTCGGTTAGTCGGGCCAGGTTTCTCTCAGAAAAACGCATGGTTTTTGACAGGAGATGGAGGAAATGACAATATTCAAAATAGCTCTCCTGAAGACAATCAACAAAAACTGCATTGGTTACGAATTCCAGAGCTTATATTTTCCAGTTGATTCTTGGCCCTATTGTTGGTTCTGTTTTTTTTCCTTTTGTATGGACAACTGGATCGAATCTTTTCCTGCAATGCTACATTTCATCCTGTTTTTTTTTTCAATATGATGAGGACCACCGGAAGCCAGTGATCCATTTGATGCTATTAAACTATATAAACAATCCATACACACTGTGACCAAATTTAATATTTATTTTATGATTAAAACTGTCTTAACTGGATAAGGACCCACTATTTCATTCATGTAGGGGTATTATACCTTCAGCGAAAGACTGAGGCACATTGTGCGTATCCCATTCTCCATAGTCTCCTACGGTTGGTTTTCCTGCACATCTTCATTTTCTGATTTTATGAGCTATTTGCATATTTTCAATCACTGTCCTATGAAGCCTGCAAGATTTGTACCTTTATCTAGCTTGTTGCTTTGATTTTGATGATATTAATGCTGAATTGAGTATCAAGAGGCTTTGATGAATGAACTACTGGGTGCATATTTTGGGTTTGCAGAGATTTTATCTAACTGGGACTCTGGTTCCTGGTTGGTTAATCGGGGAATCCTTATCCCTGGAGAGCAAAGTAAGGCTTAGACCCAAAAAATGCTACCATAACCTGTAAAGGTTGGAATACCACCGTGGCTTAGGAATTTCATTGCCCTCTTGCACCTCCATCCTTATTTTTTGCTCATTCCCAAATCTTCTCTCCTCTCCCTCGGTGAAGGGGAAGTGGACATTGAGGTGAAAAAGGGAGAGAGATAAGATGAGGAAATGGCCCAAAAGACAGGTCAGGAAAGAAGGAAATCCCTTACAGAGGGCAGGGAAGAGTGAAGCCAGAGGGGTCGTTTTTTTTCCAAAACCTTACTCTCTTCTTAACTACTGCCGGCTTTCGAGATCTTCTGTGCCAGCTAGCTTGCTTTGTCTGTGCAGCAGTCAAGAGTACAATGTGGGGCACACTAATTGGGCCCTACAGAGCTTTTAAAGGGAATGGGCTGTGTTGTCACGTTTCAGCTGGCACATTCTTTATGTATCCTTTTCCTTTTCTAAAGTCTGTATATCACCTCTTATTGTATAGATACCCCTATGATATTAGTTTAGATCCGATCCATCATGTCGGGTCTTCCAAGACCCAAACCAATTTAACCTGGTATAAATACTGCGTAACCCATGTTTAATCCTCAAGGAATGCGGAATGGAAAATGGAGATCTTGAGTAGAGGTCTCCCCTTTCTGGAATCACAGGCCTGATCCTGCTCCTCCAGCCTCCCAGTTGCGACTTGCAACTAAATCTTGAAAATACCAAAACTGTCGTCCTCCCTCCCGGTTCTGCTTATTTATATCCTTCTACCATGTGCTGCATTAGTCTGCACGTGTTCTTCATATTGGTGGCTTTTTCTCTTCTTTCTTTGGTACTTCTTGGGTCGTGTATCATATTGCATCTACAGGAATGTTCTTATCTGTTGCATTTTTTTCTGAAACATAAGATTCACCTCTCACATTAACTATTTGATACTGAAGTGTCCAGTATGCAGCTTGCTCATGAACTTCAGATTGTGAACAAATTTAATGGTGAAGTTGCCATACGTTCCTCCAAATATGGCATGCAATTCTGATTAAGGAGATGATCTCCAAGATTTTTTACAGTGCATTAGTCCTTTCAGAAACAAAATGGACAAGTGATCTCTCCTCTAAATCCAGTTCTCTTGTAGGTAATGATTGATTTTGTGAAAAATTCCTCCAGCTCAAAAGGTTTCCCTTACGTACTTAGAGTTCCTTGCCACAGATTATTACATTATTTCACGATGTTATAAATCTCTGTTTCATTGTGGTGTTTCATGAGGGTTCAAAGTGCCTTCTCCTGGAGATCTTTCACCGTTGGAATTTGTTGACAATGATCACTAACTGCAGGATCCATTGTGTTCAAAATCTAAACCCTAATAAGTGGATTTACTCTTCCCACAAATTAGATATAGGATCTGTTGGTACTTGGTCCTACTATTGAGAGACATTTTGGTTTTTCTCCGGCCAGACTCATCCACAGACTCATGTTAGAACCATCGACAGACTCATTTTATTATGCTATTTTCATATATTAGTGCAGGAACAACCCCAAAAAGATGTGGTTTGCTCTCACTGTGCTAGAAATGAAGGCAATCAAAACTATGACAGAAAATAAAGAAGGTACTTTGGATAAAGTGCACTTAGTAGCTGAAACCATGGGAGTAGTACTATGCACAGTTCCTCTGCAATGTAGTCTCAGTAAGAACAGAAGCACTTAAGTTTTCCCATGTCCTTAGACACGTTGTAACATATAGATTACCCTGGTTATAGAATCTATTTATTGGGTTGTCCAATTTGTGGGATCTGATAACCTTCAGGACATCAGAGAGGGTAAATAGGTAAAGAGAGGGTAAATAGGTAAAGAGGTATGAATGTTCAAAAACATATAAGCTGCTATCGATAACAGGTTTAAGTTATTCAATTCTCCCACAATGCCTGATTTTTAGAAGGGTTTCAGCGTTCTCACTACCTTTTTATAATATTTTTTATTTTTCCATGACTCTTTTTGAGTGCATACATTTTTACTGTCACCAAATTGATGCAGGCACGGCCATCATGCTACTGGCTGTTATCTGGAGACCTTATATTCATATCCTTTCCACCCCTACATTATTAAGGTTCGTCCATTCCATGAACATTTAAAGCATTGGTTCAATATTTCTTTGACTGTTCTTCAGTAGCTTTTATTTTCTCATTTATATTGGATAATGCATTCTTGTTTTCCTTTTCGTGGAGGCAAATTTTTAATTTTTAACGTCACCGGCTAGAACTGTAATTTTTCACTTATCTATTATCCCTATTATCATCTTCAAAAACTTTTTGATGTTGCTGAGTGAAAATGTTCATGTAAAACATTCTTTAAGATTAAAATGTACGAGTATATATTACTTCTGGTTTATTTTCTCTCTGTGTGAGTGGCCCTTTGCCCATTGACTAACCTCAAAATATTACGGATCTAAACCTTTCTCATTTGAAATCTTACTATATATTTTATCAGCATGGTACCCGAGATCGCTAGGGTTTCGAGGGATGCCTTCACTGTCAACTGTTGTCCCATCCAGTAATATGCTAGACTCCTATTAGGGACTCAATCAGAGAAGGCCCGAACAGGCCTTATTGAGAGCTATTGAGAACCAAGGAAAAAAGAGAGGAGAAGAACAAGATGAGAATTTCCAAATACAGAAACGGCTAGCTCGTGCTCAGCAAAACCTCAAATGATTATTTAACTCGTGTGTCTTTCAGTACACTATTTAGGGTCTTGCCATCAGCATTATCCTTGTCGTGCTTGATGCCGGGATGGTTCTATAGAGAGAGAGTCACATTTAGAGGAAAAAAATATGAGTACACTCATCATCCGAACATCATTATTCTAGTTATAAATTATAGCAGCAAACTAGTGATGATGACAGGTTGCCATCGTCAGCATTAGCCTACCACGGACTAATGACAAGGATGATGACTACTCATCGTTGTCCCCTCTTCATCATTGTCTATGAAGCTGAACCACCATCTAGCAGCGCTGTATTTTCTCCCATCTTTTTTCTCTCTACTCCAGATTGCCATCCAATACTTACCATAGTCTGCATTGTCCACTTCCTGTAACATCTGGCATCTGTCTACGCATTTATGCACCGAAGGCCTCGGCATCCAGGGCTCGCTGTTGTGGGCCTAAATGAGTATGACCTCGTTTCAATATTTTTTAGGTCAACTACTTTCGCAAAATATCATGTTTGGAGCATGCATCCTCTGTGCTCTAGCTTGACGGGGGATGTGAAGGTTGTTTAGCGTTGTTTATGTAATATTTCTCCTTAAGGCAGCAGTCATAAGTGAAACCCTAATTACTCGTTTCTCTACACTGAGAAAGATGAACTCATTAGAAAGTGTGTTCAATGCTTGAGCCTTTGTAGTCTTTAGGCTCAGCCATCCGATGGTAAATAATTTATCACCAGTGGGGGATATATATATATTTTTTTTAAAAAAATGACCGCCAGCAGGGGATTATCGGTACCTCTTTGGACAACTTCATAACTATGGAACTAGTCGACATTGGTCTTATTAAGACCCCGTCACTTATAAATGTCGACAAGAAAGATGTCCTTCAGGAGGGTACAAGTAGCTCGCAGTGTGAAGAGCAAAAACTATAAATGAAGTCTCTCCCCAAAGAACGAGTAAACATCCAGATTCGAAAGTTATCCTGCCTTCCTCCCTCTTGCCATCTCGGGAAACTGATTTGTTCCAGGCATATTTCCTTGTTTCTCTCCAGAGCCTAGCCGGCGTGAGAATATATCTCTCTCTATCTCTGTGTTCTCTCATTCTCCCTCGTCAGCTCCATGCTCTGATTGCTTGATTTTTTCCTCATGCATTCTGCTTTAGGATGGATCCAATTCCTGTCTAAGATCCCTGATCTTAGGGAGTTTTGTGTCCAGCTGCCTCAAATACATACTTTTCGGAGACTTTCATATCATAGCTTTGTCTATAAGAAATAAATTCTTACAATTAGTGGTTAGGTTATAGGGTTTGAGGGACAAAGACGTGACACCACTATAAGAACATAGTTAAGCACGAAGTAAAAAACTGATAAATCTCCTCTATCGCACAAGAAAGCACCAGCCCTCATTTTCAGTGCAGAATTTCTTCTCCTGAATGACTCATGGCCTAGGAAAACTTGTAAAATTTCTTTATCTGTTTTTTAATTAATTTTGCAGGGCCACCATGATCGTCGAAGCTTTCCTAGTATGTTGTTTCAAAAGCGCATATATAGGTATGTTAGTCAATATTTAACCCCAGTTTATCTTTCCGACTTTTTATTCACTCACAAGATGTTACATTAAGGTAAATATTTTATGGACCAAAGCTTTTGAAACGCGCAATAAATTTGTACAATATTTTGGATTTTATCTTGGTTTTGACTGAAAATTTTCTCTTTGGAGCTTTATTATTTTGTTGTGGATCTCAATCAAGTTATGAAGGTCTCATCCAGCGGTGTGTTAAGATACTGATAATACCTTCTCATCAAATATCAGTTATATAGAGATGCAAGTAGCGAGATCACTAATAACTGCTGAACTTATCGCAATAGAGATAATGATATCAATTCACGATGAGAATTAGATTGACTGATCGTTCAGGTAAATCCTTTCGACAAGAGATGAACAATAACCCAAGATCCGCAAGTGACCAACAACCGGAAACAAGATACAGTGTTTCTTGGGAAATCAAATGAGAAACAATAGAATGAAGGAACTCCCTGGAAGGAGGAAGGAAGTAGACACTGTCGTCCAAATCGGCCAACATCCTGTGCCGGGAGAATCTCCAGTCACTCTGAGCTTGCGAAAATAACTTCTCGATGCTTCTTCCTTAGCTCGCCCTTTTCTGTTATATTGATTCTTCTCGCCTTCCCGCTCCTATTCTGTTATTCCCACGTGACAGTTAGTTTGCACGTGTGGTGCTATTTTTCCTCCTTCGCTTTGTTTGGTAAGTCCTGGTTTGTTGCTTATCACGGTGACAAACTGATAATGATACCATCCAGCAACTTTTGCAGCAGCGACCACACCACTACTTCCTGGGAGTTCCATGCGCCAAAAATAGCTATAGTGGACAGATTATCACCACAAAGCTTAATTTAGTTCCCTACCCTTATTTTAGAGTAGTTAAACCTAAGTCATTAGATCAAGACCCCATATTTAAACACGCCCCTGCAGGCTGAAGAGTTGGATCCCACTCAAAGCTTAGAGGGAGACACATCTGGAAGGAAAAAACAGGAAAGATAAGACCCTCCAGAAGCCTGATTGAGTGCTGTTGCTGGAGAGCGAATGCCTGAAGATAATCTCCATAGAAAGCCATGGTCAACCAAAAACAGATGCTGTGAGATATGCAGAAACTCCAAGATAAAGTATCCCAAGGATGCAATGGTGCAAACTGCCGTCGGAAAATCTCCCAAAGAATCGGATTCACCAGCGAGAGACCACAATATGCTGGTGATATCTTCTGGCAGATGTAACGGAGGCGCTGGCATGGTGGAGGCAACTGACATGACTGAGGCTCTGGTTTGTTGGAGGCAAAGATGAGGTGGAAGACGTTGCGATGGTGCTGTTGAACTCCATGCTAGGGCTTGGAGGAAGGAGAGGAAATGAAATCCTTAACTAGAATGTACATGAGGAGGGGTATATATACCCTAGGAGAGAGAGAGGAGAGAATATTAGTTAGTGATAAGTGAGGGAGCCTAGTGGGTTTATAGAACATGACCCAATAGGAGAGTCCTCTCACTAACAGCCCCCCGCAAGCGAGGTATGGATGTGATCCATGCCAAGCTTGGAGGTAGCACGAACAAGGAGAGGATTTGATAATCCCTTCGTGAGAACATCGGCCGCCTGGTCGGATGACGGCACGAAAGACAAGTCGAACAAGCCCTCGTCCATCCGCTCCTTGAAGAAGTAGCGGTTGATCTCCATGTGCTTGATGCGACCCGTCTGGCCCGGATTTTGAGCCAAGGCAATAGCCGATTTGTTGTCACAATAAAAGTGGATCGGACGGGTGTACTCGACGCGAAGTTCGCGGAGCACCCCGTGAATCCACTGAGCCTCAGAGGCCCCATCCGCAAGTGCCCAGTATTCCGCCTCTGCACTCGAACGGGAGACACGATCCTGCTTGCTGCTTTTCCAGCTCACAAGGCCCCCGAAGGCAAAGATGCAAAGACCGGTGGTAGACCGGTAGTCCACAGTCGAGCCTGCATAGTCAGCGTCTGTATATACCTTTACAGTCGGCTCTGAGCTCCGGGGGAAGAGTAAACCCTTCCCGGGACAGCCCTTCAGGTACGCGAGCACCCGGTGAGCTGCCTGACGATGAATCTCATGCGGAGCATGCATGAACTGACTGAGAAGGCTAACTGCATAGCTGATGTCGGGACGCGTGTGGGTCAGATAGAGAAGTTTCCCCACCAACTGCTGATATTGATGGGTGCTGACCGGCGGAGAGTCACCCCCGGCGCCCAACTTGACGTTGGGGTCGATGGGGGTCTTCACAGGAGCACAGTCGGTCATACCCGTCAAAGTCAGCAGGTCCACCGTATATTTCTGCTGGCTGATGAAGATACCACGAGCCGAGTAGGCCACCTCGAGCCCCAAGAAGTACCGGAGCTGACCAAGGGCCTTGATCTCGAACTCGCGGGCAAGGGAGCGGCTGAGGCGTGAAGCTTCGGCAGTGTCCGACCCGGTGATCAGGATGTCGTCCACATAAACGACCAGGATAGCGACCCCGGCCGGGCCGTGACGGAAGAAGAGAGTGGCTTCCCCATTGCTCTGGGTGTACCCTTCGGCGCGCATGACGGAGCTGAAGCGGCCGAACCACATCCGCGGTGACTGCTTCAGTCCATACAAGGACTTCCGCAGTCGGCAGACGGTCCCCGGAGGCCCGAGAGGGTAGCCCGGAGGATGATGCATGTAGACCTCCTCGGTAAGATCGCCATGAAGAAAGGCGTTCTTAACGTCGAACTGGCGAATCAACCACTCATGATGAGCGGCCAGCGCCAGGAGGAGGCGGACGGTGTCCATCTTCGCGACCGGAGAAAACGTCTCGGTAGTCGACGCCGTAGGACTGAGTGAAGCCACGAGCCACGAGCCGCGATTTGCGGCGTTCCAGGGAGCCATCGGCGTTGTGCTTGGGGGTGTGAACCCACTTGCAAGAGACGGCCGTCTTCCCGGGTGGGAGAGGAACCACATCCCACGTGTGGTTTTTGAGCAAGGCGCGCATCTCCTCATCCATCGCCGCTTTCCAATGAGGACAAGCGATAGCATCGGTTAAGCGGCGTGGAACGAAGACAGAGTCGATGCGGGTCAAAAACAGGCGGTAGGAGTACTCCACCTGGCGAAGGAGCGATAGTGAGAGAGGGGGTAAAGGGGAGTGCGGGTGCACTGGCGGACCCCTTTACGCAAAGCGATAGGCAAATCAGGGGAGTCATCGTCAGCAGGAGAAGAAGACGACTCGGAAATGGCTGGCGGAAGAGAGGAAGGCGAGGACTCAGCAGACGGGGAGGGAGCGGAAGCAGGAGGCGAGGATTCGGGGGAGGAAGATAATGGAGTAGGCGCAATGGGTGAGGAAGGAAGGCCGACCAGTGGAGGAGAAGAAGAGGAGGATGGAACGACTGTGGGAGGAGAGACGACGGTGGGAGGAAAGGGAGCAGCGGGCTCCAGAACCAGATCCGGCTCCAAGGGAGGGGCCGGAGGAGATGTGGGAGAGAAGAAGGGTTGAAATTCAGAGAAGGTGACATTGGCGGAGACGAAAAACCGACGAGAAGAGGGATGAAAGCATTTATACCCTTTCTGAAGCGAAGAGTAGCCAACAAAGACGCATTTGAGCGCCCGGGCATCCAGCCGACAGGGAGGCGTCGTGTCATGAACATATGCCGTGCAGCCAAAGACGCGGGAAGAAGGTGAGTGCGAGCTGCGCGGGAAAGGCAGCCGACAACCGGTCAAGCGGAGGGCTGAACTGGAGGGTCGGGGTGGGCAGCCGGTTGATGAGATGAGTACTCGTCAGAACGGCTTCCCCCCAATAAGTCCACGGGACGTGGTAGTCCAGCAGGAGAGTGCGGGCAGTCGACGTGACATACCCAATACGCCGCTCGGCAAGGCCATTCTGCTCGGCGCCGCCACGCAAGACGCCTCGTGGAGAATCCCATGTGCGGTGAAATACGAGGTCAACTCCTGGTTGACGTAGTCCCGCGCATTGTCGGACCGAACCGCTGAATAGTCCGGCCAAACTGAGTCTGAAGCATGGTGCAGAAGGCTTGAACAGTCGAGGAGACGGCGCTCTTGGACGGCAACAAGTAGGTCCACGTGTAACGGGTGGCCTCATCAACAAAGATCAAGAACCACCGGTGTCCCTTCAGGCTGGCCTGTCGCGACGACCCCATACATCGCTATGAATGCGATATAAGGGAACATCACTGTGAGAAGTCGACGGAGGGAAGGAGGCCCGGCGATGCTTCGCCAGTTTGCATGCATCACAAACAACAGAAGAGAGGTCCAAGCCAGTACACAATGTCGGAAAAAGTCTTTTCAAAACATGGAAAGACGGATGCCCGAGCCGCTGGTGAGTGGTAGAAGCGCTGCCGGCGTTGGTCCTAGACTGTCAACAAGCACCGCTGCACCGGGTTCCCCGACCGCCCCCTCTCGTCCAACAGCAGTAGGCCATCCGAGCGCCTAATTCGCAAAGTCTTCCCCACCTTGTCAGTCAAAAAGATCCCATCAGACTGAATGTGGAACGAGCAATGGACCGCATCGACGAGTCGCTGCGGTGACATAAGTAAGGTTTGAAGGGACGGAACATGAAGGACGTTGTGAATGATACCAAGGCCATCCACATGGATCGACCCGATACCAGTCACGCCGGTCGTCCCCACCGCCGTGTGGACAGCTCGACCACCAAGGTGCCGCTCGTAGGACAGAAACCGGTGGTTGAACGGGGTCATATGCTCTGTGGCCCCAGTATCAAGCACCCAGGTGGTATCCGAAACGAAGGGAGCTTGGAGGGCCGAGTGTCCACAATACCACTGATCTGACTTGGGAAGGAAGAACGCACCGAAATCACTGAAGTGAGCCACGGTAGGCTGCGAAGAAGACCCGGTCTGCAGGGCAGCCAGCTGGGAGCTGAGACGGACAAGTTCGGCAGTCAGCTGGTCATTAGTCATGGCTGGATGGCTGGAGCTAGAGGGCGACGGGGCCGGTGCCTGGGCAAGATGGGCTCTGGCTTTGCGGGACCGGCGAGACGACGAGGCAGGAGCTGATGACGACGAGGGGGCGACCTCCGGATCCCGGGTACTGTCCAAAAATTTCTTGATGCACCGGGCCTCAAGATGATTCGGCTTGCCGCAGTAGGAGCAAACCACCGGTGCCCGAGAGCCCGAAGAAGGCTTGGGCAGCAAGGGAGGTTGCTCCGTAGGGCGGGACAGGAGGGCAGCACTCTCGCCGGGGGACTCGGCAGGCAGGTCCAGCAGCGGACGTTGACGACGAAGGCTGCTTTCAACCTCCGTCAACTCCTTAACCAGACCATCGAAGTCCGGAAGAGGAGTCTGGGAGTGAAGAGCCCGACGCCTGACATCCGCATATTCCGGATTCAGCTTGTCGAGAAATGACATGTAGCGGAGCTTGAGAGCATGGCGGCGGTCGACGCAATTCGGATCCCCCACCGGCATGTAATAGTCCACCTCGCGCCACAGGGCTTGGTGGGCAAGGCTATAGTCCATAATGGACATGGTGCCATGTCGGAGTACACTCGCCCGCTCGGCCAGAGTGAAGATCTTCCAGTCATCAGCATCATGCCCGCAGTAGCGACGAGCGTGCTCCCAGATCTCCCGCGGAGTCGTCAGGTGGAGGAACTTGTCATAGACCTCCCGAGAGAGAGTGTGAGTCAAGAGCCAGGAGTGGACGAAGTACTGCTCGGCACTCCAGGCCGGGAAATGCGGGTCCGTGACGGGAAGGGGCTGGCAGGTGAGATGTTTCTGGAGCAGACGGCCGCGCAGAGTGTACTCGACGAACTTCAGCCACGACATCAAGTTCGGAGCACTGAGACGGCAGTTATCCGGAGCCGGAGGGAGAGGAGCACCGATTTTCGGCGACGGGAGTTCCCGGGCAAAGTCAGCCGCGGTGAAATCTGCTTGGGTTGACGTCGGGGCGGTGGATGCAGACGGATCACTGCCCATGCTGGAGGTAGTCGACATGACGGCAAACAGCAGCAGCGGCAGCGAACGAAGAACCGAACACGGTCCGAAGACGGGAGACAGTTGCTTGCGGGCGAGCGGTCCGTGCGGGCGCTGCTCGCGGCGCTGCGCGCTGGCGGTGCTCGCGGCTGCTTGCGGCGGCTGCGCTGCTCGCGCGCTGCTCGCGGCGGCTACTGCGGGCGGCGGCGCGGGCGGCGTCGTGCGGCGCTGCTCGCGGCGCTGCTCGCGGGCGGCTGCTGCGGGCGGCTGCTGCGGCGGCTGCTTGCGGGCGGCTGCTGCGGCGGCGCTGCGGGCGGGCGCTCGCGCGGCGCTGCTCGCGGCGCTGCTCGCGGCGGCTGCTGCGGCGGCTGCTCGCGGGCGGCTGCTGCGGCGGCGGCTTGCGGCGGCGCTCCGTGCGGCGCTGCTCGCGGGCGCTGCTCGCGGCGCTGCTCGCGGGCGGCGGTCGTGCGGCGCTGCTCGCGGGCGCTGCTCGCGGGCGGCTGCTTGCGGGCGGCTGCTTGCGGGCGGCTGCTCGCGGGCGGCTGCTTGCGGGCGGCGGCTTGCGGGCGGGCGCTCCGTGCGGGCGCTGCTCGCGGGCGGCGGCTTGCGGGCGGCTGCTTGCGGGCGGCGGCGCTTCTTGCGTGCGAGCAAGGAGAAGATTGAGAGGGTGATGGTGAAGAAGAAGAAGAAGAAGAAGAAGCCCGCACACAGGCTTAGGGCTAGAGATGGGGATCAAGAGCTTGGCTCTGATACCATGTTGAACTCCATGCTAGGGCTTGGAGGAAGGAGAGGAAATGAAATCCTTAACTAGAATGTACATGAGGAGGGGTATATATACCCTAGGAGAGAGAGAGGAGAGAATATTAGTTAGTGATAAGTGAGGGAGCCTAGTGGGTTTATAGAACATGACCCAATAGGAGAGTCCTCTCACTAACAGGTGCACATGTGAGATTGACGTGACGGAGAGGGAGCTGATGTGGTGTGAAAGCCGATAGCACCCAGAAGATGATGTGGCACTACTGGTATGATACCTGCAGATGCGATGCCATTGAGATGGCTCTAGTTCGGCCAAAGATGATTACAGATGGCGCAGGACTGGGCAGTAGGAAGAATACAGATCGGTCGGGTGGGACTGGACAGCTCACTGTTTGGCGCACTGACTTAAAGGTCAATGATGGTGCCACTTACGCAGCACTAAATCAGCAGTGAAAATGAAGCACTTTCTCGAGTGATTGCAAGTCTATGCAAGATTTTTGGTAGTTTTTTATTTAAACCCCTAACCTGTTTTATTGTTATTAATTAAGTCTTTTTAAGAATCCCTTTGTAAACAAAAATAATTCATTTTTTGTGTTCAACTGATAAGCAACAACGACGTTTGTGAATCATTCTGTTACATTTGTTATTGTATTCTTCCTTTCCCATAGACATGGAAATTTCGTCTCCGTTTATGTGAATTCCTTGGGAGATAGATTCACATAGGAATGATGATGACAAAAAATTGATATCATTGATTTTAAGCTTCTAATGTAGTGTTGAGTTGATGCAGGGTGCATTCACCAATATAATTCTTTGCATGGGCAACCTGATATTCTCCAGTCTTTATACTCTGCGTTGCAGCCATCAAGCTCTTTGGAAGACTTGAGGTAAATTTAGTTTTATGTCATTGCATCCTATAAAAATATAAAAACCGCATAATGGCATATTGGATTCTAGTTTTTCCAAGGGACGGATCCAAAAATTTCATTTATTTATTCTCATGCACATTTTTGCGCTTGCCATTATCTTAGTTAGTTATAATATATCCTTAGTTTTAACACTAAATTCATAAAAATAGCAGATAAATAATCTGGGATATTTTTGGCTTTCTTCTGGTCAAATCATCATTCAAATTCTCTTTTATAATTGAGTAATTTATTTTATAATTATCGTAAATTAATGAAAACCCCATAAAACCTAACTGAAGAAACAAAATTTGGTGTGTTTTTATATCGTCCAGACTTGAGATTACCATTGATATATTGATCCTTGCTTCAAGTATTTGAAATCATATTATATATCGACATATCAAACCTGATTTGATATATTATATTGATCATTTTATCTTATTTCCGGTGAGCTCTTTTTAGATATTATGACAGTGGCCGGCTTTCAGATCAACAGATGGCATTACTACAGTACCAAAGAGAGAACATGCACTATCTTTGTGAGGAGGTAACGAACCCTCTAATTGCCCAAAAACGAACATGCACTATCTTTTCTTTTTATGTTTTAATTTTCTTTCCGAGTGGGATAGAGCTGATCCGCATCACATTCAGGTTATTCGGCTGCAAGAGTGCTTGAGCAAGTACAAACGTGCTGATAACGGAAGTATACCTCAGGTTAGGGAGGGACATTGAGCAAAAGAGTTAGATAAATAGTGACACATAAAGAGAGGAGAGTCGAAGAAAAACTGTTTTCTGACTCAATTCATAAACACGAGTTAGTTACAATATTTTTATGCGTCATAGGCTTTTGCTGTATTAAAATCGGTTATTTTAACTTAATCATCACTCTATATTTGTTGTGCATGGACAGGTTGATCTTGCCCATCTCTTAGCAGCTCGTGACCAGGAGCTCAGGGCCAAATCTGCTGAGGCAAGATCCGTCAAAGATAGTCATAAAAAAATAAATTTGTTTGTTTTACTTTTTCATATTGACCCATATAATCTCTAAACCTTAAACCCTAAACCCTAATCCTTGATTATCAACGTATAGATGGACCAGGTGACCTCGGAGCTGTGCCTGGCAAGAAGTCTGATTGCCGACCAAGATGCGGAAATCAAGAAGATCTGGGCTACCAATAACCAGGTACTATTGAAAAATTGATTATTGTGAGTTTCCTTAACTCATGTTGGAGCATTGATTTTCTCAGTACGTTGAAGAAAACGAGAGGCTCAGGGCTATACTGGCCGAGTGGAGCGCTCGAGCAGCCAAGGTATTTACTCTTATGACCCTGAACTCAAAATCATAGAGATAGATATATCGCGAAAAGTATAGTTACAGATGTCTCCCGAGTCATACGCATTAACGCAGACTCCTCTATTTTTGGAATAGTAGCCCTAATCACACCTTACAGTTTACTTATCAAAAATTACCATATTGGCCCTCCCATTTGGCTTCCTTCATCGATTAGAAACATCCTTCAACCCATTTTTTAATCCTCATGTTATGTAGTTTCCTGCCTTTGATCTGGCTTCCAGTTTCCTCTCTCTTTCTGTCTCTTCTTATCTTTCTTTTTTTCTTGAATCAGATAGTGATTACCATATTCGCCCTCCTGTTCCGCTACACCTTCCTAGAATAGAACCATCTGTCAACATATTTGGAATCCCATGGAATGTAGGATCCTGCCTATGAACTGGCTTCCACTCGCGTCTCTCCCGCTTTTCATAATTTTCTTTTGTTTATTGAGAAAGAGCGATCCGTCCTTAGCTTAATGCATTGAATCAGACACTAATTACAATATTAGCACTCCCATTTGGCTACATTCAGAGATTAGAGTCATCTGTCAACTCATCTTGAATCATACAGAATGTTGGATCTTGCCTGTGACCTTGTTCACTTTCTTGCTTTTCATATCTTTCTTTTGTTTATTGAGAAAGAGCGATGTGTCCTTAGCTTAATGCATTGAATCAGACACTAATTACAATATTAGCACTCCCATTTGGCTACATTCAGAGATTAGAACCATCTGTCAACTCATCTTGAATCATACAGAACGTTGGATCTTGCCTGTGGTCTTGCTTCCTGTCACTTTCTCTTTCTCTCTCTACTCATTCTTCTTCTCTAAAAGGAGAGAGATGGGTCTAGCCAATTTCAGTTGAATCAGATTCTATGAATGATAATACGTCCTCCCGACGACTCGTCGTCGCCCTAACTCTTCTCGTCGTTGCTCATAATAATATCTTTCTATATTTATATCCATTTCTCTCTCTTCTGGGGATTGACTTTGTTGTTCTTCTTTTTTTCCCCCAAAAAGCTGGAAAGGGCTCTGGAGGGTGAGAGAGTATCAGGGTTAGAACTCCAATGGAAGATTGAGTCTCTAACTGCCCAACTAAGCAGAAACCCAGAGAGTGCAGAAATTAGAGAATCTTAGAAACATCGTCTCCTTTCGCCCTCGAAGAGATTTGTATGTAAATGTTTGACAGTCTATTGTACTTTTTTTTTCTAATGCTTGGAAATGAAATTCTCCTCATTTTTTGTTGGTGCACAAAGTCAATATAAATTTCCCTGATGTCTTGTACTGTTTATTTCAATAGCCCATTTTTTTAAAGTATTTCTTTCTTAGACTGGCAAAGCCATAGCCAAAAGGAAGAAACCTCAAACCTTAAAACCTCACGTGAGACTGTAAAAAGGAAAGTGCAGTGAATCATTGGTCATTAAATCCTAAAATCATAGTCTAGAATACCAGATCTTAGGCTAACATTGGCTGGGGCCTCCAAGTTCAGCTTGTTTAACTTTTATAGTTGAGGGATGTTTGGAGTCAAAAGGCTTTTCAAATTGAACCATTTGTTTCCGGCATTAAATGTGTTCCAAAAGAAGATAACAAGCTGCAATCAGACAGGTGATTCAGAAGACGACACTTGTCACCAAATCCCTAAAACACAAATGAAACCATTCCGTAATAGGTGGGCCGAGTATTCATTTGTGTTGACTTAAAAAGTTTAATGTCTAGCCCGAGTGACGAGAAGCAATTATCATGGAGAAGGAGCCATCACAATGACTAGGTTGACTGTTACAAAGTGATTCTATAAATTTCAATCCCTTGCAACCTTAACATCTCACCTCTACGTGGAGAGATTTGTATGTAAATGTTTGACAGTCTCTATTATATTTTTTCTAATACTTGCAAAGGAAAGACTCCCTTTTTTCTGTCCACAGAGTCAAAATATAAATTTCCGTGATGCCTTCTAGTTTTTTTTCAAATTTTTATTATTTAGACAGGAAAAGCCCCTAACCACAATGTAGAAACCTCAAACTTTAAAACTGGCTAGAGACTATAAAAATGAAAGTGCAGTGAACCATTGGTCATTAAATCCTAAAATCATAATATCATCCTCCAGATTTTAGGCTAACATTTAGCAGGGCCCTCCAATTTCAGCTGGTTGACTTTGGTAGTTAAAATAGATTTTTTTGGAGTTAAAGGATTTTTAAGTTGAACCATTTGTTTCTGGCATTAAATGTGTTCCAAAAAAGATAACAAACTACAATCATGAGGTTAATTAAGGGGAAGAAATCTGTCATCAAGTACCTGAAACAACAATGAAATCCTTTAGTAGTAGCAGCTGGGCCGAGTATTTATTTGTGCTGAGCATTCTAATCAGAGTGACAAGTATTTATCATGGAGAAGGATCACCACAATGGCTACATTGAGTTTTAAAAAGTGAAACTAAAAATTTCAATTCATATACAACCTCAACATCTCCCCTATTGCTGGAGCATTAAAAAATGCTTGCTCCAAGGTTGATATATAGTGATAGAAAATATTAAAGAAGTATGAATCATTTGGGAACACAACATAAAGCCCTATAGGCCCAAACCTTAGAGGACTAAATGTGCGGTAGTGAACGCCCGTCCTGGTACCGGTATTGGATTACGGTATCGGGACGGATGCTGTATTGGATACTTACATCCAAATTTTCGGTATCCGCTTTTTCCAATATCCAGATATTGAATATCGATATCAGATATTGGTTGCTACAGTACCAATATCCAATATCGGTATCTGTCTCAATTTCGTCACCTGCGTCCGTCTTGTGGGGAGGATGACGATATCGGATATCAGACGTGGATATCAAATTTTGATATCCAAAAAATTAAAAATATAATTTTATTGCCACAGTGTGACAGTATGTAGAGGATATACATGGGTCAGATGTTTAACAGTAGGCCTTTTGATTTAGAAAGTAGCCCATTTAATATATACCTCTCATTCTTTTTATTTCCTTCCATATGGGATAACAAGATTCACTGTGTAAACTCCGAATCGTATTGTACCATATGGAATAAAACAGTAACCTTGAGCAGCATTAATTGAACGAGGTAGTAACATACTAAATTTTAATATTTATTACGTCCTAAATAAGATAATAATATAGTAATTATTATTATTCGGAGTTCATTGAACTCTGAATCCTATTGTCCGATTTAGAAGATTACAAAAATTTAAAGATGTATATATTAAACAACTTAGAATATAGATAAAAAACATGTCTCCTAAACGTAGATCATCTAAAATGTTGATCGATATCAAACTTTTTTTGAGGACATCAAATTTCGATATCCGGATGTTGGTTCCGATATTCGGATATCGAATTCCGATATCCGATATCTGGATTATCCTCACCCGTCCGATATCCATCTTCGATATCCGTCTACTCTTAAGGGCGGATATCATCCGATATCTGATATCAGACACCGTACCATTTTTTTTCCCGCATATCGGATATCGGTCGTCCGATACCAGATATCGGACGGAGATTGGTTGGACAAACACTAATGTACGAACATATAACAGATTGAACAAGCAGTGTATAATGCAGAAAATGCTAAGGACAGGATGGAAATCTAGAGGGGTACATAGAGCAAAGAACAATAGTCGATGAATATGGAAGTGCCACTAGATGGCCATTGAACTAT
Organism: Wolffia australiana; assembly: GCF_029677425.1. Taxonomy (NCBI): domain Eukaryota; kingdom Viridiplantae; phylum Streptophyta; class Magnoliopsida; order Alismatales; family Araceae; genus Wolffia; species Wolffia australiana. The sequence goes on from NC_135838.1 coordinate 2,620,807, forward strand.
GACCAGCATTAGTGCCAATGTTACAACTGTCACAGCATCAATTGCCACCAATACACACGGTCAATAGTGCCCCGAGTTTCACAAAAGTGGGCTGACCGAATAGGATAAGGATTCGCCTAATCCACAAAGGCTAGGGCCCACTCGCTTGGCAAGTTGTGGCAAGTCCCATGAGATGGTGGCTCGATGATTGTATTGTTACACTTTTGTTGGCTACCACAAGGTGTTATTAATTCCTAAGTTATTGAAATTCTCATTCCCGCTACGATATTATCATTTTCTCCTTTTTTGTATTTATAAGGGTTCCATTTGATGTTTAAATTGAATGGCAGTGTTTTTTATGAATAAAAATATACTTCAATTCATGGTTCATTATTTATTATCTCCAATAAGAAACAGTGTCATCAAAAAATATTTAGGTTTCTGAGCCAAAAATATTTTTCATAAGCTTGAGCACATTGACAACATATTGGAGATTGATGGCCCTAGTAAGCCTTCCTTAGATGCTGTTGAAGGGGGAGGGATGGATTTATCAAGAGTGGAATGATGATTCCACCTTGGTCCAAGGCTGCCTACTAGCATCTATAAGCAATGAATTGAAGAGAAAACATGTAGATAGAATGCCAAGAGCTGTGCTGCTTCTTCCCATGGAGAAATTTGTTGAGCAGATTATATTCTGAGATATCAAAAATTATATTCTGAGCGTTGATGGCTAAGTCATCAGTACACACCCCCGTGCTGAAGATGATCAAGTGGATTGTAAGGTGTCATGTGCTGGGAGTCCGTCCCATTGAGATGAGCATGGGCCTCATCCTTTATTGATACCTGAGTCATACACCCATGTCATCATTACCTTTAAAGAAAAAAATCATATAACATCTTCAATAATTTAGCTCAAAGAGGCAAGCGGAGGCTTCAACTATCTATATGATAGTTAGCGGTATTATCTATATGATAATCATATCTTAACTTAATTCACCTTTTGATTCTTAAACTTTTATATTTTCATCTGCATTTGATTCCATTTAAAAAATAAATGGAAAAAATTACTGAAATAGAATCGCTTATCACCCCCATTTTTGTGTTTAAAATAGAAACGATCATATTCACTACATTCCATGAATAATCTTGGTGATAAACTAATTCCTTCTTCCTCGTCGTTGATGATTTTTTAAAATAATAATTCTCTTTCATATAGATAAATGCTATCAGGAAATATTTTTTAAAATAATTATTATCTAATCTGAAGAAGACTCACGCTGGAATGATATTATGCCTGAAATCCACCTTGTACTTGTTGGTCTATTTTGTCAAATTCATCAAGCCGAGAGATTCTAGTTTGAAAAATCCAACAATGGTTTGTTTTTCCTTCAATATACTTATGTTCTCTAAAATACGAAGATTACAAGTTATGAAATTGCTGATTTCCAGGATTATGATTATCAATACGATGGTCATGATATATTTCATGATTTTTAAAATAATGCATGGAGAATTCCATAAAAATTCTTTGATCAGTTTGGAAACTAGATCATAAAGTTCAAATGAATCATGACCTCAGAAAATGAGGATAATGGTTTGCATTAAATGTCGGATCAACAAACATAACTTCGTTTATAAAAAATGAACTCATTTCATAATAGTTAAATCAAGAATGTGGAAAGGTGTCCAAGAGAAATTTTCAACAAAAGCATTAGCAATAACTTTCATACATTGCTCTCAGGTTTTCCACATCTTTGAATGACTGAATTCACTATTAATATGCATGTATAATACAAAAATCTTTATATAAAGATATTTAAAATACCATTGATAATTGTTTTCTGGGAACGATATCATTTGATAAAAACAAATATATGTGATTTTACATTGATAAAACCTATTGAGATTAATCGTTGAGTTCATAAAATATGAATAGATTAAAGGGTCTCAACATTGAACAGAGACTAGGAAATTAACGTCACTTTAAATGGTGAATAGCTGATCCAAAATGATATTTTCATAATAAAAGAGAGAGAAAAGTGGCAATGGTAAGCTGAGAAGGTGATAAATAATAATTATAAGGATTATGAATATATTTAGAAAATATGGAAAGATCAAAATCATGGATATGGAGATATGTGAAGTGAAAAAATATATATCTTATAACCTTTGTTGGTAGTTTGACGAACAGTCCCCCCTCCAACAACAAAAGGTAGAGATATGGAAACTTCTCTGTCATTTGGATCTGAGAATATATATATATATATATATATATATATATATATATATATATATATTGTATAAAGAGAGAGAGGGAGAGAGAAAGAGAGGGAGATAGACAGATAGATAGATGGATAGATAGATACATAAATATTTATCCTCTTTTCGGCAGACATTGCCAGATAGTAGGCCATAAGCAAAATCAGTGTAGGCGCAAATACCAAATTAAAAATCCCCGCTGGACACAAGATAGACACTCGAGGCAGCATTTATATGCGAGACAGACAGAAGTTAGCCAGACACCATATCACAATAGAAGCGATGAGAATCCAAAGTTTCAATGGAGAAGAAAAATACCGAGACTCAAACATCATCCAATAAAATATCCGGTGAAACTAGAAAGACTTTGACCCAGGTTAACATTAACACTATGCACCACGCTAAGAAACTATCAACTAAGAGACCGGATCCTAGTAACCCAAAGACCTTAGATCAAGAACAGAGAGAGAAGACAAGGGTCATTAAAAACAAAAATGGAACCATGTCTACAATACTAGTGGTTCATTGATATCTCACCTTACAAGAATGGAGACTAGAATTATGAAATGGGTACCAAGAATCACCATCCATGATTCATCTAAACTAGTCTCATCTGATTCAGAGGATGAGATCAGCACAAAAAGTCTACATATGACCCAAAGCTTTTCAGAATCACCTCGTGCAGATTTGAGAAGGGCTAACATCAGGAAATCAAAATCAATGAATGCCCTTTCGGAATGAGGCTGCAAGATCATTGAAGATTACCTAGAATCTGTTAGCTCAGAGGAGGACCATGTTTCACAAACACAGTACCACACAAAAGGATATGAAACTGCAGCATTCTCAATCCCACATAGCAGTAAACACACAAAACCCCCAGATATTGGAAGCCCCCTTGGAGATAATGAGGCACTATTGGTGTATAATTAAATGATAAACTTCCTCATCTGGAACTATTGGGGCATTGCAAAAGCTGAGACTAGATTACGGATCAAGAAAATTGTTAAAGAATCCAAAATTAGAGTTGTCGGGATCCTAGAACCAATTGCCAAAAACTACAAAATAAAAAAGATTAGGATACAATTGGGGTTTGATGGATGTTGGGCACAAAAAGAAGGGACAATATGGATTTTTTGGCAGGGTAATATCGATCTCAGGTATGTTGACAAATGTGCTCAAAGTTTGACTGTCAAAACCTGCAGTGAAGGACAATCCACGATGATTTCATTTATTTATGCCTCATACCTTCGAGACACCCGAAGAGTCCTATGGAGCAACTTCATTCAAAGATTTAGCATGCTTAACATATCATGGATATTGGGGGGTGATTTTAATGTCATTTGAATTGGGACAGAAAAAAAGGAGGCAATGTACCAAACACATTAGATAAGCTACGGTGTAAAAGGATTCATGGTGTAATCTTAGCTACAAGCTACGGTCGTTAAAACAATATTAAAGAACTGGAACCATACGGTATTCGGGAACATCCACGAGGAAAAAGAGAAACTCAAGAACCAAATAGACAAGCTGGAAGAGGAACTACAGATTAGGTGGGATGAGACAAATGGCGACAAACTAACTTTCTTAAGAAAGGAACTAGAATTGAGAGAAGAACAATATGAATTATATCTTAAACAAAAAGCCAATAATAAGTGGTTACATGAAGGAGACAAAAATACAAAATATTTTCATGCCATAGTCAATCAGAGATCCAAAAGAGACATTTATTCCAAATTGAGAGCGAAATACAATCAAGGTGGAAACATGGCCAATGATGCAGTTAACTTTTATAAGGATTTACTTTCATCCCAACCCACCAGAATGGATATATCTCTCCTAGAAGTTATACCACATAGGGTGAGTGAAGAAGACAACAAACTCTTATGTTGCACTCCTACTAAAAAAGAAATAGAGGCTGCCTTTTACCCAATGAATCCCGATGGTGCGCCAGGACCCGATGGATTCACTCCCCTTGTCTTCACTTATTGTTGGGAGATAGTGAAACATGATTTATGCTTAGCCATTCAGCATTTATTTGAAGAGAAGAAAATACCAAAAGCATGGAAAGCTACATTTATAGTCCTTATACCCAAAACATAACATCCAGAATCCCTTACGGATATGCGATCTATTAGTTTATGTAATTTAAAAAATTCTAAACCATAGGTTAAGCCACCTACTACCCCGACTCATATCTAATATGGATTTTATTAGAAGAAAAAAAACCCATGAAAGTGTGAATCTAGTCCATGAAGTTACCCAGTCACTAAATGAAAAAATCCCTAGACATAATTCTCAAACTCGACATGGAAAAAGCATATGATTGTATTGAATGGAATTTCCTGCTTACCGTGTTAACAAAATTTGGTTTTGGTAGGGATTGGATAAATATGATTGCTGCGTGTATAGAGCTGAATAACTTCTCAGTGATTTTTGATGGTAACTCTTCACCTTTTTTCCAAGCTGCCAGAGGCCTACGACAAGGGGACCCTATCTCTCCGAGCCTGTTTATCCTAGCAGAGGAAGTTCTAAGTAGGAATATTAGAAAATCAGCTGTTGCATCAGAAATTGGTTCCTATTACACAAAACATGGTGCTCCCATTGTTTCTTATTGTCACTCTGCCGATGATACGATCATTTTCATGAATGGGAAAAAACAATCAGTTCAAAAATTGATGATTCTGTTATAAAAATATGAACATGCATCAGGTCAAAAAATCAATAGCAGGAAAAGTGCCTTCTATACTTCCAAACTAATTTCCTCGCATCAAAAGAACCAATTTACTCGGCTCACCTCATTTACTGCTGGAACACTGCCATTTATGTATTTAGGATGTCCCATGTTTACCAGGCAAGAAAAATCCATATATTTTGACCATATGTTGACAAACGTTAGGAACAAACTGGCCGGTTGGAAAGGCAAGATTTTATCTCCAGGTGGTAGATTGATCTTGATAAACCATGTTCTAAATAGTTTGCCAATCCACACGCTATCCGTATTTGATGTCCCAAAAAGGTGCTGGCGGCTCTCAAAAAACTAATGGCTAATTTTTTATGATCTACTAATGGAGGAGAATTGAAACGATATTGGATCTCTTGGAAGAAACTATGTTATCCTAAAGATGAGAAAGGGTTAGGAATACTCGCATTAGAGGATATTATGAAAGTTATGAGAATGAAATGACCCTGGTTTTTTCATTCCAAACCCTCACTCTGGTCAGAATTGCTAAGGGCAAAGTACGAAAACTGGGATGTAGAGATAAGTGCTAGGCTTTGCCTTGCAAGAATACAAGCACTAAAAGATTCTTGGAAAGAGATGAATGGAATCATAAAGTGGAAAGTAGGGAGGGACAACATTAATGCCTGGTACATGAACTGGACGGGACTAGGACCTCTAGCCCATATTCCAAACATAAGAATAATAGAAGAACATTTAACTGTTGAGAGACTACATTCAATAGGCTGGGAACCTTACCTTCAACGATGTGGAATTCCAGAAACAGTATTGAAGAGAATCAAATATATGAATTTAGTTATCTCTAATGCGAAAGACAAAGCCATTTGGAGTCTTACAGCAGATGGATATTTTTCATCCCACTCAGCATGGGAGCTCATTCGGGACAAACGTCATATACATCCAACTACCAAGTTTATTTGGACTGCTTAAGTCCCGTCTCATATTCAATTTTTCATGTGGAAATTATTATGGAATATACTACCAATAGATCAGAATATACAGAAAAGAGGAATACACATAGTGTCTAAATGTGAATGCTGTAGCACAAAACCACAGTTGGAATCTACGGAGCACCTTTTTTTCAAGAGTGAATGGGCAGAAAGAACTTGGAATAGGTTTGCACAGAAATGGAATATGTGTCCTCGAGTATTCCAAACGTTAGCAGAACAGTTAAATGTGTTTACGCAGTTAAAAACCAGAGAAAGCAAAGCATCTTTGCTAAAAAATATTCTTTCATTTACTTACTTTGGGAAATCTGGAAAAAACGAAACAAAAAGAAGTGGGAAGATGGAAATGCTGAGTACTGGTCAATACTACTAGGTGTCAAACGCGGTTTAAAATGCATGGATAATATGATAAACCCAAAGAAAATATCCACAAGAATTGAGATGGAACGATTAGAAAATTGGAACCTAGGGCCAGGGAGCGGCACCTACATGATCACAACAACAGTCATACGCTGGATACCTCCCCTAAGGTCACTCATCAAAGTTATATAGATGGAGCATCGAAAGGGAATCCACGAAAAGCTGAGGGCGGAGGTATTGCACGTGATAGCAGTCACTCTATGCTCTTTGCTTTTTCAAACTATTATCAGATTGCCTTGAGTATGGAAGCAGAATGCCAAGCCATGTTGGATGGACTGGATATTTGTGCCGAAAAGGGAATAGATGAGATTGTTGTGGAAACGAATTCAATGGTTCTAATTCATTTTATTAAAACTAACAATTGCAGGGCCTGGAGGCTAGCCTCATGGTGGGAGAAAATCCAAGCTCATTTCACAAGAATAATAAACATCATCCATGTTTATCGCGGAGGTAATATGGTTGCAGATTCTTTGGCTAATCATGCTATTTTGCAGGAAAGAAATTAAAAATTCTGCAGGAGTGAAGAACTTCCCATAAATGCTAAAGGTGCATACTGTACAGACAAGCTCGGGCTACCACAACTCAAACACACCAAAAAACTGGCTAAATGATTTAAGAGAAGGATAGAAGAATTAGCAATTCAGCATCAAGGGGAACATGATCAGAGAGATACCACCCAGCTTAATGGACTACCAGGTGAAATATCTCCTTTTTGAATGTGTTTTAAAGGTTTTTTAGTCTAATTATAACTCAGGTCATCCATGATCTTAATAGTTCCATATATTAACACATCTAAATATTTCTACCCACCATAGCATGTTTTGATTCAAGATAAAAGTTCTGAAAATAACCATTTATCCTACATTCATCCTATATCATGTTTATATGACACCATCACGTTAGAAACTCAGAGTTAAATTGCAACAGAAATAAGATACAAACTACGGTCTAATGTGTTCATTCTTGAAGGGCAGGTACTCGTCAGTCATGAAAATAGAGCATGTTTTTCACCAAAGATAACTCATGGTGTAAGCTTGTACCAATGACTGATGTAACCAGAATAAGAGCCTACGAACGAGGGAACCAAAATCAGAGATGGAAAATTGGGAGGAGCCTTGTGGATTTCAATGGGAGACCCACAACAATTCATGTCGTGCAAATGTAGAGAGCAAGAAAGAAAGTGGTAAGTAATTCTCCGAGAAAAGGAGCACAGAAGGATGGCGCAAGGCGAGTTATTAAAAAAAAACAGAGGGGGGAAAAGTCCCACAAAGCAAAAGAAACGCCATAAAGCTTCTATGAACAAGGAGGAAAAGCTCACAAGACAAGGGAGAAGAAAACATTTATATCCTAGGTGCCAAGGTTCTTCACATTCGTATCACCAAGATTCCCAATTATCCATCAAAGATCTACGCTAACCTTCTTTGAAGGCATTTGGTTTTTGTGGAACTGAAGTTGGGAGGACAGGAGTACAAAATGAGTTTTTCTTTGGTTCAAATCATGCTCTAAAAACTGGGTGACAAATAGGGATCGGCAAACATCATCTGTCACGTCACGCGTCACCGTGACGGACACGTGACAGATAACTTGACGGATAATGTGACGGTGACGAATCAGATGAGCCGTGACGGTGACGATGATGCATGACGGGTTGCGCATGACGAGTTGCCCGTGATGGTGACTGGGTTGCCCGGACACGTGACATGACGAATAGTCCATCACGGATGACGTCCGTGACGGAATTTTAATATAATTATATTTTATTACCAAATAGATTGTAATAATTAAATTGTTTAATATGAGAGGTATGGTTTAATATGTTATGATACTCAAATTATTGGTCTGAAATTTTGAATGTAGATAATTTATTAATTAAGTTCTTGACTGAAAAATTAAAGAATATAATGAATAATTTGTTGATAGAGAAGTGATGACATTTATATATTTTTTATATGCAGGTAAATAACTAATTTGTTGCCACTTGTCAGGGGATGTAAGAAATTTGTTGTACCAATTAATTTACTGACCGAGAAATTAATGATTTATTAACACAAAGTCCATTAAAATTGAATAAATTTTTTTACAGATTTAAAAATTTTAGTTACATTTAAATAATGAATTATCCAAGTATAACAATTTATTAAATTCATATCCTGTTGGAAAAATGTAGTATTTACTGTTTTATGTTTTAATATGTTAGAATATCAAAATTGTTGATGTCATATAAGTAAATATTTAAGTGCTTGGTTTGGAATTGAAATATTTAGCTAAAATATTTTGAAAAAATTTGAATTTTTTATAGCCTTTGTTTATTTAATATGGAAAAATATGTCTCACCCCAAGGGGAAAGTGAAATGATAAACGGTAGGATCAGAGGTTCTTGACTAAAATAAATTAACGCAATGTGATACAAAGGTTTCAAATAGCCTTTTCTTGTTTGATCCTAATATTCAGGCAAACCAAATGATCAATAATTCTCTATTATCGTGCCACGCCAAGTAGTGGCAAAAAAATCACCTCTTCTCTCTATTTCAATCCTTTGCTAAACAGAGTCGCAAAAAATACTCTAGGCAATGGATTAGATGCCTGACGATAAATATCTTCCCACAGAGAGGCGAGTTCAATCATTATTTTCCAAGAATTAGGAAAAAAGATGCTCACTACTTTTGTTTAAAAAATCCATATTTCAACTATTTGTTAAAAGGAGAAAACACGGAAATTGAATCACATGAAGAAATATGCACCGGGCTTACTGGCTAAGGTGGTGACCTTTCTTCCAATACCATCTACCAGTTGAAAAGGGCTGTCTTGGCTACACCCACAATCCAGGGAAGTAAGAATTTACTCACATTTGCTTCTTCGTTCTAAGAAACACAATAATAATCAAGGGAAGTAATCGATTCATTGCGAAACATGGTAATTCACGATTCATATACATCTTCATCAATATCAAGGTGTCCACCAAAAGCACTTTAAACAAAAAGTCTCAAGAATTGCAACCAGAAGCTGCTTATATTTATTTATTTTTACGAAAAATTTAACAGACCTTAGATCTGTTGTCCAACCATTTATGCGGGTTTTTGAAAAGATCATCCCAGAGAAGGACAGATGAATCATCTTTTGCGTAAGTCAAACGAGATGATGAGGAAGATAAAGAAGATCGATCTGATAATTGAGAAAAATATGTCAATAAAGTTGGTAAGAATCTTCGTAGAGATTGAAAATTTCAAGAGGTTGATATCCACCAGAAGAGCTGCCCTGAGGGTCATTGCTCCTTTGGTTTTCTTTTTCGCGGGATAGTTCAAGTACATAACTGATGCTGTTCACCATAACCTGAGATAATATATGCACTCAAAGGTGAAAAATTACTTCTCTTTCTCCTAGGAAATGAAGTTAAATAAAAAACGCTAGGAATATACGTCAAAAACAGAAATGGAAAAGAAACTTCTTTAATAAAATCATCAGACTATCACACTAAAATGTAGACACATCCAGTGATCTAAATAATTGAAAATTATCAAATAAATTGGCCAATGCTGGCTAGGCCTAGATCACGACAAAATAATATATTATCCTCCTCATCCGTAAGAATGTTTCTTAAAAAAACATTATCCACAAAGACTAGCATCCTCATGATCATCCTGATAGCAAACTATAGATGATGACAAGGACATTAATTTAGATAAATGAAAACTTTCAGATACGCATTTTAAAAAATGGTGATTATGTCAAGATGGTCATGCCATGCCAAGATGTCACGATGGTCATGCCATGTCAAGATGTCCACCGAAAGCTACAACATTTCACATAGTTGTTCCAAATTGCACTTTAATATTACATTGAAGAGGGAGTTTGAGTAAAATAATCCAAAGTTTTAAGATAGGAAACAATGACATGGTAAAAGAAAATTCGAAAACAACTAGGAATGAGTGAGTGTTTTATTGAGACTTAAAAATAAAGAAAATAACAACAGAGATATCACATTAGCAGGTTAATAGCATACCTCATGAACGCCAATTTTGGTCTCACTCTGAGCACAAAAATTCTCAATCAAACTGTTATAAAGCCTAAAAATCGTTGTAAAATTGTTCACTCAGGATATTAGATGATTGGATTGATAAATGTAAATTAAGAGTAAAGACTTACACTAGTCTTCATTGTCAGGAAAGTCATCCGCCCTATCTCCATCACATAGGTGAGCATTCTCGGCACGTAACCAACACTTCACTGTAACCAGTAGCTCAATGCTTTTAGCACTACGACGTGCCCGCTTGAAAGTGACAACTGCACGTCCCGTCGAGAATAAACATTCTGTTGGGCACTGGTTGCACATACTGAGAGAAATTCTGCGCAAGTGTAGGAAGCCGTGGGTAGGTTTGTGCACCAATACGTGCCCACCATCTCAACGCTGTCTCATTGTCCTTCCTCTCCATTGATTGTAGATACGCCTCCAATTCCTCGGCTGGAGTTGGTACATGTCGTTCCTTCTCTCTAGCTGGCGCTACACCATCAATAAGTTTTGTGAGCCAGTCCTCATTCTCAGGGTTGCTACAGATTAGGTCTTGCTCACCGTGTTGGGGCTTAAGTCGGCGGACAAATGCCAGTGCTTCCTGAATGCCACTAGAGTTGAGTGACGCTCCCTTGTTGAAAGGGTCAAGTATTGCAGCTGTTGTCGTTGCACGGTTTTTCGAAATCATCCTCTCATATTTGAACATCTTCAACTTCATGCTCTCGCATGCTTTGTGGATGGACGCAATTTGTGCGGCAGTCATCCTTCTTCCCAATTTAAAATTGTAGACATATAAAACTTTAGCAAGATCGTGTCGATATGTCGCATCAGCACCTTCAATATGCAGATCATTTCCACAACTCTCACTGTCTTCGAGGCACTAACGTATTTTGTCATCCGATAAAAGGGCCCTAAAATGTCGCGTAAGTCTGCCAACATTTCCCACTCCTCACGTGAGATTCTGATGTCCTTATCAGTCACCGACATGATCTGTAATGCCATAAAATCCAATGCAGCATGCAACATGTCGTGCGTACTATTCCACCGCGTCGGGCAATCCAAAGGAAGTTGGTTGTGATTCTTCTCGATGTCGTTGCATGTCTTCACGTACTGTTGTCGTCGTTGTGTCGATGCTCGGATGCTCGTGACTAATTGCCAAACACGGGCAATTGCATCTCCTACAACGGGGCCACTATCATGGCTGACCATTTCTGCATGACTTGCTGCAGCCTCTCGCATGTCATCCAAGTCATTTGTATCAGCATCGTAATCAGCTTCATATGCCGTGTCTGATGCGCTACTGTCAGCCGTCTTAGGAGGATGTGTGGTCACTATTATACGTAATTACTGTAGTGCAGCCTGGACGATGATGTTCAACACGTGGGCAGCACAAGGGACATGTCGGTCCTCAGTGAAACGGTCATTAATCGGCTTGAGTTCTTTTGCGAGCAGCGATAGCCGCCGGTTGCTTGATGCATTGTCGGTAGTGATTGAACCAACCTGCATGATAAAAATGTTAGTCTTTCAATACGGTAGTACGAGCCTAAAATGAAGTCAGACTAGGAGGTGCCGACCTTCATCTTCAATCCGAAGTCTTCCAATGCTTGGATCACGATTGCGCTCATATTCTTGCCATTGTGTTTACCGACTAGCTTGCGTATAGCAAGTACACGTTCGCATAGTTCCCACTGGTTTTTCACCCAGTGAACCGTGATGCCGAGAAGACAACATGAATTCTCAGCGGTCTACGCATCAACTGTTAGGGAGACCTTGGAGACATCTGCCAAATAATGTACGAGCTTTCCTTTCATGGTCCAATATAGCTTACGCGTCGCATCCTTTATTGCCTTCAAACCTGGAGAGTCAACTGTTGTCTCTGCGGCATACTTCCACATAATGTTGAACCCCACGTTGTCTACAATAGCCCATGGGGAGTCCATGAAACAAACTGCGCTATAACCTCCCTAGTCTTCTCTAGCGCCTTCTTGATGGCACCACCCAGTCCGTACGCCTCAGTTATTGTTCGTTGATCGACATTAGTCCCCTTCATCTCGTGGTATATTATGCAATGGCTGAACTCCAGATGCCTCCAGAAGATGTTTGTAGACCCGTCTTTTTGCCGCTTCAACCTATTGCGCAATGGGTTAACTTTTGGTCGCGGCATAGTAGGCACACCCACACGCCTGATCCTACCTCCGTGAAGTACAGAAGTATTTCAGCCTTCCCTCTATGTTTGGGACGTGACAGCCCTACCACCGGTAAGGCCATTTCTTGTATGTCCTCATCCAAGGGCTGTATGGCCAAGTCAACGCACTCGTCGCCAGATGGAGTTTCTATGAAAACAATAAAGAGAGAAGATGACAAAAAAATAAAGAGTGAAGAAATTGAACGCCATGAATACGCAGGTAGTGTCAAATTTAAAAGATGACAAGGATAAAATCCTAGAAGGTTTATAGTATCTCAAACAAATGGTAGATTCATAAGATTCGGTACAACTAGGCACAATTAATAAGGATTTGAAAATAAAATCATGACAGATTCATAATAACTTGAAAACAAGATGTACAGTCATAATAATCTGCGTAGGTAATTAAACTAAATATAAATCTCAAAATAAAGTTGTCCTACTTTCATATTAACTCAAAATAAGAGGAAGAGAGAGTCAGAAAATTAGACTGAGAGAGGGAGAGAGAGAAAGACAGAGAGGGTGATAGAAAGATAGGCTAAGAGAGTGAGAGGGTCAGTGAGAGTCAAGAAAGATGGATAAATAGAGGAAGAGAGAGTGGTGGAAAAAGGGAGTAGATAGATTTAGGTAGACAGAAATAGAAAGGGTGATAGGTAGATAGATAGACTGAAAGAGTGAGAGAGAGTCAGTGAGAGAGTGAGGGAGTCAGAAAAGATGGAAAGATAGATGATGTGAGAGAGGTAGGAGGAGGGAGTTGATGGGAGTCAAAGAGAGAGGGAGAGAGAGTGGTGGAAAGAAAGGCTGAGAGAGGGAGAGAGGGAGGAAGAGAGAGTCATAGAAAATTGGACTAAGAGAGGGAGAGAGACAATGAATTTGATTGAGATAGAGAGTACAAGAAATATTGCACTTCATACACCAAAAGATAGCAAACGCTTCAATACTCCAATTTTTTGTATATGTTACAAAGTTTGAAACGGAAATAAGATTGTGAATTTGTATGAGAGAGAAAGAGAATACTGTAAATCTTGCACTTTAACAATCTAAAGAAGACCACGAGATGGAACAACAACTTGAAATCGAAATCTGGCTCCGAATGACAAGAACAGCAGATTATCTAGAAAAGAAGAAGAATCCGATCGAAAAACAAGAAGAAATAGTCAGGATTTGCCCAAGAAAACCCCCCCAAAATACCAGAAAAAGATAGATAGACTGAAAGAGGGAGAGATAATGATAGAAAGATAAACTGAGAAAGGGAGAGAGAATGATAGAAAGATTGAATGAAAGAGGGAGACTGATGGAGGAATAGATTTAGGGAGAGGGAATGATAGAAAGGTAAAGTGAGAGAGGGAAAGAGAGTGATTGAAAGATAGAGTGGGCGAGGGAGAGTGAGAGAGAAGAGAAAACGAGTTAGCAGATGAAAAATATATCAATTGATTGAAAAAAAACACCATTCAAGAAGAGCCAAAATTTGTTTGCCAAGTGAAAGAAACAACGAACATTGAAAGGGAGAAGAGAGCTGAGGGGCAGGAGAAGCCTACGAATTCCAAGTTGCAAGGAAAAGAGAAAAGGGGGAGGAGATACCTCGTTGAGTCACAGCTTGTCCGTCGTCAAATAGGATTGCCAGCGAATGCCAAGAATTGTTCTCTTGGCAGCGGTTGAATCCTGCGCAACCCCCTAAATCAGCACTCCTGCTCAGCGGTTGATTCCTCTGCGATCTGAATTCTCCAGCTCCTTGTCCAACTCTCCTTCTCTAGATCGTCGGAAGGCAATCCTTCTTCCCATTCTACCGATTCCCCTTATTAATAAATCTGTTTTATACTGCAGATGCAGTTAGGAACATAACATTATTTCCATCACCGATGACGGGGACGGCGCCATGGTGATGGTGACATGATGGGACGATGAACCCGTGAAGCGTGACGGGGACGTGACAAAAAATTTTAACTTTCTTAGACGCGTGATGAGACGGTGACGTGAAAAATATTTCGTCACGTTACCATTCGTCACGGGTCGTCATCCGTCCCGTTACGTCATGGGCATCACGTCCCCAGACGTGTCGTTCCCTAGTGACAAAATACAGACCTCTACCTCAAAGATCACAGGTGAACCATGTATCTATTGTGTTTTCTAAAACTCACATTTCTAATATTCCATAAAATGCTTCATGGTATACATTAATGTCATAAACCAGTTTGATTTTGCAGAATTACTTATGATGGTTTCTATTCACTTCTACTTAAGATTGCCTCTATATTTCACAATTTCGTAATTTTGATGCAGATACTATATATTGGATTATGACATAAAGAATGCGACAGGGACATCCGTGCTACCTGAAAATTGTAAGAGTACGACAAAGAGATGGAGCAAGAATTAAGCAAAATGAAGAAGTATCCAAAAAGAAGAGATGGGGGCAAAAGCGGCTTCAACCAAACCGAAACTCTAGCAACTGAGGAAAGGAATATGATATGTCAACTATTGGACGAAACAACACTTGCCATATCATTGAAGGGATGAACAGGTAACAAAGGAATCTACAAGGAATCGGAGAGAAGGGGCAAAGAGAGAAAAATGCTCAAGTCAAACTAAACTAAAGTGGTACTGAGATGATGATGAAAATGTAAGTGCAAGGAAATTCACCTTGAATAATTATCTGCCACCAGGATCATAAATTTATCTGCTTCAAGATCAACCACTCCACTTCCCTTTTGTCTTCAACATCACGTAACTCAAGAAAACCAAGACAAACCATCAGATATCTCACACTAACTCTTTCACTAAGTCTACAAAGTACGAGTTAGCTTATTATTGTATGATCAAGTCAAACCTGATTAAATAATATGCATATTCATCTATGTAATAATATTAAAAAATATACTAATTTCCTTTAAAAAAGGAAATTATTGATTTTATTTTATCCTATAACTTATGTATTAAATATACTGGAGAAATAAATGTGATTGGATTTATTTGGGAAGTCATGTGATATACATATTTATCCTTTTTCATGATTTAGATTTTGGGGCGCACAAAGCACAAACACCAACTTGGATTTTGGTGGAAATATATGTGCCCAGAAAGCCAATCACACATTCCATATCTCGTTCCATGTTCATTAAACGAGCATTAATTATGGTGCACATGTGATGCTTGTGAAGAAATCCCTGAATACATGACTAGACTAAGTGAATGACGATGAGATCATACTATAAAGATCATTATTCTTTAAGCATGTGGTCTAAATATTCCTATTCAAATGATACTTGAGAAGGACATCAAAGTATCTCGATAGAATAACACTATCTAGCTTCACTCATATGATGAGTATGGGCATTCGCGTAGCCATTGGTGTAGAGAAACTAATGATAGATATTGGGTGCTCTTTAGTGGAAATAGTTCACTGCATTCATCCGTACGAATCCCTAAATGGTATTATACCAAACTGGTGATCAGGTTGATTCACATCATAGTTGTGTAAGTAGTCCTTAGACCTAAGACGCCAAAGACATCTTGTAGACGTATGAGTTTCTGATAATGGGATTCTAAATAATCTTAGTTCGGGTGCATCAAAATGTTCACAAAGGTGATTGAGTAGTCAAGATGAGATTGTCCACCCTCATTATAAGAGGTGACAACTCAAGGAAGATGATGCGATAAAGTCTTTGGCCATGGTATTGAAATATTAGAGAAGAGTTCTCCGATAATTTTCCAAACACATCAGTACTAACTTGGATGATCGATTAGGTTTTGAAAGTTGACCCTAACACGTCTCCTTAGGAGTGTCAAGTGGATGAGGTACTATACATACACGATGACCAATGATGAAAAGGTTCTATGAGTGAGTCGATACACAGTTCTTTGTATCTTCTAGAGCTGGAGGTGTAGCTTGGGACCCCACGTGTTGGAGACTCAACCTATTAATTGGATTAAATCAATCTGACATTAATTAATCTATATGATGATATAGTTAATAAATTTTAAGGTGGATAAAGGTTAATGGGTTGTTGGAGTAACTAAACTGATACACGGGTCTAGAGGGTCACATGAAAATGATCTTTGGATGTCAGAAGATATGCTTAAGTTTGGAGGGTTTTATGAAAAATTCTCATTTAGTATAAATAGGGGAAGTCCCTGAACAAAATTCACCTTGGCCTGAATGTTCAGGGGCCTTCCACTTTTTCTCCCTTCTCCTCACACATCCTCTCCACTCGCGATGCAATCAGGATGGTGGAACGACGATGATAGAGGGTGAACATAGTTTGCAAGGGTGTAGGAGGAGATTCCAACATGCCGAGGATAGCTTGGATACATCTAGATGTTTCACACATGAGCAGCTTGACTCATCATACTCGAGGATCTGAGAAATCATGGATGTGATTCGTGCACAAGTTCTTCGTTTCATGTTTTATCGATGATGTTACATTTTGTTAAAGTCTTACACTGCATATTGTTTTGAATTCTTCATCCAGATCTAGGCCTCTAGAACCCAACATATTTTTGTTTTGGTCATTTAAAAACAATTTAAATGTCAAAGCATTAAATGTTGATTTATTGTATGACTTGAAGTAAACTTGTCATGTCTGACATTTTTTAAAAAAATGATGTGTCCATCCTATGATCAGAATTGAATATTTTTGGAAAGCCACTTGAAGTCAAGAAACATGACATCACTTATGTTTCTACCAGAAAATGGCTGTGAAAAGGAGAAAAAAATCTCACTCTGCTAAGTCAAACTGTCAAGCACTTATTCTAATAAGACATTCTCTCTCCAGGTATAAATCATTTCTGAAGCCAATAAAATGTGATCTTAGAACTCTATCGAGAAGAAAGAAGATGAGCATAATATATCCACTAATAGGAAGAGTGGCAGGTAATAATGATTTGGAGAAAATGAGTTAATAGTTATAAAATCCCCAATATAATGTTGGGATCTAACATAGCCTTCTTTAATTAATATTATGCTATGATTTCTCAATTGATGATCAAGACACAACGGGCTGTCTCAAAATCTCCGGTCACAAAATTTTTGAAGAACATCCATAAAAAATAAGTTTACTCATTGAGATTGACTGTAGCTCTAAGATAGAATTCACATTTGAAAGTTTCTTTGAATTTATTTGTATGGTTAAGTCCTAAGAATTTGTCCCTTCTTCTTTCTGCGTCATCTATCAACAAAAAATAATTTCCCTTTATTCTGTTGTTTAGGATATATTCAAAAAACATTGAAATCATTGTTGGTTAAACACCAAGAAACTTATAAAGTTGGATAAAGTTTAAGAACCTCTCCGCTAGAGATCCATTTCCAAACTAACTTATTCTTAATTTGAATTTTCCATGATTTAAGATTATTATCCAGATTTATAAGACCTGGAATGAAAGAGCTTTGATATTATTGTCGCTAATGGGCATGATGGAGGGAAGAAAAAAAAGGAGAACTTAAGGATGCTTCCAATTAGAAAAATTAAAACATTGATGTTTTGAGTCACCGCAGAGAGGCTTCCATATGAAGTTTCCTATAAGGGGGAACCTAATGGAAGCTGAAGCTACTTTATTAATTAGTAACTAAGAAAGATACAAATTCCGGGCTGCTTGACAAGGGTGATATCTCTCTTCCAGCCCTTTCCCCTTCTCACCTAAAGAAGATAAAAAACATAACCTACATTAATTGAAAATTCACATCTCTATTGATGCATAACATATCATGACTTAATTATTAACTCAAAGGTAATTGTCTTGTAAAACAGAATTAGATAACTATTTTTTTTCATCAATTTTTTTTCTGTGTTGCTTAAAGAGTGTGATGTTTGCTCAGGGTACATCGGAAGTATCACATGTCTCTAGGATAGTTCATGGTACTTTGTAAGTACCTCATGTCTCTCATAGGAAATGAAGGTTTCTATGTTTCATTCTTAGAAAGGATCTTTCGAAATCACCCATTACATCCATCGTATTTACTTTAATATCTCATTTAAAATGTTCGGCAAGTTGCCTTTTATCACCTCTTTTCATGAAATTCTTTTTATTAAATTAAAGTAATATAAATCTCTCTAATTTTTTTAAAATAATTAAATAAACATTTGAAAATATAATGTTTAACTATAGATAAATTGAGTTTTGATTTTCATAGCTTGGAAAACTATGTTGAGGGAGTATGGAAAATTATTTTTAAACAATAGGGGATATGTTTCTGGAAAATTATTTTGGATTTTTTTTATCTCAGAAGTGATCTTCCCCAAGTGAGGTTTCTTGCCCATTTCTTCACATGAAAACCAAAGAATCATAATCTCATAGCGCATATTATGCCAATGCCTCATATAATAATTTACAGGCCATCATCAGTCTTATCCAGATGAAAAAAAAATATTCATTCACAAGACGATGCACCCCAAGTTGGTAATGAAATGAATAATAAACTTGACCCACAAGAGCGTTCACATGAGCTCAAGATAACAACCAAAGAATCCCCCAAGATAATAATCGACAAATGAATAATAATCGACAAATCATGTCTATTCGAAATATATTATCTATGATGGAATTGCCTCAACTCGTGGATCACCCTATCTCATTTATTGTGTTGCATCATATGAAATATTTGGATCAAATTAAACAAATTACATAATTCAAGGACCATCCACTCTAAAGCCTTTTATAAGTATTAATAAAAAACAATTTTTCTAGGTTAATATGATGATATTTCCATATTTATTTGCGCTACATTGATTATATGTGTGTGGTAGCGAGCCTAAAATGATTAAATATATATTTAGAGTCATGCTTTGAATTTTTGAATCTTTGGGTATTTTTGGAATTTATGACATCACATTCTGAAATAAAATAAAATTTTAGTCAAATATGATTACTCCTAATTTTATTCATGAAGATATGATTTTTAAAAGTCAATATATATGTATTTATATTCATTGGATTTATATTAAATTTTACATGAAGTTCTTAAAACATTTTTGGTTTTAAATATTTCCCCTGCCATGTGTCACCATTCAATTTGATCGCAGGACGACCAATCATGATGCCATAATAACTAATTATTATCTGAAGTGGTGTTCTTGTTTTAAATCACAGGTATAACATGGAAATATTAGAAAATAGGTCAATTTATTCACAATATATGCCTCACGTGCATGGATGATGTTGCATTAAAATAAAATTTGTTTTTTATTCCTTTTGGCTAGTCAATATTTGCTGCGCCTACCACATGGAGACACATAAGTTCATCCACATGTACACGTAATGATCATGTGTATGCATGGCATCCATGCACCATTTTTTCAAATGTTCACAAAGTATTATGTGTGGGTCTAGGGCACACTCATGCAATGTCACATCACGCATTTTTTACAATTAATGCTTTATAAATTTTTATCTTTCCTCTTCTGGGACATGTGGCACATCATGAACCATCGATTGATGAAGAAAATGACAAATCTTGGTCAATCACTGAGGGAATTTTGGGAATACTAAGGAAGAAACCCTTGACGCCATGTAGTGGCAATGGTGAGGACAAGAGAAATATTTGAATTAAATCAACATCTAGGGATTCTCCAACTTCAGAGCTTGATGTCCAACGATTCGAAAGGCTGATTGATCTGAATTTTTATGTTAGCTTTATCTTTCTCGTCTCTATCCATCCATATGATTGTATCGAAAAAAAAATATTTAAGCTTATTTCATCTTGTTGGATTATATGGCTAGCATTATACCTAAGAGGGGGCTTAGTTAGGTATTTAAATAATTTATTTTTAGTTTTCTAATATAACTCCTAGATGATCGCTTGACTATGAAGTGGAATGGAGATGAAGGATCGAAAAAATGTTTTTTTCAAGATAGGGCTAGTCCCTTACTCATGTCTCCAGGATATCCTTGCCCCTAGTCGGATGCACATCTCTTATACCTCATCTCATTTAGATCACTCAGGTCACTTCACTTGGCCCCTTTAACCATTGTGAATAAGATTACCATAACCTCGAATCAACCGCTTAGATCATACAAGCGACCTCCTTGGCCTAGTCTAGGAAAATCCCACAACATCCCTAGACCTCTTAAGATTAGACAATCAGATCAAAGAATAACAAGAAAATGTAAGTATTTAAAGCAAGAAAAATCTAGATTAAATAAATAAGTTTCATACAAAGCACTTTCTAGTTGTTTGCTGTTTGTCATCAATCAACTTTTTATTTACACTTTACCTTTTGACGTATAATTTTTACAATAATTAATTAACCCATTGATCAATGAATCAATATTCCCACTGGATGACCTTCGTCAATGATCTTGATGATTTAGCTCATATCGACAAGATATATTCAATCACTACACTAAGTGTACTTAAACCCTCTTGGTTCAATCTTTTTGATCCACACTTCAATTGATCCAATCTTTTGTTTGTGATCAATACCAATCCACTAAATTTATGCTAACTCAAGTTTAAGTTTTAAAAAGCAGTATTAATCCAAAAACTTCATTCTCTCTAAGATCCTTTTGATGCACAGTCTCACTCATTGAAATCCTCTTCCGAGTTTCTTGAAGATATAAATTCTTTCATTGAAATTATTCTTTCTCCTAGTTTACTTCAATCCCCGATCTCAGATCACAATTCTTCCTCTTCCTACTCCCCAAATCCTTCAAAATCAATCTCCATTTTTTTTTTAACATTTTATGTTTCTTTTTCAAGCTATGACTCTTGATAAAAGAAGATAGGAATTGTGAACATTTATTATTCATTGAGATATTGTCCTCTTCTTCTTCATGTCTCCTTAGTTGTTAGGTTCCTCTCTTAATATTCTCCTCTTCCTCACATCCAACATTTGATGAAGACCAGCAAATAAAGCCAAATAGAAAACCAAAATGGAATGAAATTCACCAGGAGATATTGATCTAGGGTTATCCTTGATCTTCCTTCCTGAATTGATCTTGAGAATGAAATGCACAATATTATGAGCTTCTTTTTTTCTTACAGACAAGGGTACTTCGGGCAGTAGGTATCTTCAAAGCAGTAGCACAGCTATTGTTCGAAAGAAGGATGATTTCTCTAAATTGGTATCTTCTAACTCATCATAAAAGCTGGTCAGAATGGGATAAGATTCTGATCATGGGTCAGGCATCTAACCTGAGTTTGATAGTATGATTAGATTCTAATCATTAAAAGGGCTCATATAGTTCATCTTATGATCTTCTAATGTAGTAAAATTTGACCCGTCATTATAATCTTATCAGGATGCGTTTAGATCCTGCTCATGAGTCAAACATATGATCATCATTGATCATATTCATAGAGTTAGGAAAATATAAAATCTCAAAATATCATATGACACAATTTATCAAGCATATATATGCTAGGAAGATTTTAATTTAGAATTTATGAAGAAAAAATTCAGAGAACAACTATAAGAAGTATACTTATTGAACAAATATGCCTTATTTTACTCAACATATATGACATTGGAAAGTGATTATGCCTGAAGATTGAAATTGAACTACAAAGCAGAAAAAAATCATTAATTACCCAAGAGAGAAGAAAGTGACTTGATTCAGGTGACATGTATATACCTGAAGATGAAAGGAACCAATTATGATTGAAGAAATCAAATAACATCATTATAAATGTAAATGCATAACTTTGGAGAACACTAATTGTATTAGCATTGTAAATAACATAATTACGTAGAAAATATTATTTTTTGGTCCTTATGACTAGGAGAATATTTTCCAGTCCTTTACATACCTTTATGGAGTACTTCTTAAGAGAAATTCACACATTAATATCCCAAGGTCATGTAATACTCATTAAATTCTCTCCAGATCATTCATTATTTCTCAGATAAATCATTTTATTAATGCACAAATGCTCCTTACACATGCAAACCTGAATCCCTTCGTTATGACTTGAATAAGCAAGATTTAATGTAGGTTTGTCATGCATTTGGGTTGATCCTTTATAATTACTAAAGTGCAAGGATAATCATATTTAAGGTCTTTCATGTCTTGTGTTGTATACCAGACATAGGGTCCTAAGGGGTCTCTAAAAAATATATGCATTTGGGCTCAATGAATAAGTAATTTATTTAAGTACGAGAAACTCTGTAAAACGCCATGGAATTTATGGCCAAATAAATCATAGGGAAAACTTGTGTCAAATTTCCAGGATTAAAAGGATAATTGTGACAAGAGCCTTATTAAACCATGATAATTTATTCTCTTCATGATCCATGAGTGTGATACGTATTAAGGCGAAAACATCGAAAAACTATATATGGTAATCTTATTTAAACTAGTGAGAATCATGTACTAATTCAACGCAGCAATGAATCGTGTATCTACCTGCAATGAATTACTAACCGTTGATTATCCAAAGTTAAAAAGGGTAGGAATGTAATAATTCTACCCAGTTTAGTGAATCATTGAAAACCTTTTTGGATTATATTCCTTGATAGATCTTCGTACATTTTGACGAATTTCATATGAAATTATGATTAGTCTTTTCCATCTCTTTTTATGGTTCTTTTAATATATATGGTGCAGTAATATATTTTGGATGCACACTTATATGCCTTATTTTATTTTGTGACACTAGTACTTATCCAATATTCAAAATATTATGTGCCTCGTATGTACTTGTCATACTTTTTGCACAATTTCAATAGCGGATGATTGAAGAAGCAAAGAATTTATATTATTCCCCCATGTAATACTTTTAAAGAAAATATTTTTAGTTTACTTTAATATTTTCATCAAATTATTACCTGTGATATTCTATTCACTTTGATATGTCACTAGTTTCTCTTATTTTGAGTTGACATCTAATAGATATTACTGAATTGACTAAGTTTAGGAAGATTTTTTAAGAAATTAAAAAGTAAAATAGATTAGAAATGGAATAAATTAGTCAAGCCTTAATATTTTAATTGAGATAAGCGAAATGAAGTGAGAGAGAGAGTATGGACATTCAACTGATATAGAGGGACTAAGACAAATTAGATCGTCCATAGTTGCATTACGTCAAATTGAGAAGTAAACATTTTGAGATACTTCAGGCTTGGAATAGATTAAAGATGAAACATATATTATTTCAGAGTGATATTAAATGCACCGTGTTCTAGTGATATTATTCTTTCTTTGGGCTGCATTTATTGCTTGAGTTTTAGATGATTAGACTTCTTAAGAAAGTTCCATATCTTTGAGAGGCAAAATATAGTGAGTTACTAAACTTGAAAGGAATGTCACCCAAACCAAGTCGCACATAAAAATAAAATTTTAGATATCCAAAAACGTATACCTTTGTTATCAAAACTAAGTTTCATTTTTTACATTGATATCAATACAATTAATCAACGGAATACAATCCAATATCCATATTGATATTTGTATCCAGTATCGGTATCTGATCTCCAACAATGTATTGATATCAATATTCAATATCAATATCAACAATGTTTGTTAAGAGAGGAAGGGGGAAGATAATGACATTACCACAATGGAATACATGTGTGGGTATATATATACCCTAGGAGAGAGAATGATAAGAGGGCTAATGGGCTTATAGAATAGGGCCCATTAGCCCGTAAGGCGTAGTATCTCACTAACACCCCCCCGCAAGCGAAGTGTGGATGTCATCCATGCCGAGCTTGGACACTGCACGTTGCAGGAGAGGGCGAGATAGTCCTTTGGTGAGGACATCAGAAACTTGATCAGCGGATGGAACAAACTCCAAGTCAAAGATGCCCTCGTCCACGCGCTCCTTGAAGAAGTAGCGGTGGAGTTCCATATGCTTGATCCGTCCCTGTGGCTAGGGCTGCGGCTGCGGCTGCTAGTTGCGGCTGCGGCTGCTGCTTCGGCTGCGGCTGCGGGCTGCGGTTGCGGTCTGCGGCTGCGGCTGCTAGCCGCAGCCGCAACACGAGCTGCAGCCCCCGTTACAACAACAGTCTCAGTTACTGCCACGGTTCCGATGTCGGAGGAACTTTACTCCATGAGTCAGACTCGTCAACCGGCCGTCACAGCCGACGGCTTCACCGATGCATATTTTCAATGAGAACCCTTGTCACACAAGGTTACTCATTCCCTGCCGGCGGTTCCCGACTCGACGTGTCTCTAGGGCCCGAATTTGCTATAGTGGCGTCACTTTGTCGAGACCACTCTCAAGGCTCACCAATTGTTCAAGCATTGTACGCAAGCCCCTCTTCCACCGACCCATCCGCACTATGCGGCGTGGGAAGCAGAGGAACACTTCGTCCTTGGTTGGCTCTACACGACCTCCATGGCACCCTCGTTCCATGACCGGTTCCCTCGCTGCTCCACCGTGAAGGGCTTTTGGGACCAGGCCAACACCTTTTGCGGCCGCGAAGGGGACAACTGGCACCTCTTTATGCTAGTGGGCAAAGCCAGCAACCTTCGTCAGGGCGCACTGTCCATCTCGGACTATGCGCTGGAACACAAGAAGCTGTGGGACGAGGTGGACTACTACTTGCCGACGGATGATCTGACGTGCAAGTCATTCCAGAACACTCTTCGCCTCCGCTTCTTGGGGTTTCTTTATGGTCTCAACAAGGAGTATGACGACACTCGGCGCCGTGCCCTACATCGTAAGGAAGGCCTTCCATCTATTGACGACTTGGTGAAGGAGCTCCAGGAAGAGGAGAGCCATTTCCATGTTCTTGGCACTCTCTCCCCGGAGGCAGCTCGTGACTCGACTGCCCTCCTCGCCCGGCCTCCCTCGCCCGCTCCTGCTCCCACCGCGGAGGTGGCCCCCTCCGTGCTGATTTGCTCCTACTGAAGCAAGCCTGGACATCTTTGCAAGTGGTGCAAGAAGCGTCAGTACGACAACCGGAAAAAGAAGGAGGCTACCGATGGGAAAGCTATGGTCGCCTCCTCCTCTTCCCCCTCTACCAGCCCGACGACTATCGAGCAGCTCCAAGCTGACTTGGCCCATCTCCGTGACCAAGTGGCTACCATGCAGACTCCGACTCAGTCCATGGCACACTTTGGTGGATTTGGTGCATTCTCTTTCTCTCTCTCCGTCTGAACAGTGGTATTGTGGTCACACGGCTCCCCACTCACCTCTCGTATCGGATACGAGCTGGGTTCTTGATTCGGGGGCAACCGAACACATGACCCCGTTCAATGACCGGTTTGTATCCTACGAAAGGCATAGTGGGGACCGTACAGTTCTTACAGCCGGTGGTGGACGGTTGCGTGTTGCTGGAATTGGGGCAGTGTTTGTAGACGGCCTCGGAGTGGTCAGCAATGTTCTTCATGTCCCCGCCCTGCGAGCTATCCTTATGTCTCCTTAGCGTTTGGTTGACAGTCTGTCCTGTTCCTTTCACTTCCAGCCTGACGGGATGTTTCTGTCTGACAAGGTGGGTCGGACTACACCGATTAGGCGGGAGAACGGGTTGCTGTTGTTGGACGATGGGGGACGCTCTCGATGCTTCCTACTTCACCGCCAACTCCGACAAGCGGATGTGCAGCATATGGGATGTCTCCAGTTGGCTCACCAACGGCTGGGTCACCCGCCATTTTCAGTTTTACAACGTCTCTTTCCTTCGATGTGTACTGGACTGGACCTTCAGACTATTGTGTGTGAAGCCTGTCAGCTGGCAAAGCACCGTCGTTCATCTTTCTCTCCGTCCACCTCGCACTCATCCACTCCATTATTTCGCATCCATAGTGATGTTTGGGGAACCGCCCCGCAGGCCAGCCTCAAGGGCCACCGATACTTTCAGATCTTTGTTGACGAGGCCACCCGCTACACATGGGTCTACTTGTTGACCGCCAAATCTGAGGTTGCTCCGACGGTCCGTCACTTCTGCACCATGGTTCGTACTCAGTTTGGCCGGGGTATTCAGCAGTTCCGCTCCGATAACGCGCGGGACTTCGTCAACACCGAGCTGGCCACGTACTTTGCTGACCATGGGATTCTCCACGAGTCCTCCTGTGTGGCCACCCCTGAACAGAACGGTATGGCAGAACGTCGGATTGGGTATGTCACGTCGACCGCCCGTACCCTTCTACTGAACTATTCTGTTCCGTGGGCGTATTGGGGTGAGGCGGTCTTAACGAGTACCCATCTCGTAAACCGTCTCCCCTCCCATCCCCTCGGGTTTGTCAGCCCACTGGATCGTCTCACCACGGCTTTCCCCCATCTCTCGCTGCGGACTGGACTACTCCCTCGCATCTTCGGGTGCACAGCGTACGTCCATGACACGGCTCCCTCTCGCACGAAGCTCAATGCTAGAGCTCTTCGGTGCGTCTTCGCCGGGTAGGCTTCTCTCCAGAAAGGTTACCTTTGTTACCACCCTCCGTCTCGGCGGTTTTTCATCTCGGCAAACGTCACCTTTGCCGAGCATGAGTCTTATTTCGGTGACTCTACCTCGTCACGCCTTCCGCTGGATGAGGCTTCTTCGACTCCTTCCTTGGAACCCTTTCCATTTGTGGGACCCATTCTTCTCACTAACAATCCAATATCCATATTGATATTTTTATCCAGTATCGGTATCTGATCTCCAACAATGTATTGATATCAATATTCAATATCAATATCAACAATGTTCAAGAAAGGATAACGGATATCACACTATCTGATCACAGATATTACCATCAGATGTTCATCGACCTAGGAAAATTCTTTAAACAAGAGATTCGTTGGAAGATTGATGTATCTTAAGATACGTCAAGCTTAGTCAACACTTGGACAACCCCTGTAATATGCATTTGCATTTGATTTACTAGGTCTTAAGATATGTCAAATCAAAGTTTGGACAAGGGTTACTCTTTTCGGGCCATTTTAAATTAAAGCTTCATGCATATTCCGATGACGAATGGGCTGCATTCCCCAATGGATAACATTTTCTTATCAAGACTTTTCCTTCTACATCATTTCATACCATTTTGTCCAAGTTGGGTATGAATGTGGCTCAAATTTAAACTCTGAAAATCGTTCGTGTTGGGTGCAAGCACTTACCAATAACTGATTGCAAGGGCGTTACTTTTCACCTTTACTCAATAAGTTGTATTTCAACACTCCCCCTATTTATGGCCCAAGCATGCAGTGCATTGCTTCTGGGATTTGAACTGCCACCTGGCTCTAATAACATGTTGGGTTCAAGCATGCTAAAAGCTATAGCTGATAGCAAGGCCGCTACTTTTCATCTTTAAGCAGTATGTCGTACTTCAGCAGTTCTCTATGTCACTTTTTGGACAACATAAGAGCATACCATCTCTCACCCAAAAACCTATTTTTGTGACGGTAAAACTGCAAGACAAATTGTTTCAACCCCCATTTTCATGAACAAACCGAGTACACAACTCAATTGCTATACTGTTCATGAAAATTTGCTTATGGAGGCTAACATTTTTATCAAGGCTTCACCTTCTGCGTCATTCCAACTGCATTTTGTCCAAGTTGGGTATGAATGTGGGCATAAATGCAGTTGAAAATTTCCCTCCAAAATTCGTCCGTTATGGTAGTTTTCTATAAGTTGATTGCAGTTCAATTCTTCACTCCAAAATTTGTCAGCTATCACTTTTTGGACTGACCCCAGAATAGACCAACTCTCACCCACAAACCCATTTTGCGACTTATGTTGCCTAACATTTTCTTATAAAAGTTGAGTACGAATGCGGTTCGAATTCCTGCGCAAAATCTGAACCGGTTCCCCCCTTCCTCTCCTCCCAAGCTGCCCTACCCTTGAAAAACTTTTAAAACACAGGGGAAGAAGAGAGCTAACCCATAAATGATCCTTCGCCGCCGTCTCTGCTATAAATCCAGAGACGGACGTGGACGATGGACGGGACGGGATGAATTTCATCCTGTCTGACGTCCGATTCAGTGCAGGGACGAAGGACGGGACAAATTTTCGTCCAACAGTTAGAAAACTGTCCCGTCCAGTCCTCCGGGGATGAATTTTCGTCATCCCTCGTCCAGGACCAAAAAACCATTTTCTATTTTTAATATGTTAATATAGATTTTTCTAAGTTTTTTAGGGAATTACGGAGGAGAGAGAATGCGAAGGACCATATGTATTATTATTTCTGAGCGGCGTCCGTTTGCACGCACGTAAAAAACAGGGACTTTGATGCCAATTGTCATTGCGAGGCCACGTGGCTACATCTCAACCGTTGGATGTGAATCCGGAGGTTTTCCCGTCTAGATTCATCCGTCCAACGTCTGAGACTTCCGGACAGACAGTTTTTTCGTTCCATGGGACGAAAATCATCCCGTCCAGTGATCCCCGTGATGAATTTTCGTCCGTATCGTATGGACGAAAAAATCATCCCGTCTGTGTCCCTGCACTATAGTCTCTGCACCCACTTTAAACCCTTCCCCCCCCTCCTATATCACATTTTGGACTGATCCAGGAATACACCAATCTCTCACCCACAAAACCCATTTTGCGACATACAGAATGGGTTTCAATCCGGTTCGAATTCCTGCCCAAAATCCGAACCGATTCCCTCCCCCTTCCTCTCCTCCCAAACTGCGTAAAAAACTTTTAAAACAATATATGAAAGGGAAGAAGAAGAAGAAAGCTAAGCCACAAAACCCATTTTGCCACATACAAAATGAATTCCCCCCTTTCTCTCCTCCCCAGCCATAGATCCGGGACGCGGACAGGACGGTTTTTTCATCCCCTAACGAAAGAATCGTCCCGCCCGGGGGCAAAGACGAATTCTGGGACAAAAATTCGTCCTGGGGGCCACCAGACGGGATGGTTTTCGTCCGTGTGGACGAAAAAATCTTCCGTCCAAAGGTCTCTGGACAACGGACGGACGAATCTGGACAGAAAACCGCCGGATTCACATCTGACGGTTGAGATGTTGCCACGTGGCCTCGCGAGGACAATTTGTAATATATTATAACATATTAAAAATATATAATGTATTTTTCATCCGGGATGAATTTCGGGACAAAAAATCGTCCCGGGATTATTGGACGGGATGGTTTTTTTGTCCGCGGACGAAAAACTGTCCTGTCCTTCGACCATATGCTAACATAGGACGTAGGACGGGACGAATTTCGTCCCGAACCGTCCACGTCCCGTCCCGTCCGCGTCTCTGCATTATGTCCCCAGCTGCCCTACTCTTCAAAAACTTTAAAAACAGGAGATGAAAAGCGAAGAAGAAGAGAACTAACCCATAAATGCTACTCCTCCTCCGCCGCCGCTGCCGCCGCAAGGCTACTCCGCCGCCGCTCCGCCGCCGTCTCTGCACAAACGCAAACCCCCTCATCAGTCCACGTAACGCGAAGCCGCTGGCAGGCTTCATCCTCCGCCGCCTCCCCTCCCTCGCCCCCGCCCTCTTCCTCCCCCCCACCACCCGCTCCTTCAACCTCTCCCTCCGCGGCCTCGTTCTCCTCAACCGCGCCCCGGAAGCCCTTATCCTGTTCCGCTCCATGCCCACCTTCAACTGCCCCCCCGACGCCTTCTCCGCCGCCACCCTCGCCCACGGCCTCTCCAAAACCGCCGACGTGGCCACCGCCCAGACGTTGATCCGAGAATCACCGTCTCTCCCGGGGTACACGTCGCTGGCCGCCGGGCTCTGCCGCCTGGGGAGGACCCGCGAGGCCCGCCATCTGCTCGACGAAATGTCCAAGAGAGGAGTAGAGCCCAGCGAGGTCACCTTCAACGTCTTGATCGACGGGTTCGGGAAAGAGGGCGACGTGGCAGCGGCGGAGACCGTCTTCGCGGAGATGCTCCGCCGGGGGCGGTCGCCCGACGTCGTGACGTACACGTCGCTGATCGACGCGCTGCTGCGGGCCGGGGCGGCGGAGGCGGCGTGGCGGCGGTGGCGCGACATGGGCCGGCGGCGAGTGCTGCCCAATTGCAGAACGTTCTCGGCCATGGTCAACGGGCTGTGCAGGATGAACAGGTTGGAGGAGGCCAGGGAGGTGCTCAGGGAGTTGAATTCCAGGAGGGATCTTCGGCCGAAGGCGTTCGTGTTCAATCCGGCTGTTGATGGGTTCTGCAAGAAGGGGGATTTGGAGGAGGCGAAGAGGATCGTGGAGGAGATGAAGGAGAGGGGGTGCAGGCCGGATAAGGTGACTTTCACGGTTCTTATAATTGGGCATTGTGTGAGGGGAAGGGTGGGGGAGGCGTTGGATTTGTATGCCAGGATGGAGGAGGAAGGGTGCCGGCCGGATGAGATTACGGTGGGGTCGCTTGTTTCTTGCCTGCTCAAGGCCGGTTTGCCTGGGGAAGCTCGTCGGATCTTGATCGGGGGTTGATTTGATTTTGTGGAATTTTTGATTCGATCTTGAGGATATCTGGAGATTTGAGGCGGATTTTGGGATTTTTTTTTCCTGCAAAATTGATAAAAGCTCTGCATTGGTGGGAAATGTCTGGAAACGGAAGAACTGGGAGTAGGATCTTGATGCGATTTTTGGCGCTGTTGGTTGTGGAAGTTAAATTTGATCTTGAGGATGTTTGGAGATTTGAGGCGGATTGTGGGATCCTTTTTTTGGGAAATTGTGGTGCGGGGTTTTGGGATCTTTTGAAAATGTCTGCTAGAAACTCTGCATTGGTGGAAAATGTCAGGAAACGGAAGAACTGGGAGTAGGAACTTGCGCGGATTCTTGGATTTTGCTAGATATGCGGGCTGGAAGATTCTGGAATTTTTGAAAATATCCGGAAATAGAGGATCTGGAAGCAGAAGCAGATGCGAAAGCTGCAATGCTGGAAGAAACGGGCGATGAAAACAGTGGTTGGGAAGGAAAACGAACCAGATCCTGAAGAATTTCGACGAGCACATGACGAACAATGTCAGGATCTGGCATCAGGAACAGGTGCGGACTCTTGATTCTTCGAGGAATTCAAGGTTAGGACACTGGATGGGGCGGGGAGGCCAACCGGATCGAACTTTCCGACGTGGAGGTAGATCGATGATCCCCAAAATCACGATTGTTGGAATTCAAACTTGATCAGGTCAAAAACAGAGGATATGATAATAGGACCTCGTCGAATTCTGCAGTTCTCAAAGAAATGACGCTAAAAGCAGTGAATCGGTGGGGAATCAAACCTGATCTTGTAGAGTTTGAAGCAATCCGAAGGAGACTGGAGATACAGCGATCGCGGTTTGTCGGAATTCAAACCTGCTTAGCGCAAAAAACAGAGGATCTGACTGTTGTACCTGTTCGATTTCTGCAGTTCTCAAAGAAATGACGCTAAAAGCAGTGGATCGGCGGGGAATCAAAATCAAGCCTGATGATGTAGAATTTGAAGCAATCCGAAGGACATTGGAGATGGCGCGATCGCGGTTTGTTGGAATTCAAACTTGCTCAGCGCAAAAACCGAGGATCTGATTGCAGGTCCTGTTCGAATTCTGCAATTCTCACAGAAATGACGCTAAAAACAGTAGATCGGTGGAGAATCGAACCTTATCTTTGAAGAACTTGTAGCAATCCGAAGGAGATTGGAGATGGCGCGATCACGGTTTGTTGGGATTCAAATTCTGTTCGCGATGAAGATTTGGCGGGAAATTCGACCTATAAATAGGGTCCGTTAAGGACTTTTGGGCCTAATTTAGGGTAATTGGGCCTTCGATCTTTCTTTTTTGGGCGTTTTGTATTTGGTATGTCTAGAAAAATTAAAAGAAAATATTGGGTTTCTGATCCTCTTTTGGATATGTAGTTTTAGTCCATGTATCTTCTTATAGTATATTTTAATAGTGTATATAAGTCATGTGACTTTGATCTAGATGACAAAAAAGAAGGCATGCTTTGATATTAATACATTCATTTGTTAATAATAAACCAATCCAGCAATGATTATACATGCACTGTGACAAATGTAGGACTCAACTAGAGCAAATAAATACCAGAATGGTGCTTATATTTTCCAAAATCCTAAATCAACAAAAAAACTTACTGGTGGTGTGATTGGTTTTAAGTGTGACAACCCCAGCATTTGATCATAAAAGTTAATAATATTTCAAACTAATACATTAGATACTCACACTATGATTGCTTCATGTCCTTGCTGGTCTTTTATTTCATGTAATTTGTATCATATTACTTCACTATTTGGTACTCACTGCCTTATACTATTTTGGTACGTCCCCTGTTCTGTCCCTCTTAAACCATTGGCTGAATGGGGGACCCGTTCAGTCCAGTTCCGTCTGTTCCCAACCTCACTTTGTATTCTCTTTCTTTATTTTTTGTTTATCAACAACCTACCTTCTCAACATTCTTGTCACATGCAATCAAATCCACTTGGGTGACATCCAAAGACAACAGGGTGGAAGTTATAACTAATAAGTTTAAGAATTCATTCATTTTCAATTTTGTTGATTGGTGTATTGTTCTTAGAATATGAATATCATTGGCAGTGAGGGTATTTTTTGCCTTCACTTACTGAAAATACAACGCTTGGTTTGTTGCAAAAGGCATCGATCAGGAAGAAAATTTTTATTTCCTTGAAAAACTTTAAGCAGATTATTGAAATAACTAATGCTTACCTCCTCATTACCTTGACTATTTGACAATTTCAAATAGTCAAGGAACAGACTCCACCTTCATCTATCCAATTTATCTCAATCGTTCTGCCATCTCTACAAGTCTTTTATAGTTTTTTTTTAGAAAATCTCCTAGACAATGGTTCATTAAAATTACCTCTCACCTTCATACCCTTGGTTCTCTTGGCTCTAAAACTGACGCATCCCTGTAAACTAGACACACTCGTGACCCTCGCTTTAATCTTGTATATGTTGAAATGAGGAGAGTGCTTTGTATTTTTAATCATGTTCGCATTTATTGAAAATTTGTGTTATGGGTTGTCTTTTTACAAAAGAGAAGACGAACCAGAAGTTCTTGAGTGAGTTGAATTCCCCTTTTCCATTTTAAGTCGTTCCAAAGGCAGCAGGATCCTCCCATTTCCCTGCATCTCTACACTTCTTCACCACCTTTTTTCTATCTTCTAATATCCTTCCAATCCACCCAATTTATTAGAGCTGGTTTGATGGGAAAAAAGAACAAAAAGAAGAAGCCTAAGATGGGGATGGAGATCAAACCATAGAGTTCAGATATGGAACAATGTATTCTTCGACGATAGCAGATGCTATGCCAGATTCAACTAGACTCAATCCAACAGAAGGAAAAATTCTAGGCTATCCTTTCTTTGATGACATTGACATGGAGAACCAGAACCCTAGTTTGTCTCCCCATCACCCCTTTCTGTTGTCAGATACCAATCACACTTTTCTCCAAGAGAAAATCCTCAACCCCTACTCAACTCGGACCGGATCGGCTTCCACACGTTTCATTATGGCCACCATTTCCTTTAATCCCGTAGTTGAGGATGCTGGATCTGATTAAGAGTCCAAGTAGAGAAGGTCGTGTGGTGCGGTGCGAAAATTTTCACCGCATGTGCGAATTTCATTCGCACAAACCCCCCTGTGCGATTTTTGGTGTGAATTAGTGCAGAAATTCGCATCGCGTATCGCACAAATTGACACAAATGATTACAAGAGAGAGGGGGAGAGAGAGAGGAGCTACATATTCGAGAGGGGGGAAGAGTGGGTGGGAGAGAGAGAAGAGTGACAGAGAGCAAGGAAGAGGAAGAGAGAGGAGAGTGACTGAGAATGACTGGGAGAGAGAAACGATAGAGGGAGAGAAGATACAGAGAGTGAGAGGGATAGAGAGAGAGAGAAGGTACAGAGAATGAAAGGGAGAGACAAGAGCAATGGAGAGACGAGGGAGCAAGAGTGAGAGAAGCAGAGAGAAGAGCGATCGGGAGAGAAAGTGGGAGAGAGAGGAAAGAGAGAGAGAGAGAGAGAGAGAGAGAGAGGGAGAGAAAGAAGAGCGTGGCAGAGAAAGAGAAGAGTGATAAAGAGAGAACGAGGGAGAGAGAGAGAAACAAGAGTGCGACAGAGAAAGAGAAGAGTGATAGAGAGAGAATAGCACACCACTAGGAAAGAAAAGTTCAATACTCTACCAAGAGAGAGGAGTGAGGGAAGATTCTTCTATTTTAAATATATATATATATATATATTACTAAAATTTTGCACACACCGGACATTCCCATCGCACAGGCCTCTGTGCGACGTCCAGTGCGATTACTGTCGTACATGTGCAATGTGCGGTTCAAATTTTCAAACCACACCGCACCAAAGTTGAATCGGTCGCACGAAAAGACCTTCTCTAAGTCCAAGCAAGGATACATTGTGTTAAGGATTAATGCACTAACCATGGGCCTAAGGCCATGTAATTGTAATAGAACTGTTAGGATATTTAATAAAAGAACTAATGACCTTAGGATGCTGCTAATGGACCTCTGCAAGGCCCATTAGCAGCCCAGTAATGGCCCACTAAGGGCTCATTACACGCCCACTATGGGCCCACTAAGGGCCCACTGAATATCAGGCCCAATCAGGGCCTGATATATTCTGGGCCTGTTCTGGACAGGCCCAGCCTCCAACAGTCACTTTTCAAAAGTAACCGTTGGAGGGTTACTTGTTTAACAAGGAATTACTTGTTAAACAAGTAACTCTGTCTGAAAGGGCTTTTTGCCCTGGATTAATTCTGTATATAAGGGGAACTATGATGCAGTAATAGACATCTTTTCTTGCCCCAATCTTGTGCACTCTCTCTCTCTCTCTACTTTCTCTCTCTACTTTCTCTCTCCTCAGATTACCATTATCACACATTGGCTCAGAGTACTTTGGCAGTAAGTAGATTGAGATATTGCAGGTGGGAATTAACATAAAGATCGGTGAGACCGAGACGATGCTGGTGGGTTGGCTGGCAATGTGAATGCTCAAGCCCAGCATGGTAGTGAAATTTAGGCCCGCAGGGCTGACCACCGAGGTTAAGTCCATAAGAGCACTTCTCAACAACAACTTTCGGGTATCATGTGAAGAGCACAACAGTTAGGAACTTGAATTGCAGGTTTATGACGTCCGATTCCAAACACAACCCAGCTAAAGAGGCTGAAAGCTTCATGTCATAGCTAATCTGATATGATCCTATACCATCAAGGGTATCATTGGCATTTTAGCCCATTAGGGGCACTTGTGTCATTTGATGTTTTAGATTGACTTTATTCCTTTATATATAAATAATGGTAGCCCTCCTTTAGGTGGGCACCCAATACTTGGCTCCATCTCAGGTACCATCCCCTCAACCGTCAAGCAATCCCCTATCATGTGATTGCCACACCCAAACTTCAGCTAGCTTTCCTACCCCCCCCCTCTTGACATGGTTGTTTGGTTCCTTCTGTGCGAATTGTTCGTTCTGTTCAGTTTTCCGAACAGAACAATAACAAATTCGAACAGATCATCGCACAGACCCGTGTGCGGTTCTTTTGTTCGCGTTGTGCGAATTTTGTTCAAATGTGTGAATTTTGTTCGAATCGGCGAATTTTGTTCTTTTTTTTTTTAGAAAAAGAACAGAACAAAGAACAAGGCCCTATGCGGTTCTTTTGTGCGAATTTTCTGTTCATTTCAAACAAACAGAAAATAACAACCATGTCTAACCCCCCCCCCCCTTCCTGATCGGTTATGTTAGTCTTCATGGATCCCCCTCCCTGTGATCATCAACCCTTCACTGTATCTTCAGGCATTTTTGTTTACGTGATCACCATTCCATTCTACTCTCCGCCTAGAGAACATATACTCTTCCCCTCTATCCCCCTTCCCCTATACGGACCTATATCAAGGTTTGTATCATGATCATCATGATTATCATGACAATCCATATGAAAAAGTAGACAATTGTCACACCTCCCACTTTGCAGTCACATTAACAAAGCTACTGATCACAATTGATCGCTGGCAATAGGAGCCAACGTTCTTGAAGAACACCGAAGTAAAGATGAATTTTACCGCATCCGCTTGATTTACATTTTTTTCAAGGAAATACTAGCATTTATCAATGTCATCAAGAACGTGGCATGAAATTCTCACCGTTGCCAGATTCAAGCCTTTGAGATGATGTTTAAGCTCCATCCAACATGGGAAAGGACGGCAGTTCTAATCCAGATCCCAAACCCTAGCAGGTCAAATTAATGATAAGGCCCAGATCCACGACGCAGCAACCAGGCCAATAAAATTGAAAGGAGCTATCAATCCATGATCTAAAACTAATTAAGCGGTTTCGTACGATCACAACAGAATCATGAAAAATCATTTTTCGATCACATGTATTTAAGAAATAACGACTCACATGGGCTGAATTTATATAATTACCACGCAGGCTCAAAAGCTCTTTGCTTGGCCTGATACATCTACAGAGATCACAAGAGCCTTCTCCAGATCAACGCAAGTTCATTCTGCTGGAAGCAGTCTCAGACATTAACGCCTCTGAGATGGAGAACAAATCCAACTGTAAATGATCAAACCAGAAACCTCTTCTTCCAACACTATGCCAAAAAATGTGAGTGCTTAAAATATGTTCTTCATAAATATTTAGACACTATGAAACGAATCTAGAATTAGTTATGTTTTAATGGGAATAATGTAAATTCTGATTACTTTGATGGGAAAATCGAAATTTCACAGAACCTGGTTTATCAAAAATAGTTTGACTCGCATTTAGATCTTGAGCTAAAAGGCTTTTCAGCAAAATGTATCTCACAATGTTAGTCATTGGTATGGTTATCCGTGCTTGTGATACTGGGTTCTTGCTCTTCAAAAAATGTCTATATTTTGCTCGAAATGATAAACAATGAAACTACACAACCTTGCATGAAGATCAAAAACAAAGTAAAAAATAATTGAATATTCATGGAAAATACAATTATAAACCTCGATGAATTCGACAACCAGTTTTTTTGGGTAAATATGTTTTCCAACTGGAATAACAAAAATTACCATATCTCACACTACAACTCTGATCGAAGGATCGAGAAAATCGAAAAAATCATGAAGCCAGAGAGTGATCTTTACAAACATCTTGAAGTTTGAATCCATTCTACAATCCAGGATGAAGGATTAAAAACAATGAAACAAGAATGTGATTTTTACAAACCTCCACAAATTTGAAACTTCTGCAGTTCTCGCACAACAGAAGGATCAGAGGCAGTGGAATCGGACAATCCCGTGCAACTTTATCTTACATTTATACGTTCTCAAAAAAAAAAAAATAGAATCAAGAGAGTTTGTAACCATGAACCTAGAGCGTGATTTCTTAAAAACTTGGACGAACTTTACAGAAATTTCGATTAATCGGTAAAAAAAATCTGAAAACCTGTAGGATAACGAGATTTAGCGGAAGCAACAAGAAGATGATGAATTTCGTCTGAAATTTACCAGGAAGCGGGGGTAGCCTGAGCACGGCCTGCTCCGTCTCGATCGGATATGATCGCAGGATCTGAGCAACGATCCGCCAATGAAATAAGATTATGAAAAAAAAACGTGTTCTATGGATCATATTTCTCATAGGATCGATGAATCTTTAGGTGAGAAAAGAAGCGAGGAGTTGAGAAGGAATCACCGGATCTCGGAGGACTGGCTTTGTGTCGTCCACGGCGAGCCTGAGACGAGGCTTCTGCTTCCTGCCATCGCCCATGCTTCGGGCTTCGCCCTCCATGGTGGGATGGCCTACTCTCTCTCTCTCTCTCATCTCTGTATCTCTCTCTCTCTTTTTCTCTCTCTCAATGTCTATATCTCCCTCTCTCTACCTCTCTCTCTATGTCTCTCTCTAGTCTCTACCTCCCCCTCTCTACCTCTCCCTCTAGACTCTACTTCTCTCTCTATGTCTCTCTCTACCTCTCTCTCTCTCCATGTCTCTCTCTACTCTTTACCTCCTCTCCCTCTACCTCTCTCTCTCTACTCTCTACCTCCCTCTTTGTGTCTCTTGAAACTCTGCCTCCCTCTCTCTCTATGTCTCTCTCTCATCTCTACCTCCCTCTCTCTTTTCTCTTCCTCCCCTCTCTCTACCTCTCTCTCTATGTCTCTCTAGTTGTCACACGGTCAAAGTTTG
Organism: Wolffia australiana; assembly: GCF_029677425.1. Taxonomy (NCBI): domain Eukaryota; kingdom Viridiplantae; phylum Streptophyta; class Magnoliopsida; order Alismatales; family Araceae; genus Wolffia; species Wolffia australiana. Next base: position 2,659,264 of record NC_135838.1, read on the forward strand.
AGCTAGGAACAACGCTCGAGTTTGGCGTGTGCCGGCCTCAGTGCTTGGAGCAGAACACCGAGCAGCCTTGATCTCTTGCAGCGAATGCCACCGTGCTTGACGCCTCAAGCTGGGCGCAGAGCGCCCAGCACTACACGCGGGGGCAAATAGGGCCCACGCCGTCCCGGCGCTCTCTGTGCGCCAATGCATTAATCTCCTGGTGGAATGTCTTCTGCCCTGCACACACGCTGTGCGTGACGTGCGCACTCAGTGCGCGGCTTACCCGCACCACTCTGCGCGCAGCACCGCGGCACTGCCGCCCTGCCTGCGCATCCCACGCACGCGCGCGGCGCTTGGCACCCGCTGCGCGCACGCGGTGACCCATGTGCCTTACACGCACGGGCCTCCCCTGATCGATCGCTCTTGGGCGCCTACGGGCGCGCACACCATAAGGGCAATGGCCTAAAAGATCAGGGTTGGACGTCGCCACCCACAGTGCATGTTGTGGCGTCGCAATAAAGGACTCGGTCTCCAAATCGTCAGATGAGCACACGGAGATGTCCCCACAGCACGCAGGACTCTGTGCAGGAATGCCGCATACTTTGGGGCCTTACACTAGTCTCTACCTCCTTCTCTCCCTCCTCCTTTTTCTCTCTATGTCTCTCTCTAGTCACTATCTTCCTCTCTCCCTCTACCTCTCTCTATGTCTCTCTAGTGTCCAGCACCCTCTCTTTCTACTTCTCCCACACTCTCTCTATGTCTCTCTCTAGTCTCTACCTCCCTCTCTCTCTACCTCTTCCTCACTCTCTCTATGTCTCTCTCTCTCTCTATTTTCTGCCTCCCTCTCTCTCTATGTCTCTCTCTACTCTCTACCTCTCTCTCTATGTCTCTCTCTAGACTATACCTCCCTCTCTCCCTCTCTCTCTCTAGTCTCTATCTTAAAAATCTAGGGAAAAATAAAAATAAGGAAAATAATCTAACTATCCCTCCAACATAAATCTTAAAATCATCAGAATTTTTTAAAATAATTACATAGATATGTGTGATTGAATTTCATTTAAAATGTTTGTTTTGAATGTTAATTCATTGCAATAAGGACAGTACTATTCATTATAAGTGGTTACAAACCATCATCCAACCAACTCAAGCGAGAGAAATATTACGGTTTATCAGAAACTTAAACCACCTTCACTTCAATATGAAGACGTTGAAGGTGCAACATTAGGAGTAACGCAAAGAAGCAACCGATCATAAGGCATTAGTTTATGAGCGGTGCAATGTGCGACAGAGCAAAACAAAGAAATCAAATAATGTTATGAAGTCAAAGGTGTGATGTGAAATGGAAAGAGGTTAAAAAGACAATCATGTATAAAGTAAAGTAGTCAACTGATAACTGGTGATATTGTTGTGTTGATGAGATTTCTAATGATTATTAGACATTCCCCCTAGACTTTTATTGGTGTAGATTCCATGTAAAAAAGAGAATGATTTTCTACATTATGCATCTGCTTTTCTTAATGAAGTTGAATCCTTAGGGAGAACATAAAGGGATTATATTTTATGGATTACTCCTCAACTATTATTTTTTCTAATAATGTATGCTGGGGTTGATAATCGCATCCTCAATCATGTGTAAAGTGTCTCATTGAGCATGAAACTGATTCTCAATGAACTTCTGAAATTCATAAAATGTGTTAAAAAGTAAATTTCTACTTTTGACAATGTTAACGCTAATGATATTATCAGTATTTAAGAGGATAAATGCTAATATTGTTTATAAAAACATTGACAAAAAAAGGCATACTATGGAAACCAAGCTGTTGACATTATGTGAGAAAGAACCCATAAATCAGTTCTAAGTAATAAGTTCTAGAGGCCCAGAGATGTTTTCTAAGTGGAAAAGAAAATTTCGTTTTATGTGATTAGAAACACAACAAGATTAACACATAAGGTTTCGGTAGCTTCAACGAAGTAACACCATATTTATTTATTAATAATTTCAGATATTTAAATTTTAGATGCACTCACCAACTATGCCAAGTATTTACTGATCTACCGAAATAAGGATTAATGTAGTATTAAACTTCATTAAATGTTCCTTGGAGGATGACACATTATGTTTTCCCGTCCTTCACAATATAACCATCTGAGTTAATATCAAGATATAAATTATATAATTTCTTAATTGACTTATCGTAAACAAGCTTTTGATGATTTCAGCTATATGAAGAACATTTTTTACATGTACGGATATGTTAAAATATGGTATTTTGATGTGAGACTTGAATAGAATTCTGAAAGCTTTCCCATTACCTAGTTGTAGCTGAACATTTCCTTGATAATTTTCAGAGTAGTTGAGAACACTTTGATCTTGTATGATACGGTGTATAGGGTACCAAGATCCTGATATTGTCGATGAAGTCAAATACAAACTTGTTCATTTGTCTTCCAGTTTGGTTTATTTTTATAACCTTATGCATCCATGTGCCAGATGCCCAAGTTGTGCGCAGATTTGGTATCTGGACTGATATTTGTTGTTTCTGTCATTCCTCTAATATTAGGTCATTTGGACTGATTATTTCTTATATTTTGACATTATTATACATTCTAGCTCTAGAGAGAGAGATGACAGATATACTTTGTGATATAATGCTCCAATACTACTTATGAAATGAATGTTATATTTTTGAGTAGCCGAATTTTTTTAGACGTCAATTGCTTGTGTCTTGAATGTGATTGGACAGCTTCAATACTTTTAAGATATCCATATATTCTAATATTGAAATTTTGAGTTATATTGAATGTGATAGGTTGGTTTTTAAATTGGTAGTTGGCCGTTATTCATAAATTACCCTTATAGATAGGATAGATGGTTTGGTGAATATAAAGAGAAGGAAACAAAGGATGGCGACTTTGACTAGTAAGCCATCAAGAAGAGAAGGACAACAAGAGAAAGGGACGTAGAGAGACGAAAGAGACTGATCAGAAGGCAGAGATAGCGATAGATAGAGAGATAAATAGAGAGAGATAGATAGCTATATGGATAGGTGGACAGATAAATAGAGAGGGAGAGAGAGAGATGCAGCTCATCTCAGTTGCGCTGGAGGCATAAGAGACAGAAGATAGGCCAAATAAAAAGAGAGAGAAACAACCATATTGACTCTGACTGGTAAACCACCAATAAGAGGATAAGGACAACAAGAGAAAAGGCCGTAGAGAGATAGAGATAGACAGAGAGAGAGAGATAGAGAGAGCTCATCTCAGTCGCTCTGTAGGCAGAAGGTAGGGCAAATGTAAACAAAGAAAGAAGAAACCATGTCGAAATAAGCCATCAAGAAGAACAGAGAGAAAGATAAAACAGATAGACTATTTGTAGAGAGAGAGAGAGAGATGTTTAACCATGGTGAAATGGGGTGGCAGGCAAGCCATCAGGAAGAGATGGACAAGAAGAGAAAATGAGAAAGAAAGATGAAACAGATAGACTGTTTCTAAAGAGAGAGATATTCAGCCATGGTGAAATAGGTTGGCAGGTAAGCCACCTGGAAGAGATGGACAAGAAAAGAAAATGAGAGAGAAAGATGAAACAGATAGACTGTTTCTAGAGAGAGAGATATTCAGCCATGGTGAAATGGGTTGACAGGTAAGCCACCAGGAAGAGATGGACAAGAAGAGAAAAGGAGAGATAAAGATGAAACAGATAGACTGTTTCTAGAGAGAGAGATATTCAGCCATGGTGAAATGGGTTGGCAGGTAAGCCACCAGGAAGAGATGGACAAGAAGAGAAAAGGAGAGAGAAAGATAAAACAGATAGACAGTTTTTAGAAAGAGAGATATTCAGCCATGGTGAATTGGGTTGGCAGGCAAGCCATCAGGAAGAGAATAACAACAAGAGATAAGAAGATAGAGAGATGAAAGAGATTGGCCACATGCAGAGAGAGAAGGAGATAGCTCATCGTATGTGTGTTCGACGAGAACTAGGAGACAGAGGAAAGGCGGGTGTAGAGAGAGAAAGACTAAAAAATGCCGGAAACACTATGACTGGTGAGCCACCAAGAATAGCACTACAAGGACATAAGCATAGAGAGAGAGAGAGAGAATCCACTCATCTCAGGTGCGCTGGATGAGGAAACAAACAGAAGGCAAATGAAGAGAGAGAGAGAGAGAGAGAGAGAGAAATGAAACAGAAAGGCCATAAGTATATAGAGAGAGAGAGAGAGTTTATCACATCTCTAGCGCGCTGGAGGAGAGGAAACAAGGTAGAGAGGGAAAGAAGCACAAACGGCGTAAACACTGACCAGTAAGCCGCCAAATGAAGAGAAGGAGAGAACCCGGGAGAGAACAAGGGAGAGAAGGAGAGAACCCGGTCGTCTCAGGTGCGCTGAATGAAGAGACAAACAGAAGGCAGATGAATAGAGAGAGAGGGAGAGGGAGAGAGAGAGAGAGAGAGAGAAGGAGAGGGGGGGAGAGAGAGAGAGAGAGAAAAAGAGAGAAGGAGAAACAGAGAGAGAGGGAGAGAAAGAGAGACAGAGAAAGGAGAGATAGACAGAGAGAGAGAAGGAGAGAGAGAGAGAGAGAAAGGAGAGACAGACAGAGAGAGAGAAGGAGAGAGAGAGAGAAAGGAGTGAGAGACAGAGAGAGAGAGAAAAAGGAGAGAGAGAGAGAGGGAAAGAAAGAGAGAGAGGGAGAGAAAGAGAAAGGAGAGACAGAGAGGAGGGAGAGAAGGAGAGAGTAAGGGAGAGAGGAGAGAGAAGAGAGAGAAGGAGAGAGTAAGGGAGAGAGGAGAGAGAAGAGAGAGGAGAGAGGGAGAGAGCACGAGAGAGGAGAGAGAGGAGAGAGAGGAGAGGGGAAGAGAGAGAAGGAGAGAGGAGATAGAGAAAGGAAGAGAGAGAAGGAGAGAGGAGAGAGGAAGACAGAGAGGAGAGAGGAGATAGTGGAGAAAGGAAGAGAGAGAAGGAGAGAGGAAGACAGAGAGGAGAGAGGAAGAGAAAGAAGGAGAGAGGATAGAGAGAGGAGAGAGAGAGAAGGAGAGCGGATAGGGAGAGCGGAGAGAAGGAGAGAGAGAGAGAAAGAGAAACGCAACAGATAGCCCAAACTGTACAGAGAACGAGTTATATCTTAAGCGCGCAGCACGAGAAGAAACAAGCTAGAGAGAGAGAGAGAGAGAGAGAGAGAGAGAGAGAGAGAGAGAGAGAGAGAGAGAGAGAGAGAGAGAGAGACAAGCCCAAACGGCGTAAACACCGTGCCTCGCAACCCACCCACAAGAGAAAACAGACAAGCACGACAGACATAGAGAGATAAGAGAAAGAGAGAGAAAGCCACACACTCGTCACAGAAGAAAGACAAGGGTAGAGAGAGAAACTAGGAGCGGCGAGAGATCAAGAAGAGAACGGCGACGAGGACGAAGGCGACGCCCCAGGGCACGTCGCGGGGGGTCGCGGGGGCGTCGACGGCGGAGAGGAAGCGCGCGGCGAGGAGGAGAACGAGAGGAGAGAGAGCGACGATGAGCTTGACTTGCTCTACGGCGCTGTCCACGGCGGCCTCGTAGTGGACGTGCCACGAGAAGAAGAGCAGGCCGAGCACGATGAACATCAGGCATCCCAGCTGCGCCGGCATCCCCTCCTCTCCTCCTCGCTGATAATACTGGTTGTGTTGTTGTTGTTGATGGAAATCCCACTCTCGCATGTCTGATCCCTTGGAGAGAGAGAGCGACATTGCGAGTGAGAGAGAGAGAGTGGAGAAAGATTGAGACTAGAGAGAG